>NC_137837.1:71192975-72392975 GCF_948465745.1 Chenopodium album
GTTAACCGCCTTATTTCTCCGGTGGTTTTGGAAAGTGGGGTGATGGTGGCGATTCTGGGAAAGGTGGGTGTTAGTGTTTAGGTTGGGGTTTGTGTTTTGGTTCGGGTTATTTGGGTAGGTAGTTTGTGGGTTGGATCTCTAGGATGGGTTTGGGGTTCTCCAACTGGGTAGGCTAGGATTGGGCCTTGGTTTTGGGCTGAGCTTCAATTTCTCCTCAATTCTCATGGATAGCTCCATTGCCCGATCCAAAGTAATCGGATCTAAGATCCGAACCTCGACCCGTACATCCTCCCTCAATCCATTGATATACTGCCCTTTTGCAATTTCTTCAGGCACCCCTTCAATCGGAGCTAGTAGTTCAATGAATCGGCGACGGTAGTCGGCCACCGAGCCGGTTTGCTGGTGAGCAAGCCACTGCTCATGGAGGGTGCCCGTGGCGGTGGTGCGGAAGCGACGGAGTATCAACTTCTTCAAATCTTCCCAAGTGAGTAGCGGGTGGCGCCTGTGTTCCCACTGGTACCAAAGCAGGGCGTCGCCGTCGAGCGCCACCACCGCAACTTCCAACTGATCTTCAGCCGACAACCGATAAAAATGGAAGAAGCGTTCAGCTCGGAGGATCCACCCATCTGGGTTCGTACCATCAAACAGGGGCAAACCAAGCTTTCTCAACCTCCAACTCGATTGACCACCATCACCAAACTCCAGACGGGGTTGCGCACCTGCGAACGGGTTGTCCCACTGATATGGTGGTCCATTTCCCAAGGGAGATCGGTTTTCCGACCGATTCCTCTCTGCTCCAGCACCAAACTGGGCAGTAAGGTCGGATTTGAGCGCTGCCCGGTGATCTCCTGTGCCACGCGGCCAGGAACTCCGGCAATCTCTTGCTCCAATAAATCCAAACGCTGCGCATGAGTCAAGCGAGCCATCTTCTTCTCCGGTAAGAATCGCAACTGCTCTGATACCAAATTTGCTAGGACTTAGCTAAAAACAGAGGATTGTAGTAAAGAAGAAACAGAGAAAATTTAGTAAACAACGGATATTTTGTATTGAAGATCAAGGCAATCAAGCAATACAAATGCTCTTCATTCGAGAGGAAGAGAATCTCTCCAAATTCATTCACTCAATAATAATTTTCATAATCCTCTCTACAAGCAGAATTCCTTATTAAATACAATTAGCCATAACAAACTAACTGCTTAGGGAATATTAAACTAGATACGGAATTACTAAGTTGCCCTTAAGGCTAACAAACTTGTAACAGAAATTCCAGCTCATTCTTCCAGCACATTCAGCCATTAGATGCAGCTGATTTAGTCTTCCTTCGAGCATAAGTGAATTGCATAGCAGGCCTGGGCTCAACATTGGGCTGATGCCTTGCACATAAGAATCTCAGTGTTGGGAATATTGAGCAAGTATCAACCATATAAGGCAAGCCAGAGCGAAACTCAACATAAAAAACACTATGTTCTGCTAAACAGCACCCCTGCCCCCTATCACAAGCACATCTAATTATTGGTTCATACTCATTTTCACATCAAACAGCATAAACACACACAAACACTCTGACATACCAGATCCAAAACTACCAACAGTAAAATACAACCAAGCATTACACAAACCAGTTCACACACTCCCAACATTAGAGGACAACTAAGCAATAGGACAGCACAAACAGCAGAAAATACTGCTACAAAACAAGCTTTCACATTCTAGTCTGCCTAAAACCAATTGCTGCTCACAAAAAAGCAACACATGAGCAAGAAATAGAAGACTACTCAAGAGAAGATAAGTAATTAACCAAAAGGGAAAAGAAAAAGGGGGAAAAAAACAGAAAATGGGAAGAAACCAGTAAAAAACAAGTAAGGTACACAGGAAAAGATTTACCCACAAAACTTACTGTATTACTGCCCGAGCAGTATCATACTTTCCATTTATTTAATTAAGAGGTAAGTCGAAACTCGAAACGCAAGATTAGGTTCAAGATATATAGTGAGGGCAACAAAAAAGTAATCTAAAACTTGTAAATAAAGACGAGAAGTTTTACAAAGAGATATTGACCCCACCTAATGTCAAATGCAACATCAGTCACCTTCTCCAGAAATTTAATAATCGGCACCCTAGCTTTACCAATCACCTGAAAATCCATTCACAGCATGTTAAATACTGTGTGTCCAGTATACATAATAACGAAATTACAAATTGATAAAGCAAATTCCAATTTATAAGAGGCACTCTAGTTAATAAAAAAAAATGGAAAATAATATTATGGGAAATTCTCTTTGGTAAACTCCAACTTTCTAATTTTCTAAGTGGTAAACATCCTTAAAATTTATTATCAATGGTAAACCATAGTTATCTTTAATAAATCATTGGTAACACTAATGATATAATTAATTGATTCCTTAACCATGGTTAGCTCAAGTAAGTTACTATTTTACAAAAACAAAAAAAATAAAATAAATAAAAATAAATAAAAATAAAAATAAAAAATATTTAAAAACCCAAACTCCTCTCAGACCCCCTAACCACCGGCAGCCCACTCCTTGCCGCTGTCCAGGCGCCCACCTCCTGGTCAGAGACGCCCGCCCTTCCCCACCATGACTGGCGACATAGCCTCCCCCTCCCCTACCTAAAACCACCGGAAAACCCAAACCAAAACTCCCAAATCCCCAACCCGAAACCCGTAAAAAAACCCTCCCCCAACCACTTTGAACTCCGAATCAGGCCCTCCCCCACCCTCGAAACTTCGTAGCCTAGGGTTTCGAGGGTGGGAAAGGGTCGGATTTGGGTTTTAACCATCAGAAAACCACCCAAAACCACCAGAAAATCGAAACCCGTTTGGGTTTGGTTTTGAAACCCTAAACGATTTGGGTATATCTTGGTGTTTTGGGGTGGTTTTAAGGGATTGTGAACTAGGGAAGAGGGTCGACGGGGAGGTTCACTGGTTTTCGGGGTGGTTTGGGGTGGGTTCGTGGTCGGTAGTGGGGCGGTGAAGATTGAGAGAAAGAGAGGAGGAGGTAGGGGATCGAGATTGAGAGAACGAAAGAGAGGAGGAGGAGGTGGGGGATCCACGGCCGACGCACTGGCAAAGGTGGAGCTGGGCGCCGGCGTTGGTGAGGGAGAAGTGGATGGTAGCCGCCGGCATTAGGTGCAGCTGTGCAGGTGGCTAAGTTGGGTAGGGAAGGGTTTGGTTTTTTTTTTTGAAATATATTTTAATAATAATTTAATTATTAAAAAATAAAAAAAAAAAAACTAACTATAGTTAAGGATTTTTATTAATATAACACTTATCAATGGTAATCAAAAATTTAGGTTTACCATTGATAATAAATTTTAAGAATGTTTACCACTTAGAAAATTAGAAAATTGGAGTTCACCAAAGAGAATTTCCCTAAAATTATTAACAAAATTTTAGAAAGCACAATTTCACAAAACAATTTCCTTTTTGAATCGGAGAATGAAACAATACTTCCCCCGTCCTTTAATTATGGCAACATTTTGACTTTATACAAAAGTAAATGTTAGTATATAATAATTTGTTGGATTAAACTCAAGAAGTTGACCCAAGGGGGGAAGAAGAGTCCCGGTGAGCTAGAGACTACATAAAATTATCCAGCACCTTGACAGAGAGAATCACTGAGTAAAGTGAGGTGATGAGTGGACCTGTCATACAATAGGATTTGATAAAGTATCACCATGTTTGGGCTATATTTTGGCCAGTAACTTCAGGGAAGGATCAAATGTTTGTTTAGGACTCATAGCATTTATATCCAGGTTTGACCAGCCAAAGTACAGATGTTAAGACGCCCATTCTCTTCCTTTCTTTGAGTAGGACAGATGTAACCATGGCATTGTAATATGCAAAATGTGTCTCACAAAATCGTATCATAATAAAGATTCATAGCCAGATCCAATCATACAATTGACAAATGAGTCCAATAAAAGTCAGGCTAGATCCATGGATACAAATAGCTCATGATGACTTGTTTAGGAACATTCTCATCATCTCATGATCTCATTTCTTTCCCTTTCATAGTAAGTTTTAATGTAAAGTATAAGACGAGTATGTGTCAAGTAAATAGTGCAGAGGACAAACCCACTTTTCTCAAATCAATTTCATTTTGGGTTGGTTTATGGCAGGTCTACTTAGTGGTGAGTAACATAGTTTGATGGCAAAAACAACAAGGCATTGGTTAGAAGTTCAGCACCAGTGACCAGTGTGTTAGGGATGAGAAGGCAGATTAACAGGTATTTCGAAAGAAGCAGACTTGAGTCATCTATGTTCGAAAAAAGAACCATGTATTTCATGCACATATTAAAACACTAAGCCAGTAGTTACATCCAAAAGTTCACTACTTAAAATATATAAAAGCACGTGAACCTTTTTCATGTTTCATAAAAGGCTAGCACATAGGAGAAAATTGTAATCATCCATTGGCCACCAAAACCAATGGGAAGCTTATACCAATTACTCTTCCACTCCCTCTAGCTACTCGGCTCCCAGATATTCATCCTCGATTAGAACTCCCAAGATAATAACTTGAAAAAATTAAGAACAGACTAACTTAAAGGCAAATGTGCCATGTAAGACTTCAGTGACTACAAATCCATTCTCCAGATAAAATGATACCGACTCAATATCCTTGCTCCTTTACAATTTAGCTCATTGAGTGTTTTCCAAATATTAATAATGATCTCAGATAACAGTAAAACAATACCACGACTACTCATACCATTACATTTGTGCTAAATTCTTGAAATGGCATATACCTGCATCTTTTTCGCAATACCCTTTTGTGACAATGCCCTAGACAGAGCTTGTAAGCCAATTTGTGGAGTTTTGATATTTGATTCGAGAATCACAACCTGCAGTTAACAAGAAAACTTATGTTAGACGTATATAAAAAAAATTTAACGCATTACAGTCATACAGCATAAATAAAATAAAAAAATATAAATATAAATAAAAAATAAAAATGGTTCCTATTAAACGGGGACAATTTTAATTTATTTTTTTATCTAGCTATAAGAGCGAATTCATATATTCCTAGCCCCTTGTGGGGTTATAGCTTGTGTGAGGCCAAATAATTTTCATGAAGAATCCCATGATTATCTTGTAAAATTTGCAATATTTCCTTCAAGCTTTCCTATATTAGATGGGATACAGCTATGAAGGGGGTAAGAGGAGAAGAAACAAACACAAAACAATTTAAAGGCAGCAGTGTTTTTGAAGATTTAAAAATAAACACAAAAATACTGCTGCCTGTAGCCCTGTTGCTTCATTCTTGTGGTTCGATGTCTCCAGTATTCATCAAACCACGATAATAAAAGCAACAGGACTACAGGAGAAATCAAAAACAATACCTAACAAAAACAATAACAGAACATTATGTCAATTAACAGACAGGAATGCAAGTTAAGCAAGGAAAAAATTGATAAGAAACCTATAAGTTGGTAAAACACTTTGAAGGCATAAAAACATACAGAATCAGTACACTTAACAAGCGTTAGAAAAAGAAAAAAAAAAAAAAAAAAAACACCCATTCAGACCAAAGAAATTTGCAAATCCGCACACACCCTTATATTAACCCCACTCCTTCACCCCCCCCCCCCCCAACCCCCTCTCTCTTTCCCCCATAACACACACCCATGACCCACCCACCCCTACCCCTGAATAAAAAATAAAATAATTAAATAAAATGAAACTGAAAAGCTTGAGTGATTTATAAAGATAGGAAATAGGTAGTGGATGGACCTGAAGTAAACAGTAAACAGCAACATGGAGTACATCACAGCTCTAGTGTTAGTCTATTATATAGATTGTTTTGAATGATCCACAAAATTAGGCTTTACTCGAGCATACAGCTGACATCTTATCTCATAGGAAAACATACTAAGAATAAGTTCTCTTACATTACATATTATCATTCTTCACAAGATTAGCCCAAAAGGCACATATTAGTAAGAATGCTTCACTAGATTGGCTAAATAATATAAAGTATTGAATTAAAACAGCAAAATAAAATAAACTGAAAAACTGAATGGCTAAAGGAACTAAGCCTGAAAAAAGGAGGCAACATACATACATCAATGTCACTTGATGGCAGATAGAGCCCTGTTCTATATGAACCGAAAACCTCTACCTGAAAACCAATAGAAATAATGAACCACACTTAGAAGATCTGTAGGTGCAACAAAAGAAAAAAAAAATTAAGGAGGCAAAGCCATTTATGAGAGTCAAAAAATACCCTGCAATAGGGCCATATATATTTGATAACATCAGATACACGTTCAATAGCTGCATTGCGCGCTGCAGCTTCTTCAGGAGTTGGGGAGAGAAAATCACAGAAGTCCAGGATCTCTGCGAGGCCAAGTCAAAGGTCATATTATACGCAAATTCTCTACTCCACTAAGTATACAACCATAAAAGTATTTCAAATTTAAAAATGTAACACAGTACATAGCACTCATACATTCAGAAAGTTAAAGTCTTTTTTTGCTTCTTTTTTTTTTTCTTTTTTTTTTTTTTTTTTGTGAAAAAGAACCTGGTTTCAATAACAGAGTGGAGGCAAAACAAACCAGTGGGGGAGAAAAGTTAATTGTTTTAGGAGCTTATTAATGTAGAAAGAAGATGCAACAAAACTTGGTCCTTCAATAACAGAGTGGAGGCAAAACAAAACAAACATATTATATTCATTGCTCATTATCTAAACTGCTAAAAGGATCCTTAACTGCCATTCCTGTTGATAAAGATGTGACCCAAATATTCTTATTTATTACAAGAGGTGCATGCCTTAGTTTCTTCTTAGCTCTAGTCCTTCAACAAGTCAACACAGCTTGTCAAATCAAGGACTAGGTCCAGGAAAGCAGCAGACAATCAACTGGCAACAGCAATTGCACCAGACAAGTCCAAAATTCTAATCCCATTAAATAAACTACACAAAATTCACAAGTGACCTAGAAGAAGACGCAATGTCATTACATCAATTTCAGCAATATTTTCTTGACCCTCATATTGGCTATAGGCTCAATAGCAAGTTCACTGACCTTTCCGCCTATTTAGCAAGGAAAATAGAGAATGAATAAAAGGTTGCAGTGTAGTTTTGCCTTCATCAGCTGATCAGCCATCAGCATTCATCAACTACTCATAAATTCACCACCATAGTAATTTACCTACATAGCCTTATTGGGGAAAAACATGGCCAACAAAGACCAGGAAAAAGCTTGCAAGAGGCCCCTATATCTTTCTCATTGTAGGTAGAGATCTCTTTCAAGAAGGCAATTGATTTCTTGGAGTATGACATGGAACAAGTTTGATTTCCAAAATCAGTACATTTCCTTTTCAGTAACCATCACCCTAAAGATTTCTATACAAGTACACACTTAATTCAGCCTGTCTTTTTAACTTTTTTTTTTTGGGGGGGGGGGGGGGGGGGGGGGGGGAAGCAAAAATCAGCACAGGGATTTTTTGAAAAGTGTATAGACAAGCCATAACTGAGCATCTTGCTTGGAAATTTGGGAACTATAGTTCTAAAACCTTGAGCTCATATTCTGCCCACAATAGTAAATCAAACACGGTTCGAGGTAAAATAAAAGGGAAAATCATTAAAGTAGGCACGGATTACTGCAGATTCAACATTACTTAGAGAAGATAATAAAAACACATGCAGCCACATATTCTATAACCTTCACTAATCTATTGACTACTGAGTACTGCCTCCCAACAATAAAATTCCATTTCTGTTTCATTAAACATTTTCACTCTTCAAAAATGTCACATTAGTTGTAATCATGTTGAGGGCCATATTGTTGAGGGCCAAATTACATAAAATTAAATGTCACACTAGTTGTAATTAGGGGCCTCTTGCAAGCTTTTTCCTGGATGGCTAGTGATAGTGTAATTAGGGGCCTCTTGCAAATTCAAGCATCTAGCCCTCAACAAGTGAGGGTGTAATTCCTGGATTTTACACTTTTAGACATTAGGGGACTCTTACAAATGCAAGCTTTTTCCTGGCCTCTTCCAAGCAGTTGTAATTAAAGGCCTCTTACAAATTCATCTGGATGGCTAGTTGTAAAATCCAACTGCTAATTACACTTTTTCAGCATCTAGCCCTCAACAATTTTACACTGTCACTAGCCATCCAGATCACTTGCACTTTAATTTTGAAAACTTGCCAACATGACCTCCATCACTAACAGATTAGAATCACATGAGGGAGGTGAATTTGGAGGAAACCCATCCTTAGAATTGGACAATTCTAGGAAAATTCAAAAAAAAAAAAAGAAATACTACCAAAAAATCTTTTTCTCAGCATCTAACCCTCAACAATCTCATGCCATCACAAGCCATCTACATCACATGCACTTCAACTTCATGAAAACAAAGCAACATAACCTCCATCGCTACAAAAATCAGAACCACACAAGGGAGGTGGATTAGGAGAAAACACATCCTTTGAATCGGCCAACTTCTAGGGACAAATTTTTTTTACAAAAAAAAATTAAAATAAATAAAAAACAACTGCTAATTACAATTTTTCACAGCATCCAGCCCTCAACAATTTCACAACATCCCCTTAGTTTTAAAAAGTGCCCCTAGGCGCTGTTGAGGCGCAAGGCGACACGAGGCGCAGGCCAAAACACCTCTGCCTTCCTAGGCGTAGCGCATTCCACGAGGCACGCACCTCATGCCACCTCCACCAAGGCGTAACGCGCAGTGCCTGAGACGCCTTATGTTTAAAAGCGTGAGATAAGGAGATTCTGATTAATTTTTTAAATAAAACACATTTGTTTTTCAAATTGAAGCTACCTAGTCTTTAAAGTGACGATTCGAGCAATAGCCTCTTGTTAATTGAATAAAATCGCTTCAATTTGACCCCAAATTTGAAAAACCCTAATTTACGGGTTGCTTTGCAATTGAAGAATTGGTGGGTTGTTCTGCGGTAGACTTTGCCGGATCAATTCCCGGCGGTTTCCGGCAGCGAACAGCGGCCGGCGCCGGTGAAACAACCCAGGTAATTGTTTTATTTTCCCCCCTACTATTCTCTCTCTTCGACCTCTGCTCTTTGCCATTCATTCATTTTCTGCTTCTTCTTAATAACGTAAATATTTATATATTCTTTATTATTTTATCAGTTTTTTTTTAATTAATAAAATAACAAAAGCTTGCTCTCCTTTTGACAGTTAATCACGTGACCAGTCTCTCTGACCAGCTTTCCTCTTTTTTTTTTTTTTACCAAACAAAATAGTTTTAATTATTTAATATGCTTAAATCTGAGTACTTTTAGAAAAATAATTGCAAAAGAGCAGAAAATATTTTCAAAAAGCACCAAATAAAATAAAATAAAATAAGTATCACTTTAATTTGATTTTAATAAAATTTCAATGGAAAACAATAAGTAAAATGAAAATAAATAAAAAATTAAAAAGTTTGTGCCTCGTATCCAAGAGGCGCGCGCCTCCACTTTGTGCCTCGTGCCTAGGCTCCGGGGACCCTTTGCGCCTCGTGCTTTTTAAACTAAGAACATCCCTAGCCATCTACATCTCATACACTTTAACTCCATGAAAATAAGCCAACATAACCTCCACCATTCCCAAAGCAAATGACCATTGTGTGGCCATTTATCATCACCAAAGTTTAGATCTAGAAATTAGATGGTGAAAAACAGCCATTAAAAGTAAACTTTTTTCACCTTATTCTACTATCAAGGCATCTAGTCAGAGCAAAGGGCAAGACATAGCACATAGGCAACAAGATAAAGGATGAAGAGGATGGAGAATTAGGCATTAATGGAGTCACATATGTCTGATTGTTGTACAAACTAAGTTTTAAAACGCGCAAGGCACACCAAGGCGCAAATGGTCCTTGCAGCCTAGGCGCGAGGCGTAAGGCGAAGGCGCGCGCCTTTTGTATGTAAGGCGCACGTATTTACATATCTATTTCAAATTATTTTTTACTTTGATTGTACTAAATACCAATTAAAAAGATTCATAATAAATTAAATAATAATATATGTAAAGCTAAGGTAGTGTAAATTTGAAAAAGTGTCCATCATTCTTCAATTTATAACTTATATCTTAGTTATTTTCCTTGAGGCGCAAAGGCGCAACTTACCAAAGGCGCTTTGAGGCGCGCGCCTTCCGTAGGTGACTGAGCCTGGGAGTGAGGCGCGCCTAGGCGCGCTTTTTAAAACCAAGTGTAAAAAATATAAGAAGGGGAAAGAGGGAGGATAAAGTTGGAATCAGTAGGCATGCATGAATCTGGAGAGGAAAAAGGGTAGCTAAAATGAGAATTCCAATCTTGAGGTTTTGAGTTTTATATAAACAAGATCAAATAAATGGAATTGGGAGTGGATTTCTAGGTATCATCCATTTTAAACGCAAGAATTTGAAACCAAACCCCATATTTGATATCATATGTCGAACCAAATACCCCCTCATATACCTAACCCCTCATGCTTTTAATCTCTATCATCAATAGGGGAACTAGACAGGTAAATGAATTACGGATTACCAATATGAGATATGGGTTTGGAATGGTTGAAACATATGGCAAGAGTTTCAATTTTAGCGGATGAAAATTATATGCATTAATGAACTACACCAAAACATGGAAATAGACATCAAGCTCCAACCCCTTACCACCTAATTTCATTCTTAATTCCAAATCTATACCACTTTCCAAGCCAATCACCCTCTTAATTTAGCCAATCCCCATACCCTACTCACTTCCTCTCTCCTCTTTCTATGCTTGTGTGTCATTTGGTTTGGTTGCAACTAAATAGAACCTAAGGAAGTAATTCACAATACTACACTAGTATAAAGACTAGAATAGACCCGGTCTACAATAACTTATTGTAAACCCAACCTTCTAGTATATCATACGAATGTGATTATATCATACGAAATGTGATTATATTATTACAAAAGTGATTATATCATCTTGAAACTGTTATGTAAATATATCGCTCAAAAAGTGAATTTATCATTATAAAAAGTATCAAATAGTAAATTACATCATTCAAAAGATGATTATTAAATTTTATCATCCTAAAGATAATTATATAATCTCATGAAATGGTTTAATATGAGATCAAAATATAACTCATAAAAAGATAATTATATCATCTAAAAAAGTGATTATATTATCCAGAATGTGATTATATTATTTGAAAGTATCAAATTTTAGGTCTACACTAATTTATTGTAGACCGGGTCCATACAAGAGCAATTGCTACACTAGGCTCAACATTACATTGACAAGGCATGATATCTTCAGAATTCTTTATAGCACGCAAAAGAAAACTAAAATATGTTAGAAAGACAAACAGTTCTTGTAAATTCGCTAAAGTTATGGTGCCTTACTTCATAAACAACATAGCCTTATATGCTAAAATAATGATGCCTTCCTGTGAATATTCATAGAGCCCAACAACAACCAACTTCTCACACATCTCAGATGCTTGAACATTCACACCACATAAATGACCAAATATAGAGTTCACCTGACACAGCTAATAACACTACCATACAGCATTAAATTCATGACAAGTCTTCTGTGACAGAAGCTTATATATACAGAATAGTAATCTTATCACAATACAGACCACATCTACAACTGTATCCCATGTTATTCAAGGAAGAGAAGAACGGCAATAACACTATGTTTGGATAGAGTAAAATGGAGGGAAAGGAAGAGAAGAGAAAAGAAGCAATGCATCATCCTTTGTTTGGATATCTAATGCAAGGAGGGAATGGGAGAGAATTGGAAGGATCAATGTCCTTCCCCTTTAATAAACCAAATTCCTCCATTGTTGGAGAGATTTAGAAGGAAAATAGAAGTTCACCTTCTCCTTCGCCTCAGCTCCCTTTCCCTTCCCTCTGTTTCCTTCTTCTCCCTTTCCCTTCACTATTGTCATCCAAACATAGTGTAGTTCTTGTTCATGTTGTTTCTTCAAAATAATGAAAAAAATAATATAGTGAAGAGTTTAAAACAACAGAAATAAGGCATCCACAAGAAAGTCACGCCTCACACTAAATGGTTAGTGATGATTGATGAGTGAGTTATTACTTTTCAAAATCAAACACCCTCGTACTTGCCATACGTTGCTTTTACTGAAATTGCATGCAACAAAACAGTAAGCAATGTCTGTACATCTTCCAACCCTTACTCCTCATCAAAAATTCTGCACAGAATGCTATTGCCTTTTGCCTATTCTCATATACCCGTTGCTTATACAAAACAAGGTCAAGTATGCTTCCATTCAAATATAGCAAATATGATTAAAACAAGCCCAAAAGACGGGCAACTGGTCTTCTATTCACCAGGTAAGAATGAGATGAATAAGAAAAACAGAATGGCTCACTCATAGTTTCACCCTCAGTAGCATGAACTCACAAACTATCAAAAAATTCACTTTCTCCCAAAAACTCTCGTTCCCATGAAACTTCTAGCAACATTTATAGCAACCCACATAATGAAATATTTGCACGCCTCGAAACTCGAGTATATGTTTCAATCCTCAAAATTACAATTGATGCCCAAAACACAGGAAATTAGTCCCTAACAGTCCTTACCCAATAATGTCCACATCAATATACAATCATCTACTTCATAACAATCCAAAAAAGGGCTATACTCCTAAATTATAATCACCCATGACACCAAAACAAATAACATACATAAATTTGCTATCCATAAAATAAAACTACAATCTTTGATACAAATTACATAAATTAAACTTATCATATTATTGTCCAAAATTACCTTTATGAAGTTGAAGCATAGGACTCTTGAACCGGCAATCGGCCCGAAACCAACCACTCTCGAGCGTCCACTCCGGCGTCCGATCAGCATCATTTTCTCTCTCCTCCGCAGCAACCACCTTAGGCGGAGGAGTTGGATCAATTACTTCATCCGAAGCATCATCGACGTCAAGGGAGAAGTAATCGGTTGCGGCGGCGTCAGTGGAGGCGGGCTCCAATGACGTAAGAGAGATTTCATTGCGGAACACAACGTAGTCGCCGGCATCTTCGCCGCCAGCAATGGTGGTTTCGACGGCGGCGGAGGGAGGTAGGAAAGGGCTTAGGGTTTCATAGGAGTATTCGCCAACCGCCATTGCAATTGATTCGTAGCTTCTTTGCTCCTTCACTTTCTTACACTACTAATGTGAAAAAAGTTTTGTTAATGGAAAAAAAAAACTAGGGTTTTTCTTTTGCTTTGATTTTTTTTGGGGGGAATAATAATTTGTGAAAATTTCATATTTGATACCAATAAAAGAACCTTGTGATACATTTGATATCGGTTTAATTTTCTTTTTTATTTTGCTGCCACCCAAATCTCTAAAATATATACTACGTATTTCACTATCAAATGTTTATGTCGTTAGTGGGGTTCAACCACCATCCAGCCGCCTTCCAGCCACCCCTCTACCTCACTGCCACTTTCCTATCCCCATCAATGCTACCCCGATGGCCGAAATCTCACTGCCACCCCTTTCCCCTCAATTACCACCCCCTCGCCCTCCCCCTGTCGGTGCCGGCGCGACCCCATTCCCCTCCTTTTCCCCACCTACGCACCCAACCCCTCTTCCCTTTTCCCGTTCTTGCTGCCCCGACCTCCACCCCGAACCAAAAACCACCCCCTTTCCCTTCCTTCCATCGAAATCGGCCCCTCTCCCCGTTCCCCCACTAAAATCGACCCTCCTCCTTTTTCTCCACCTAAGAACCAACACCCCTAACCCTAAACCACCTAAACGAATTTTAGGGTTTCGCTTATGGTGGTTTTGAGGTGGTGGTTTAGGGTTAGGGATGGTCGAAAGGGGAGGGGGTCGATTCCGGAGGAGGGAACGGAGAGAGGAGGTTGATTCCGATGGGGGGGTGGAAGGGAAAGGGGTGGTTTCCGGTTTGGGGCAACAAGAAGGGGAAAAGGGAAGGGAGGTTGGCTACGTAGGTGGGGGAAAGGAAGGAGGTGGAGTCGCCGGCGCCGGTCGAAGCTCTGAGCGCCGACCGTCGGCAGGGGGGAGGTGGAGGGGGTGGCAGTTGAGGGTGGCTGGGTTATTTATTTTTAATTTTTTTTTTTTTTTTTTTTTGAATAAGTGTAGTGAAATTTTAATTATGTGATTTTAGGTGGTACAAAAAATAAAAATAAACAGGTAGCAAATGTGACACAAGGTTCTTTCGCTAGTGGCAAATGTCAAATTTTCCAAAATTTTTCTACTCTGGATGCACTGTACTTGTTTTAACACTAGCCTTTCAGCACGTGCAATGCTCACGTTGTTTTTAGGGATACAATATTATTTTTATTTTCTGATATGTTTTTACTAGTTAATGCCCGAGTCATTTAATATATGTGTTTAGGGTATTTTTACCCTAGACACGTGGACCAATGAGAGGTCGCCACGTGTCGAGCTCAGGATGGCCCAGGTGGCTCAATATCCTCTTGACACTTGGCGCCCTCAGATATGTTTCTGAAATGGCGGCTTTCAAAGGCCCAAACTCCTAGGAGCGCCGTAAAACGGCGCAGCCCACTAAAATCTAGTTCAAGTGACCTAGGTAGGGGCACATTTTCCAACGACCCTATAAATAGGGAGATATTTCCCCATTTTGGGGACACATTCAATCATTTATTACACCCTTATTCTCTTACATCAGAGAAAGACCTGAGCTTGGAATCCGAGCAGATACCCACCTAAATTTTCGTTCTTTATTCCGTTTCAAGTTATTAACTTGATCGTCGGAGGCAGAGCTCCAACCACCCGGAGTCTCCGTTATTTTGCAGGTACAGCTCAGCCGGATCAGACTTCGTGACGTAACTCTCCCAAGGGACAAAAACACCCAAAACATTTGGCGCCGTCTGTGGGGAGAGTACCTCGAAGATGGTTCAAGAGTCTGTACCACCCCCTAACCGTCTGGGAGAAGACCCAGAAGTCTTTACAGACCATGAGGAGGATGAAGATCCTCAGGTCGAAACCTTTACAACCGAAGACGGCTCTCTCAGAATCAAGCGCATCTGGCCCAGAGAGACTCTAGAGCGGGGCGCCTCCCAGGCGGGTCCGAGCAGGCCCACTGGGCAGCCGGAAGGGGAAACCCAAACGGCAGCTGGATCAGCCCCTGTCACCCGAGACGAACTCATGAGATTCATGACAAGTTTCAAGGGTGAAATTAAAGAGTTGATCACCAAAAGCCGGGCTGGCCCAAGTAAAGGTCAGTCGGCGAAGAAGACTCCTCTAGAGAAGGGGAAGTCAGTCAGAGACCGGCAGCCCACTCCTCATCCAAAGGAGAAGGCAGTCGGGACCATTGATTGGTAAAAAATTCTCCTTCTTGGGAAGAACACCAATAACACTCGCCGGACTAAGCAGTCGGTGAGAAGTAAAAAATCAACTCTTGATGCCCGGGAGATCATCAACCGGAAGAGAAACCAATCGCTATCTGAGTCGGCTTGATGAGAGTCAGACAGGCGGCAATACCGTCCATTCTGGCCCTCATATGATTGGAGATGTCCCGTATGTGCCTACTCAGGCTTTCGGGCAGTATCCCCCTCACTTCATGCAACCGACCTTCTTTGGGGGTCAGGCGGCATACCCAAATGTCCAGCCATTGGACTGGCAGCTTCGCCTGGGTGAACAGCCTTCTGCGTTCACTCGGGAGATAACCGAGGCGGCTCAGCCGGCCAAGGTTAAGAACGTGTTGGTTGGTACCTATGATGGTACCACCAATCCGAAAGACCACCTCATGGCTTACACCAACCTCATGTATCTACAGGGGTTGGATGATACCACTTGGTGTCGATGCTTCCCGGCTACATTGAAGGGCATTGCCCAACAATGGTTTGGCAATCTGCCAGCCGGGTCCATCGATAGCTTTAGGAAGCTTGCCTTCCTGTTTGCTTCCAACTTCTCAATGAACATCCCTGCTAAGAAAACAAGCCTTGATTTGAGCACTGTTAAGCAGGGAGAGAGAGAAGGGCTGCGCTCATATGTCAGGCGGTTCAACCTGATCAGAATTCAGATTCAGGGGCTGTCTGATGAGGTAGCTTTTACAGACTTTTTCAAAGGTCTGAGAGACGGGTCGACCTTTAAGTTCGACCTAGTCAGAAAAGGGGCTTTCACCCTACAGGCGGCCCTGAGGGAGGCGGAAAGCTACATTCAAGCTACCGACCTCTGCTCGCCTGGAGGCCAGTCGGACTCTAAGAAGTCTGACAAACAGAAAGATAACCGGCCTGCTTAGCCGGCTAAAAAGAAAGAGGAGAGCAAGAAGAGAAAAGAGGTATGGGCGGTTAGTGACACTCACCAGCCGTCCCAGAAGAAGAAGAAAGAATTTAAATCGTACGTCCCAAAGTACGAGTTTAACAAGGACTGCAACTCCATCCTCATGGAGATAAAGGACCGGCTGTCCCTAGAGAAGCCGAATCCAATGAAAAGTTTCATTCAATCCAGGAACAAAAATAAATTTTGTCAATACCATGAGGAAGTCGGCCATGACACCAACGACTGCTTCAGCCTTCAACGGACGTTGGACCGTCTGGCTGACAAGGGGATGCTGAAGTCCTATATTTCTAAGTCCCCAGTCGGGGCAAAAAAGAAAAACAAGGGTCAGTCCTCCAAGACTACCCCCCAGCCTGCTAGTAGTTCGGATACCGACAAGGAGCCGGTCTACACTATAGCAGGCGGGTTTTCATGCGGTGGCCCTACCATCAGGGGCACCAAGAGCCATCTTCGAAAGATGGACAAAGATGATGATGAACAGGCGGAAGCCAGCTCCTCCTTCCCAGATGTCTTGATCACTGAGAAGGACAGGGGCAGTGTCCGCCGCCCGCATGATGACCCGGTGGTCATTGAATGTAAGGTTGCTAACCAGCTGGTTGGACGGATCCTTATTGACACCGGTAGTTCATCAGACATCATCAGCCTCCGGTGCTTGCAGAAGATGAAATACAATATCAGCAGCATGCATCCGGTCACCCACCCCTTGGTTAATTTTGGGGGTGGGATGGTCTACCCAGCCGGGAGGATTTACCTACCCATCCGGCTGGGAGAGAAGGGCCAAGGACGACATATTGTCGTCAGGTTCTTGGTCGTTGAGGAGTTGACCGCCTATAACATTATCCTTGGCAGGCCAACCCTCAACGTAGCCAAGGTAGTAATCATCCCATCTCTCATGCTCATCAAGTATGAGAAGGATGACGGCACTGTTGGTTCCCTGAATGGGGATCAGAAGACGGCTCGAGAGTGCTACCTCTTAGCCGTCAGGGACACTGTAACCCCAGGCGTCCAGGAACCAATAGACCTTGACGATGTCAAGGATGCCGACCCAGCACCTGCCCCACCAGCAGCCGGTAAGAAAAGAAAGGCACCTCTGCTGGTGGAGGTGAAGAAAGAGAAAAAATAGCAATCACTGACCGGTGAGCGATCAGATGAGCTCTGTCCCCAACCGGCTGGCGAAAGCATTGATCTCCATCTGGATGACAACCGTCCAGAACGTACTGTTAAGGTCGGGACGATCGCTCATGCTACGTTGGGTGCAAGCTTGCACCTCCTGCTGAAGGAATTCAAAGACATTTTTGCCTTTGAAGTGGAAGAGATGCCAGGCGTCAGCCCGGATCTCGCTGTCCACAAACTCGCCGTGGACCCCAAAAAGAAGCCCATCCGGCAAAAGAAAAGAAACCACGGCGAGGAAAGAAGTCAAGCGGCAGCTGCCGAAGTCAAAAAGCTGCTAGACGTCGGGTTCATTCGGCCTTGTAATTTTCCCGACTGGGTGGCCAATGTAGTCCTTGTTAAGAAACCGAATGGGACCTGGCGCATGTGTGTTGATTACACAGACCTCAACAGGGCGTGTCCAAAGGACAGTTACCCGCTTCCAAAGATCGACAGTCTGGTCGACTCTACAGCCGGTCACGCCTTGATGAGTTTTATGGATGCCTACTTCGGCTTCCATCAGATACCCCTGTGGAAGAAAGATCAAGAGAAAACGGCCTTCGTCACTGATCAGGGGTTATTCTGTTATACGGTGATGCCGTTTGGCTTGAAAAATGCGTCGGCTACGTTCCAACGAATGATTAATACTGTCTTTGTTAATCAAATTGGGAGGAATGTAGAGGCATACATTGATGACATGATAGTCAAATCCAAACAGCAGGCGGATCACCTTGCTGATCTCCGAGAAACCTTCACCACACTCAGGCGGCATAAGGTCATGTTAAATCCTAAGAA
Organism: Chenopodium album; assembly: GCF_948465745.1. Classification (NCBI taxonomy): domain Eukaryota; kingdom Viridiplantae; phylum Streptophyta; class Magnoliopsida; order Caryophyllales; family Amaranthaceae; genus Chenopodium; species Chenopodium album. The sequence continues at coordinate 71,211,185 of NC_137837.1, forward strand.
ATGCGTCTTTGGTGTTGAGTCTGGGAAGTTTCTCGGATTCCTGATTGATCAAAGGGGGATAGAGGCTAACCCTGAGAAGATACAGGCGGTGATTGACATAAAGTCACCCCGCACTGTCAAGGAAGCGTAGAGACTAACCGGTTGCCTGGCTGCTCTGGGGAGATTCCTTAGCCGGTCAGGTGACAAATGCCTTTACTTCTTCCAAGCAATCAGGAAGAAGACCAGATTTGAATGGGGGGATGAGGCCGAGGCGGCCTTTCAACGGCTGAAAGAACACCTCCACTCTTTGTCAAGACTTGTTAGTCCATTGCCTAGGGAGGTGTTATACATGTACTTAGCCGTCTCAGATCATGCCCTCAGTGCCGTTCTCCTTGCTGAGAGAGACGGTGTTCAGCTTCCGGTCTATTTCATTAGCCATGTCTTAAAAAATGCTGAGCTCCGGTACCCCTGACAGTGTAAAGTCGTATCCCCTAATCAAAAATAAATACCTAAATCACTAACTAAGGTAGATAGGGAAGTAGGGTCGATCTCCACGGGGAAACAAGTCTTTTTACTTCCAATTAATTATTATAATCTAAATTATTTAAGTAACCAATATTTATAATTAAGTATGAGACTAAACTACAAAGAATAAGAGTAGGGAGAAAACAATATATAAAGGGATCTAGGGTATAGGTTCACCAATAAATAATACTCCAGGGTAAAACATAGTAATCAATCATTGACATTGCATAAATAACATGATTAACAGGCTCTCGCAATTTATTAATCAACATAGATCTAACAGGCTCTCGCAATTTACTAGATCTAAGTCCTCATTGGAAATAGCCTTTAATATCAAATTAACATCTGCTCGATTCATCAATTTAATATTGCTATACTTTTACAAGCCGCAATTGTAAAACATTAAAACAATCCAATAAGAAATTATCATGCAATACCAACAATCAATAATAGTCAATCATCAATGCATCAATTAACCAGATTGTAAAGGGCTCACGCTACTTATTACAATCACACGATTAATTTATCGGTATTAAATCTCATCTCTCGAATTTTGACTTAACCATTTATGAATTAACTTGCCTATTGAAACTAGACCTAAACATTAATTCTCATCTCTCGATTCTTGAATCAATATTGTCAAACTCATGCATAAAAGATAGGCCTAATCTAGTCACAGAGCATTAAATCAATCAATAGGAAATTAATCTAGCATTGATAATTAACAACAATAATTTACCCCTTCATATTATTTATTAGATCCCCATAAACCCTAGAAATTAAACTACTCACACATATTAAAAACTAAACTAATCAAAATAATAAAATAACTCATGATCAAAGAAATAAAATAAATAACTAAGATTAAGGGAAAAGAAATCGTTACCAAATAATCTGGAATTAATCAAAGAAACAATAACAAAGGTTTAGAGAGAGAGTTTAGAGAGAGAGAGAAAGTCTAAGAGAAAAGATTAAGAGAAGAAGAAGTCGAAGTAGAGAATACTAATTAATCCGTACAAAAACGAATTTAAACAAAACTAGAAAACAACTCCTAATTAGAAACTAATTGCTCGTCAAAAACACTTCTCCAGAAACACGCGCCCGATCGGGCTAGAGGCCGCCCGATCGGGCGCGCCTTTTTGTTGCACAGGTCTTCTTAGATGCCGCGCCCGATCGAGCTAGCAGCTCACTCGATCGGGCGCGCCTTCCCTTGATGGCACTCCCACGCGCATCCGCCTGATCGGGCGATTGCTTGCCCGATCGGGCCCGGTCTTTATCTTCAAGGCTTTGGACTTCGATTGGGCTAGATTTCTCGGCCCAATCCATATTTCCTCTCGGGTCTCGAATACACGGTCCAATTGCCTCGTGATCCAAATAACCGAGCCCTTAATCACCGGCTCGATGGCTCTAACCGGCCTTGGGCTCCATAAGTGGTCGTGTTCTTCCAATGCTCGTAGTTGCTTCATAAAAATCCCGGGAAAATGCTCCAAAGGTGCAATTCCCTGCAAAACTTAACCAAAACAACGAAAACACTAGAAAACACATATTAGTAATAAAAGTGGCCCTAAAGGGCCAAGAACACTACTAATTATGACTAAGGGACTGGGGCACTTGAAGAATTCCGTCTGAATCAAGTGCCCAGGTCAGATAACAACTAGGCGGATGCATTGTCCAAATTGGCTTCATCCGCCTGCTGTGATACTCCTCGGTCGGTCTTTTGGGAAGTTCTGGAAAAGCAAAGCATACATGAAGAGCCCATTGAAACCTTAGACCAAAGCTCTACCTGGATGGATGCCATCCGGGCTTATCTTTCAGACGGCACACTTCCTGATTCACCACCGGAAGCAGCCATCCTGAAGAAGCGAGCTGCAAGCTACGAGTTGAAAAATGGAGAACTCTTCAAGGCAGGGTTTCTTAAGCCCCTATTGAAGTGTGTTACCCCAGAAAAGGGGAAGGAAGTTCTCGAAGACTTGCACTCTGGATTCTGCGCCTCCCACATAGGCGACAAGTCCCTAGCCGTCAGAGCCAGACGACATTACTTTTGGCCCACTCTTGAAGCAGACGCCAAGGAGTTGGTGAAAAAATGTGACAAGTGCCAAAAGTTTGGTAAACTTATTCATCGTCCGACTACTGATCTGACGGCAATCCACAGCCCAATCCCATTTTCCAAATGGGGCATGGACATCTTGGGGCCTTATACGCCTGCACCAGGCGGAAAGCGTTACATTTTGGTGGCTGTGGATTATTTCACCAAATGGGTAGAAGCTGAGTCGGTTAAAAACATCAAGACAAAGGATGTCATCTCCTTCATCTGGAAGAACATCATCACCCGGTTTGGGGTACCTATGTCTATGGTGTTTGACAATGGCCCTCAGTTTGAAACCCCCCAGCTCAAGACTTGGTTAGGAGATCAGGGAATCTCACATGGTTTTGCATCAGTCGGCCGACCCCAAGCAAACGGCCAAGTTGAAGCCTTCAACAAACTCATCTCAGACGGCATTAAAAAGAAAATTGAACGGGCCGGTGGCCTATGGGAAGAAGAATTAATTCATGTCCTATGGGCCATCCGGACTACTGCTAAAGGGGCAACCGGAGAAACCCCATTTCTTATGGTATACGGTGCTGAAGCCGTCTTGCCTATTGAGAATTACGAGCCGACTCTCAGAGTTATGCTCTATGATGAAGAGGCAAATTGGGAGGCCATGCAGCTGGCATTGGACTCCCTCCCGGAACGTAGGGGCAATGGTGCCTTGTGCCATGAGATATACCGTCTGAGGATGACCAGAGCTTATAACAAGAGAGTGCACAAGCGTCCTCTAAAAGTGGATGACTTTGTGTTACGGAAAATGGAGGCAACCGGTAGGGCCAATGAGCTGGGAAAGCTAACTCCAAATTGGAGAAGGCCCCTACCGGATCTATGAAGAAGTAAGGGATGACACCTACCGCCTGGAAACCCCAGACGACAGGCGTCTGCCTAGAACTTGGAATGTAGACAATCTAAAAAAGTACTACTTCTGAGAATGTAAACTTTTTGTAAACAGTGAGTCAATTAATGAAGATTCAGACTTTGTTTGCAAAATCGAGTTATTGCTTAAGTACCCATCCGGGTAATACCTAGGCGGATTTTTCTTTACCTAACTAAGTTTGACACTTGGTAAAGGTTGCATTTGTTGGACCGCCTGGGTAATACTCGAATCCCTTGTTTATTTAAGTTTAAGTTTAATACTTTGTTTATGCAACTGCCTGATTATCTGCCCGGGTAATACCCAGACGGACCCGCTTGTGTTAAAAAAAAAGGGCTAAGTTTGATACTTAGTGTAAATTTAATACTGACTAAAAACTAAGCACAAAAACGTTTAGTGGCTATACAACCGGTCTCAAACAAGACCAGAGGCTAAAATAGCCGGATGGTTGCTCATTTTATAAAATCGCCTGTCCCAGCATGGACAAGGGCGTCCGGCGTCTAAAGAACGAATAAGTTTCCTAATACCGGATGCCCATAGGCATCAGTCGGTCATTGGTAGAAATTCTTACTTGGGTTATTTATTCCAAAGTTGCACTCACTTCCCCTATCGGGGCAAAGGATTGTGTAATGGCTATGCGTTAACCCCGGACGGAATATAACCGCCTGGGTAAGAAGCTCAAAGCACCCGCTTTTATGGTCGGCTGTGCACTTGGTTTGGGGCAATCACCATTGTGATTAATTGGCCTAAAAACACTCCATACTTCTCCAAGTATCAAGTGTTTTCAAGCCAATCAATCAGCTTGACACTAAACCAACCACATAGCCGCCCAGGGGCAAGAGCACCCGGATTGCAAATTGCCGCATGCTTTTTTAAGTTAGGCAAAATACTAAAGAATTGCAAACAGATGAAAAATTCAAATTGAAAAAACTCAAAAGACATATAAAATCCGACTGAGTCGGAATACTTCATTTATATTTGAAATGGCACAGAGGCCAGAATAATTGTTAACCGGACACATCCGGTGAAGAAAGAAAGTGAAAATGTTAACCCAACCCCATGGTTGGTAAAAAGATACAACAAAACACGGCATGCAAGCCGGTAAATAACATTGATTGGCATATTGCCGCAGAAAGGTGGGAGGCTCGCCTAAGGCTGAGGCGGAGTCTTCTCCGGCTGAGTTTGGCTGGCTTGGCCCTCTTGATGATCATCCGCCTGCTCCTCATCATCAGAAACTTCATATCCCTGTTCAGCAGCCCAGTCTTTGAAGCGAGGCGGAGGAGCATCACCCAGTTGCTGGGCATCATACACCTCAGTGGCGTAATCATACCTCAGCTTATAGACCTCAAAGTCTATTTCTGGGTAAAGGAGGCCCCAGGTGATCTTCAGTCGGGCCAAGTTGTCCCGTTCATTTTCCTCAGTCAGCCGGGTCTACTCCCGGGCCAGCTCATCCGACTGCTTGTTGCGCAGGGTCATGAGCTTGAGCTTCAGGCGGTCATTGTCAACCCGGAGTTGGGCATTCTCCTTGTCAGCATCTTCTAATGCCTTGAGATCAGATTTGGCATCTTTCAGCTGCTTGTCAAGGTCATCAGCCCGGCTGTTAGCTTCATCGTTTACAGCCGTCAAACTCCGGATCAGCTCCTCCTGTTTCAACTCTACTGCTTTAATCTTTAAATTACACATATAATCAGAATGTTTAGCAAAGTTGAGGTTTTCTAGGGCCCTCCGTTTGGCGTCATTTACCTCTTCTTGCTTCCGCCTGAAGGGGACCCGGAGATTGTCCACTCTCACCATAGCCTGAGATAATAACAGCCGGTTTATGAGTTACTTAGTCATTTAAGATTAAAGGCATCAAGATAGAGGAATCATTTACCTTAGCCAGAGAACCCATTATCCGGTCGAAGTCCACGACCTGCAGATCAGGTATGGAGGCTTTCTCAGACCGGGTGAGGGTCCGCACCATCCGCTTCGCGAAGCTTGCAAGATCTGGCTGGTTAGGAGTCAGATCTGCATCAAAAGTAGTGCTTTGTGAGATAGAAGCAGCGTAGTTGGCATTCATCCGTTGCCGGCTGCTGACTGACCCTTTTGAAGAATCAACCTTGGTCTTGATTCTCATAAAATCAAGTGGCCAAGGTATCTCAGTTCGTTCCTTACCTTGAACTTCCGGATGGGTCTCCGGCTTGTTCTCCTCCCTAGTGGTTGCTGCACCGCCTGCAACCTTAGGTGGCTCGCCACCCTTTGATGCCGTAGAGGCTTCCGGTGCTTTCTGCTGCTCTGAGCTTTCACTCAGTTTTTTCATAACAGCAGGGGATTTGCCCCCAGTCGTTGGACGAACGGATTGGGCAGAAGTTTGTTTCTGGGGGGGTTCCTTCCTAGCGGCTTTGGCAGCCAGAGCCTTCTCCAGATCATCTCCCTGCCTTTTGAGCATCTTGGAGAATGAGCGAGGAATTCTCTTGACGGACTCCTGAAAAAGAAGCAAAATATAAGTATACCCAACCGGTATATATATATATAAAAAATGCAAACATAAAGTCAGGCGGTCTTACCCCGCCTTTCTTCGTATCTTTAGCCTCGACGGCTGCCTTTTTGGCAAGGGCCGCCTCCTTGCGCAGTTGCGCCGCAGATTTAGCAGGAGTCTTATCCTGGTCAACTATCCTCAGGGCTTCTTCTGCAAAAAACAAGAATTTAAAGTTAGAAAGAATTAAGGCAAGTTTGCAATAAAAATGAAACACCAATTATTCCGGATGAGAAGTACTCTACCCCTGGGAAACATTGTACTCAGCCCGCAGGCAGACAAGAAGCACTCGTCCTTGAAGTAATCCGGATGGGGGATCCAGTTCTTGGGAACAATAATGTGAGTCCCATCCCCCATGGGCTCAGTTGTGGTTTCAAAAAATCCCGGCTCCATGATTTGCTCCCGGGCTTTAGTAGATAGTGCCGGGAGAGGGCATTTACGTCCAAGAAGAGCCGACTCAGTATTGTACCGGCGTAGTGTCCGGTTGTGTCTTAGGGTTGGAGAGGAAATCAAATAGAGCTTATCCTTCCACCCGGACCACTTGGACACTTTGTCCAAAGTCATTAGATATTGGGGCAAGGTAGTCAGCGTATACCATGCCCCATGGCCGCTTGGGGCCTTGCTCAGGTAGTGCATATGAGCGAAGGCGGAAAAGCTGGGGTTCAAGTTTTGGAACTCGCAGGCGGCGATGTAACTTAATATGTTCACCCACGAATTAGGGGTGAGCTGCCAAACCCCCATATCATACCCCTTGAGGATTTTCCTAATCCCGAGGTGGAGGGGGAACCGGAGGCCGGCTTCTATAACCGCCTCATAGCAGATGAAGTAATCATCTGCATGGTCAATGTCGTCCCCCCAGGCCATCACAGCATCAGCCGGAGGGACAATAACTTCCCAACCCCTTCCAAATGGATGTTTCTCTTTAAAGGCCCTGAACCCGCTATTAAGAAGGGCAATGTTACTCGGCAGCATCCGGGTCCTTTTGGGGTTGGGGTTGTCAGCAACTTTGGGCGGCTGCTGATAGTCAGCCGCAAAATCTCCCTGGTCAGAGCTGGATGATTCCGCTCTTGATCCCTGGCCGGCCTCAGCGTCGCCGGCTTCATTGGAGGAGGCGACTCCTTCGCCGTCCACTTCTCTTACTCCAGAGCTCCCGGAGGTAGAGGGAGCCTCTTCATCAAATCCACTCTCCTCCCAATTCCTCTGTTCCCCATCCGGGAAAACCTCATCGGCTAGCACTCTCATGGTGCGCCGGCTTTTAGACCGCCTGGCCGTTTGTTTCGTTCTGGCCATTGTGTCCTGCACAGACACAGAGAGGGAGGAATTCGGAGATGAGCATATTGGTTCCGACAGTCCAGAAGAGGCACCCCCTGTTCTAGACTCAGCCGTTCCGGGGGATCGGCTGAGTGTCCTAGGCAGTGCCGAGTGGGTAGATTGGGAACTCATTTATATTTTCTATTTTCTAAAGAAGGCCGGGCATACAGGCGGAAAAAATGGTATGTAAATTGAAAGGGAGGAAAGCTAAAATGGTATAGGCTGTTACCTTGCTTTGACTCTGAAAAATCTGAAAACCGCTATAGCCGGTGAGCCGGGTGATGTACTGCTAGCACTCGGAAGCTTGAAACTTGCTGTTATGCTGGCGGGAGCAGAGAAAACTCTCTCTCTAGAATCTCTCTTTTTCTCTCTCTCTAAAAAGTCAATATGAGTGTAAAGTGTGAAAAGGAGGGGAGGTAACTTTCTATTTATAGAAAGGAAAAAAGGGGGGGAAAATTTTGATTTGAAATTCAAAATTTTACCCGTTGCTGTTCACCTATGAAAGGTGGACACGTGTCACAGGCCCCACGTGACATGCACGTGCGACCTGTGAGGGGCAAATGTTTAGGGTATTTTTACCCTAGACACGTGGACCAATGAGAGGTCGCCACGTGTCGAGCTCAGGATGGCCCAGGTGGCTCAATATCCTCTTGACACTTGGCGCCCTCAGATATGTTTCTGAAATGGCGGCTTTCAAAGGCCCAAACTCCTAGGAGCGCCGTAAAACAGCGCAGCCCACTAAAATCTAGGTCAAGTGACCTAGGTAGGGGCACATTTTCCAACGACCCTATAAATAGGGAGATATTTCCCCATTTTGGGGACACATTCAATCATTTATTACACCCTTATTCTCTTACATCAGAGAAAGACCTGAGCTTGGAATCCGAGCAGATACCCACCTAAATTTTCGTTCTTTATTCCGTTTCAAGTTACTAACTTGATCGTCGGAGGCGGATCTCCAACCACCCGGAGTCTTCGTTATTTTGCAGGTACAACTCAGCCGGATCAGACTTCGTGACGTAACTCTCCCAAGGGACAAAAACACCAAAAACAATATGGTTAATTTATCTTAACTTTATGCATAATATGAAAAATTAATTCTGTTTATGATTATTTTTTTTGTAAGGAAGTTAAGATAATAAATTTTAACTTATCTTCTATCTTATAAAACAAACTTCAAGTTTATACGTACGTACGTACGTATATATATATAAATATATATATATATATATATAAAAGGATTTTTTTTACTTTTACCACCAAAAAAATTCACAAAATCATTTTTTACTACCAAAATTTTTTAAAGTTTTATTTTACCACCAAAAAAAAATTCTAGAAATTGTTTTTACCACATACTGTCAAGAAAACCATTAAATTTAACGGTTTAAAAAAAATGAGGTGACATATGGCATTCGTGAAAAAATTAAATTTACATGTGACATGGTGGGGATGATGGTTTGTGTTTTTAAATACAAACATTCATACATGTATAAAATTAAAGCTAGTATTTTTTTTTTTAATTTGAGAAAGGGGATTAATAAAAGAAAGCTTAAATCAGGTGACATATGACATTGACGAAAAAAAAAAATAAAATTTACAAGTGGCATGATAGTGACGATGGTTTGTGCTTTTAAATACTAAGTAAGATAGATAGATAGATAGATAGATATAGATATAGATTCGCATAAAAAAGAAAAATTTGTCAAAAGTAAGTACTCCGTAAATCTTTACCCAGTCTTCTTAAATACAAGGGTGTATGCTTATGGGTGGCTCCGCGAGTTCGTGATGAAATCAAACTCGACTTTATGGCTTGGTAAATTTAAATCTTAGACGAATCCTTATTACCATGAGCGTTTTTGGTTTGGTAAAGCATAAATCCCTAAGGCTACCAACATATACGTAGAACGAGTACTATTGTGGCAAAATAGGTAAGCTAAATATGCATATGTGACAAGGCCAATTAAATTGCAAGAATACAATTTAAGAATCTTTCAAGTCTCATCTACTCATCTTAATTCAATATCGATCACTCAAATCAATAAAAAAAAAGACCTAAAATCCTCCCTAGTGGAGTCGCCAAATTATAGGTGTCGATTGAATCGGTGGGATCCTTCGAAGAACTCCGCTATTCAGATAGCTGCAGCTATCACAGCATGTTCTAGTATCTAGAAAGATTATAAGATTAGAGTTCTTGGTGAACCTTACACTAGTGGAGATAGCTACGCTCACGAGAAAAATAGACGCTTGAGCCTACTTATGCATGTTGTAAATGTGTTTGACAATCTTAGGAAGCGGGATTTGACACATACAATTAGGGACAAAAAAATAGTGAGCCGCCAACAATTTTTTAATGGAACTTGTAAACAGTTCACGGATCATTTTAAGGCAATCACGATAAAGGGCAATGATAGGCAACAATGATTAACCCTGAAGGTTACACCCCATTCATAATTCATGAGATTACTTACTCCATATGGTTCATAACCACGAATGGAGGATCATGGATGATGGTACGAAGTGAGTCGTGATATGGAAGCCACTTCGTATGTATTGGTCTCTACTCGATTCTTATAGTGAAAAGTTTAACTTGTGACCTCAAAGGCATACAAATAAAGATTTAATGTGCTGCAAACTAAATTAGGCTAAATTGATTGAATGTTAATGCACACATAATTCTAAATATTAATGACCACTTCAATTAACAATAAGATTAAAATAAAGGGAACCAAAACTGATCGTCCAAGTTATATTATTAGTCATGATTTTCATTACATATTTCTTTTAAATATGCAAAAGATGATCAACAATACAATAAAACAAACAACAATATTGGAGGCAATTTAACCGTAATACATTAAAAACATTAAAAAAAATAAAAAAAAAATTGTTAGGTTTATAATAGGAATAAAAGGAACATCATTCCTTTCTTTAATTTGATTGCTTTTGCTTGCAACTATAAGACAACAAACAAGGTAGTAACTTCAAAGAAATTAATAAATAATATTGGAAATTAAATTAAATAAAAATAGAGTTGATTTTGGTCCAAACCCTCAAACAATTCTACCTTTCACGCCTTGAATTAAGTACAAAACTTCGAGTATTGTATGGACTCCATGGACTACTTTGAGGGAATGGTGAAATATGAGAGGAAGGTTTAATCTTAGAGTATGTGTGACAGAGAAATTAGAGGAATATATAGAATGTGTGTTGGTGCCCCGAAACTCGTAATTTGTATCTATAAACAGAATATGAGGAATGAGGTTCGTAACTATAGAATTGAGGCGCCGCTAAAAGGTAAAGGTACCACAACACGACACGGGTACCGTGTCACGGTACAAGTGTCGTGGCACAATACTTAATTAAACCATACAGTGGTATCAAATTTTATCATTTAGAGATAAGATGATGCGTAAAAAGATAAAACCCTGGAAACATAAGTATCGTGTCATGGTACCGCTACCGTGGTGCGATACCTCATACCGTGTCAATTTTGTTAAATGATGTTTAATTGAAACATTATTTGATTTTTATTAAACACGTGATAATTAGGCATCATTTATGTCATTTAGGACTCATTTTAGGTTAGGGTTTTCTAATTTTACCTTTTGGGCTTAATTAATAATAATTAAGAAAATGGATAGAAAAAAAAAGTGATCGAGATAGAAACGAGGTTTAGACAAAGATACATTGACTGTTTGGGCTTTATGTAGACTAGTTCATAAAAATTTGTTGGATTAAATATGGATTTTAAGCACTCCAAACATTAAATACTCAACCTAACCAATAATGGCAGTAAAAGGTTGTTTATCATCGGGTTTGGTTTTGGTAAGGCATTTTTAGGTGTCTACATAACCCATCAACAATTTTTAGGTTGGTAAAGAAGGGAATCATCAACCCATCAGGTCACACACTAACATCATAAAGCCAACTGTAAGTGCAGCACATAAAGTATTAAAGTACAACAACTCCATTAGATTTTAGGTCCAACCCTTCTGAAAATCCCAACACAACCAACAAGCTCATGTTACTCTATTACTTAGTGCACATTGACGAAAAATGGTAAAATAAATTACTAAAATACTCTTTTTAGAAAATAATAATTAATTAGTTAAGAAAATACGCTAAAAAAATACAGGGTATATATTACAGTAAAGATCAAAGAAAGAATGTGCAATAGATGAATACTATTTATTTACTTACATGTAATTAATGATTTTAACTTACATGGATTGAAACATTTTTGTCAACTGATATGTCCAATTTATATAGTGTTTTACCCCCGTCCCATGGTCATAATTAGTAATGTTTTTAGCTCTTTGGAGGCACTTTTATTACTAATTTGTGTTTTCTAGTGTTTTCGTAGTTTTAGTTGTATTTTACAGGAAATTGCACTTTTGGAGCATTTTCCTGGGTTTTCATGGATCAACTACGGAAGCTAGAAGGACACGACCACTCTTGAAGCCCAGGATCGGTGAGAGCTGGTGATTAAGGGCTCGGTATGAGATACCAGGGCTATTGGATCGATTAATCAAGACTCGATGAGGAAACTTATATTGGGCCGAGGAATTGAGCCCAATCGAAATCCAAGCCTCGAAGAAGAAGACCGGGCCCGATCGGGCAAGCATACGCCCGATCGGGCGGCTGCGCGCATAAGAACTCTCAAGGAAGAGGCGCGCCCGATCGGGTGAGCGTAAGCTCGATCGGGCACGACACACCAGCAGCGGGCAAGGCAAAAAGGCGGGCCCGATCCGGCGCGTGTTTTTCTTAGAGCTGATTAGATTAGTTTTAATTTTTGTTTTGAGGATTGTTTAAGTACGAATTATCTACGTAATTTTGGATTACCTTCTTCTTTAGATTTTCTCTCTCTACTTAGGATATTTCTCTCTCTTAAATTCTCTCTCAACTTTTGTTCTTAATTACTTTCATTAATCCAGATTTCTTTTGGTAACAATTTCTTCTCTTTTAATTTCAGCTATTTTATTTACTTCTTTGATTATGCTTTGCTTTATTTATTTGATTAGTTTAGTTATGATGATGCTTGAGTAGTTTTATTTCTAGGGTTTATGAGGATCTAATAAATGATATGAAGGGGTAATTTTGTGATTGTTAATTATCAATGCTTGGTTAATTTCCTATTGATTGATTTAATGCTATGCAATTAGGTTTGGCCAGATTTAATTGTATGAGTTTAGCAATATTAATTCGAGATTTGACAGATGAGAATTGATGTTTAGGCTTAGTTTCAATAGGCGGACTAATTTATAAATGGTTAAGTCGATATTTGACAGATGAGATTTAATACCGGTAAATTAACCTTGTGATTCTAATACGTAGCGAAAGCCCTTTATAATCTGATTAATCAATGCTTGATGATTGCTTATTATGATTTGCCCTGGAATATTGTTTATTAGTGAACCTATGCCCTAGGTCTTTTTATATTTGATTTTCCCCTACTTTATTTCTTTTGACCTTATTCTTCGTAGTATAGAATTTATTCACAATAATATTGGTTACTTAGATAATTTAGATTATAATAATTAATTAGGAGTAGAAAGACTTGTTTCCCTGTGGAGTTCGACCCTACTTCCCTATCTACTTTAGTTAGAGGACTTAGGTAATTACTTTTGATTAGGAGATACGACTTTACCCTGTCAAAATTTGGCGTCGTTGCCGGGGAAACGATTTTATTTTTATTTTCTGATTATTTTTTGTAGTCTAGATTATCCCCTTTTGTCTCAGAGAACATTAGTTCTTTGAGGCAATTCTCATATTTGTCTTTTAGTTCCTTGTTTATGCCCAGGTGTTCCAGATCAGGTTACATCCCATTCGATCCTGAGATCGAGCGTTCTTTTTATAGGCAAAGGAAAATTTATAAACAAAATCTGGCGGGTTCCGAGGAGGACAATAGTCGAAGAGATCCTCCCTCTGATTCTAGTGACACAGATATTCCTTCAGATTCAGAATCAGAGATGACGACCCAGAAGAAACTCAGTGACTACTCGCAGCCGAAGCTCACAGATTTCCGCACCTTACTCCCACTTCGGCACTAGATGGAGTTCAGTTCGAAATCAAGCCCCAATTTATCACTATGATAGAGAGGAAGCACTTCAGCGGAGCTAAGGGTGAAGATCCTAATCTTCACATCGCAGATTTCTGCCAGTATTGTAACACTATTAGACAAGCCACAGGACCAAATCAGGGAGATTCTTTTTCCTTTTTCATTATGTGGCAAAGCTAAATTATGGTTTAATGGTTTGAATAGAACTGCTCTTGGTATTACTGACTGGGAAACTCTGCTTTGAATTTCTATAATAAATACTATCCTGCAGAGAGAACAGCGGTACTAAGGAGTGCTATTCAGAACTTCGCTCAAGAGGCCGACGAAACGCTATATGAGGCTTGGGAGAGGTTCAAGGATCTACAGAGAGAGTGCCCCCACCACAATCTAGCACAATGGAAATTGATCCATGCATTCTACAATGGACTTGGAAATTCTTCTAGATCAGTGCTAGATTCTGCAGCCAGTGGGAGGTTCATGAATTTAAATGTGGACGACGCAGGACAGGTTATCGAAGACATGGCAATACACAATTCTCAATATGGGAATCCGAGAGGGTTTGCAAATAAAGGAAAACACAATGTCGATTCTGTATCCTTTTTGCAAGCTCAATTAACATCTATTTGTCAAAAATTAGATAATCTTACTGTTGCTCCTAACTCTGTAGCTAATGTTTCTGTTGTTGCTAACAATGAAGCTTTTTGTGAGAATTGTGGAATTGTAGGGCATTGGGAGCAAGATTGTAGGAGCTCTATGGAACAAGTTAATGCCTTTCAAACCAATAGGCAGAATAAACCATATTCCAATTCCTACAATGCCGGTTATAGGAACCATCCGTATCTTTCATATCGAAGCACCAATGTACAAAACCCTCCACCTCCACAACAACCACAACAGCAAACCCCACCACAGCAAAAATATTATCACCCTAATTTAGGCCAGAAAAGCCAAGCATCACCCTCATCATCTTCCGACCCTGCCATGACAGAAATTAGAGCAATGCTTGCCAATATGCAAAAGCATATGGAGAGTAGGGATTCGCAAATTGATTCCATTTTAGCCTATAATAAAATCATGGACAATCAAATTGCACAACTTTCATCTACCCTACAATCCCATCAGCAGGGAGCTCTACCATCACAACCTATCCATCCTACAGATCATGTCAATGCAATCACTATAAGGAGTGGTTCACATTATGATGGACCTCCTATGCCAAAGGAAGATAGACCAGTTCCTGATCTAGATTCCTCTATACCAAACGCTAATCCTGATAGCCCTGAAGGGCTACAAATAGATACTAACTCTACTAATGTTTCTGTGCAGGGTAAATCGCAGGATAAGGGAGGAGATGTGCAGAGCCCGGTTATCAAACTTCCATTCCCTAATAGACAACTGAAGAGTAAGTTTGATAAATAATTCGGTAAGTTTTTAGAGGTTGTGAAAAACCTGCAGGTAACAGTTCCTTTTACTGATTTAATCACTCAAGTTCCTGCTTATGCTAAATTTATGAAAGACATTCTGACTAGGAAAAGGGCCTTTAATGAAGTAGAAACTGTAGCTTTCACAGAGGAGTGTAGCGCTTTATTGCAAAACGAATCTCCTCCTAAATTAAAGGATCTCGGTAGTTTTTCTATCCCTTGTCATATAGGGAATGTTTTTATTGATAAAGCTTTGTGTGATTTGGGTGCTAGTGTCAGTGTCATGCCATAGTCTGTCTGTGCTAAACTTAATATGGGAGAATTAAAAGTTAATAATATAACTTTGCAAATGGCAGATCGTTCGGTAAAATACCCCTTAGGTATTTTAGAGGACGTCCTTGTCAGAGTTGGTAAATTTTTTATTCCTGTTGATTTTGTTGTGTTAGACATGGCAGAGGATACGCAAATACCCATTATATTAGGTAGGCCTTTTCTCCATACTGCAGGAGCAATTATAGATGTTAAAAATGGTAAATTAACCCTTTCTGTAGGTGACGACAATGTTACTTTTAATTTAGGGAAAGTTTTGAAAGGGCCTATGCTAGAGGAAAATTGTTGTTATATTGATGTAATTGATATAATGGACGATATTTGTGATGATAGCTTGCCACAGGTTCTTGCGAGGGATCCTCTAGAGGAAGTTCTCTGCGGGAATTTATCTAGAGACATTGCAAGCGTTTAGGATAATGAGGTACAAGATATTGAAAAGGCTATTTCCTTAAAAGAGTTAAGCACCAAGGAAACAATGAAGGTAGTAAATTTAGTTCAGGAATCAAAACCTGCAGAGGTCAAGAAACCTGAGCTAAAACCTCTCCCTTCTCATTTAAAATATATTTTTCTTGATGAACAGGAACTATACCCCGTGATCATCAGTACTGCACTTACTGACCTACAAACTTCCCAACTTCTAGGGGTTCTCAAAACCTATAATAAATCTATTGGGTACATTATTGATGATCTCAAGGGTACTAGCCCTGATTTTTGTATGCACAGGATACATCTAGAGGACAACTATAAGCCCTGTATTCAACCCCAACGAAGATTAAATCCCAACATGCAGGAGGTAGTCAAGAAGGAGGTTATGAAACTACTTGATGCAGGTATTATCTATCCTATTTCTGACTCCAAATGGGTAAGTCCTGTGCTGGTAGTGCCTAAAAAGGGTGGGATGACTGTGATAACCAATGAAAAAAATGAATTAATTCCCACTAGAACTGTCACAGGGTGGCGTATATGCATTGATTATCGTAGATTAAATATCGCCACTTGTAGGGAATAATTTCAAGCCTTTAAAATCCCACTAGCTTGAAACCCACTGTGATCATACACTAAAGTACGGTGGCGTCCAAAAGGGAAGAAGATAGAGCAAAAGAGTCGCCAACAAGTTTTTTTTAGGAACTTGTAAACCATTCACGAGGTGAAGGTTACACCCCTTAACGATCCAAGAGATCGTCAACTCCATAAGGTCATGAAACAAATAAGGGTCCGGGGATGAAGGTACAAATCCAACCTAAAAGAGATTGAACCTGCCCTAATAATAGGCCTCTACTTTATTCTGCTCGTATTCATGTGCGCTTTTTGACTAACATGCAATCAATAGGATTAACCCTAAACCTGTTTAATCTATGTTGGTTGAATATTAATGCACAAATAAACTATTATTGGCGATTACTTGAATTATAATCACAATTAACCATAACAAGATTATTAAATATCTTATTAAGCGTGATTACAAGTACCAATTCCCTTTAAACATGCAATAAAGGTGATCAAGCAATAATAATAAATAATTTATCAAGCAACAATAATAATCATAACAACGATAACAATAATAATTATAATCATCATAAATAAAATAATCATCAATTGTAACGATTATAATCATAATCATGTTCACGTTAATATTAAAGCATAATAATAGCAAGATCCTAGGCATGATACTAACAAGATTAATAACAAACCCTAGCATGTCACTAAGCAATAAAAATCAAATCTTTAGCCCTAACATGATACTAACAACCATAAACATTAGGAAGAACATAGGAAGCATCGTAACAATCATATTTAATATATTTATTACCCTAGACATGATACTAGGAATATCATAATAACAATATAAACATGATTTCTACATCATAATATCAATAAATCAATTAAAGCACTTACTTTGATGCCTCGTACCTCTTTCTAATAACAAAATACACACGTTAGTAACTTCAAGGAAAATAATAATCAAAACAATTAAATTAAATAATTGAAAGAGAGATTTGGGACCAAACCCTCAGAAATCAAAACCTTTCACGTCTAGGGCGAAGGCAACTTCGAATATGGCTAGGTGTCTCTAGATCTTGTGAATGCGGAATTTTGTATGAAAAAGCAAGAAAGAATTGAAGAAAGAAAAGAATGCTAGAGAATTAATGTTTATTGAAAATTGATGAATTGTAGATGAAGATGATGAATGATAATTGGTGAATGGAAACTTGCGAATGAAGAGAGTTGGTGAATGAAAACGAAGTTTTTGATACGATATTTATAGAGAAAATCAGCCAAAAAAGATAATTTAACAAAACAGAGTCTGAAAATCGCAAAACAGGATTGGCGCCAACCCTGGCTAGCTGGCGCCAGGCACCAGTGGCTAGCGCCAGGCGCCAATGGCTAGCGCCTGGCGCCAAGCCTGGTTCCAGGCGCCAAGGCCTGGGGTTGGACGCCAAACTGGATTTCAATGCGTTTTTGAAAATCTGATAAATTTCCCGTACTGGAAGATAAAATAATATAATTTCTTCGAAAATGCTATTTGATCTTGATTAAAACTCTTAAAAGTCCTAATTGAATTAGGAATGAAAAGAACCTTCTAGAATATTCTAGAAGACTAAAACCATTCCTAATTGCATTAGGAATGATAAATCATATTAGGCCCTCCCCTAGATCATTGGGCCGTACATAAAGCTCAAACCGGGCCCAGTTTAGTAAATTGGCCATAACTTCCTCAATATTCATCGGAATTGGGCTTATAATATATCGTTGGAAAGGTCTTTGCAAGCCCCATCCAACTACACCAATATTGGACCCATATCATGGACCAACCAAACTGGATTGGCTGTTTTCTTAAAATAAAGTTTTCCAAAACAGGGAGAAGAGAAAAGAAATAAAACTTTCCGCAACACTAGACCTTTCCACACTTTCGTTTCATTCGATTATGATTCGACGTGAAAGGTACTCATCACCGGGTTTGGTTTTGGGGAGACACAAATGGGTGTCTACAGAAGCCCCCACTTTGACTGAGTTTGGAGAAACGCGAGTTTCGAAAACAAAAGTCAAAGTATCGATAAGGACGGAGAATGATTCAGAACGTTCTGCGATCCTAAATCACTCTTGTAATGCCGATACCTGCAAAACTAGCGTTAGTTAAACAGATAAAAGAGTTAAGAAACGCGTATCTTGCACCGTCGAGCACACGTCTCTGAAAGTAATCGATTGTTGCCGCTTTGCTGTTGTTTTGATGACCTCCTACAAGCTAGAGAATGCCATCCCGCTTGAAAACCGCTACGCCTGTAACTGCTTCCAAATTAGAAGATTGCTTCGCCTGAAACTATCCTCCCCACTGTGATAATATTCCACGTCCAAGGGAACATCATCGAAGATTATTTCTCTTGAAACAATATCCATCCGCATTGATAATATTCCACGTCCAAGGGAACACTATCGAAAATTATTTCTCTTGAAATAATCTTCAGTTGCATTGATACGATAATTTTCCAAAGGAAATTACCGAAGATCCACGCCCGTCGATCTTTAAAAGTTCGCCTGAACTTTGCTTCCGCTATGCCTGTACGTCGGCGCTCTTTTACTTTGAACCTGTATGTCGGTGCCCTTTGCTCTTGAACCTATATGTCGGTGCCTTTTACTCTTGAACCTATATGTCGGTGCTTTTTGCTAATGAGCCAATGCTTAGGCGCTTTAAGCTAAGTGAGACGATCTTTTATCAGGTCGATCACTTTACGTAATCAAGTCGATTACTTAATCATGTCAAATTTCTTAGAGGGGCTAACTGGCGTACCAAGGAACCCAAAAAATATATTGTAAAAGGCTAGCAAAACCCCAACAAGTGGCTGGCTGCTTTGGCGTCGCTGAAAAACTATCAGCGCCAGCCTAATAGCATTAGCGCCAGGCGCTGGCGTTGGCGCCAGGCGCCAAGCCCATTTTGTGACGCCAATGCCTAGGGACTGGCGCCAGCACGGGATTCTCTTTAAATTCCCGTTTTCAGTTCATTTCTTGGCTCTGTTTGTCGCGAACGCTGCTCGAAGAAACCGAAAGCTTCAATTGATCATTGCTCACTCGTTTCTCAACCGAATTCGCTCAAATTTGTTGCAAATCAAAGCTCTTTTCATCTATATTCCCGATCTATGTAATTTTTCCTCAAACTCACACCGGTTTTTATGAATTCTTGGCATGTTTATTCACGAATTTCATGAAAATTCGAATTCTATAATGCTCAATTTGCTTTGTTTATCAAGTTTTATGCCATGAAATTGCTTGATTATGTTTGTATATTGCCTTGGGAGTAATTTGAGACTTTTTTGACTCAATTTGGTGAAGAAATGAGCAATCTGCCATTGTTGGACCTCTTAAGGTCGTGAAGAACAATGTGGCTCGTTCTTGACGTTTTTGCTAGCAATTCTTGTTCAATTTGTCACAATAATCATTATAGTGTTGCAAGAAATTGTTTGATTGCTTGAAAAAATACTGTCATGCTCAATTTGATTTTGTGCTCTGTTTTAGTACTACGTACTCTGTATTTTGCGAACATAGTATCATGCGGCTAGGCGAACCTTAGATACTATAGAACCTTAATTTATGATGATTCTGCACAATATAGCATGGCTAGACAATGAGGCTCAGGTTCATGGTCCCGAAACACTAGACGGGAGCATGAGCCCGTGGAGGACGACGCCACGCCGTCCACTTCGCTTGGTCGGCTCCCGGAGTGGGACGAGCAGACTTTGTTCTTTTCCCCTATCCACCACATTTCTGAGAGGGTGAGACGGGGAACCGAGCCTGGGAGGACACGACATCACGACTCTGGCTGTGATGGTCTAGGCGATTTATATAAGATGCACATTGCCAGAGACCGTGAGACGAGACTCCTATGGGAGTCCTGCGGGCTAGTTGCTCTGTTCGAGACCTCCGTGGCTATGATCGCCTCCAGCGGGGGTCACCACGTAGTACGCGCTTTGGTGGAGTTCTTCTGGGATACCACCAACACCTTTCATTTTCCCTGGGGCGAGATGATGGTCACCCCTACAGACTTCAGTCTCATCACAGGACTGGAGTTCACTTCCGTACCGCTGCCGTTCGACGGTGGGATCGACGTATTTTCTTCAGAGGTCGAGTAGTTGTTGGGGCCGATTGCTATTCGGGCCCGAGCTGAGGTCGAGACAACTCAGTTCAGTGCTAGAGGGATTCGCCGCTCGACGCTGGCAGCGGCTCTTGATGATGATGCGACCACCCGAGAGCAGCGGGTGCGCATCTTTGTGCTGATGTTATTGTCAGGGACATTCTCTCCTGACAGGGGTAGTAGGGCATTGCTTTACTACCTCCCTGCTGTCCGTGATCTCCAGCGGATCGGGACTTATGACAGGGCCAGCTTGGCCTATGCTGATTTCGTTTGCGCTCTGAGGGACTCGTGTCGTCATCGGTCCTTTAGGACGAACGTTGCTTTGTCTGCTTTCTGGAAGGTCGTAGAGGTAAACATTATTCCCTATAAAGTTTAGCCCTACATATTAGTTAGCCTTTACTCACGTTTTTAACTTTTTGTAGATATGGTTCTACGAGTACTTTCCTTCTGTTGCGCCGGCGAGACCATCGCCGAGGGGATATCCGGTGAGCGCCTCTTGGGGCGGCCACCATGTGGACATGTCTACTGCACGTGTTCGGAGACAGATCATCTTGGTACGACTTTTAGTATTTATCTTGCTCTTTTGTGGTGTTTTAGACATATTCTTGCCTGATTGGTACTTTTTATAGGGACCTGATGTAGTGTACCGACCGTGGGGCGGTTGGACAGTCCCTGGATTAGCCGCACAGTACTCTGCTGAGCGTCGCTATTTTTTGGGGACCTACGGAGCGGTTATGTATTTAGGAGAGAGAGTTGCTAGACAACACTCTTCTGATGTTTTCGTCGTTAATGTTCCTCCGCCACGTCATATGTTCGACGAGAGACAGTTGTCGAGCATGGCCGAGGGATCTGGTTCCCTCTGGCGGTCCCATGTGATCCTTGGGCGGTGTTACGCTGAGGAGCTACTACCTTTATTAGCTCTAGCCCCTGTACCGGCTGAGGATGTGAGGGTAAGAGTCTTAGCTTTTTATTTTTCGCTAAGTAGCCCCCAAGTAATACCTTACTGATTTCTTTCTGTTTTATCAAGATGGTCCCACTGAGTTTGTGCCGCCCCGTATGTCTCTTAACTACCAGGGGGTATACGGGCCGATCAAGGAGATGATTTCTCCGGCTCCCGAGGGCGAGCGCTTCGTGGAGCGGTCGATTCCTCGCCACCAGACCAGGGTAAGCCTAGTTTTTAATTCAGAATTTTGTATTCAGTTATCATGTATTTCCACTGACTTATTTTTCTGACAGTTTTCACGCGAGGTGGTTTCGGCTATGGCACGATGTATAGATGCCTTCCGGAGCCAGCTCGTCCGGATGAGGAACGCGGCTACCTGTCGTCGGGACGATGTTGTCCGAGAGGTAACCTTTCTTCACTTATTTTTTTTGTTTTTTTTTTTTGCATTATGGCTTCAGTTTTACCTTGTTTTTGATTTAATTCTTTTTGCAGGGTCAGCCCATCGCTTCTTACACCCGTACGAGACCTGAGGGGCGGAGAGATCCGGCGAGGTCTAGCTCGAGACGTCGTCGAACTTCGTCAGGAGGTAGAGGTGGTCGTTCCGAGGCTGCTTGAGCCGACGTTGCTGAGGGCTCAGGATCTTCTTCTGAGGGTGTTCCTGCTGCACCGGTAGGAGAGGCTACCTCGGCTTTCAGAGGTGGTGGGATGTACGAGGTTGGCTCGTCATCGCAGCAGCCTCCGCGGTCTCAGCCTCAGGTTGATCTTGGCTGGAGCGGTCCTGTCTTGAGTCTTCCTCCTCCTACGGAGACTGGAATTGGTGCTGAGGTTGTTGCTGGTGGAGAGGTGACTTCCTGTACGGCGCAGTTTTATGGCATGATGGGCCTACGTCCTCCGGCTCCGTAGTCTGTTTCTGTATATGTATTTTATTTTGACTTATAGAACTTTTGCCTTTGACTCATTATTTAGACATTTTTGTATTTTTTTATGTTATTGTAAATTTATTTGATTGTTTATTATTATGTTAGTGCATGTTAGTGTGTGCAAGGGAAGTGTGATAAAAATTTTGCGCAAAAATTCCGTCATTTTTATTATTGATGGACGATATTATCCGACTCTCTCCCCCAAAAAGAAAAAAAAAATTAAAAAGGAAAAGAAAACGGAAAAAATGCTGGTTTTTTTGAAAATTAATATAAAATCCAAAAAAGAAATAAAATTAATTAAAAATAATTGCTATATTTAATTAATTAAGAAAAAAGATAGAAAAAATATTTAGAAGAAATTAAACGGGGCCATAAAGTCATTAGCCGACTCAAGTTTAATATCAAAACGCAAACTGAGCACGCGCGGCTTCTCTGCTGACATGGCGCCAGCTGGCGCTAGACTGTGAAATTTTATTTTATTAATGAAATTTCAGCTTTCAATTTTATTTTATTAATGAAATTTCAGCTTTCAATTAAATTGTTACTTTAAATTTATTTTATTAAAGCAATGAAAATCGAAAAAAATTAATTTTCCAGAAATTCTTCGAGTACGGAAGTCGAAAATTTTCCGAAAAAAAAAACACCGAAATTCGCCTAGATTTTATTGCTGAATTGGCGCCAGTAATTGCAGTTTGGCGCCAGCTATTGAGGTCTGGCGTCAGGCGCCAATACCATCGGCTGGCGCTAATGGCTTCTGGCTGGCGCCAGACTCTGTTCTGCGACGCCAATAACTTGCCGACTTTGTGTTGTATTTTAGTTGATTCAGAAACGCGGAGATGTCGAAAAATAAAGTGGCCGCACCCGTAAAGGGTTGCCTACGTATCCTTTCCTAAGGAATCAGGCCGAACGTAGCTCTCTTGAGTATCCTACTCAAGTAATCATGGGTAGTATTTTTTAAGTTGGTCAAGATTGGTCATGTTTGAGAATTCATTGCCATCCATATCAGTTAATTTTGCTGCACCACCTGACAGGATTGTTTTGACAATGTAAGGGCCAGACCAATTAGGTCTAAACTTTCCCCTTGGATCTAAAACATTTTTCCTTAGTGCTTTTAATACCAAATCTCCTACTTTGATATTTCTTGTCTAAACCTTCTTATTAAAATGTCTAGCCATACGAGTTTGATAGCACTGAGTGTGATGTAGAGCTTCTAATCATTTTTCGTCGAGTAGGATCAATTCTTCATATCGTGCCCTAGTCCATTCAACTTCATCAAGTTTACCCTCTAGCGCAATGCGTAGAGATGGTATTTCTAGTTCGACAGGTTGTACGGCATCCATTCCATATAATTTTTAGTCATTTTCTCGATGATAGTCTTTAAATTCTTATTAGCTGCCTCAACTGCTCCGTTTGCTTGAGGTCTATAAGGGGACGAATGATGATGTTGGATACCATATTTATGTAGCAATTCTTCACATTCGGCTTGAAAGTGAGTTCCATTGTCACTTATCATTTCATGTGGGACTCCATATCGACAAATGATATTTCTCTCGATAAAGAGTGCTACATGTTTTGCAGTGAGTTTAGCGTATGATTGCGCTTCAACCCACTTTGTAAAGTAATCAATTGCTACTAGAATAAATTCGTGGCCTCCTGTCCCTGGGGGAGTGATTTTGCCAATTATGTCAATTCCCCATGGAGAGAATGGCCATGGTGATGTGTAGGTGTACATCAAAGATGGAGGAACATGTTGTAGATTGGCATAAATTTGACACTTAGGGCATCTTTTCACGTATTGATGGCAGTCCCTATTCATTGTAGTCCAATAATACCCTTCTCGCATTATTTTCTGGACTAACATTTTGCCATTTACATGGGTTCCACAGATTCCTTCGTGAACCATTCTCATTATTCTTTGTGCATCCACCTTTCCTACGCATAGGAGAGCTCGACCTTTAGGTACCCTTTTATGTAGCTCGTTGTCTATGAGTACATATTGAGAAGCCAAAAGTCTCAATGCTCGCTTTGCTCTTTTGTCAGCATGAGGAGGGTATTCTCCATTGGTGACATAGTTGAGTATGTCTGTGTACCATGGTTCTTCTTCTTGTTCCTCTTCTTCGTCTTGAACTGAGTCCTCATCTTCTATAGCCTGTATATATGCTGGTTTGTGCCTTTTTTCGATAGTTAGAGGCATTTGCTCGATTTCCGTGGGAATCCTAACCATTGAGGCCAATCTTGCCAAGGCATCAACAAATTGGTTTTCTTCTCTAGGTAGATATGTGTATTCTACCTTCTCTAACTGATCGGTAAGAGTTTCCAGATAAGTTTGGTAAGGGGCTAGGCTTTCGCTCCTTACTTTCCACCTTTTAGATATCTGATTGATAATCAAAGAAGAATCTCCGAATATCCTTAGCTTCTTTACTCCCAATGCCAGGGCTGTTTCAAGGCCTACCACGCATGCTTCATATTCAGCAGCGTTGTTGGTAACGTCGAAATCAAGCTTTATTGAGATTGGGACGTGTTCTTCTTTAGGTGATACTAGTAGCACTCCGACGCCATTTCCCTCTTGGTTTGAGGCTCCGTCGAAATACAAGGTCCAAGTATCATCTTCGGTGACCATCAAATCTTCATCTAGAAATTCATTGTCCTGTATTGGTGTCGAATCTTCTATTAGAAAGTCTGCCAGAAAGGTTGACACTACAGATCCTTTAATAGCTTTTTGTGGCATAAACCGCACATCAAACTGGGCTAAGTTGACTATCCATCTTGAAATACGTCCATTGAGTGTTGATTTCTTGAACAAATATTTGAGTGGATCCAATCGGGATACTACGAAAACGGTATGTACCAACATGTAATGTCTCAACTTAGTTGTGGCCCACACCAAAGCGAGGCACAATTTCTCGAGTGGTGTATAGCGTGTTTCGTATTCGAGCATCTTCTTACTTAGGTAATAGATTGCATTCTCTTTGCTTTCTACCTCTTGTGCTAGCATGGCTCCCATTGTCTCTTTGGTAACCGTCAAATATAACCTAAGAGGTATTCCGGGAAGTGCTGGCGCTAATACGGGAGGATTTGTGAGATATGCTTTGATCCTGTCAAAGGCTTTTTGACACTCATCATCCCATATCACTGGTATATTCTTCTTGAGCTTTTTGAAGATTGGTTCACATATCGTTGTCAGTTTTGATATGAACCTACTTATGTATTGCAATCGGCTAATAAATCCTCGAATCTGTTTCTCGGTCTTTGGCGGTGGCATCGACATGATTGCTTTAATCTTGGTTGGATCTATCTCTATTCCTCTAGAGCTTATGACATATCCCAAGAGTTTGCCCGAGGTGACTCCAAAAGCACATTTTGATGGATTCAACCTCATATTGTATTTTCTTAGCCTTTCGAAAAATTTTCTTAAGGCTACTTGATGGTCTGGACGGTCCTTTGATTTCACAATCATGTCGTCAACATATACTTCAACTTCTTTGTGCATCATGTCATGGAGTAAGGCAGTTGCTGCACGTTGGTAAGTAGCACCTGCCTTTTTCAACCCAAATGGCATTACCGTGTAACAGTAAGTGCCCCACGGTGTGATAAAGGTCGTTTTCTCCATGTCTTCTTCTGCCATGAGAATCTGATTGTACCCTGCATATCCGTCCATGAATGAGAGAAGCGCGTGATTTGCCGTGTTGTCTACCAGAATATCGATGTGTGGCAAAGGGAAGTCGTCCTTTGGACTTGCCTTATTTAGATCTCGATAGTCGACACACATCCTTACCCTTCCGTCTTTCTTTGGAACTGGGACGACGTTGGCGACCCATTCGGGGTATTTGGATACCTTGATGAAACCTGCAGTTATTTGTTTTTGAACTTCTTCTTTTATTTTAAGTGCTACGTCGGGTTTCATTCGACGCAACTTTTGTTTTACAGGTTTCATTCCTGGGATTAATGGTATAGTGTGTTGAGCTATTTCTCTGTTAATGCCTGGCATATCTTCATATGACCAAGCAAATACATCGATAAATTCTTTAAGCAAGTTAATTAAATCGGTTCTTTCTTGTTTATTCAACGTTAGTCCGATTTTAACTTCTCTTTTATGAGTTGAATCATTTGAGATGTCGACTGTTTCAGTCTCTTCAATTACTGGTGTTTTCTTTTCAAGTATTTCCATTGCTTTAATAATTTCTTTATCTTTTTCATCGTTAGCTAAGCAATGCTTGTCATCTTGGGTTAGGGAAGAACACGAGAAATAAGGAGAACGAGAAGTATTATTATACTCTGAGATCATTACATCAAAGAGTGATATGTCATCGGCGAAGCGTCAATAGTGATTGGAATTCCTCCAACTATGGCTTTCACTTGTTGGTGGAGAGATGAAGGGACGGCCTTTAGATCATGGAGCCAAGGGCATCCTAACAACAGATTGAATGAGGCTTTGATGTCTACCACTTGAAAAGTAGTAGCATGTTCTATTGCTCCTGCCGTCACATTTAGGGTTATTTTGCCAAGAGCTTGACGACGAGTATTATCGTAAGCTCTTAATCCTTGTGTGGACGGAGTTAAATCCTCATCCCTTATGCCGAGCATCCTCGTAGTCCTAAGTGGACAGACATTGATAGCTGATCCATTGTCTACAAGAGTCATGGGAACATTCATCCTTTTGCAGACTACCGTGAGATTTAACGCCTTGTAGTGTTTGTCACCTTCTGGGGGTAAATCTTTATCAGAGAAGGTGATTAGATTAATCGGACTAGGGAGGTCACTTGTGAGGAAGTTAGCTAGTCCCTCAGGAGTGGTGTCAGAATCTATCCCGATTTTATCCAAGGCATTCATTACAACCAACCTATGTTCTCGAGATGTTGCCAGGAGTTTCCATACATTCATCTCAACTTTTGTCTTCTTAAACTGTTTAACGATGTCGTTGTCTTCGATGATAGGTATGGGAACTTGTTGTACAGTAGGCAGAGGTTGTGTTGAAACGGGAGGTTGCATTCTCCCGGATCTCGTGAGGACGTCTATTGATGAATCTTCTTCAGCCCAAATGTCGTCTGTGGTGTATGATACAGAAGGTGAAGGTCCCACTATGTCCTTTAGGTAGACATCTTCTTCATCACTGTCCCATACTCCATTAACAGTTATGTCCTCTTCTTGTTGAACTTGGATTAATTCCTTTTCATCAATCATTTTCTGCACCAAATCCTTGAATTTGAAGCAGTTTTCTATGGTGTGCCCCCCTGACTGATGGTAATGACAGTAATATCTATCTGTCCTTTTTAATGATTTGAATGGTCTCGGTTCGAGAGGTTTGACCTTGCCACTCTCGGAGAGCATTTCGAACATTTGTGCATATGGGATCCCAATTGGAGTGTAAACCCTATTGCCCTTCTTGGGTTTTTCGGTGACTTGTAAGGGAAAATACTTTGCCTCATAAGTCGTTTTCACTGGTATGAATTCTCTTTTAGGTTCTTCCTTTGGATATGGAAGTTCATCATATTTCTTGTGAAGTTCGTTTACAACTTTGAGAGTTTCATGTAATAGTTGCGATGTCTCCCTCATAAACAGTGTGAGAAATTGTATGTCTTCCTTGTTTGCTGGTTCTGGAAGGTTATCTCTGACATCGAAAAAGATCTCTTCTCCTCCTTCTTCGACATTGGTTGCTTTGACAGGCTTAATGAGAGATGAGGGGTCAACTTCGCTTTCTTCATCGAAGATAGCCAAAGTATGAGCTAGAGGTGCATTGTCAATACTTGGCTTCTTACTGGCAGGGGGGAACGACAGTTTGTTACTGTCAATTAGGTCTTGGATAGCTTCCTTAAGCTTCCAACAACTTTAAGTAGAATGGCCCCTACCTTGGTGATATTTGCAATGTGCGTTGGGGTTCCAGTTAGCCGACCTCTTCTCAACTGGTGGATCCCCGAATGGTCCAATGGGAGTTATAAGACCTTTTGCATTTAATCTATCAAATGCGGTGTCATAACTCATGCCAATAGGAGTGAAGTTCCTCCTAAATGGTTTCTTTTGTCCTTGATTGTTCATGGCGAGGACTTCTCCTAGATTAAAGGTGCTAACATTATTTGAGTGGGCGGTTTTGGAAGAAGAAGGATTGTCGTTCTTCTTTCCTTTCCAGCCACTGTTGGAGTTATTGTTGGCAGCTTTAGATTTAACCAAGTCATCTTCAATATTGATCCCAATATCATAAACAGCCTTAAAGGTATGAAGGTTATTTTGATATTTAAGATGTTTGGAATATTTTTCTTGGAGATTTTTAATGAACATTCTCACGGACTCTTTTTCACTTGGTACCTCGATCATTTTAGCTGAGGTTTCTCTCCACTTGTTAAAGAAAGAAGTGAAGCCTTCATTCTCTTTCTGTTTGAGGATTTCAAGTTCTCTATGGTCAGTTTCGACTTGAATGTTGCATTTGTACCTATCAACGAAAGCGTTTGCTATGGATTCCAAGGTAGAGGTCTTTTCTTTTTTGAGAGAAAAGAACCATTGTTGGCAAACGGTCTCGAGAGATAGTGAGAACAGAGAAGGGAAGACCTTCTTATCGATACCCTTGATACTCATTATTGTTTCAAATGCTCTTAAATGGAAGTAAGGGTTGTAAATTGCCCTAAATTTTGGGATGTCATTGGCGCTGAACTTCTGCGGAAGAAGATCTTTATCCACCGAGACCCCTTGGGATGTGAGTTCTTGAAATTTGTAGTCACTGGACAACTTGCTTAGGCTCTCTTGCATGAGATCCATTTGTTGTTGTTTCACGGGATCATCGATCTTAAGTGCGAGAAGCTTCAGTGTCTCAGTTACAGTAGCCAGTTGGTTCTTGAGGTCATTGACTTCTTCTTGAGTTGCCATTATAACTCTTGCTTTCCTCTTGCGGGCTATAGGTTTGTCGAAAAGTTGGACTTGTACGAAGAGGTTATCTTTGATTAATCGTCCTTCCTTTCTTGACCACGCGCTGTGAACTAAGCCAATTTGCGTTTTAATTACTTGACTCGAATCAACTTGACTTTATGGTTTTTATTTTTTTTTAAAAAAATAAAAAATGTACATATTTTTAGGGAACTAAGTATTATTATTTATTGGAGGATTAATATCCGACTTACCCCCCTTAAAAAAAAATGACGAAAAAAGCGCGCACACAAGACTCTCTTAATCATGG
This sequence comes from Chenopodium album, assembly GCF_948465745.1. Taxonomy (NCBI): domain Eukaryota; kingdom Viridiplantae; phylum Streptophyta; class Magnoliopsida; order Caryophyllales; family Amaranthaceae; genus Chenopodium; species Chenopodium album. The sequence continues at coordinate 71,240,437 of NC_137837.1, forward strand.
TCAAACATGTGTGTTGGTGTGTGCATTGAGTGTAAATGACATGCTTGGACTCTTGTGTAAGACCATGGGACTTAGTGCCTAAACTCGAACATTGATTCAATTAAGCATTATTGTCAGCAAAATTAACCGAATTAAACAGAAAACTGATTAATTAGACATTAGGTGATGACTCGACAAATAATCCGAACTGTCGGCCAAGCGACAGGACTGGCGTCAAATTATGGTGATTGGCGCCAGACAATTTAGTAAATGTCTGGCGCTACACACTATAACGTGGCGCTACAGCTCAGACTTTGGCGCCAATATTGGAGCTTCGGCCTGGGACTGTTTTCGGTATTATTAGTCAACTGGGGTATGTCTAAAGTCGTACTAGGTCAATTCCGATTAAAAAAAAGACTTTATTGACTCAAATTAATTAATTAATTGATTAATTAGGCAAAGTTCTTTAAGTCATTAATTTTAGTCTCAACACAAATCAATAAACGGTTAAGAGAGACATAGAATATATATGCACAACAAATAATGCACAATTAGTCAAGTAGGCAAAATATGATGCAATGAGTTCGCAACCTAACCATGACTCTAGTTCTCTAAAGTTCGGGATATGGTTTAGTCAATAGAGGGTCCATGGTTAATTGTCCGGATGCACCGCGCGGAAGCCTAACCGTGAAGGGTTGGCGCGTGTGGATGGGACACCGCGAGTTTTAGAAAAAACTCACTTCCATGGTTTGGTGTATTCAACATCTAGGATGTACCCTTTGTTGCGAGGAGCGTTCAATCGGGTAGATGGAGCATGAATTCCCAGAGGGTTATGTCCATATGTAGAACACATATGGGTTTCAGAAAAGTGAGAAAAAAATTCAATCAGGAAGTAGGATCGAGCAAACAATACGAAAAACCGGTCGAAATTAGAACGCATATTTCTGGCTCGGTATTGGGGAAAATTGGCGCCAGCAAACAGAGACTGGCGCCAACTTTTAACTGTAGCGCCTGGCGCCAATACTGGCGTCTGGCGCTACGGCTAAAAGTTTGGCGCCAAGCTCTGGCCCCTGACGCTACTTCCCACATGCCTCAGCAGCTTTCTGTGCTCGATAAAATCTTCCAGTTTCGCGCGGTGTTATTTCAGTCCTAGTTGTGAAAGACATTTCTCAAATTTCCTACGTGTAAAATCCTATGTTTTTGACTCATTACATATGGTCTTTCCAATGAGAACCTTTTTTATGCATATGACAATAATGTTAATCAAAATTACGCACATGAAATACTTAGAACTTTTCGAGTCTCATCCACTCATTCTAAATCATTGCCGAAACAAATTCAAGAATTAAAATAGAAATCCTCCCCAGTGGAGTCGCCAAAAACTGTAGGGAATAATTTCAAGCCTTTAAAATCCCACTAGCTTGAACCCCACTGTGATCATACACTAAAGTACGGTGGCGTCCAAAAGGGAAGAAGATAGAGCAAAAGAGTCGCCAACAAGTTTTTTTTAGGAACTTGTAAACCATTCACGAGGTGAAGGTTACACCCCTTAACGATCCAAGAGATCGTCAAATCCATAAGGTCATGAACCAAATAAGGGTCCGGGGATGAAGGTACAAATCCAACCTAAAAGAGATTGAACCTGCCCTAATAATAGGCCTCTACTTTATTCTGCTCGTATTCATGTGCGCTTTTTGACTAACATGCAATCAATAGGATTAACCCTAAACCTGTTTAATCTATGTTGGTTGAATATTAATGCACAAATAAACTATTATTGGCGATCACTTGAATTATAATCACAATTAACCATAACAAGATTATTAAATATCTTATTAAGCGTGATTACAAGTACCAATTCCCTTTAAACATGCAATAAAGGTGATCAAGCAATAACAATAAATAATTTATCAAGCAACAATAATAATCATAACAACGATAACAATAATAATTATAATCATCATAAATAAAATAATCATCAATTGTAACGATTATAATCATAATCATGTTCACGTTAATATTAAAGCATAATAATAGAAAGATCCTAGGCATGATACTAACAAGATTAATAACAAACCCTAGCATGTCACTAAACAATAAAAATCAAATCTTTAGCCCTAACATGATACTAACAACCATAAACATTAGGAAGAACATAGGAAGCATCGTAACAATCATATTTAATATATTTATTACCCTAGACATGATACTAGGAATATCATAATAACAATATAGACATGATTTCTACATCATAATATCAATAAATCAATTAAAGCACTTACTTTGATGCCTCGTACCTCTTTCTAATAACAAAATACACACGTTAGTAACTTCAAGGAAAATAATAATCAAAACAATTAAATTAAATAATTGAAAGAGAGATTTGGGACCAAACCCTCAGAAATCAAAACCTTTCACGTCTAGGGCGAAGGCAACTTCGAATATGGCTAGGTGTCTCTAGATCTTGTGAATGCGGAATTTTGTATGAAAAAGCAAGAAAGAATTGAAGAAAGAAAATAATGCTAGAGAATTAATGTTTATTGAAAATTGATGAATTGTAGATGAAGATGATGAATGATAATTAGTTAATGGAAACTTGCGAATGAAGAGAGTTGGTGGATGAAAACGGAGTTTTTGATACGATATTTATAGAGACAATCAGCCAAAAAAGATAATTTAACAAAACAGAGTCTGAAAATCGCAAAACAGGATTGGCGCCAACCCTGGCTAGCTGGCGCCAGGCACCAGTGGCTAGCGCCAAGCGCTAATGGCTAGCGCCTAGCGCCAAGCGCTAATGGCTAGCGCCTAGCGCCAAGCCTGGTTCCAGGCGCCAAGGCCTGGGGTTGGACGCCAAACTGGATTTCAATGCGTTTTCGAAAATCTGATAAATTTCCCGTACTGGAAGATAAAATAATATAATTTCTTCGAAAATGCTATTTGATCTTGATTAAAACTCTGAAAAGTCCTAATTGAATTTGGAATGAAAAGAACCTTCTATAATATTCTAGAAGACTAAAACCATTCCTAATTGCATTTGGAATGATAAATCATATTAGGCCCTCACCTAGATCATTGGGCCGTACATAAAGCTCAAACCGGGCCCAGTTTAGTAAATTGACCATAACTTCCTCAATATTCATCGGAATTGGGCTTATAATATATCGTTGGAAAGGTCTTTGCAAGCCCTATCCAACTACACCATTAATGTACCCATATCATGGACCAACCAAACTAGATTGGCTGTTTTCTTAAAATAAAGTTTTCCAAAACAGGGAGAAGAGAAAAGAAATAAAACTTTCCGCAACACTAGACCTTTCCACACTTTCGTTTCATTCGATTATGATTTGACGTGAAAGGTACTCATCACCGGGTTTGGTTTTGGGGAGACACAAATGGGTGTCTACACCACTAAAAAGGATCACTTCCCTCTTCCCTTTATAGATCAAATGCTTGAGAGGTTAGCTAATCATAAATTATTTTTCTATTTGGATGGGTATTCGGGATTTTTCCAAATTCCGATTCACCCTGAAGATCAGGAAAAGACTACTTTTACATGCGCTTATGGCACTTTTGCTTATCGTAGAATGCCCTTTGGTTTATGTAATGCACCCGCTACCTTTCAACGTTGTATGATGAGCATTTTTTCTGATTTCATAGAGTCTATTATGGAAGTCTTTATGGATGATTTTAGCGTGTATGGTTCTTCATTTGATTCATGCTTAATTAATCTCGCTAAAATTTTGAAAAGATGCAAAGAGTGCAATTTAGTTCTAAATTGGGGAAAATGTCACTTTATGGTGACAGAGGGAGTAGTCCTAGGTCACATTGTACCTGATAAGGGCATACAAGTAAACAAAGATAAGATATCAGTAATTGAGCAATTACCTCCCCCAGTTAATGTTAAGGGAGTTAGAAGTTTCTTGGGTCATGCGGGGTTTTATCGCCGCTTTATCAAAGATTTTATAAAATTGCTAACCAGTGACTCAACTTTTGCTTAAGGATGCTCCTTTTATTTTTACTGATGAGTGTCTTGAGTCTTTCAACAGGATTAAGCAGGCTTTGATATCAGCACCCATCATATGTGCTCCCGATTGGAACCTTCCTTTCGAGATCATGTGTGATGCAAGTGACTTTGCACTAGGAGCCGTGCTCAGACAGAGAAAGAACAAGGTTTTGCATGCTATTTATTATGCAAGCAAAACTTTGGATGAGGCCCTAGTCAACTATGCCACTACGGAAAAGGAGTTTCTTGCTGTTATTTATACTTTAGAAAAATTTAGATCATATCTTGTTGGTTCTAATGTCATTGTTTTTACTGACCATGCAGCATTGAAGTACTTGATAGCTAAGGCGGAATCAAAGCCAAGGCTACTTCGATGGGTTCTCTTACTCCAAGACTTCAACATTTGATATGTCCATTTTATATAATGTTTTACCCCCGTCCCTTGGTCGTTATTAGTAGTGTTTTTGGCTCTTTCGGGCCACTTTTATTACTAATTTGTGTTTTCTAGTGTTTTCGTAGTTTCAGTTGTATTTTACAGGAAATTGCACTCTTGGAGCATTTTCCCGGGCTTTATGGATCAACTACGGAAGCTAGAAGGACACGACCACTTTTGGAGCCCAAGATCGGTGAGAGCCGGTGATTAAGGGCTCGACAATTGGGATCCCGAGGTATTCGGACCGAGTGTTCAAGACCCGAGGAGGAAATCCGGATTGGGCCGAGAAATCAAGCCCAATCAAAGTCCGAGCCATAAAATGGAGCAAGGGCCCGATCGGGCAACCTCTAGCACGATCGGGCGCGGCAAGGCAATGGTGTTGTGCGTGCTATAGCGCGCCCGATCGTGCGAGCATCTAGCACGATCGGGCGATGCTGCTGGGAAGGAACGCGATGAAAAAGGCGCGCCCGATCGGGCGGCCCTTCGCCCGATCGGGCGCGTGTTTTTATGTAGCCTGATTAGTTTAGTTTTAATTTTTGTTTCAGAAAACGTTTAAGTACGATTTTGTACGGATTTTTAGATTACCTTCTCTCTTAGACTTTCTCTCTCTACTTAGAATTTTTCTCTCTCTTAATTCTTCTCTCAACTTTTGTTCTTAATTGTTTCCATTAATTCCAGATTTATTTTTGGTAACAATTTCTTCTCTTTTAATTTCAGCTATTTTATTTACTTCTTTGATTATGCTTTTATTTATTTATTTGATTAGTTTAGTCATGATGATTTGTGAGTAGTTTAATTTCTAGGGTTTATGGGGATCTAATAAATGATATGAAGGGGTAATGTTGTGATTGTCAATTATCAATGCTTAGTTGATTTCCTATTGATTGTTTTAATGCTATGCAATTAGGTTTGGCCAGATTTAATTGTATGAGTTTAGCAATATTAATTCGAGATTCGACAGATGAGAATTGATATTTAGGCTTAGTTTCAATAGGCGGATTAATTTATAAATGGTTAAGTCGAGATTCGACATATGAGATTTAATACCGGTAAATTAACTCTGTGATTATAATACGTAGCGAAAGCCCTTTATAATCTTATTAACCAATGCTTGATGATTGCTTATTATGAATTGCCCTGGAATATTGTTTATTAGTGAACCTATGCCCTAGGCCTTTAATATTTGATTTTCTCCCTACTTTATTCCTTTCAACTTTATTCTCCGTAGTTTATATTTTATTCACAAAAATATTGGTTACTTAGATAATTTAGATTATAATGATTAATTAGGAGTGAAAATACCTGTTTCCCTGTGGAGTTCGACCCTACTTCCCTATCTACTTTAGTTAGAGGATTTAGGTAATTATTTTTTATTAGGGGATACGACTTTACCCTGTCAAAATTTGGCGCCGTTGCCGGGGAAACGGTTCTATTTTTGTTTTCTGATTATATTTTTGTAGTCTAGATTATCCCCTTTTGCCTCAGAGAACGTTAGTTCTTTGAGGCAATTCTCATATTTGTCTTTAGTTCTTTGTTTATGCCCAGGTGTTCTAGATCAGGTTACATCCCTTTCGACCCTGAGATCGAGCGTTCTTTTCATAGGCAAAGGAAACTCTATAGACAAATTCTGGCAGGTTCTGAGGAGGACAACGATCGAAGAGATCCTCCCTCTAATTCTAGTGACACAGATATTCCTTCAGATTCAGAATCAGAGATGACGGCCCCGAAGAAACTCAGTGACTACTCGCAACCGAAGCTCACAGATTTCCCGCACCTTACTCCCACTCCGGCTCTAGATGGAGTTCAATTTGAGATCAAGCCCCAATTTATCACTATGATAGAGAGGAAGCAGTTCAGCGGAGCTAAGGGTGAAGATCCTAATCTTCACATCGCAGATTTCTGCCAATATTGTAACACCATTAGACAAGCCGGGGTCACGCAAGACCAAATCAGGGAGATTCTTTTTCCTTTTTCATTATGTTGCAAAGCTAAATTATGGTTTAATGGTTTGAATAGAACTGCACTTGGTATTACTGACTGGGAAACTCTTGCTTTGAATTTCTATAATAAATATTATCCTGTAGAGAGAACAGCGGTGCTAAAGAGTGCTATTCAGAACTTCGCTCAAGAGGCCGACGAAACGTTATATGAGGCTTGGGAGAGGTTCAAGGATCTACAGAGAGAGTGCCCCCACCACAATCTAGCACAATGGCAATTGATCCAAGCATTCTATAATGGACTTGGAAATTCTTCTAGATTAGTGCTAGATTCGGCAACTAGTGGGAGGTTCATGAATTTAAATGTAGACGATGCAGGACAGGTTATCGAAGACATGTCAATACACAATTCCCAATATGGGAATCCGAGAGGGTTTGCAAACAAAGGAAAACATAATGTCGATTCCGTATCCTTTTTGCAAGCTCAATTAACATCTATTTGTCAAAAATTAGATAATCTTACTGTTGCTCCTAACTATGTAGCTAATGTTTCTGCTGTTGCTAACAATGAAGCTTTTTGTGAAAGGTGTGGAATTGTAGGTCATTGGGAGCAAGATTGTAGGACCTCTATGGAACAAGTTAATGCCTTTCAAACCTATAGGCAGAATAACCCCTATTCCAATTCTTACAATGCCGGTTATAAAAATCATCCTTATCTTTCGTACCGGAGCACCAATGTACAAAATCCTCCACCTCCACAACAACCACAACAGCAAACCCCACCACAGCAAAAATATTATCATCCTAATTCCGGCCAGAAAAGCCAAGCATCACTCTCATCAGCTTCCGACCCTGCCATGACAGAAATTAGAGCAATACTTGCCAATATGCAAAAGCATATGGAGAGTAGGGATGCGCAAATTGATTCTATCCTAGCCCATAATAAAATCATGGACAATCAAATTGCACAACTTTCATCTACCCTACAATCCCGTCAGCAGGGTGCTCTACCATCTCAACCTATTCATCCTACAGATCATGCCAATGCAATCACTCTAAGGAGTGGTTCGCATTATGATGGACCTCCTATGCCAAAGGAAGATAGACCAGTTCCTGATCTAGATTCCTCTATACCAAACGCTAATCCTGCTAGCCCTGCAGGGCTACAAATAGATACTAACCCTACTAATGTTTCTGTGCAGGGTAAATCGCAGGATAAGGGGGAAGATGTGCAGAGCTCGGTTATCAAACTTCCATTCCCTAATAGACAGTTGAAGAGTAAGTTTGATAAACAATTCGGTAAGTTTTTAGAGGTTGTGAAAAACCTGCAAGTAACAATTCCTTTCACTGACTTAATCACTCAAGTTCCTCCTTATGCTAAATTTATGAAAGACATTATGGCTAGGAAAAGGGCCTTTAATGAAGTAGAAACTGTAGCTTTCACAGAGGAGTGTAGCGCTTTATTGCAAAACAAATCCCCTCCTAAAGGATCCCGGTAGTTTTTCTATCCCTTGTCAAATTGGGAATGTTTTTATTGATAAAGCTTTGTGTGATTTGGGTGCTAGTGTCAGTGTCATGCCATCGTCTGTCTGCGCTAAACTTAATATGGGAGAATTAAAAGTTACTAATATAACTTTGCAAATGGCAGATCGTTCGGTAAAATACCCCTTAGGTATTTTAGAGGACGTACTTGTCAGAGTTGGTAAATTTTTTATTCCTGTTGATTTTGTTGTTTTAGACATGGAAAAGGACACACAAATACCCATTATATTAGGTAGACCTTTCCTTCATACCGCAGGAGCGATTGTTGATGTTAAAAATGGTAAACTAACCCTTTCTGTAGGTGACGATAATGTTACTTTCAATTTAGGGAAGGTTTTGAAAGGGCCTATGTTAGAGGAAAATTGTTGCTACATTGATATAATCGATATAATGGATGATATTTGTGATGATAGCTTGCCACAGGTTCTTGCGAAGGATCCCTTAGAGGAAGTTCTCTGCGGAAATTTATCTTGCGACAATGCAAGCGTTTGGGGTAATAAGGTACACGATATTGAAAAGGCTCTTTCCTTAAAAGAGTTAAGCCCTAAGGAAACAATGAAGGTAGTAAATTTAGTTCAGGAATCAAAACCTGCAGAGGTCAAGAAACCTGAGCTAAAACCTCTCCTTTCTTATTTAAAATATATTTTTCTGGATGAACAGGAACTACACCCCGTGATCATCAGTACTGCACTTACTGACCTACAAACTTCCCAACTTCTAGGGGTTCTCAAAACCCATAAGAAGGATATAGGGTACAGTATTGATGATCTCAAGGGTATTAGCCCTGAGTTTTGTATGCACAGGATACATCTAGAGGAAAATTACAAGCCTTGCATTTAACCCCAACGAAGATTAAATCCCAACATGCAGGAAGTAGTCAAGAAGGAGGTGATGAAATTACTTGATGCAGGTATTATCTATCCTATTTCTGACTGCAAATGGTAATTCCTGTGCAGGTAGTGCCAAAGAAAGGTGGGATGACTGTGATAACAAATGAAAAGAATGAATTAATTCCCATTAGAACTGTAACAGGGTGGCGTATGTGCATAGACTATCGTAGATTAAATATCGCCGCTAAAAAGGATCACTTCCCTCTTCCGTTTATAGATCAAATGCTTGAGAGGTTAGCCAATCATAAATTCTTTTGCTATTTGGATGGGTATTCGGGATTTTTCCAAATTCCGATTCACCCTGAAGATCAGGAAAAGACTACTTTTACATGCCCTTATGGCACTTTTGCATATCGTAGAATGCCCTTTGGTTTATGTAATGCACCCGCTACCTTTCAACGTTGTATGATGAGCATTTTTTCTGATTTCATAGAGTCTATAATAGAGGTCTTTATGGATGATTTTAGTGTATATGGTTCTTCATTTGATTCATGTTTAATTAATCTCGCTAAAATTTTGAAAAGATGTGAAGAGTGCAACTTAGTCCTTAATTGGGAAAAATGTCACTTCATGGTGACAGAGGGAGTAGTCCTAGGTCATATTGTATCTGATAAGGGCATACAAGTAGACAAAGCTAAAATATCAGTGATTGAGCAATTACCTCCCTTAGTTAATGTTAAGGGAGTTAGAAGTTTCTTGGGTCATGCGGGGTTTTATCGCCGCTTTATCAAAGATTTTTCTAAAATTGCTAAACCACCGACACAACTTTTGCTCAAGGATGCCCCATTTATTTTTACTGACGAGTGTCTTGAGGCTTTCAACGGGATTAAGCAGGCTTTGATATCGGCACCCATCATATGTGCTCCCGATTGGAACCTTCCTTTCGAGATCATGTGTGATGCAAGTGACTTTGCGCTAGGAGTCGTGCTCGGACAGAGGAAGGACAAGGTTTTGCACGCTATTTATTATGCTAGCTAAACTTTGGATGAAGCCCAAGTTAACTATGCCACCACGGAAAAGGAGTTCCTTGCTGTTATTTATGCTTTAGAAAAATTTAGATCATATCATGTTGGTTCTAAAGTTATTGTTTTTACTGATCATGCAACATTGAAATATTTGATAGCTAAGGCGGAATCAAAGCCAAGGCTACTCCGGTGGGTTCTCTTGCTCCAAGATTTCAACATAGAAATAAAGGATAAAAAAAGAGCAGAGAACGTAGTGGCAGACCACTTGTCACGCATCAGGTATGATGAGGGTAAGGATTCTCTACCTATAGATGATTCTTTCCCTGATGACAACCTATATGCAGTTGTAGAGAAACACCCATGGTATGCAGATTTTGCTAATTATTTAGTGGGTGGTACTCTACCTCTTGACTTGTCCTACCAACAAAAAAAGAAATTCCTTTCTGATGTTAAACATTAATTTTGGGATGATCCTTTTTTGTTTCGTGAGTGTGTAGATGGATTATTTCGCAGGTGTGTTCCCGAATGGGAAGTCCACGGTGTGCTTACTAGTTACCACACCTCACCATATGGAGGACATCATGGCCCCACTAAAACGGTGGCTAAGATTAATGAGTAAGGTTTCTATTGGCCTACAATGTTTAAGGATGCTAACATGTTTGTGCAGGCTTGTGACTCTTGCCAGAGGACAGGAAACATCTCGCGGAGGCATGAGATGCCCCAAATAGGAATTCTAGAAGTTGAGATTTTTGACGTTTGGGGTGTTGATTACATGGGACCGTTCTCTTCTTCAGAAGGGAACCGTTATATTCTTGTCTCTGTCAATTATGTATCCAAGTGGGTTGAGGCCATCGCCACTCCTACCAATGACGCCAAGGTCGTCCACAAACTTTTTAAGAAGACCATCTTTCCAAGATTTGGTGTACCAAGAGCTATAATAAGTGACGGAGGATCTCACTTCCACGAACGGAAGTTGGACACCCTCCTCAAAAAGTATGGTGTCTACCATAGGACAGGTTTAGCCTACCACCCCCAAACTAGTGGCCAAGTTGAGGTTTCCAACCGTGAGATCAAGGCCATTCTAGAGAAGGTGGTGTCAAAATCAAGGAAAGATTGGAGCGACAAGTTAGACGACACTCTTTGGGCATACAGAACCGCATTCAAGACCCCTATAGGTACTACTCCGTATAGACTCGTGTACGGAAAAGCATGTCATCTCCCGGTCGAATTGGAATATAAGGCATATTAGGCTATTAAGGAGCTCAATCTGGATGCCAAACTAGCGGGAGAAAAGAGGTTACTTCAACTTAATCAACTCGATGAGTTTAGGTTGATGGCCTATGATAGTGCTCGAGTCTACAAAGAGAAGACGAAGAAGTGGCACGACAAGATGATCCTTCCGAGAGAATTCAAGGAGGGTGATAAAGTGTTATTATTCAACTCACGACTTAAACTTTTCCCAGGAAAGTTAAGGTCAAGGTGGTCGGGTCCTTTTATCGTAAAAAGGGCCAACAAATTCGGTTTTGTGGAAGTTTTCGACGAACATGGTAACGAGTTCAAGGTTAATGGCCAAAGACTCAAGCTATATCATGAGGGGGCTACAATTGGTGTTGTTGATATACATCACCTAAGTGGTTCCGATTCACTCTGAGTTTCACTGTGGTAAGAGGGTCGTGCGGGACCTATATAAACCAGCGCTTTGCGGGAGGCAACCCGTATTTCTTGCTTTCTAGACTAGTTTTCCTTTTTACTTATTTTTTTTTAATTTTAGAGAGGCAAGGAGAGTGAAATTTTACCGTTTATAAGTGTTTTTGTATAGGTATAGGTTTAAGAGGTCGAAAGACTTAGAAAAATTTGAAGACGAAGAAAAAGCTAGGGAAATCTGACTGGGCACGGGCCCGATCGGGCGGAGCTTGCCCGATCGGGCGCGCAAGCAAGGCAAAATTCCAGCCTTAAATTCGCCCGATCGGGCGCGCAAGGAGAGTTGGAAATCGGGGCTTATTTTGCCCGATTGGGCGAAGTTGCCCGATCGGGCGCGCAAGTTCAGTCGGAAACTCGAGGAAATTTTGCCCGATCGGGCGAGGTTGCCCGATCGGGCGCAAATCGAGTGAAGGAAAAGATATATCAGGCGAAGCTCGTCCGATCCGGCGAGTAATAAGGCGAAATTTTCGTTCGTGTTCGTGCCCAATCGGGTGGAGCTCGCCCGATCGGACGCGCAACTATGGTTTTGGAAATCAGAATTATCCGCCCGATCGGGCAAGGCTTGCCCGATCGGGCGCGCCTATTTTGGCCGTCCCTTTAAACTTTTCCTCTTCTTTCTTTCCTCACTTTCTTCTTATTTCATCTTCTTCTCCATTACTTTCTCTCTCTAAAACCTCCATTTTTACACCTTCAAACTCACTTATTTTTCAAGATCTTCTCAAATCCTTCCATCAAAACTCAAATTTTTTTACATATTTTTAATCCTTTCATATTTCTCTACAATCTACACCCAATTTCCACCATTTTCTCTCAATTTTCTCTAAACCCTAAGAGAGAGAAACTATTCAATTCCTATATTCTCTAATCTCAATGGCTTTCAAGAGATCAAGAACAGTAAGGGGGGAAAGCTCAAGGCAACAAGAGGCGAGAATTGACCCGGATTTGCAAATTCCGGGATGGGAGAGGGTGGTCATCACCACCCAAGAGCAAAAACAGAGGATGCTCAACCTCATTACGAGGCAGGTAATTCCCACTCGTTTTATTCATCACCCCACCCTTATTAGATTAGGAATTGATAAGCATGTAGAAAAATTATTCAAGGGAGTTGGCATGAGTGGTTTCTTTAACATGCATTACGATACTTATGATTATTAAACCTTAGAATTAGTTTCTAGTTTTAATGTCATAAAATCAAATGCTTTAATTTCTCATGTTCAATTTCGATTATTCAATAATGATGTTAGATTGACATTGAAAGAATTTGGTAAACTTTTTGAGTTGAAATCGGATAGGCTCCTTGAACCGCCCCAAGACAACATTGTCGTTGTCTATCAATCCCTTACGAGGGATCCCAATTTGAACCTCCAACATGCTAAAGGCACTTGGATACAACATCTCGTGCCAAATATTTGGCAACGGTTTGTTGGCCTTACCATTTTTGGAAGGCATGAACCCGCCAATGTTAGGCGGGATGAGCTTGAATTGCTAGGGTCATACATGATCCCTAGGAGTGAACAACTCAATATAGTCCATAAAATGGCCAACCACTTCCAACGGGTGGCCAATGCGGCCGAGGCGGGTAGGTCTAGGGTACCCATTTACTTTGTTGGCCTAGTTACACACATAGCAGTCAAACACCTTAGCTTTGTTCCTAACGATGACGGTAAGGTAGCCGGCCTAACTATTATGGACCTACCCTATCTAGGTGGCCTTAATTGGATTAATGTCATGGGAGGGGAGACTTGGTGGGTGATTCAACAGGAATCGGGTATGAGGGATAATGCTTTCACTTTACCCAACCCCACCTTGACCAAATTTGAGAAGGGGAAGCCTTCTTACACTTTCGAGCTTAACGGTCAAGGTGAGGTTCAACCACCTCACTCTTCACCTCAACCCCACCAATCTCCCGTAGACCACTCACCTCATCACCATTCACCACATTATCAACCACCTCCACCCTTTACATATGATATTCCCACTTCCTCTACCAACTACAACATAGACCCCAACGCCCCTTATGACTTCTCGGCTTTTAGGAGCCAATTAGATAGGATTGAGATGGGGCAAGGGAGAGTTGAGGGTTTGGTTAGGGATTTGGACACTAGAGTAGGATCTCTAGATAGAAGGGTAGGGTATGTGGAGAGGAACCTAGGGAGGGGTTTATACCCCATGTATGATGACTACGCCCGTCAGGGGGCTATTCCCCCCGATTCACTTGTCCCCGATTGGTTCCAATATCCGCAAGGTGGATATACGAACCCAAGTTCCTTTGGTACATATGTCGACTATTCATCGGCCCATGGTTATGGGACCGATGTACCTTTTGGTGGACTTGGGGGGAATGTGGACCCTAACTACTTTGCAGGTGGTTCGGGTTATGGAGGTGGTGGCTCTAGCCATGGAGGAGCCGGTTCTAGCCACGGAGGGGGCTATTCGGGGATGGATGAGGATGAGGAGTAGGCTTCACTCCCAAGTCAATGAGGGCATTGCTTGATTTGGCTTGGGGGGGTGTTCTTTCACTTGGTAATTCTCTTCCTTTTCTCTTTTTATTTGCTTTCTAGAGTAGTTTTTATTGCTTTCTTATATATGAAAAATACAAAAAAATTGAAAAAAAAAAAAAATCAAAAATACGTTCCAATGAATTATGAATCATACTTCCCCGTGCCCCATACTTAAGAAAATTTGTTTTGATTCTTGGTTATTGATAATGAGCATTGTGGATTTGTTGGGCATGATTTGAAGTTTAATTGCTTGGATTCCTAAACATGAGTCAGTTTTGCCAACTATTTGTGAATATAGTGCTTGACTAGTTGATTTGGTTAGGAAATGTGTGATAGTTCCATAATTCCTGGCATGTCAATGAATTTGAGTATTGATTTGCAACTATGAGTAGTGTTTCATGACTTATTATTATGCACATGAGGAGGACGAAGGCGTTCATTCTTTTAGGTAGCCTTCAGAGTATTAGATACATATGTTCCCTTCTTGTTACCCATGTTGTTGCTTGTGCCCTTTTATTGTTTATTTAGCCACATTACAAGCCTATATGAGCCCCATTGGTTACTAGTCCCAAGCTTGGCTTGGGGGAGCTATTAGTTGGTGAGGTGAGGGAGTTGTGGTGTGCACATTATTTGCACAATGTGGGAATAAAAGAAGAGTTATTGTTCTTTGATTTTTGATTGGAAAATATTGATATTGTGTTTCAAAGTTGAATTTTCCAACATGAGTAAAAAAAGAAAAAAAAAGGAGCAAAAGAAAAAAAAATTAATGCTCAAGTGTTCTATTTGAAGGTTGTTCAAAAGAAAAAAAAAAAGAGGAAAAAATTCAAGTAGAAAAAAAAGAATGAGTTCAAAGTTTGTTTTTTCACTCAAAGTTCTACATTATCATATTTTTATGAGTGATTATTGTAAGTGTTGGGATTGTTTATGATGATTAAAGTTGTATTTGGTGGTTTTTGTTGGAGTTAGTTATGTTGATGGAGATGTATGATCATAATTTATTTTGATCATGGGTTTATTAGGATTTGGCTCCCTTAATGCATAGCTTTTCTCTCACATAATCCCAAATTTATCCTACCTTTACCCTAGCCTTACATTACAAGCTTTAAAGACCTTCCGACCTTGTTCATAGAAGTTATGTAAATGTGAAAGAGTTGTTTATCAATGCAAGTTATGACTTGGCATATTTGAGTCGACTAGTAGGATGAGCGTTCATTGTTTTTATACACACGAGAGTGTGAGTTGGGAGGGCATTGTTCACATTAAAGGGGTTGGTTGGAGAGCGATCGAGTACATCTTTTACTTGCCACATAAATGAGAGTTGAGTGTCTGAGCACTAGTCTTGAATTCTATATGCTCTTGGTTTGCTCTATTTGACAATTGTTGGGGAAAAAGGGTGATTAGATGAATAAGATTGATTGATGTTGAAGCATGTTCATTAGATTTGCCTTGAATCGTTGGTGCTTGATTTAATTATTGGGGTAAAGTATGTTTTATATGCTCATTGATGAGCTCTTTGCTTAAGGACAAGCAAAGGTTTGGCTTGGGGGAGTTTGATATGTCCATTTTATATAATGTTTTACCCCCGTCCCTTGGTCGTTATTAGTAGTGTTTTTGGCTCTTTCGGGCCACTTTTATTACTAATTTGTGTTTTCTAGTGTTTTCGTAGTTTCAGTTGTATTTTACAGGAAATTGCACTCTTGGAGCATTTTCCCGGGCTTTATGGATCAACTACGGAAGCTAGAAGGACACGACCACTTTTGGAGCCCAGGATCGGTGAGAGCCGGTGATTAAGGGCTCGACAATTGGGATCCCGAGGTATTCGGACCGAGTGTTCAAGACCCGAGGAGGAAATCCGGATTGGGCCGAGAAATCAAGCCCAATCAAAGTCCGAGCCACAAAATGGAGCAAGGGCCCGATCGGGCAACCTCTAGTACGATCGGGCGCGGCAAGGCAATGGTGCTGTGCGTGCTATAGCGCGCCCGATCGTGCGAGCATCTAGCACGATCGGGCGATGCTGCTGGGAAGGAACGCGAAGAAAAAGGCGCGCCCGATCGGGCGGCCCTTCGCCCGATCGGGCGCGTGTTTTTATGTAGCCTGATTAGTTTAGTTTTAATTTTTGTTTTAGAAAACATTTAAGTACGATTTTGTACGGAATTTTAAATTACCTTCTCTCTTAGACTTTCTCTCTCTACTTAGAATTTTTCTCTCTCTTAATTCTTCTCTCAACTTTTGTTCTTAATTGTTTCCATTAATTCCAGATTTCTTTTTGGTAACAATTTCTTCTCTTTTAATTTTAACTATTTTATTTACTTCTTTGATTATGCTTTGATTTATTTATTTGATTAGTTTAGTCATGATGATTTATGAGTAGTTTAATTTCTAGGGTTTATGGGGATCTAATAAATGATATGAAGGGGTAATGTTGTGATTGTCAATTATCAATGCTTAGTTGATTTCCTATTGATTGTTTTAATGCTATGCAATTAGGTTTGGCCAGATTTAATTGTATGAGTTTAGCAATATTAATTCGAGATTCGACAGATGAGAATTGATATTTAGGCTTAGTTTCAATAGGCGGATTAATTTATAAATGGTTAAGTCGAGATTCGACATATGAGATTTAATACCGGTAAATTAACTCTGTGATTATAATACGTAGCAAAAGCCCTTTATAATCTGATTAACCAATGCTTGATGATTGCTTATTATGAATTGCCCTGGAATATTGTTTATTAGTGAACCTATGCCCTAGGCCTTTAATATTTGATTTTCTCCCTACTTTATTCCTTTCGACTTTATTCTCCGTAGTTTATATTTTATTCACAAAAATATTGGTTACTTAGATAATTTAGATTATAATAATTAATTAGGAGTAAAAAGACCTGTTTCCCTGTGGAGTTCGACCCTACTTCCCTATCTACTTTAATTAGAGGATTTAGGTAATTATTTTTGATTAGGGGATATGACTTTACCTTGTCAACATCGAAATCAAAGATAAAAAGGGAGCAGAGAACGTAGTGGCAGACCACTTGTCACGTATCAGGTATGATGAGGGTAAGGATTCTCTACATATAGATGGTTTTTTCCCTGATGACAACCTCTATGCAGTTGTAGATCGACACCCATGGTATGCGAATTTTGCTAATTATTTAGTGGGCGGTACTCTACCTCTTGACTTGTCCTACCAACAGAAAAAGAAATTCCTTTCTAATGTTAAACATTATTTTTGGGATGATCCGTTTTTGTTTTGTGAGTGTACAGATGGATTGTTTTGCAGGTGTGTTCCCGAATGGGAAGTCTACGGTGTGCTTAATAGTTGCCACACCTCACCATATGGAGGACATCATGGCCCCACTAAAACGGTGGCCAAGATTAATGAGTCAGGTTTTTATTGGTCTACGATGTTTACGGATGCTAACATTTTTGTGCAGACTTGTGACTCTTGCCAGAGAACTGGCAACATCTCGCGGAGGCATGAGATGCCCCAAACAGGAATTTTAGAAGTTGAAATTTTTGACGCTTGGGGTGTTGACTACATGGGACCGTTCCCTTCTTCAAAAGGGAACCGTTATATTCTTGTCGCCGTCGACTATGTATCCAAGTGGGTTGAGGCCATCGCCACTCCTACCAATGATGCCAAGGTGGTCCACAGACTTTTCAAGAAGATATCTTTCCAAGATTTGGCGTACCTAGAGCAATAATAAGTGACGGAGGATCTCACTTTCATGAACGGAAGTTAGACACCCTCCTCAAAAAGTATGGTGTCTACCATAGGACAGGTTTAGCCTACCACCCCCAAACTAGTGGCCAAGTTGAGGTTTCTAACCGTGAGATCAAGGCAATTCTAGAGAAGGTGGTGGCAAAGTCAAGGAAAGATTGGAGCGACAAGTTGGACGACACCCTATGGGCGTACAGAACTGCATTCAAGACCCCTATAGGTACTACTCCATATAGACTCGTGTACGACAAAGAATGTCATCTCCCGGTTGAATTGGAATATAAGGCATATTGGGCTATTAAGGAGCTCAATTTAAATGCCAAACTAGCGGGAGAAAAGAGGCTATTTCAACTTAATCAACTCGATGAGTTTAGGTTGACGGCCTATGATAGTGCTCGAGTCTACAAAGAGAAGATGAAGAAGTGGCACGACAAGATCGATGATCCTTCCGAGAGAATTCAAGGAGGGTGATAAAGTGTTACTATTCAACTCTCGACTTAAACTTTTCCCAGGAAAGTTAAGGTCAAGGTGGCCGGGTCCTTTTATTGTAAAAAGGGCCAATAAATTTGGTTCCGTGGAGGTTTTCGACGAACATGGTAACGAGTTTAAGGTTAATGGCCAAAGACTCAAGCTATATCATGAGGGGGCTACAATTGGTGCAGTTGAATTACTTCACCTAAGCGGTTCCGATTCACTCTGAGTTTCACTGTGGTAAGAGGGTCATGCAGGACCTAGATAAACCAGCGCTTTGCGGGAGGCAATCTGTATTTCTTGCTTTCTAGACTAATTCTTTTTCTTTTTTTTTCTTCGAGAGGTGAGGAGAGTGAATTTTACCTTTTATGAGTGTTTTGTATAGGTTTTAGGTCACAAAGTACGGAGTTTTCAAGAGAAAAAAAAAAGGCAAAGAAAGAGAAGCTCCAGGCCTGGGTACGGGCCCGATCGGGCGAGCTTCGCCCGATCGGGCGCGCACCTAAGGTTAGAATTGCAGAAAACTTCGCCCGATCGAGCAATGACGCCCGATCGGGCGCGCAATATTGTTTTTATCGGAACTTAATTTCGCCCGATCGGGCAAGGAGATCAGGGAAGAAATCAAGGGAAATTTCACCCGATCGGGCGGAATTTTGGAGAAATCGAGTCCCACAAAAAGAAATATCGGGCGAGCAAAGGGCGATTTCCAGGTTCGAGTTCGCGCCCGATCGCGCGGAGGTCGCCCGATCAGGCGCGCACTTTACAAATCTTCCTCAACCACCTTCGCCCGATTGGGCGCGCCTTTTTAATCCGGGGTTTTAAACTTCCTTCTCCCTTTCTCTTTTCTTTTTCTTCCTTACTTCTTTCTCCTTCACACTTTCTCTCTCTAAAACCTCCATTTTCAAACCTTCAACTCCACCTTCAATCCAAGATCTCCTCAAATTCACCCATCAAAACCTCAAATTTCTTACATATTCTTAATACTCACACCTTCCTCGACATTTTCCACCCATTTTCTCCCACTTTCTCTCATACTTCCTTCAAACCCTTAGAGAGAGGAAGCTCCAAATACCCAATTTTCCACATACAATGGCTTCAAAACGTTCAAGGACACATAGGGGTGAAAGTTCAAGGTCACAACAACCCACGGTAAACCCGGAGCTTCAAGTACCGGGATGGGAGGAGGTTGTTATCACCTCGGAGGAGCAACGAGCTAGGATGCTAAACCTCATTCATCATCCCACATTAGCTAGATTAGGCCTAGATAAATATGTGGAAAATTGTTTAAAGGTATAGGCATGAGTGGTTTCTTTCAAATGTGCCATGATACATATGACTATTTAACATTAGAATTTATCTCAAGTTTTAATGTTATTAAAATGAATGCACTAATCACTCATGTGCAATTCCGATTATTGAACAACGATGTGAGATTAACTCTTAAAGAATTTGGAAAGTTGTTTGATTTGAAATCGGATAAACCAATCGAACCCTCTCAAGACCACACTGCCGTGGTCTACAAGAGGCTAACTGGGGAGGATTTGGCTAACCTCCAACACGCCAAAGGGACGTGGATTCAACATCCCGTCCCAAAATTTTGGCAAAGATTTTTCGGCCTCACTATTTTTGGGAGGCATGAACCGACAAATGTGAGGAGGGATGAATTGGAACTATTGGCATCCTATGTAATTCCTAACGCTGAAAAATTGAACATACCCCATAGGATAGCCAATCTCTTCCAAAGGGCGGCCAATGCGGCCGAAGCGAGTAGGTCTAGGGCGCCTATTTATTTTGGGGGGTTAGTGACCCATATTGCCAAAAAACACATAGGTTGGAACCCGGATGGGCATAGGAAAGTTGTAGGCTCAAACCTCATGGACCTAGCCTATTTAGGGAGTCTAAACTGGGTGCAAACCGTGGGGGTGACACTTGGTGGATAGTCCACCGACAATCGGGTAGGAGGGACCAAGCCTTCACCTTACCCAACCCCGCCTTGACCAAATTTGAGAAGGGGAAGCCTTCTTATACATTTGAGATTAACGGTCAAGGTAAGGTTCAAGCACCTCACCCTTCACCACAACCCCACCAATCTCCTTTTGGGGGTTTGGGGGGGAATGTGAACCCTAACTACTTTGCAGGTGGTTCGGGTTATGGTGGTACTGGAACGAGCCAGGGTGGTGCCGGCTCGAGCTATGGAGGAGGATATAAGAGGATGGATGATGATGAGGAATAACTTCTCCTAGCTACCCTTCCAAGTCAATGAGGGCATTGCTTGATTTGGCTTGGGGGGAGATTTCTTGTATATATGGTAACTTTCTTTCTCTCTTCTTTATTTATTGCTTTCCTAGTGTAGTTTTTATTGCTTTCTCTGATGAAAAAATACAAAAAAATTCAAAAATACGTTCCAATGAATTGTAATTCATGCTTCCCTGTGTCCCATACTTAGAAAATATCGTTTTGATTCTGGGTATATGATAATGAGCTTTGTGAATTTGTTGATAATGATTTGAAGTTTAATTGTTTGGATTCCTAAACATGCGTCAATTTTGCCAACTATTTGTGAATATAGTGCTTGACTAGTTTATTTGGTTAGGAATGTGTGTTAGTTCCTGGTATGTCAATGAATTTGAGTATTGGTTTGCAACTATTAGTAATGTTTGTGTAGCTCAATATTATGCACATTGAGGAGGACGAAGGCATTTGTTCTCTTAAGAAGCCTTCAGACGATATTAGATACATTTGTTCCCTTCTTGTTACCCATGTTGTTGCTTGTGCCCTTTTATTGTTTATTTATCCACATTACAAGCTTATTTGAGCCCCATTGGTTACTAGTCCCAAGCTTGGCTTGGGAGAGCTATTAGTTGGTGAAGTGAGGGAGTTGTGGTGTGCACATTATTTGCACAATGTGGGAATAAAAGAAGAGTGATTGTTCTTTGATTTTATGATTGGAAAATATTGATATGTTGTGTTACAAAGTTGAAATTTCCAATATGAGTTAAAAAGAAAAAAAAAAAGAAGAGCAAAGAAAAAAAAGTTGTTTCATATGTTCAAATGTTCTTTTTGAAGGTTGTTCAAGAAAAAAAAAGAAAAAAAAGAGTTCAAGTTTTTTTAAAAAAAGAAGAAAAAGAATAAGTGGTTCAAAGTTTGTTTTAATTCACTTTATTCCGTATTATCATATTTTGTGAGTGAATATGTAAGTGTTGGGATTGTGTTGTATATATGATTGTTTGGTGAACTTTTTTGGAGTTGAGTTGTGATTGGAGATGTTTTGGTCATCACTTGTTGTGACCTTGGGTTTTACTAGGATATGGCTCCCTTAAGCATGGCTTTACTCTCACATTTTCCCAAATTTTTCCTACACTTTACCCTAGCCTTACATTACAAGCTTTGAAGACCTTCCGACCTTTGTGCATAGAGTTGTGTGAATGTGAAAATGCTGTTTATCAATGCAAGTTATGACTTGACATATTTCGAGTCGACTAGTAGGTTGAGCGTTCATTGTTTTAAACACACGAGAGTGTGAGATGGGTGGGCATTATTCACAAATAAAGGGGCTGGTTGGAGAGCGATTGAGTACATCTTTTACTCGCCACATAAATGAGAGTTGAGTGTGCGAGCACTAGTCTTGAATTCTATATGCTCATGTGGTTTGCTTTACTTGACAATTGTTGGAGATGAATGATAATTAGATGTATGAGATTGATTGACATTGAAGCATGTTCATTAGATTTATCTTGAATCGTTTGTGCTTGATTTTGTTTATTGGGATGAGGCATGTTTTATATGTTCATTGATGAGCTCTTTGCTTAGGGACAAGCAAAAGTTTGGCTTGGGGGAGTTTGATATGTCCAATTTATATAGTGTTTTACCCCCGTCCCATGGTCATAATTAGTAGTGTTTTTGGCTCTTTAGAGCTACTTTTATTACTAATTTGTGTTTTCTAGTGTTTTCGTAGTTTTAGTTGTATTTTACAGGAAATTGCACTTTTGGAGCATTTTCCCGGGTTTTCATGGATCAACTACGGAAGCTAGAAGAACACGACCACTCTTGAAGCCCAGGATCGGTGAGAGCCAGTGATTAAGGGCTCGGTTAGGGGTGATAATGAGACTGAGCTATTCGTGAACTGTTCGAGCTCGGTTCGGTCAAAGCTCGGTTCGATGAGGCTCGACTCGAGTTCGAGTTCGGCTCGGAACCTTAACGAGCCGAGCTAAGCAAGTCAAAGCTCGGGTCGAAAAGCTCGTGAACAGTTCGATTAAAATATATATATTAAAAAAAAGTTTGATATTTAAAAAAAATATAAAAAAAATAAGAAATAAAAAAATAAAAAATATATATTCTCATGACTTTTTAGAACCCTAACCACAACTCCAACCTCCATTACCTCACGGCCGTCATACCCCTCAAAACACTCTACCCTCAAAACACTCTCAACTCTAAACAACCAGATTTCCACAATCCACGAGTCCACATCTACTGCTGTTCATGCTCCACCGCGAATTAGTGTTCTCCGTCATCTATTCACCGTCGTCTACTCAACTATGGCTGGAATTGGAGGTTAGTTTGTTTATCTAAGTATGAATCTCATTATAAAAAATTCAATTCAAGAGTATCTTATTATGTGACTGTAAATTGCTATTGAATTTGATTATATAATTATAAGCTTGTGCTTGTTACTTGAGTTTGGCTGCTTTCAATTTGTAAGTTTTTAGTCGTATTTTTTTGAGTAGAGGCTGTATTTTTTTTTTTTATTAATTTATTGAATTAGATTCAATTTTCTCATTTGAATATTGATGTTGTCAGACATGTCTAGTGGTACACACCCTATGTTTTTGAAAAAAAAACTCAAATCGAGCCGAGCTTCGAGCCGAGCCGAACTTGGGTTCGGAGTCTCGAGCTCGAGCCGAGCCCAAGTTTTCAAAGCTCGTCGAGCTTCGAGCTCGAGCCGAGCCTCCTTTATGACAAACGAGCTCGAGCCGAGCCTGCCACTATTCGGACTCGGCTCGAAGGTTTAGCACCCCTAGGCTCGGTATGAGATACCGGGGCTATGGGATCGATTAATCAAGACCCGATGAGGAAACTTAGATTGGGCCGAGGAATTAAGACCAATCGAAATCCAAGCCTCGAAGAAGAAGACCGGGCCTGATCGGGCAAGCATACGCCCGATCGGGCGGCTGCGCGCATAAGAACTCTCAAGGAAGAGGCGCGCCCGATCGGGTGAGTGTAAGCTCGATCGGGCGCGTCACACCAGAAGCGGGCAAGGCAAAAAGGCGGGCTCGATCGGGCGCGTGTTTTTCTTAGAGCTGATTAGATTAGTTTTAATTTTTGTTTTGAGGATTGTTTAAGTACGAATTATGTACGTAATTTTGGATTACCTTCTTCTTTAGATTTTCTCTCTCTACTTAGGATATTCCTCTCTCTTAAATTCTCTCTCAACTTTTGTTCTTAATTACTTTCTGTAGGGAA
The DNA here is from genome assembly GCF_948465745.1 of Chenopodium album. Taxonomy (NCBI): domain Eukaryota; kingdom Viridiplantae; phylum Streptophyta; class Magnoliopsida; order Caryophyllales; family Amaranthaceae; genus Chenopodium; species Chenopodium album. Next base: position 71,264,037 of record NC_137837.1, read on the forward strand.
TAATTTCAAGCATAGAATATATGCACAACAAATAATGCACAATTAGTCAAGTAGGCACAATATGATGTAATCAGTTTGCAACCTAACCATGGCTCTAGTTCTCTAAAGTTCGGGATATGGTTTAGTCAATAGAGGGTCCATGGTTAATTGTTCGGATGCACCGCGCGGAAGCCAAACTGTGAAGGGTTGGCGCGAGTGGATGGGACACCGCGAGCTTTAGAAAAAACTCACTTCCATGGTTTGGTGAATTCAGCATTCTCGGATGTACACTTTGTTGCACAGAGCGTTCAATCGGGTAGATGGAGCATGAATTCCTAGAGGGTTATTTCCATATGTAGAACACATATGGGTTTCAGAAAAGTAAGAAAAAATTCAATCAGGAAGTAGGATCGAGCAAACAATACGAAAAACCGGTCAAAATTAGAACGCATATTTCTAGCTCGGTATTGGGGGAGGTTGGCGCCAGCAAACAGAGACTGGCGCCTCTTTTAAACTGTAGCGCCAGGCGCCAATGCTGGCGTCTGGCGCTACGGCTAAAAGTCTGGGGCCAAGCTCTAGCCCCTAGCGCTACTTCCCACATGCCTAAGCAGCTTTCTATGCTCGATAAAATTTTCCAGTTTCACGCGGTGTTATTTCGGTCCTAGTTGTGAAAGATATTTCTCAAATTTTCTACGTGTAAAATCCTATGTTTTTTAACTCATTACGAATGGTCTTTCCAATGAGATCTTTTTTATGCATATGACAATAATGTTAATCAAAATTACGCATATGAAATACTTTGAACTTTTCGAGTCTCATCCACTCATTCTAAATCATTGCCGAAACAAATTCAGGAATTAAAATAGAAATCCTCCCCAGTGGAGTCGCAAAAAACTGTAGAGAATAATTTCAAGCGTTAACCCCTAGCTTGAACCCCACTGTGATCATACACTAAAGTACGGTGGCGTCCAAAAGGGAAGAAGATAGAGCAAAAGAGTCGCCAACAAGTTTTAGGAACTTGTAAACCATTTACAGGGTGAAGGTTACACCCCTTAACGATCCAAAAGATCGTCAACTCCATAAGGTCTAGAACCAAATAAGGGTTCGGGGATGAAGGTACAAATCCAACCTAAAAGAGATTGAACCTGCCCTAATAATAGGCCTCTACTTTATTCAGATCGTATTCATGTGCGCTTTCTAATTAACATGCAATCAATAGGATTAACCCTAAACCTGTTTAATCTATATTGGTTGAATATTAATGCACAAATAACACTATTATTGGCGATCACTTGAATTATAATCAAATTAACCCTAACAAGATTATTAATTATCTTATTAAGCGTGATTACAAGTATTAATTCCCTTTAAACATGTATAAAAGGCGTGATCAAGCAATAAAAATAAATAATATCAAGCAACATAATAAATAATAAATATCATGACAATAAAATTATAATCATCATCAAAACAATTATAAAAATAATCATAAATCATGTTAAAGCATAATAAAAATAGCAAGATCCTAGGCATGATACTAACAAGATTAATAACAAACCCTAGCATGTCACTAAGCAATAAAAATCAAATCTTTAACCCTAACATGATACTAACAATCATAAATATTAGGAAGAAAATAAAAGGCACCATAGAAATCATAATTGATATTAAAATTACCCTAGACATGGTACTAGGAATATCATAATAACAATGTAAACATGATCTCTACATCATAACATCAATAAAAGTACTTACTTTGATGTCTCGTACCTCTTTCTAATAACAAAATACACACGTTAGTAACTTCAAGGAAAATAATAATTAAACAATTAAATTAAATAATTGAAATAGAGATTTGGGACCAAACCCTCAGAAATTAAACCTTTCACGTCTAGGGCGAAGGCAACTTCGAATATGGCTAGGTGTTTCTAAATTTTGTGAATGCGGAATTTTGTATGTAAAAACAAGTTTAGAAAAGAGGGAGAAAGAGATGGATTAGAGAATGCGAGAATTGATGATTGCGAATGAAAACTGGTTGTAGGTGAATATAATTGAAAACTGGTTGTTGATGAATGAAAACGAAGTTTTTAATACGTTATTTATAGAGAAAATCAGCCAAAAAGATAAAATATCAAAACAGAGCATCTGGCGCACCTAAAACAGAGCTGGCGCCAACGCCAGCTGACTGGCGCCAATGCCAGGCCTAGCGCCAGGCGCCAATGTCTGACATTAGGCGCTAGTCCTGTTTTGACGTGTTTTCTAAAATCAGATAAATTTTGCCGTACAGGAGGATAAAATCGTATCTTTTCCTCAAAAATGTTCTTTGATCTGAATTAAAACTCTGAAAAGTCAACAAAAGTCAATTTATCAATGCTAATTGAATTAGGAATGAAAAGAACCTTCTAGAAGAATCTAGAAGACTAAAACCATTCCTAATTGCATTAGGAATGATAAATCATATTAGGCCCTCCCCTAGATCATTTGGCCGCATATAAGGCTCAAACCGGGCCTAGTTCAGTAATTTGGCCATAACTTCCTCAATATTCATCGGAATTGGGCTTATAATATATCGTTGGAAAGCTCTTGTCAAGCCCCATCCAACTACACTACTATTGGACCCATATCATGGACCAACCAAACTGGATTGGCTGTTTTCTTAAAATAAGTTTTCAAAAACAGAGAGAAGAGAAAATAAATTAAAACTATCCGCAACATTAAACTTTCCACACTTTCGCTTCATTCGATTATGATTCGACGTGAAAGGTACTCATCACCGGGTTTGGTTTTGGGGAGACACAAATGGGTGTCTACAGAAGCCCCCACTTTGACTTAGTTTGGAGAAATGCGAGTTTCGAAAACAAAAGTCAAAGTAGCGATAGGGACAGAGAATGATTCAGAACGTTCTGCGATCCTAAACCACTCTTGTAACGCCGATACCTGCAAACTAGCGTTAGTTAAACAGATAAAAGAGTTAAGAAACGCGTATCTTGCACCGTCGAGCACACGTCTCTGAAAGTAACCGATTGTTGCTGTTTTACTGTTGTTTTGATGACCTCGTACAAGCTAAAGAATGTCATCCCGCTTGAAAACCGCTACGCCTGTAACTGCTTCCACATATTGCTTCGCCTGAAACGATCCTCCTCCGCTTTGATAATATTCCATGTCCAAGGGAATACCATCGAAGATTGCTTCTCTTGAAACAATCTCCTCATCCGCATTGATAATATTCCACGTCCAAGGGAATACTATCGAAGATTGCTTCTCTTGAAACAATCTTCATCCGTATTATGACCATCCTCCATGTCTAAGGGAATACGGTTGAAGACAACTTCGCTTGAAATTACCTTTAGTCGTTTGTGACAACTCTCCACAAGATAGGGAATGTCGTCGAAGATACCCTCGCTTGAAGCCATCCTCATTTGATGCGATAGTTTTCCAAAGGAAATTACCGAAGACCTCTACTTGTTGATCTTTAAAAGTTCGCCTGAACTTTGCTTCCGCTATGCCTGTACGTCGGCGCTTCCGTTGCTTCGAACCTGTACGTCGGTGCCCTTTTCTGCTTTTGAACCTGTATGTCGGTGCCTTTTGCAAATGAACCATTATGTCGGCGCCTTTCGTGAATGAACCAGTATGTCGGTGCCTTTTGTCAATGAGCCAATGCTTAGGCGCTTTAAGCTAAGTGAGACGATCTTTCATCAGGTCGATCACTTTATGCAATCAAGCCGATTACTAAAAATCATGTCAAATTGCTTAGAGGGGCTAAATGGCGTACCAAGGAACCCACAATATGTTGCAAAGAGATAGAATGAACCCAAGTGAGAAGCTGAGTGTTCTGGTGCCGCGAGGTTGTTTGAGCATGTCAGAGGGAACTAGTCCCCCTTGGTGATCTTGCACGATCCCTGGGCGATGCTATGTAGAGGAGCTACTATCGTTGTTAGCTCCAGTTCCTGTACCGGCTGAGAATGTGGCGGTACGACTTTTCAGCTTTCGTTTAGTAGCCCCCAAGTAATGTTTCACAGACTTGGTTTTGCGATGCTGTTGAGTTCGTGCATACGGGTCGATTGAGGAGATGATTCCTCCGGCCATGCTTTGTAAAGTGGTCGATTTCTCGCCACCAGTCTCGAGTAAGCTTATTTGCAACTTTTGTCCACATATATTATGCATGCTTACTGACTTATTTCTTTGTCAGCTCTCTCGTGAGGTGGTTTGTACCTGTGCTTTTTATTATTTGTTTGACTTTGTATAGAACTTTGCCTTTTAGTTAAACTCATTTTTAGACATATTTTGTACATACATACTATTATGAGTTTATGTTTGCTATTATTATTATGTGCATGTTTGTGTGTGCAAGAGAAGTGTGACAAACAATTTTGCGCAAAAATTACGTCATTTTTATTATTGATGGAGGGTATCCGACTCTCTCCCCCAAAAGAAAAAATGAAAAAAGGAAAAGGCAAATAAAATGTTGGGTTTATAATTAAAAACTTGGAAATTAACCTAAATAAAATCCAAAAAAAGAATAATATAATTAATATAATAGTTATATTAATATTTTTTGAACGGAAATAGTTATATTAATTAAGAAAAGAATAAAAAGATGTTTTTAAAAAAAAGATAAAAAAGCCGTAAAATCATTAGCAGACTCGGATTAAGGTAAAAACGCGATTTAAGAAAGCGCGGATGGCGTGGCAAATTGGCGCCAGCTGGCGCCACGCAATTGGGTGTAGCGCCAGGCGCTACACTTGGCGTGTGGCGCCAAGCCTTGGCGTCTGGCACCAATTGTGGAGTCTGACGCCAATTGGCGCTGTCTCCGTATTTTATCCTGATTAAAACTGCTCGTAAATCGTGCATAAATAGCCCCCTGACCAACCAATTCTTTTCATAACTCCAGCGAATAAAATAATTCTTGGCCTTAGAAAAATAATATCATGTCTCTAGTCACCAAAAATTTCACCCAATACACCCATGAATGGTGTCGATCTCTTAACGCTAGAGATAGAAAAGAATTAGATTTGTTTCACTTGGGGGGAATTTATGGCATCAAAGGGGTAGATCTTGACTTAGATTTCATTCATACCGCTCTAGAATATTGGAATATTGATACTCATTGCTTTAGAATAGGGTATGATGAGATTAGCCCTTTGCCAGAAGAATTTAGTGCTATTTTAGGTTTCCCTGCGATAGACCTCATAGTAATCCCTAGAGTAGATGCATATTATTACAAGGATTTTGAGCACTTCTTTAATTTAAAAGAAAGGGATTTATCAAAAATAGTAGATGGCAACATAGTTAATTTGAAAGAATTTGCACGCCATTATTTTGATAAACCTCTTTCTGAATCTTTTCATATTTATAGAAGAAGGGCTTTCTTATTTTGCATGCTTAATCAATTTTTTCTTAGTAGTGGTAAAAATAATGAAGGTCAATCAATTATAACCACCGTACTAGAACAAATTGAATCAGGGAGAAATCCAATGTCATTGATAGTTGGAGAGACTATGATTAGTCTTGATGAATTGAAAAGGAACCCAAAAGCACCTTTTCGCGGCTCTCCAATTTTATTATAGGTAGAAAAATAATATTTTTAATTACAGAAATCAAAAAATATATTTTTGTATTGTAATAATAATTTAATTGCATTGCAAATATATATATATATATATATATATATATATATATATATATATATATATATATATATATATATATATTTTTTTTTTTTTTTTTACAGATGTGGTTAATTGGAAAGGCTAGGATTAATTAGCCCTCCGGACAACATTGAGAAGTACACTCCAAATTGCTTCGTGAGGAGGAAGAAACGCTTCTCTAAAATTGGGCGCCATGAGTGGAGAAGGGTCTTCGAATCTCGCAATTTTGCTATCAAGTGGGTCGTCCCATGGTGGAAAATAGAAAGGATGGTTGGTGTTAACAAGCAACCTTTCTGCCGTCTTCCAAGTTTGTCTTGTATGACTTATTATTATCCCTACAGGGTAAAAAGACAATACGGTTTGCTTCAGAATATTCCTTCCGGGGATCTTCGTCCTCCTCATGAGTACCCTGTCTCTCAGGAAGTAGACAGATTTGATGCTTATTGGAGTGCAAGACCTTTATGGGAAGTGATTACCCAAAAGGTTCCTCCTTCTTTGCCCAATGATGTGAAGAAGTGGTTGCTGAAGAAACCTTCAAAGGATTCGAAGAAAGATCAGGGTAAAACTGATGTAAAGAGTCGTCTAGGTGACAGGGTGATTCCTGCCAAGGAATGCTTAGGTGCAAGAGTTGAATTCAAAACACCTGAAATGCCTAGGAAGAAAAGTACTACCAAAGATAAGGGAAAAAGGAAAGCTGACACCACAGATAAAAAAATTTGGGTAGAAAATAAACATGGAGTCCTAGCTGAAGGGGAAACTATCTACTTTAAGATCAAATGTAGATCCTCTAAAGGATGCCTACTAGCTAAGGTTATGGATGAAGAGGAGGAAGCAGACAAAATTGGAAAAGGGCTAGGAAAGAAAAGAAAGATTAGGAGCATTGCTTAATTTCAAATTATTAGACTTAGTTTATATTTTTATTTAAAGTTAATTTATTTCAGCTTTATTAAAATTCCATCAATAATGTAATTTTATTTTATTAACGAAATTTTAGCTTTTAATTAAATTATGTACTTTAAATTTATTTTATTAAAGCAATGAAAACCGAAAAAATTAATTTTCCAGAAATTCTTCGAGTACAGAAGTCGAAAATTTTCCGAAAAACACCGAAATTTGCCCAGAATTTGTCTGTGAACTGGCGTCGTTTATTTATGACTGGCGCCTGCCAGGGAAGTCTGGCGCCAGGCGCCAGTTCCATCGGCTGGCGCTAAGGGCTGTTGGCTGGCGCCAGATTCTTCTCTGCGACGCTGATATTTTGCCGGTCTTCTGTCGAATTTTTAATTAACTCTGGGACGCAAGAATGTCAAAAAATAAGGTGGCCGCACCCGTAAAGGGTTGCCTACGTATCCTTTCTTAAGGAATCAGGCCAAACGTAGCTCTCTTGAGTATCCTACTCAAGTAATGATGGGTAGTACTTCTTAAGTTGGTCAAGATTTGTCATGTTTGAGAACTCATTGCCATCCATATCAGTTAGTTTTGCTGCACCTCCTGACAGGATTGTTTTGACAATGTAGGGTCCAGACCAATTAGGTCTAAATTTTCCCCTTGGATCTAAAACATTTTTCCTTAGTGCTTTTAACACCAAGTCTCCTACTTTGATGTTTCTTGTCTTGACCTTCTTATTAAAATTCCTAGCCATGCAAGTTTGATAACACTGAGTGTGATGTAGAGCTTCTAGTCGTTTCTCATCGAGTAGAATTAATTCTTCATATCTTGCCCTAGTCCATTCAACTTCATCGAGTTTACTCTCTAACGCAATGCGTAGGGATGGTATTTCTAGTTTGACAGGTTGTACGGCATCCATTCCATATACCAAGGAAAACGGCGTATTTCCTGTTGATGTGCGAATTGACGTGCGGTAACCCCACAATGCGAAGTGAAGTTTGTCAGGCCAATCCTTATAATTTTCCGTCATTTTCTCGATGATAGTCTTTAGGTTTTTATTAGCTGCTTCGACTGCTCCATTTGCTTGAGGCCTATAAGGAGAAAAATGATGATGTTGAATGCCGTATTTTTGTAGCAATTCTTCACATTCGGCTTGAAAGTGAGTTCCATTGTCACTTATCATTTCATGTGGGACTCCGTATCGACAAATAATATTTCTTTCGATAAAGAGTGCTACATGTTTTGTAGTGAGTTTAGCGTATGATTGCGCTTCGACCCACTTTGTAAAGTAATCAATCGCTACTAAGATATATTCGTGGCCTCCTGTTCCTTGGGGAGTGATTTTGCCGATGATGTCGATTCCCCATGTAGAGAATGGCCATGGCGATGTGTAGGTGTAGAGCAAGGATGGAGGAACATGTTGTAAATTGGCATAAATTTGGCACTTAGAGCATCTTTTTACATATTGATGACAATCCCTATTCATTGTAGCCTAATAATATTCCTCTCGCATTATTTTTTGGACTAACATTTTGCCATTTATATGAGTGCCACAGATTCCTTCGTGGACTATCTTCATTGCTCTTTGTGCATCCTTCTTTCCTACACATAAGAGAGCTCGACCCTTAGGTACCCTTTTATGTAGCTCGTTGTCTATGAGTACATATTGGGAAGCCAAAAGCCTTAATGCTCGTTTTGCTCTTTTGTCAGCATGGGGAGGGTATTCTCCTTTGGTGACATAATTGAGTATATCCGTGTACCATGGTTCTTCTTCCTCTTATTCTTCGCCTTAGACTACTTCGTCGTCTTCTATAGCCTGGATGTATGCCGGTTTGTGTCTTTTTTCTATGGTTAGAGGCATTTGCTCGATTTCCGTGGGAATCCTAACCATTGAGGCTAATCTTGCCAAGGCATCAGCAAATTTATTTTCTTCCCTATGTAGATATGTGTATTCTACCTTCTCTAACTGATCAGTAAGAGTTTCCAGATAGGTTTGGTAAGGGGCTAGACTTTCGCTCCTTACTTTCCACCTTTTAGATATTTGATTGATGATCAAAGAAGAGTCTCTGAATATCCTTAACTTTTTTACTCCCAACGCCAAAGCTGTTTCAAGGCCTACCACGCATGCTTCATATTCAGCAGCATTATTGGTAACGTCGAAATCAAGCTTTATGGAGATTGGAACATGCTCTTCTTTAGGTGATAATAGTAATACTCCAACGCCACATCCCTTTTGGTTTGAGGTTCCGTCGAAGTATAAGGTCCAAGTATCATCTTCAGTAACCATTAGGTCTTCGTCTGGAAATTCGTTGTCTTGTATTGGCGTCGAGTCTTCTATTGGAAAATCTGCTAGAAAGTCTGACACCATGGATCCTTTGATAGATTTTTGTGGCATGAACCTTACATCAAACTGGGCTAGATTGACTATCCATCTCGATATGCGTCCATTGAGTGTAGATTTCTCAAATAGATACTTGAGTGGATCTAATCGGGAGACTACGAAGACGGTATGCACTAACATGTAATGTCTTAACTTGGTTGTGGCCCACACCAAGGCAAGGCACAACTTCTCGAGTGGCGTATAACGTGTTTCGTATTCGAGCATCTTCTTGCTTAGATAGTAGATTGCATTTTCTTTGCCTTCTACTTCTGGTGCTAGCATAGCGCCCATTGTCTCTTTGGTAACCGTCAAATATAATCTAAGAGGTATTTCGGGAAGTGCTGGTGCTAATATGGGAGGATTTGCGAGATAGGCTTTGATCTTTTCAAAGGCTTTTTGACACTCGTCATCCCATATTACTGGTACATTCTTCTTGAGCTTTTTGAAGATTGGTTCATATATTGTCGTCAATTTTGATATGAACCTACTTATATATTGTAACCGGCCAATAAATCCTCGAATCTGTTTCTCAGTCTTGGGCGGTGGCATTGACATGATTGCTTTGATCTTGGTCGGGTCTACCTCTATTCCTCTAAAGCTTATGACATAACCCAAAAGCTTGCCTGAGGTGACTCCAAAAGCGCACTTAGATGGATTCAACCTCATATAATATTTCCTTAGCCTTTCAAAAAATTTCCTTAAGGCTACTTGATGGCCTAGGCGGTCTTTTGATTTTACAATCATGTCGTCGAAATATACCTCGACTTCTTTATGCATCTTGTCATGGAGTAAGGCAGTTGCTGCACGTTGGTAAGTAGCACCCGCATTTTTCAACCCGAATGGCATTACCGTGTAGCAGTAAGTGCCCCATGGTGTTATAAAAGTTGTTTTCTTCATGTCTTCTTCTGCCATGAGAATCTGGTTGTAACCTGCGTACCCATCCATGAATGAGAGAAGCGCGTGATTTGCCGTGTTATCCACCAGAATATCGATGTGTGGCAAAGGGAAGTCGTCCTTTGGACTTGCCTTATTTAGATCTCGATAGTAGACACACATTCTTACCCTTCCGTCTTTCTTTGGAACTGGGACGACGTTGGCGACCCATTCGGGGTATTTGGATACCTTGATGAAACCTACAGTTATTTGTTTTTGAACTTCTTCTTTTATTTTAAGAGCTACGTCGGGTTTCATTCGACGTAACTTTTGTTTTACAGGTTTCATTCCTGGAATTAGTGGTATAGTGTGTTGAGCTATTTCTCTATTAATGCCTGACATATCTTCGTATGACCAAGCAAATACATCGATAAATTCTTTAAGTAAGTTAATTAAATCGGTTCTTTCTTGTTTATTTAGTGTTAATCCGATTTTAACTTCTCTTTTATGGATTGAATCATTTGAGATATCAACTGTTTCAGTTTTTCAATTACCGGTGTTTTCTTTTCAAGTGTTTCCATTGCTTTAATAATTTCTTTGTCTTTTTCATTGTTAATTAAGCAATGCTCGTCATCTTTGGTTAGAGAAGAACACGAGAAATAAGGAGAAGAAGAAATATTATTATACTCTGAGATCATTACATCAAAGAGTGATATGTCCTCAGGGACTTGATCACTAACTATTCTAGGAGAAGAAATAGGAGGGGAAGGTGCTACTACTAAAGACTTAGAAGACTCTAGGGGGAGAGACTCTGACTTAGACTCTGACTCAGACGACTCTTCAAACATCGGTCCTTGCCCTGTTGTGATGGATATCTTCCTTCCACTTGGAGTAGTCACTTTGATAGTATTGCGCCACCCTTGTAGTGATCCTTCAGCTGGAGTGATTAGCTTCGAGGGATCGAAGCTTTCGCTTTGTAGGACTGTTTGAATGAGCGAAGAGTTGTCTTCTCTGTAAGTTGGCTCATTCTTTTCTCGCCCAAACAGTAATCCCATGACGTTAAAGTCAAAGCATGGGGGTGCTTTCTCCTTGTGGACAGGAGTTGGGATTTCATCAGTGAAGTAGCAATCCAAGAAGATCTCAAAACCCGGTTGCCTTATGCCGTTTACGACAAATGGCTCGGGAAATTCATGACATGGATAGTCCTCTCCTTCTTTTATAAATTGACCATTAAGTGTAAGAGGGTACTGATCCATTGGGATTTCTTTCTTTTGAATGCGAGCGTCCCTATGTGCCTTTGATTTTTCCTGGGCTCGCTTGAGATCTTTTCGAGTCGGTTCGAAACCAAGTCCGAAATTGTCTAACTTAGGGAGGCCAGGTGACTCCAGCGGTTTTGCCGTTCCTTTCTTCTTTCCTATGGTCATCCCAGAAAAATGTCCTTGTTTCTTCAGCATAGCATTTACAATCACTTTGGAATGGGGGTCATGGCAAAGAGGGGTCCTTTCATCCTCCTGGATTAAGGAGACTTCTTCGTTAAAGCCCCATAAATCTTCATCATCCTCGTCGTGCTCCACATTAATGACTGTATTCTCTATAGACTTGATCCTCATAGGCGAAGCATCGATGGTGATAGGAATTCCTCCAACTATAGATTTTACTTGTTGGTGGAGAGATGAGGGGACGGCCTTTAGGTCATGAAGCCAAGGGAGTCCCAACAGCAAATTGAACGAAGCTTTAATATCTACTACTTGGAAAGTAGTAGCATGTTCTATTACTCCCGCCGTTACATTCAGGGTAATTTTGCCAAGAGCTTGACGACGAGTGTTGTCATAGGCCCTTATTCCCTGTGTAGACGGAGTTAAATCTTCGTCCCTTATGCCTAGAATCCTCGTATTTCTAAGTGGACAGACGTTGATGGCCGATCCATTGTCTACAAGAGTCATAGGAACATTCATCCTCTTGCAAACTACTGTGAGGTTAAATGCCTTGTAATGTTTGTCACCTTCTGGGGGTAAATCATTGTCAGAAAAGGTGATCAAATTAATTGGACTAAGAAGATCACTTGTGAGGAAGTTGGCTAATCCCTCAGGGGTAGTGTCAAAATCTATCCCAATTTTGTCCAAGGCATTCATTACAGCCAACCTGTGTTCTCGAGATGTTGCTAAGAGTTTCCATACATTCATCTCAAATTTTGTCTTCTTAAACTGCTTAACAATATCATTGTCTTCAATGATAGGTATGGGAACTTGTTGTGTGGTTGGCATAGGTTGTGTTGAAACGGGAGGTTTCATTCTCCCGGATCTTATGAGGACGTCTATTGGTGAGTCTTCTTCAGCCCAAAAGTCATCTGTGGTGTATGACACAGAAGGTGGAGATCCTATTATGTCTTTTAAGTAGACATCTTCTTCATCACTGTCCCAAACTCCATTGATGGTTGCATCGTCTTCTTGTTGCACTTGGAATAGTTTCTTTTCATCAATCATTTTCTGAACCAAATCCTTGAATTTGAAACAGTTTTCGATAGTGTTACCCCCTGATTGATGATACTGACAGTAATACCTATATGTCCTTTTCAATGATTCGAATGGTCTCGGTTCGAGAGGTTTGATCTCGCCACTCTTGGAGAGCATTTCGAACATTTGTGCATATGGGATCCCAATTGGAGTGTAGATTCTATTACTCTTCTTGGGTTTTTCAGTGACTTGTAAGGAAAAATGCTTTGCCTCATAAGCCGTTCCCTTGCTAGCTAGAGGTAATGAGATCTTATTAGCTTTCACAAGATCTTGGATGAGGTTTTGAAACCTGTAGCATTCATTTGTGGTATGACCGTTTCCTTGATGGTACTTGCAGTAGGATTTGGGATCCCACCTTGGGGATCGCTTTTTTAGTGTTGGATCCTCTGTTGGACCAATAGGTTTGATTAGTCCTTGATCATAGAGATGATCAAAAGTAGCATCATAGGTCATTCCTATGGATGTGAATTCTCTTTTAGGTTTATCTTTCAGAAGTGGAACCTCGTCATATTTCTTTTGGGGTTTCTTTATAGCTTTGAGAGCTTCATGTTGTAAATGCGATACCTCCATCATAGACAGTGTGAGCAATTGTATATCTTCTTTACTTGCCAGTTCTGGAAGGTTATCCTTGACATCAAAGAAGGTTTCCTCCTCCTTTTCTGTGGCATAGATTTCTTTGAAAGGTCTAATGAGAGACGAGGGGTCAACCTCATTTTCCTCGTCAGAGATAGCCAGGGCATGAGTGAGAGGTGCATTATCAATGCTTGGCTTCTTACTGGCAGGGGGCAACGACAGCTTGTTGTTGTCGATTAAGTCTTGGATAGCTTCCTTAAGCTTCCAACAGTTTTCGGTGAGGTGGCCCCTACCTTGGTGATACTTGCAGTGTGCATTGGGGTTCCAATTAGCCGACCTCTTCTCAACTGGTGGGTCCCCAAATGGTCCAATAGGAGTTATAAGACCTTTTGCACTTAATCGATCAAATGCGGTGTCATAACTCATGCCAATAGGAGTAAAGTTTCTCCTAAATGGTTTCTTTTGTCCTTGATTGTTCATAGCAAGGACTTCTCCTAAATTAAAAGTGCTAACATTGTTTGAGTGGGTGGTTTTGGAAGAAGAAGGATTGTCGTTCTTCTTTCCTTTCCAGCCACTGTTGGAGTTATTGTTGGCTGCTTTTAACTTAGCCAGGTCGTCTTCAATATTGATCCCAATGTCATAGACGGCCTTGAAGATATGGAGATTATTTTGATACTTGAGATGCTTGGAATATTTTTCTTGAAGGTTTTTGATGAACAACCTAATAGACTCTTTTTCACTTAGCACCTCCATCATCTTAGCTGAGGTTTCCCTCCATTTGTTAAAGAAAGAGGTGAAGCCTTCGTTCTCTTTCTGTTTGAGGATCTCAAGTTCCCTATGGTCAGTCTCAACCTGAAAGTTGCACTTGTACCTATCAACGAAAGCGTTTTCTATGGACTCCTAGGTAGAGGTCTTTTCTTTCTCGAGAGAAAAGAACCATTGTTGGCAAACGGTCTCGAGAGATAGTGAGAACATAGAGGGGAAAACTTTCTTATCGACACCCTTAATACTCATTATTGTTTCGAATGCTATTAAATGAAAATAAGGGTTATCAGTTGCTCTGAATTTTGGGATGTCATTGGCATTGAACTTCTGCGGAAAAAGATCTTTGTCCACCGAGACCCCTTGTGATGTAAGCCCTTGAAACTTGTAGTCGCTAGACAGCTTGCTTAAACTCTCTTGCATGAGGTCCATCTGTTGTTGCTTCAAGGGATCATCGATCTTGAGTGCTAGGAGCTTTAGTGTCTCAGTCACGGTAACCAGTTGGTTCCTAAGCTCATTGAATTCTTCTTGTGTTGCCATTATAGTCTTAGCTTTCCTCTTGCGAGCTAAGGGTTTGTCGAAATGTTGGACTTGTACGAAAAGGTTGTCCTTGATTAATCGTCCTTCCTTTCTTGACCACGCGCTGTAATTTAAACCATTTTGCGTTTTAATTACTTGACTCGAATCAACTTGACTTTACGGTTTATTTTAAGGAGGAAAAAATAAAAAATGAAAAATAAAAAAATGGGTGCATATTTTTGGCAAAAATAATGTACATATTTTAGGGAACTAAGTATAGTAAAATTGGAAGATTAATATCTGACTTACCCCCCTAAAAAAAAAACGGAAAACGCACATGCAAGACTCTCTTAGACATGGTCAAAGTATGTGTATTGGTGTGTGCGTTGAGTGTAAGTGACATGCTTGGACTCTTGTGTAAGACCATGGGACTTGGTGCCTAAACTCGATTAACGACTCAAACAAGTACTATTGACAGCCAACATTAACCGAATTAATTAGCAAATTGGTTAATTAGACACTAGGTGATGACTCGACCAATAATCCGAACTGTCGGCCAAACGACAGAACTGGCGTAACACTGTGCAGCTTGGCGCCAGACGACAGAGATGTCGCCAGGCGCCACACTTCACAGTGTGGCGCTACAGCTCAGACTTTGGCGCCAATATTGGAGCTTCAATCTTAGACTGTTTTCGGTGTTATTAATCAACTGGGGTATGCCTAAAGTCGTACTAGGTCAATTTCAATTAAAATATTAGACTTTATTTACTCAAATTAATTAATTAATTAATAAATTAGGCAAAGTTATTTAAGTCATTAATTTATTTAATCTCAACACAAGTCAACAAACGGTTAAGAGAAACATAGAATATATGCACAACAAATAATGCACAATTAATCAAGTAGGCACAATATGATGTAATGAGTTTGCAACCTAACCATGGCTCTAGTTCTCTAAAGTTCGGGATATGGTTTAGTCAATAGAGGGTCCATGGTTAATTGTCCGGATGCACTGCGCGGAAGCCAAACCGTGAAGGGTTGGCGCGAGTGGATGGGACACCGCGAGCTTTAGAAAAAACTCACTTCCATGGTTTGGTGAATTCAGCATTCTTGGATGTACCCTTTGTTGCACAGAGCGTTCAATCGGGTAGATGGAGCATGAATTCCCAGAGGGTTATTTCCATATGTAGAACACATATGGGTTTCAGAAAAGTGAGAAAAAATTCAATCAGGAAGTATGATCGAGCAAACAATACGAAAAACCGGTCGAAATTAGAACGCATATTTCTGGCTCGGTATTGGGGGAGGTTGGCGCCAGCAAACAAAGATTGGCCTGTTTTAAACTGTAGCGCCAGGCGCCAATGCTGGCGTCTGGCGCTACGGCTAAAAGTCTAGCGCCAAGCTCTGGCCCCTAGCGCTACTTCCCACATGCCTAAGCAGCTTTCTATGCTCGATAAAATTTTCCAGTTTCACGCGGTGTTATTTCGGTACTAGTTGTGAAAGATATTTCTCAAATTTCCTACGTGTAAAATCCTATGTTTTTTTAACTAATTACGGATGGTCTTTCCAATGAGATCTTTTTTATGCATATGACAATAATGTTAATCAAAATTACGCAAATATAATAGTTAGAACGTTTCGAGTCTCATCCACTCATTCTAAATCATTGCCAAAACAAATTCAGGAATTAAAATAGAAATCCTCCCCATTGGAGTCGCCAAAAACTGTATGGAATAATTTCAAGCGTTAAACCCTAGCTTGAACCCCACTGTGATCATACACTAAAGTACGGTGGCGTCCAAAAGGGAAGAAGATAGAGCAAAAGAGTCGCCAACAAGTTTTAGGAACTTATAAACCATTTACAGGGTGAAGGTTACACCCCTTAACGATCCAAGAGATCGTCAACTCCATAAGGTCTAGAACCAAATAAGGGTTCGGGGATGAAGGTACAAATCCAACCTAAAAGAGATTGAACTTGCCCTAATAATAGGCCTCTACTTTATTCAGATCGTATTCCTGTGCGCTTTCTAATTAACATGCAATCAATAGGATTAACCCTAAACCTGTTTAATCTATGTTGGTTGAATATTAATGCACAAATAAAACTATTATTGGCGATCACTTGAATTATAATCAAATTAACCCTAACAAGATTATTAATTATCTTATTAAGCGTGATTACAAGTATTAATTCCCTTTAAACATGTATAAAAGGCGTGATCAAGCAATAAAAATAAATAATATCAAGCAACATAATAAATAATAAATATCATGACAATAAAATTATAATCATCATCAAAACAATTATAAAAATAATCATAAATCATGTTAAAGCATAATAAAAATAGCAAGATCCTAGGCATGATACTAACAAGATTAATAACAAACCCTA
Source organism: Chenopodium album (assembly GCF_948465745.1). Taxonomy (NCBI): domain Eukaryota; kingdom Viridiplantae; phylum Streptophyta; class Magnoliopsida; order Caryophyllales; family Amaranthaceae; genus Chenopodium; species Chenopodium album. The sequence goes on from NC_137837.1 coordinate 71,280,561, forward strand.
GCATGTCACTAAGCAATAAAAATCAAATCTTTAACCCTAACATGATACTAACAATCATAAATATTAGGAAGAAAATAAAAGGCACCATAGAAATCATAATTGATATTAAAATTACCCTAGACATGATACTAGGAATATCATAATAACAATGTAAACATGATCTCTACATCATAACATCAATAAAAGTACTTACTTTGATGTCTCGTACCTCTTTCTAATAACAAAATACACACGTTAGTAACTTCAAGGAAAATAATAATTAAACAATTAAATTAAATAATTGAAATAGAGATTTGGGACCAAACCCTCAGAAATTAAACCTTTCACGTCTAGGGCGAAGGCAACTTCGAATATGGCTAGGTGTTTATAAATCTTTTGGATGCAGAATTTTGTATGTAAAAACAAGTTTAGAAAAGAGGGAGAGAGAGATGGATTAGAGAATGCGAGAATTGATGATTGCGAATGAAAACTGGTTGTAGGTGAATATAATTGAAAACTGGTTGTTGATGAATGAAAACGGAGTTTTTAATACGTTATTTATAGAGAAAATCAGCCAAAAAGATAAAATATCAAAACAAAGCATCTGGCGTACCTAAAACAGAGCTGGCGCCAACGCCAGCTGACTAGCGCCAGGTGCCAACACTAGCGCCAGGCGCCAATGTCTGGCGTTAGGCGCTAGTCCTGTTTTTGACACGTTTTTTAAAATCAGATAAATTTTGCCGTACAGGAGGATAAAATCGTATCTTTTCCTCAAAAATGTTCTTTGATCTGAATTAAAACTCTGAAAAGTCAACAAAAGTCAATTTATCAATGCTAATTGAATTAGGAATGAAAAGAACCTTCTAGAAGAATCTAGAAGATTAAAACCATTCCTAATTGCATTAGGAATGATAAATCATATTAGGCCCTCCCCTAGATCATTGGGCCGCATATAAGGCTCAAACTGGGCCCAGTTCAGTAATTTGACCATAACTTCCTCAATATTCATCGGAATTGGGCTTATAATATATCGTTGGAAAGCTCTTGTCAAGCCCCATCCAACTACACTACTATTGGACCCATATCACGCACCAACCAAAATGGATTGGCTGCTTTCTTAAAATAAGTTCTCAAAAACAGAGAGAAGAGAAAATAAATTAAAACTATCCGCATCACTAAACTTTCCACACTTTCGCTTCATTCGATTATGATTCGACGTGAAAGGTACTCATCACCGGGTTTGGTTTTGGTGAGACACAAATGGGTGTCTACACTTTCATTAATCCAGATTTCTTTTGGTATCAATTTCTTCTCATTTAATTTCAGCTATTTTATTTACTTCTTTGATTATGCTTTGCTTTATTTATTTGATTAGTTTAGTTATGATGATGCTTGAGTAGTTTTATTTCTAGGGTTTATGGGTATCTAATAAATGATATGAAGGGGTAATTTTGTGATTGTTAATTATCAATGCTTGGTTAATTTCCTATTGATTGATTTAATGCTATGCAATTAGGTTTGGCCAGATTTAATTGTATGAGTTTAGCAATATTAATTCGAGATTCGACAGATGAGAATTGATGTTTAGGCTTAGTTTCAATAGGCGGACTAATTTATAAATGGTTAAGTCGAGATTCGACAAATGAGATTTAATACCGGTAAATTAACTTTGTGATTATAATACGTAGCGAAAGCCCTTTATAATCTGATTAATCAATGATTGATGATTGCTTATTATGATTTGCCCTGGAATATTGTTTATTAGTGAACCTATGCCCTAGGTCTTTTTATATTTGATTTTCCCCTACTTTATTTCTTTCGACCTTATTCTTCGTAGTATAGAATTTATTCACAATAATATTGGTTACTTATATAATTTAGATTATAATAATTAATTAGGAGTAGAAAGACTTGTTTCCCTATGGAGTTAGACCCTACTTCCCTATCTACTTTAGTTAGAGGAATTAGGTAATTACTTTTGATTAGGGGATACGACTTTACCCTGTCATCAACTTTCCCTAATATATATTAATCCATCTCTTGATAATAAATTAAAAATATTTGGAGAATTAAATATAATACACAATTTTTTGTATGCGGCTTGCTGCACCGTGCGGTAGGGGTTACTTGAGTTACTCCATCAGGGTTTACTCGAGTTTTCGGGGTTACTCAAGTTACTCGGTTAGGGGTTACTTGAGTTACTACTGACTGAGTAACCCCTCAAGTAACCCCTAACCGAGAAACCTCTCGAGTAATCCATGACCGAACCCCTCGAGTAACCCCTGACCAAACCCTCTAGTAACCCCTAACTGAACTCCTTAGGTAACCCCTGATCGAATTACTCGAGTAACCCCTGACCGAATTCCTTAAATAACCCTTGTAACACCCCCGATTTACTAACTAATAATAAACAAGAATTAAAGGAAAAATAAACAACCTTTGAATAAAATTGCGGAAGCATACACCTAAATTAGAGGTATTATCGCCACACTCGACAATCTGTCAAGTGTTAAGGCTTACAAAATCCCAATAATTACAACTCAATAATCTAGGTGAGCTATTTGTACAACTTTATAAATTAAACTTGTTATAACAAACTAGTCGAAACACTTCAGCTACTTTAGCTACGATCATCACTTGATCAACCTGTTACAATCTTGACTGCTCACCATTAAGGACAAATTCCAAAATAGATCGTCGCAGGGCCATCATAAGAAAAAGACATGGCCGCATATACAAATAGCACAACAAACCAACACACACGTCAGCAAAAAGTTGAGTAATCACCACATATCAGAATGTAGATTATAATAGAATAACTGACAATACTAGATCAATTTAACAATTAATATAATGTAGTTTAAAACTACATTACACATTGATACCTGAAGGGTAAGAAAACTTTGTTCTCTGAAAAGTAACCATTGTCAAACCCAACCTCGAATAAAAATACAATTCTCTACTCAAATCTCTATCCCATAAGTGTGTCATGTTCTTTGTTCTATGCCTAGCCTTGGACATGAGTAATTCGAATAAAAAACCAACAAGTATAAAAACTTGAATACTCTAAATAACCAGAAAACACCTTGAACTAGACCACATACGGGCCAATTCCCACTGTAGGGGACCATAGAAAAATAAATAATAAAGATTGTACCTCATTCTTAACTCGTGATTATCGTCCCTTACCAACATGCCAAGGACTGAGGTATATAACGCCGAGCCTCAAACCAAGAACAAAATAATAATTATCAACCTTTTGATATCATACATCGATCAAATAATCATTAACAAACTAATAGATAATATCTAAAAAATGGCACAAATTCCCTAATAACATAACAATTCGATTCATAAATATCTAAACTCTTAGGGTAATAATATTAGCACCCAAAATTAATTAATTCTCAACCAAAAATAATACTCTGCATTAATAACCCTAAACCTCGATAAAACAATACTCCATATAGCAACAACATTAAAACCCTAGAAATTATCAATCATAAACAATAAAAGTAATACGATACTCATATCCAATCAAATCATATAATACCAATAATCAATCATACATATATACTAACTTGATCACACGAATTACAATTATAAAATTTACACAATAATAATACAAAGTACAATCAATAAACAAATTTTGGGTTTGGTTGATGAATCCCACTCACACAAGAACAAGAAAACATCGGCTTCGGTTGCTTTACTTTTTTTGTTTAATAATAATAATATTAGAATAACTAAAGAGAATATTAGGGTTTAACATAGTTCATGTACGCTTTAAGTTATAGAGTCCTATCTAAACAAAATAGGGTTTTAAACTTTCCAAACTCTAAAATAAAAATATATGAGATATTGTTTAGGGTACTCACAGGTTTAAAGATAGAATTATTGGGGTGTTACAACCCTTTACCGAGTACCTCGAGTAATCCCTGACTGAGTAACCCATGACCGAGTAACCGCTGACCCGGTAGCCGGTAGGGCCCTTCATCTTACCTAAGAACAAAAAATTGCAATTGATGGGTCTTTACCCTTCATGTAAATCAGTTAAGTTCTAAACTCGGTTTTTAAATATGGAGTCTATTTCAAATTTCATGACCTCTAATCATTTTTCGAAATTTGTATTATCCATCATAAACTATCCAATAGTAAATAATCTCCTTGTAAGTGTTAGGTTTAATTCTAACTTAAAAGAAATTTATAGGATTTAATCAATCTTTTGGTGAATTCTATACCTATATGGGATAATAAGTAATAACATTAAACAAAGAATTTCAAGGCGTCGTTACTAGTAATAAAAATTAGGAAAAATTGCACGGAATAATCCCACCTTTGGGTTGTCCGCTAAAAATAATCCCACCTTTACCCTCAATCTACTTCCTATGGTCCCAAGTGACCGATTACCTAATACAAAGGTACTTTTTTTTTAGTTTAAAATAAACTTGTCACCCTTCAATTTGCCTAAAATTTTAAATTTAAAAAAATTAATTAAAAAAAAGGGAACAACCCTCCACCATACCACCAGCCCCAATACCGCAATACTCCATAATACCATAAGATTAGAGCTCGCGTGACAGGGGAGGGGATAGGTGGTCTAAGCGGCCGAAATCGAGGTAAGGGAGAGTGATGGGAGGCCGAAATCGTGGTTTCGTGATGGAGGAGGAGGTTCAGCGGCATGACGAAGGGAGGAGGTTCAGTGCCGTGACGGAGCAAGGAGGTTCAGCGGCGTGACGGAGGGAGGGAGGAGGTTCAGCGGTATGACATAAGTTCAGCGCTGGGATGGAGGCAGGAGGTTCGAAGGTGGTTCAAGGGGAGGGGTATCTGGTTTCGTGAGGGTGGTTCATGTGGAGGTTCGTGAGGGAGGGAGGGGTTCGAGGGTGGTTCAGGGGAGGGGGTTTGACTGTGGTTCAAGGGAGGGGTGGTAGGGGAGGTCGGCGCCCAGGGATTGGTGGCAGGGAAGGTGTTTTGGTGGGTGGTTTCTAAAATTAATTAATTGTTTTTTTTATCTTTTTTTTTAAATTTTATTTTTTTGGACTAATTGGGTGCCGACATGTGTCAAGTAAGTTTCTATAACAAGTTAATTGACCGGTTGGGACCATTAAAAAAGATTGGGGGGGGGGGGGTAAAGGTGGAATTATTTATAAATAATCCAAAGGTGAGATTATTTTTAGCGGACGGCGTAAAGGTGGGATTATTCCGGGCAATTTTCCCTAAAAATTATTAATTGGCAAAATTAACATTTAGTAACTGGCATTATTAGTTGCTATACCCGACGTTACTCGTAGTGAAAATTTTTAGTAATTGCCTTTTGTTAGTTACTAATATTGTACTGGTAGTTACTGGCATAGCCTAACGCTAATTACTACTACTATTTTTTCATGTTAAAAACACACTATTTGTAACTCATGTTAGACTACACAAGTTACTAATAGTGTATTATTAGTAACTAACAAATATTAACGCCGGTTACTAATAACCTTATTTTATATATATATATTTAAAATGGCAGCAGTAGCAAACGCCCCTACTGCCATTACACTACATTTTTTTTATATGTGCAGCACCATAAATTATTTAACTTTATAATAAATAAAATAATGATTATCAATCTTTTTTTTTACGGGAACCAAGAGATCACATATTATTAATCAACTAAGTGGCATAAATCAGCCATTACAACCTCAACAATATTGGAAGGAACATCCTCCATCCAAACTCTAAGGGAATCATACGAAGAGCACAATTTTGCTAAGCCATGTGCCACTTGATTTCCACTTCTCTTGACAAAAGAAAACACACAATTAGAGCAACTAAGTGAGAGCTGCAATATATCATTAACAACTGACCCAAAAGAATTAGCAGGAGCACACTTCTTCAACAGGTGGGTGTGAAGCTTGATGCAGTCTGTTTCCAAGCACAAATTTCTGAAGCCCGACTCCAAAGCTATACTCAAAGCGTGCCTCAGAGCAAGGGCCTATGCAATATCAACCTCGAACTTACCATTGAGAGGTAAGCAAGTTGAGGCAACCACATCCCCATCTGCATCCTTCATGACAACCCCCAGACCCACACCATTCACACCAAAAATAGCAGCGTCCGAGTTAACTTTTATCACCCCTAGTGATGGCAAGCACCACTTACTCTCCATTGGGATGCTACTCTGATTCGAGACAGCAGCTTGTTGCGTTAGAGTATACTCCCTAGTCATACCCATCGCTTTATGGATCACCTCAATCACCTCCTTCCTACGACTCTCAAACACCCCACGCATTTCTACGAAGCCATATCCCCTATACTAATTTCAGGAACAAATTCCACCACTCCCCATCCTTGTGCTTCATACGAATTGTAACACTCCAATCACCAAAAGAAGCCCCCTCATACCTCTCCACATCCAGACGCAAAGAAGAGAGATACCAAAGACGTTTAGCATCACTACAAAAGGCTAGCATATGCAAGACACTCTCGGCTTCAACACCACACATCGGACAACAAGTATCAATATCCATACCTCTTTGAGACAAACACTGTCTGGATGCCATAGCCCCTTTGATGGCTCTTGACAGGCTAAAGTCGTATCACCTAATCAAAAGTAATTCCGAAAACCACAAACTAAATATATATAGGGAAGTAGGGTCGAACCACATGGAAACAAGTCAATTTATTTCTAATTAATTAAAAGCAATCTAAATTATCAAGTAACAATTTGTTGTAAATAAAAGGCTATACTACGAAGATTATGAGTAGGGAGAATAAAATAGGAGGAATCAAATATTAAAAGGCCTAGGGCATAGGTTCACCAATAAACAATATTCCAAGGTAAAACATAACAATCAATCATCAATGCATCAATAAATCGGATCATAAAGGGCTTTTGCTACGTATTACAATCACATAGTTAATTTACCGGTATTAAATCTCATCTATCGAATCTCGACCTAACCATTTATAAATTAGTCTGCCTATTGAAACTAAGCCTAAACATCAATTCTCATCTCTCGAATCTCGAATCAATATTGTTAAACTCATACAATTAAACCATGCCTAATCTAATTGCATAGCATTAAATCAATCAATAGGAAATTAATTAAGCATTGACAATCAATAATCATAAATTACCCCTTCATATTATTTATTGGATCCCCACAAACCCAAGTAAGGAATCTACACATACATAATTAAATCTAAACTAAACAAAGCAATTAAACAAGTTATAAAGGAATGAAGGAATAAAATTGCTGAAATTAATAAAGAAGAAATTGTTACCAAAATCGACGGAACTACAAAGTTGAGTCAAGAACAAGAGTAAAGTTGAGAGAAATCTAGAGAGAGAAAATAATATAAATAGAGAGATAATAAGAAGTAAAGAGTGTGTAAAAGAGTGTACTAAACTTTCTTAACAAATCGTATTTATACTAAGCAAGAAATCCTAAGCTAAAACAAACTAATACGACGCTTAAACTCCTAATAGAGACACGCGCCCGGTTGGGCGCCACACCGCCCGACCGGGCCCACCTTTTTATTCAAGTAAGTATTTCTCGCGCGCGGCCGGGCACGAGTTCGGGCGCGATAGCTGCTGCAACAATGTCTGCCCCGCCCGGTCGGGCGCGCCTACTGGCGGATGCTCTAGTGGCCGGGCAAGGGCACTTGGGCACTCTTTGGTCTTTGATTGGGCTACTACTCTATGGCCCAATCCAGATTTTCTCTTTGGGTCTTGAATACTCGGTCCAAATGCTTCGGAATTTCAAATACCGAGCCCTTAATCACCGGTTTGATGATTCTAACCGGTCTTAGGCTACGAAGGATGGTCGTGCTCCTCCAATGCTCGTAGTCGCTCCATAAAATCCCGGGAAAATGCTCCATAAATGCAATTTCTTACAAAAGTCAAACAAAACTACAAAAACACTAGAAAACACCAATTATTAATAAAAGTGGCTTTAAAGAGCCAAAAACACTACTAATTATGACCATGGAACGGGGATAAAATATTATATATATATAAGACACATCAGCTCTCCAAGCAAAATGTTTGTTTTTTGGGGAGATTTCAGCATGCCAAATTACATTCCACTCGAAATTGCAGCTTGGGTTTGAGGTAGTGGCCTTGTTGTTTTTTTGCTCCATCGTAAGCACATTGTAAGCACTCCTCACCGAGTATTACCCATCTTAGGTAAAGTGCCACACCTACGCATCATTCCTATCATAAAGAGGAATAGGAATGCTGCAAATTTCCACAACTTCAGCTGGCGAAAAAACTTCATTAAGGGTCCCCATATTCCACTCTTTCTCAGCCCACAAATCCCGAACATAAACAGGCCCTTCATCATTCAAACCACGACTCGAAGACACCTTAAAACCTGGGAGGTTTGGCACCCATGGATCATGTCAAATATTAATTGAAGAACCATTTCCCACGGCCTTCCTAGATCCCATCAACAGAACATCTCTTGAACCCAAGATTGATCGCTAAGTGTAGCTCGAATTAGGACTCAGTTTTGCATCAAACAAGTTCGAATGGGGGAAGTATTTTCCTTTAAGCACTCTAGCTGCAAGGGACGACGGGTTTGAAATGATAAGCCAGGCTTGTTTTGCTAAAAGAGCATTGTTGAAATTCCTCATGTTTCTAAAACCCAACCCACCATCTTTCTTCGAAGAGTATAGCTTTTCCCAGGCAATCCAACATAACTTTCGCTCCTCACCTTTTTGACCCTAGAAAAAGTGACGATATAACCTTTCAATTTCATTGAGGATATTAGCCGAAAGAGCAACGCACTGCATAACATACTTTGGTATCGCTTGAGAAATTGCTCTAATCAAGACCTCTTTACCTGCTTGAGACAAAAAAATTTCTTTCGACCCCTTGAGTTTTTTCCAAACACGATCCTGAATATTTTGGAATACTTGTTTCTTCGAACCACCAATGTAAGTCGGTGACCCAAGATACTTATCATGTCCTTCGACAGCCTTAAAGGATAACTTCATCTGAAGCATATTTTCCGTTCTTGATCAATGTTTCGGCTAAAAGACACTTCCGTTTTTTCCATATTCAGTTTCTGACCCGAAGCCAACTCATAAGTAGAAAGAATGTGAAGAACATTGTCAATCTCCTCCTCCGTCGCTCTCACAAAAAAAATACTATCATCCGCAAAAAATAGGTGAGAAATAAGCTCTACCTGCCTCCCAATTTTAACACCATGAATGAGCTTTTTACCCTCCGCATCACGAAAGAGGTCCGATAAGCCTTCCGCACACATAATGAAACGGAAAGGTGACAGCGGGTCACCTTGCCTAAGACCCCTAATAGGCTTGAAACGCCTCGATGGTTGCCCATTTACCAAGACATCGAACTTTGCAGAGCTAACACAATTCATAATCAAGCTCACAAAAGTATCCGACAAACCCAATTTAATCATCATTTTCTTCAAGAAATCCCACTCCACTCTATCATAGATCTTACGTACTCATATCAAGTTTTAGCCCCAAATATCCTTTTTTCCTGTTTTTTTCTTTCTAAGGTAATGGAAACATTCATAAGCCACTAACACATTATCAGTGATCAACCTCCCATGGACAAAACCACTCTACGACTCGTGAATGATAAAAGGTAATACTAACTTTAATATGTTAGCAAGAACCTTGGTGACAATTTTGTATATTACATTGCACAAACTAATAGGTCTATAATCAATAGGAGACTCACAATTTTTTTTTCGGAATTAGCACAATATGAGTCTGATTAATAGAGCCTATTTCACCATTATTATTCAAGATATTAAGCACTTTATCAACAACATCCGAACCTATAGTGTCCCAAAATTTATGAAAAAATATAGCAGACATACCATCGGGCTCAAGAGCCTTCATAGGATGCATTTGGAAACGAGCCACACGCACTTCCTCGGCAGTGAACGTGGCATTCGGAGTGCTACATTATCTGTCGCTAACCGTAGGGGAGACCTTCTCAATCACGGGATCAGTTTCTATATGACTATTTCCAGCGAATAGGTCCGTGAAATGTTGCACAAAAGCTTCTGAAATTTGCTCCTCTTCTTCATAAATGTTCCCTGCCTCATCTTTTAATTTTTTGATGCTATTTATCTCCTTGGATTTGTATGAAAAAAAGAAGTATTTTTATCACCATGTTTTAGCCACTCTTGTCTACTTCTTTGTTTCCAGAACATTTCTTTTCTTCTTTCTAACTTATCCATTCTATCATCAATTTCCCTCATTTGAGCAATAACCTCCTCCGATTGATCCTCTCTCATAAGTCTATCCATCTCCACTCTGCATGCTTGTAGCTCATTCACAAAATCCCCAAACTTCTCTCTACTCCATGCACTCAATCTCGTGGATGTGAAAGCGATTTTAGAGTACAAATCACCCCCTTTTCCCCATGCCTCCAAGACAATTTCACCACAATTTTCGTCTCTGAGCCACATTTCCTTTAACCGATACTACTTTTTTTTCTTTTTTTTTTTCGAAGCATGCACACCATCTTTATACATAAGATAAGGGGAAGATGATGATCAACTTCCTCATTGACAGGTGAGAAACAAAAGACTCCGGGAAACACTTTCTCTAATCACGGCTAGCAAGGAATCTATCCAAACGTTCTTGAATATTTTCCAAACCACCCCTATTATTTGTCCAAGTAAAATCAATGCTAATGTAGCCAAGATCCTCCAAATTGCAATGAGAGATAGCCTCCCTAAATATATCAGTGTAGGGAATATTTCAAGCGTTAATCCCCTAGCTTGAACCCCACTGTGATCATACACTAAAGTACGGTGGCGTCCAAAGGGAAAGAAGATAGAGCAAAAGAGTCACCAACAAGTTTTAGGAACTTGTAAACCGTTCACGAGGTGAAGGTTACACCCCTTAACGATCCAAGAGATCATCAACTCCATAAGGTCTTGAACCAAATAGGGTTCGGGGATGAAGGTACAAATCCAACCTAAAAGAGATTGAACCTGCCCTAATAATAGGCCTCTACTTTATTCTGATCGTATTCATGTGCACTTTCTGACTAACATGCAATCAGTAGGATTAACCCTAAACCTGTTTATCTATGTTGGTTGAAGTTAATGCACAAATAAATCTATTATTGGCGATCACTTAAATTATAATCATATTAACCCTAAACAAAATTACTAATTATCTTATTAAGCGTGATTACAAGTACAAATTCCCTTTAAACATACATAAAAGGTGTGATCAAGCAATAAAAATAAAAATCATCAAGCAACATAATAATAATCATAAATTATAATTATAATCATAATTATAATTATATCACCGTGAAAGCATAATACTAGCAAGATCCTAGGCATGATACTAACAAGATTAATAACAAACCCTAGCATGTCACTAAACAATAAAAATCAAAGCTTTAGCCCTAACATGATACTAACATGAATATTAGGAAAAAACATAAAAGACATCATAGAAATCATAATTGACATTATATTCTTTACCCTAAACATGATACTAAGAAGCAATAAAACATCCTAACATGATACTAGGAATCATAATAGCAACCTAAGCATGATTTCTATATCATAATAACAATGTAAACAATTAGAGCACTTACTTGTTTGCCTCGTACCTCTTTCTAATAACAAAATACACGCGTTAGTAACTTCAAGGAAAATAATAAACAAACAATTAAATCAAATAATTGAAAGAGAGATTTGGGACCAAACTCTCAGAAATTAAACCTTTCACGTCTAGGGCGAAGGCAACTTCGAATATGGCTAGGTGTATCTAGATCTAATGAATGCGGAATTTTGTATTTGAGAGAAGCTAGTTTAGAAAAGAGAGAGAGAATTGATAGATTGTAGATGATTGTTGATGAAAACGGATGATTGTTGATGGATGTGGATGAATCAAAACGAAGTTTTTAATACGTTATTTATAGAGAAAATCAGCCAAAAAGATAAAATATCAAAACAAAGTTCTGGCACATATAAAACGATGTTGGCACCAACGCTGGCTATTGGCGCCAGACGCCAACATCAGCGCCAGGCGCCAATGCTAGCGCCAGGCGCTACAGCTGGCGTTTGGCGCTGATTCAGAAATTCACGCGTTTTCTTAAAATCAGATAAAAATTGCCGTACAGGAGGATAAAATCGTATCTTCCTCAAAAAACGTTCTTTGATTTTAATTAACACTCTGAAAAGTCAACAAAAGTCAATTTATCAATGCTAATTGAATTAGGAATGAAAAGAACCTTCTAGAAGAATCTGGAAGACTAAAACCATTCCTAATTGCATTAGGAATGATAAATCTATATTAGGCCCTCCTCTAGATCATTGGGCCGCATATAAGGCTCAAAACGGGCCCAGTTCAGTGAATTGGCCATAACTTTCTCAATATTCATCGGAATTGGGCTTATAATATATCGTTGGAAAGCTCTTTTCAAGCCCCATCCAACTACACTACTATTGGACCCATATCATGGACCAACCAAACTGGATTGGCTTTTTTCTTAAAATAAGTTTTCAAAAAACAGAGAGAAGAGAAAAGAAATTAAAACTATCCGCAACACTAAACTTTCCACACTTTCGCTTCATTCGATTATGATTCGACGTGAAAGGTACTCATCACCGGGTTTGGTTTTGGGGAGACACAAATGGGTGTCTACAATCAGCCTCATCATTATTGAAAGCCCTACCTCCCACCTTTTAACTAGATTGCAACATTAAGTTGAAATCCCCACCACACAACCAAGGCAAACCACCATCAACCCATAAGCTCTTCAACAACAAGCCCGTTTTATATTTGAGCTCATCATCCGGAAACCCATAAAGACTTGTAAATCTCCGTTCTGACAGACCACCCGCCTTGATGTTCACATCAATATGGTTAAGAGAGTATGACTTCACAGTCACATTAATCGTGTTGTTCCACATTAAAACAAGCCCACCTCTTCTTCTTCTCCCCTCTCCTTCACACTCAACTACAAAAGCACACTCAAATTTTGTTTTTTGTTTAATTTTCTCGAACTCAAAAGCTTTCAAACGCGTCTCCGAAAGGAACACCAACTGAGGGCACTCAAGAAACAAGATACGTTTCAAGGTATTGATCGCAAGGTTGCCCCCCAAACCCCTGCAATTCCATAAAATGATGTGGCTCATTGTTCACCGAGAGCCCTTTGGGTGGGGCCTGCCACACTTTCATCAGAGTTCAGCACCATTCTTCTTTTATTAATATCACACTCCTCCTTATTCACCAAACTTCCTGCCCACTCACCATCTTCCATATTTTTTTCTTTTTTCACCAGAGTAATGATCATTGCTCTTCATACTAATGTCCCCATCTCTCTATAACCTCCTCCAAAGTTTATTTTTTTTTAACCCCTTTCTTTTTTTATTTTTTTCTCCCTCCACAACCTGTCCACTCACCTCTCCTAACTCCTCTCCACAACTAAAAATAAAGGACCCATTCTCCAACATACTCCTAGTGTCCGCACCTTCACTCTCACCATCCAACCCCACATTCCTAAGTTTATTCATCACATCATTCACTTAAGTGTTATTATATGTCTTCAACTCACTACTCTTTTTTGGTTTTGTGATAAAGAGTGATTTTGCACAACTTCCCCCTAACTAACCTCTTCCTCTCGTCCTTCTAGGTTATATTTCCATGGTGAAGATTTCAACCAAGCCCCAAAAGGAAGGGTCGGTTCTTCCACCTCTTTATGATCATCACAATCCTTGAGGCCATGCCCCATCAACCCATAATTAAAGAAGAACAAAGGGGGTCTTTTGTACTTATTAACATCAAACACTTCTTTAGTACCCCCTCTTAATTTCAGTATGACATGCTTAAAGAGAGGTTTACGCACATCGACCATCACTCGAAGTCTAATGGATTTATTAATCCCAACCTTTGCCGCAACGTCCATCTTCACAAACACACCCAGCTTGTTTCCTATTTTTTCCACATTATCAAGGTCTTAGAGGAAGATTATAAACTCTAATCCACATTGGTAAGTGAACCGATTCAATCTCCAAAGGTTTCACCGAGTCCACAGTTTCTCCAAGAATCAGAGTATGTTTATCAAAGTGCTAGGGTTGATTATCAATAACACGTTGCTTGTCTTTCCAATGGTAAAATTGGAATAAGAAATGATTCTTCCCAATATTTGAGATATCCACTCCATTCTTGGGTTTCCACACCCCTTTTGTTGTCGTTATAAAAGCGTTTGAGTTAATATTGTGATTTGTCCAGAGCTTCCCAACTATGGCAAGTTCTACACGAGCATCATCATCATCTTCACCAGCGTCGTCCCATTCAATAACATCACTCGGATCCTCCATAGACGAGGAATCCTTTTTATTCATAGCATCAGTCTCCTTATCATTCAATAAAAGTAACGATTCCTCGGCTTCTACCATTAGGAAAGCAGAGCAAAAGAAACAGAGAAATGATCGAAATTGGAACACAAACTCAATCTTCAATCAAGAAAAGCTTGAAAAATCAAGAAACCCTAGCCAGGAAGCTAGAAAGACAACCCTCCCAAGGAAAACCTAGAGGGAACCTGTTTAGGGTAAAAATAACCCCAAAAAACGTGGTCCTATTTCGTAATGACACGTGGCCCAGTCAAAGGGCAACACGTGTCCCTATGTGAAGATGACGTGTGTCAAATGCCCTAAAGAGCACCTAAAATCAGCAATAGAAAGGGCCCTTATTACATTAGGGCCCAAATCCCGAGGAAAGTCATTGAAAGCCGCAAAGCGGCGCCCCCATGCGACACGTGGCATTCTCTGATTGCGCAGCCAATCATATCACGGAATTTTAGGGTACAAACCCTAAAGGGGCACACACTCCCACCCCTATAAATACCCCAATCATTTATGATTCCGGGGGGGGTGGATGGTGACATAACCTTAAAAAAGAGTATTAAAGAGCTCTAACCTCTCTCTACTTTATCTCTCTAAACTTTCTGTTTCCCGATCTCTAACTTGATCGTCGGAGGTGAATATTCCAGTTAAGGAATATTTGTTCATTTTGCAGGTGTCCGTGTCTCATTGCCTGAAGAGCGCGACCAGTATCCGAGGAGATCACAAAAAACCCCGAAACATTTGGCGCCGTTTGTGGGGATACTCGTCCGTTATGGCAATAGATGGTCAAACACCTAATACCGCCCTCGTCCCGGCGAGGACGGACATATAGAGGATATAGTCACTATAATACTAACAGGGTAAAGTCGTATCCCCTAATCAAAAATAATTACCTAATTCACTAACTAAAGTAGATAGGGAAGTAGGGTCGATCTCCACAGGGAAACAAGTCTTTTTACTCCTAATTAAATATTATAATCTAAATTATTTAAGTAACCAATATTAAAAGTTGAATATGAAACTAAACTAAAAAGAGTAAGAAAAGGGAGAAAATAATATATAAAAGGATCTAGGGCATAGGTTCACCAATAAATAATACTCCGGGGTAAAATAGGGTAATCAATCATTGACATTGCATAAATAACATGATTAACAGGCTCTCGCAATTTATTAACCAACATAGATCTAACAGGCTCTCGCAATTTACTAGATCTAAGTTCTTATTGAAAATAGCCTTTAATATCAAATTAACATCTGCTCGATTCATCAATTTAATATTGCTATACTTTTACAAGCCGCAATTGTAAAACATTAAAACAATCCAATAAGAAATCATCATGCAATACCAACAATCAATAATAGTCAATCATCAATGCATCAATTAACCAGATTGTAAAGGGCTCTCGCTACTTATTACAATCACACAATTAAATTACCGGTATTAAATCTCATCTCTCGAATCTTGATTTAACCATTTATAAATTAACTTGCCTATTGAAACTAGACCTAAACATTAATTCTCATCTCTCGATTCTTGAATCAATATTGTCAAACTCATGCATAAAAGACAGGTCTAATCTAGTCACAGAGCATTAAATCAATCAATAGGAAATTAATCTAGCATTGATAATCAACAACAATAATTTACCCCTTCATATTATTTATTAGATCCCCATAAACCCTAGAAATTAAACTACTCACACATAATTAAATATAGACTAAGCAAAGCAATAAAATAAATCATGATCAAAGGAATAAAATAAATAACTAAGATTAAGGGAAGAGAAATCGTCACCAAAATAAATCTGGAATTAATCAAAGAAATAAGAACAAAGGTTTAGAGAGAGAAAACTAAGTAGAGAGAGAAAGTCTAGGAGAAAGGATTAAGAGAAGAAGAAGTCGTCCTCAAATCTTATTACGGAGGAGTATTTATACTCCGTACAAAAATCTTAAACTAAAACAAATTAAAACGACTCTAATTGTCTCCTGAATATACACGCGCCCGATCGGGCGAGGCACCGCCCGATCGGGCGCGCCTTTTTATCTTTAATAGCTATCTCGCGCCCGGCCGGGTGCGTCACCGGACGCTCCTCCCGCCCGGCCGGGCGCGCCTCCGGGCGCCAGCCTTTTTGGCCGGGCGGATCATTTGGGCCAATGTTTGGACTTCGATTGGGCTCCAATTCTTCGGGCCAATCTGGGTTTCCTCTTTGGGTCTTGAATACTCGGTCCAAACGCCCCGGTATCACCTCTACCGAGCCCTTAATCACCGGTTCGATGGCTCCAACCGCCCTGGGCTATAAAATCTGGTCGTGTTTCTCCAGTGCTCGTGATTGCTCCTAAATATCTCGGGAAAATACTCCAAAAGCATAAATCCCTGCAAAAGTCAACCAAATCTACGAAAACACTAGAAAACACCAATTAGTAATAAAAGTGGCTCTAAAGAGCCAAAAACACTACTAATTATGATCAAGGGACGGGGGTAAAATACTATATAAAATGGATACATCAAATACACTCCAGCGTTTCGCTGACCGCCTCATTTCATGAGGCCGAGATACCTCCAGTTACTGCAGCCACTCTGCTAACCGAACTCAACAAACTTCGCAAGGAGTTTGAGAGCAATCGCGCCTCTGCCTCTAAGCAGCTGCTCAGGAAAGAGGGAGAGAGGGCTTCAAAGAAGACGCATAACAAAACCAATGCAACTGATGTTGGGAACTTGCCGTTCCGCCGTCTGCATGGAAGGTCCCCTAGGGTGCCACGGACGAACTTGTCCAGTCTGTTGGCGAAAACCCAGTCGACTGGGGGAGGGGCCGACGGCCTCAAAGAGAGGAGCCTGAGCTGTCTCGATGCTTCAGGGACGCAAGGAACTACATTCGGCACAAACAGCGGGAGCGTGCCGCCTACTCTGACACGGCCTCTACCCCTACCATGCCGGATGAGTTATCTAACCACTCTCTCTCCCAACATACCACACGGCCATCTCCAGCATAAGTCAAGCTGTCCGCACTCCAACTACTATTCCAGTTCAATCACTTCAATATCAACCTCCTCAGGGTTTCAATGGCTTGATGCAGCCGAGTCCCCAAGTATTCGGACAATATGGGCCATACGGACAGATGTACGGTCAGGCTCCCTACCTGGCTGGACCGTCCGCGCAGCCACAACCAATTGACTGGCAGATGCGCCTACTGACCCTTGGAGATAAGCCGCCTCCGTTTTCGCAAGACATCTTAACATCACCTCAACCAGCAAAGTCAAGAGCGTACTCGTGGGTGCCTATGATGGTATGGGCAACCCCGAGGAGCATATCACTTCGTACAGGAATTTGATGTACTTGCAAAGTGTAAATGATGCTACATGGTGCAAATGCTTCCCGGTCACCTTAAAAGGAGTGGCGCAAGATTGGTTCAATAGCCTTCTGGCCTGGTGCATTAATTTTTTTACCACCCTCAGTTTGCTGTTTATAGGGAATTTCTCTTACAACATTCCACCAAGAAAAACAAGTCTCAACTTGGCAACATTGTGCAAGGAAAAAATGAAGGACTACGCTCGTACGTCCAAAGATTTAACCAAGAAACAACCTTCTTAACAAGACTCGGCCGGCCAAAAGAAAGAAGGAAACAAGAGGAAAGAAGTTTGGGTGGCCGACGGCCAATAGGCTAGGTCAAAGAAAGTCAAGACGTACGAGCCCTAGTATGAATTCAACAAAGATTGCTACTCCATTTTGATGGAGATTAATGATAAGTTTGATTTTGAAAAGCCTCAACCTTTGAGAGGCTCGGCTCAGTACAGGAACAAGAACAAGTATTGTCATTACCACAAAGATGTGGGTCGTGACACGAACGACTGCATCAACCTGAAGAGATTGTTGGACAAGCAAGCCAAGAAGGGCATGTTTAATTCTTACGTGATGAAGTCCAAGTACACACGGACAAACAACACGTCCGAGAAGAAACAGAAAAATGATAAGAAAAAAGACAAGAAAGATGATGGGAATAACACTGATTCAGGCTTTGTGGACGTGATATCAGGAGGTTTCGCCTCAGGCGGCCCCACCATGAAAGGGATCAAGCAGGACGCCTGGAACTTGGGAAAGGTGATGTAAACGGATGCAGTAAAGGTCGAACCCTTTCCTGAAGTAACCATCAGTGAGGCTGACCGGGGGGAGGTCAAAGCCCTGCATAATGATATTATGGTATTCATTATGAAAATAGCCAACTTGAAGGTCGGACGAATATTGATTGATATGGCTAGCTCGACCGACATCATCAGCCTGGCCGCCCTGAGGAATCTAAGCTTCCCAGAGGATGCTCTTCAAGACAACACTCACCCGTTGGTAGGATTTGGGGGGAAATGTTATCCACCTAGTTGGGCGGATAGACCTACTCGTCCGCTTTGGGCAAAAAGGGGAAGGAAGAGATATGGTTCTCCGCTTCCTGGTGGTAAAAGAGTTGACTGGATATAACGTTATACTCGGCCGTCCCACGCTGAATGCAACTAAGGCAGTCATTGTACCTCATCTAATGCTTCTAAAGTTCGAGAGGACGGACAGTAAAATTGGAACAATCCAAGGAAGTCAGAAAATGGCTAAGGAATGTAATCAGTTAGCTGTTAAGCCTACCACACGCGGACCAAAATCGTCCAAGCCAAAAGAAGAAGGAAACTCACTCCCAACATACCAGGTCGGCCAGAAGCGCAAGGCGGCCAAGATAGAGCAAGCCTAGCAGCTAATGACTGTCGGCTGGCCAGAAGAGTTAAGGCCCTAGTTGGCCGGTAGTCACCAAGATATAGTGCTTGACCCCGATCAACTAGTTAGTTCAGCTGCTGAGAGAATTCAAAGATGTATTTGCATTTAAAGCTGGTGAGATGCCAAGAATAAGTCCTGACCTGGCCGTGCATAAGCTGGCCGTGAATCCATTAATAAAATCTGTTCGTCAGAAGAAAAGAAATCATGGAGAGGAAAGGAATCAGGCGGCCGCGGCTGAGGTGAAGAGGCTGCTGGACGCCATTTTCATTCGGCAATGTTTTTACCTAGACTGGGTAGCTAATGTAGTTTTCGTGAAGAAGCCGAATGGAACTTGAGAATGTGTGTGGATTACACATATTTGAACAAGGCATGTCCTAAGGATAGCTTTCCCTTGCCTAAAATTATCGCCTGGTTGATTCAACGGTCGGGCATGCCCTGATGATTTTCATGGACGCATACTCCGGATTCCATCAAATTCCCCTATGGGAAGAAGATCAAGAGAAAACAGCGTACGTGACTGAGCAGGGGTTGTACCGTTACAAAGTTATGCCATTCGGCCTCAAGAATGCCGCTGCTACTTTTCAGTGACTTGTTAATACAGTCTTTAGAGATCAGCTCGGCCGGAATATGGAGGCGTACATCAATGACATGATTGTCAAGTCGAAAGAGCCAGCCGACCATTTGATGGATCTGCGAGAAACTTTTACCGAACTCAGGCGGCATAAGATGATGTTAAATCCAAAGAAGTGTGTCTTTGGTGTTAAGTCCGGTAAATTTCTTGGATTTTTAATTGATAAACGTGGAATTGAGGCCAACCCTGAAAAAATTCAAGCCGTCCTAGACATGAAGTCACCAAGAACAATCAAAGAGGTGCAAAGGCTGACCGGCTGTTTAGCAACACTTGGTAGATTTATGTCAAGGTCGGGGGATAAGTGTCGTTATTTCTTTCAAACCATCAAGAAGAAATCTATGTTCGAGTGGACAAAAGAGGCCGAGGAAGCGTTTGTACAGCTAAAAAGCCATCTGCATACATTGCCTCGGCTCGTCTGTCCACTCAAGAATGAGAAGTTATTCATTTATCTCGCCATCTCTGAACACTCTCTAAGTGTCGTCCTGCTTACTAAAAGAGACGGCCACCAAATCCCGGTTTATTTTATCAGTCATGTACTTCACAATGCCGAGCTTAAGTACCCCCCTATTGAAAAATTTGGCCTAGCATTGTATATGGCATCAAAGAAGCTGCAACCGTAATTCTTGGCACATTCAATTGTGGTCTACACAGACCAACCTCTAAAGAAGCCATTTACAACCTTAGAGGCTAGTGGTTGTATGCTCAAGTGGGCCTTGGAGCTGAGAGGCTTTGACATTACGTTCGAGCCAAGAAAAGCAATCAAGGGGCTACCCTTTGCGGATTTTTTGGCTGAGATGACTCGGCCTGATCTTCAGCCGGCCGGAGACCAGATCTGGAAAGTGTTCGTGGATGGTAGTGCGACAGCTACCGGGTGTGGCGCTGGTATCATATGTCAGTCTCCTGAAGGAGATAAGTTTGAATATGCAATGAGATTTCAGTTCCAAGCTTCAAACAATGAAGTTGAGTATGAAGCCTTGTTGGCCAGCCTAAGAATGTGTAAGGCGGCCGGGGCAACTAAAGTTGAAGTTTACTCGGACTCCCGGCCAATAGTCAGCCAAGTCAATGGTGGCTTCGAAGCAAGGGAGCCGACCATGATGAAATACATGCACATAGTTAAGGAAGAGGCCGAGGGCCTAGAATATTTTTCTTTACGGTAGGTTCCTCATTCAGAAAATCATCAAGCGGGCGCACTCTCCAAGTTAGCTTCCTCGGCATCATGTGACACTCCTAGATCAATATTTTGGGAAGTAAAAGAGAAGCGAAGTATTGATGCCGAGCCTGTTCAGATCATAGATAGAAGTTCAACCTGGATGGACGGAATTATTTCCTACTTAAGGGATGGAATTCTTCCGGATGATCCTAAAGAGAGTTGGCTGATGAAGAGGAGAGCGGCCTGGTTTGAGATGAAGAACGGGGAGTTATTCAAGAAGGCTTTTGTGAAGCCCTATCTGAAGTGTATCACCCCAGAGAGGAGGCATGATGTGTCGGATGACCTCCATCAGGGGAATTGTGGTTCCCATATTGGAGGACGAGCCTTGGCTGAAAAATCCACCCATCTGGGGTACGACTGGCCAAGCTTGTATTCTGATGCCATGCAAATGGTGAAAAAGTGTGACAAGTGCCAGAAGTTCGCGACCTTAATCCATCGGCCGGCTAACAACTTGTCGGCCATAAGTAGTCCCCCTCCCCTTTGCAAAATGGGGCATGGACATTTTAGGGCCGTACACTCCAGCGTCCGGCCAAAGACGTTATGTGCTGGTGGCCGTGGACTATTTCACCAAATGGGTCGAAGCCGAGGCCATCCGAGGCATTAAGTGGACGGATGTGTCAGCCTTCATATGGAAGAGTATAATCACTCGTTACAGAGTTCCTTAGTCAATGGTGTTCGACAATGGGCCTCAGTTCAAAACGCGCCAGCTCAAGGAATGGTTAGGAGACCAGGGCATAACTCATTGTTTTGCTTCAGTCGGCCGACCACAAGCTAACGGCCAAGTTGAGGCCTATAACAAGTTGATCTCAAATGGAATCAAGCGCAAGCTTGAAAAAGCGGGCGGCCTATGAGCCGATGAGTTGGTTAATGTATTATGGTCCATACGGACAACAGAAAAAAGTTCCACAGGAGAAACTCCATTCTTTTTGGTCTATGGGGCTGAAGCAGTTCTCCCAATTGAGATGTACGAGCCCACTCTGCGGGTAATGTTATATGATGAGTCGGCCAATTGGGAGGCCATGAAGACCACCCTAGACTTTCTTCCAGAGGCCAGGGGCAATGCGGCGCTCAGACACAAAATTTATCATTTAAGGATGACAAGGGCATATAATCGCCGAGTGTCTAAGCGTCCGCTAAAGATAGGGGATCTTGTGCTCAGAAAAATGGAAGTTGTTGGCCGAGCCAATGAGAATGGCAAATTGACCCTGAACTGGGAAGGGCCGTACCGAATCAGGGAAGAAGTAAGAGATGGCACGTACCGTCTTGAAGCCATAAATGGCCGCCAGATCCCACGAACGTGGAACGCTAATAATCTGAAAAAAATTATGTTTAAGTCTTTTCTTAGTACTTAGCCAAAAAGCTGTATATACAGCTAGGTCTATCGACCGAGCAATGTAATTAGAGTCGTACGACCACAACAATGTAATTTTGACAAATTAATGAAAAGTCAAACATTGTTATCTTATTTTGCTATTCTACTTATGCTTATTTGCACTTTCATGGTTTAAGTTGAAATGCCGAGTGAAACTTGTAACTAGGTTTCTTGCAACATAGCAACCCGGCCTAGAAAGGCTAAAAAAGATTGCTGAAGTGAGAAGGTTACGAGATTGCTTGCAATATAACAACCTGGTCGCTAAGGCAACCCTAAAAAAAAAAGAGAAAAACTGACTGACTTTAAGTCACAGATATACATCCGTCCCTCATATGGACGGACGGTAAAGGCAAGGTATCTCAAATTAGCCCAACGCAATTACCTCCTTTAATGGGGCAAGGGCATACCTAGGCATCCTAGCCCAGCCAAACTTAGAAATTTTAAGTTGAGATAATACTTGAAATTTCTTGAGTATGTCCGAGCAATAGTTTCAACGGACGACTCACATAAAGCCAATTAAACGGCCGCATAATCTGTTGATTCGGCGTATCACCTAGTCCAAGGGCAATCATTACTATGATTTGATTAACTTGCTAGTAGTCATACCCTTTAAGGAATAAATACTACCAAGTCAATCAAACCAATCAGAGTATGGACTAGGCGAACACCGAATAAAAGGGCATACCCCTAGGCTCGTACGAAAGCAATAAAATATGAAAAATTGCGAGAATTTGCTAAAAGTATGAAACAGATATAAAAACCGCTCAAAAGGCGGCAAAATCAGCATTAAAATAGAATCGCTCAGAAGGCGGCATAATATCTTACAAAGCCGCTCAAAATAGGCGACACCAAACAAAAATAAAATTGTTCAACAAAAACAGAAGAAAATAAGCTAAGGCTTGAAAACAGAGATGATGAAGCTTGGCAGCTGCGGTGGGAGGACCTGAGCTCTAGGTAGCCGGATTATCATCCTTGGCAGGCTCCTCCATGGCCGATTGGTCCCCATTGGCCGGGGCAATGATAGACGCCTCTTCCTTCGGCTTCTCATCAACATTGTCCGTCTTCTCCTCTTCATTCTCAGCTTCCTCCTCGTCCTTTTCGGACTCAGGAGAAGTGACCACAAGTTCAGAAGAAGGTTGGCCGGCCTTCTTTGCCTCTTCCCTGAGGCAGACGTACTTTAGACTCTTGGTGAAGCGTTCCTGTTAATAGGCGACATCGCCCGCGTCCACTATCAGCTCGAACGCATCGAAGAAGTGGGCCTTTAAACGTTCTTCGTCATTATGCTCAATGCGAACAATGTCTTCAGCACTGGGAGGCCGAGGTGATTTAAGATTTTCAGTTAAGTCCGAAATGGAGTTCTTCAAGGTTTCAACCTCGGCCCTTAGAGCGTCTCCTTCCCCGAAGGCCGTCTGAAGGTTTGCATGTGCCAAGACTAAGTCCCCCTTCAGCTTCTCAAAGGCCTCGAAGACCGCCTTCCATCGCTACCCCTCAAGGACGGCCATGTCCTGCTCTTCTCGAATGGTCTCCCTGGCCAAAGTGTAATACCCCTCATGATTGCTTTAAAAGGATTTGATATACTTCTCATATCAACAAGGTGCATCTTCATTTTAGGGAGCTCATTTGCTAAGATACTCCACAGTTAAGCGTGCTTGGTTGGGAGTAGTCTTGGGATGGGTGGCCTCCTGGGATGTTTTCTTGGGGTGCGCATAAGTGAGGACAAAATGCGCCGGAAGGACTTGTGTTGGTTTGTGGGGATAGTTGTTGGCCCTCGATGCGCATTTCGTGACATTAGGCCACTCCCTAATTTGTTTGGGGTCGCGGTGTTACAAATGGTATCAGAGCAAACGGTCCAAAAACTCTCACAGAGTTGCTACAATTTCTTGAGAAATATGTAGTTGAGTCAGCCAAACATGAATTTGTAATGTCTAAACCTTAGTGAGAGTTACTTGGGTAGGAAGAAAGGATGTGTCTCTATTTGTTTAATGTTAGATAGACAATGTCGTCTATCTTAAATTTTGTACATGATAGAGTATCTAGGGTTTTCTAGGTTGTTTCAAAGTTTCGAGGACGAAACTTCTATAAGGAGGGGTGATTGTAACACCCCGTAATTTTGAACTAAGGTTTTACGAGCATTATTCACTAATACTTTGATTCTATTCAAATCAAACGGTCCAAAAACTCTCACAGATTGTATCAGAGCAACCCTGCGACTGCGTGCTAGCCGTGGATAATTAATTTTATGTCAGTCGCCTAGCGGGGGAGAATTCTGGGGCCATATGGCCGTAGCCAGACTGGATGTAACACTTTGGCTACCCAGTTGCCATTAGGCGTAATACTGGAGTCCCTAGCTTTCCAGGCGCAACGAGGGCGTTGCCGTTCTCAAGTGGGGGTGTATGTAATACCCCTCATGATTGCTTTAAAAGGATTTGATATACTACTCATATCAACAACGTGCATCTTCCTTTTAGGGAGCTCATTTGCTAAGATACTCCACAGTTAAGCGTGCTTGGTTGGGAGTAGTCTTGGGATGGGTGACCTCCTGGGATGTTTTCTCATGGTGCGCATAAGTGAGGACAAAATGCGTCAGAAGGACTTGTGTTGGTTTGTGGGGACAGTTGTTTGCCCTCGATGCGCATTTCGTGACATTAGGACCCTCCCTAATTTGTTTGGGGTGGGGGTGTTACACAAAGTCTTCTGTTCGAGAGCTTTGCCCAATTAGACCAAGTCTTCTGTTTGTCGCGCCACCTTATCGGACAGCACGGTGATTTGAGCGTCCAGATGGACCCTTTGGAGCGCGGCCGTCCCAGTGACAGAATCTTGAGCTTTGCAGACCTCTGTCCAAGCTTTCTTCAGCCGATCATTTTCTTTCTCCTTCCATTCGAGGAAGGCATTAAGGCGAAGGAAGAGCTACGAACATGATCGAACGAAGTCTCTATAACAATAGAGAAAAAATTCTATGTACAAAATCAGCCAAGTTGTGATAAGTTACCTCGTTGCTACAGTTTATCATAGGGCCGAGGAAGCCCTCATTGATCCCCCGCAGTTTATCTCGCTGCGCTTGGGGGATGGCCCTGGCCATGGCTTCCCGCATGGCCTCCCTGTCCGCGCCAGTTAGAGACTGGCCGAGTAGCTTCATATTCATCTCCTTCGCGATGTTTGTAAATGACCGCACAAAGGTGTCATATTGAGTAAAAAGACTTGTGTGCAAAGTGAAATTTTATGCAAAAGGTTATTTAGATTAACCATCTAAGAAGCTCGGAGGAGATAAGGTGCCGAAGTTGAATGGAGGAGGCGGCGCTGGTTCATCCCCCCTCCTCACCGGTGCGATCGGGTTGATCACCGGCCGACTAAGAGGCCTTTAGCCAATCAGATTTTTGAAATCTCTCGACATGCGGAGTCGAGAAGGGGTCGGTCGTTTTTTCTGGGGCTAACTTACCCCCGTCGTCCGTTTTCACGGACTCCTCATGGATCTTCTCGGCCGCAAGATCCACGGACTTGGAGGCCCCACTTTGTCCCAGCCGGGGTTGATCTCCTTTGGATTGCGTAGAAGCAGTCTGCGGCTTTGTCTTGGTCACTGTCTTTGAAGGGGTCTTAGAGGCGACCGTCTTTCGTTGCTTTGACGCGCTCCCGTCCTTGGCAGCCGTGGACATCTGCTTCCTTTTAGCCTTGGGAACTGGAGTGGCCAGCTGGAAAGAGCATGTAAAGTTTAACAAAATATAAGCAGAGCAATGCATCAATGTTCGTGTGGAGTTGGGAAGGAGGTCCTTTCCATCATGCCAACACGGACGTAAAATTACGTCCGTGAGAATTCAGAAAGGAGGGCTTTCTCAACATATCAACACGGACGAAAAGATACATCCGCATGATGTCAGGAATTATGTTCCTCCCAATACTCTAACACGGACGAAAAGGAGACATGAAGGAGGAAAGAGATATGTTTTTACCTCCTTAGTTTGCTCGTACATCTTTTGACGAGCTTTGTAGCGAGCCAAGTCGATATACGACATGTTCACCTTCCCCTTTTGTTCTGGATCCAGCATCTTGAACGCCTCAGCTGTAAAAAAAAAAAAAAAAAAAAGAGAAGAAGAAAGTGTTAGAAAATTTTTCAACTGGAAAAAATATGCACGTACTAAAAATATATATGTCCAAGCGTCCACCTTGAGGCAAGTTCTTGTACAGGCTGTAGGCCGACATGAACGTAGGGTCCCGAAGCCAACTGGATAGAGGGACCCAGTTACACGGAACGCGCTCAGTTTTGCCGTCCTTCTTCACCCTTTTGACTTTGAAGTAGTCAAGTTGATGCTCTTGGCTGGGGTGGACGGGTGGTTTATCAGGCTTGTGCCCCGCGTCCAAGCTGAATTGGCTCGGCGCTAAACCGATTCATCCGCAAATTGAACTCGACGTCCTTAGTTTTGATGCGGTAAAATCGGTGCTTCCAATCACGCCATTTGGAGACGCAGTCAACTTCCATCATGTAGTCTCTATTGGAGCTCAGAATGAACCAACCGTCCGTGTCTAAGTCCATCTTGGTCATTAAGTGCATCTCATAGAAGACCGCAAAGTCCGGCTTGAAGCCCTTGCAGATGCACGTCACCAAATACCCAAATACGTTCAACCAGCTGTTCGGCATCAGCTAGAAGAGGGCGATGTCATACTCGTCCAAAATAGTACGGACGAAAGGGTGGAGAGGGAAGCGCAGTCCAACATCCAAGGTTGCCCTATAGTCGCTGAAGGCCCTTTGGCGCGGCCTCTCTTCCTCCCAGGCAGCCACATCATGTGACTTCCTCGGAGGCTGAATCTAAAATCCCTCCCCAAGGTGGAGGAATGCCTTGAATAATTTAAACTTGTCGTTTAGGTAGCCCAAGTATGTGCTACCCATCGTACAGGCGTACGGATCTTTGAATTTATCATTGTTGGCGACGTCCTCCTCGGCCGTCGCCTCACCCTCGGCCATCTCACCCTTGGCCGCCTTCTCAACTTCTTCCTCTTCCTCTTGGTGATGAGCGCTCCCAAACTCAAAGGACAACACTCTATCTAGATCTACTACCTCGGCCTAGCTGCGGCCCCTAGAGCTATGGCCGCCTCTGGTTGAGGGAAAGTCTTCAGGAATTAACGAGCTTTTGCCCTTGTCTTTGGCAGTAGCCGCCTGATTTCCTGTAGGAGGGGCACTGCGAGGACGCAGGTCGGACGGTTCATTAATCGAGATCCCCGTCCTTAGTCTGTCCGACCTACTATATTGGAGATGGGGTTGAGAAGGAGATGGGACGGACGGACGGACCAGCGTCCGCCCGAGAAGAGGAAGGAGGTCCTTCACGAGATAGCAACTCGACCTCATCCATGACCGAGTTGGCATAATGGGGGAACCTTAGTTCCGGAGTTCGCCCGGACGTTCCCACCACAGAAGAAACACCTTGAGCTCTTTGGCGTTCCTCGAAAGAAGAAGAAACCTCCATGGCCGAATGATAAGTGCCCATGGAGGTGGTTGTCCGGGTAGTAGATCCGGTCTCAATGTCAGTTCTATTTGGGTCATATGGAGTCCTAGGATTCACCAGACTATCGTCTGGATTTCAGGCCGCATGAAGATCATGCGTTTGCATTGTTCTTGCCCTGTTCGACTACAGGGACAGAGAAGAATAGGTGGAGGTGAGTTGGTACGCACTAGAATTGGACCCACTCCATGAAGGAGACGATTCGTCTCCGTCCACTCTAGACTCCTAGTCCCAGGTGAACGACCGGCTTCATGAGGAGAAACGAACGAAGCCGAGTAAAGAGCTAGATTTAAAAAAAATACAAGTAAAGGAAGAGAAAGCAGGCGGCCTACCTTTGTACGTGTTAAAAACTTGACAAGTTCTTAAAGGTTTTGAAGATTGACCAGAAAACTCAAAAAATGTCCGGAAAACTCAAATTACGCGGCGGAGCTCTTGAAGATTCAAGGGAAATCACTTTCTCTCTCTAGAAATGCTCTGACTTCTCTCTAGAATTCTCAGGATTGTAAAGTGCCAAAATGAAGTCAAACCCCCTCATATTTATAGGCCAAATTTATGGGGGCAAAATGGTAAAACCATCTTTCCCGCCCAAGAGTTTGAACAGTTACTTTTTGAAAAATTTAACCTAGAATTCAAAAAGTCGGTGCGAGGGATCCGTCAATTTGGATGAAAAAAGAGACGGACGAGTAACGGTGCGTCCAAATAGACGGTCGAGTTAGCGGAATTAAAATTTCCATCTCAAAAGACCTAGCGTCCGCACCTTCTTCCAAAAACCTAGGTGGCAAGATCCGGCCGCCTAATTTCCGGACCTTATCAGTCTGGGAAAAATTCCATGCGGATAAGACACGACTTTTGGTCTAAAAGCGTCCGCCCCTTCAATTGGCAGACATGATCTGTCCACCCCTATATACAAGCTCAAATCTCCGCATACTCGGACGCATTAAGAAGAGTAGAGGATTAGAGGAGGCGGCCTGTAAGCGTACGAGCCACCCCCCTCTGAGGGGCAAATGTTTAGGGTAAAAATAACCCCAAAAAAACGTGGTTCGATCCCGTAGTGACACGTGGCCCGGTCAAAGGGCGACAAGTGTCCCTATGGGAAGATGACGTGTGTCAGATGCCCTAAAGAGCACCTTAAATCAGCAAGAGAAAGGGCCCTTATTACATCAGGGCCCAAATCCCGAGGAAAGTCATTGAAAGCCGCAAAGCGGCGCCCCCATGCGACAAGTGGCACTCTCTGATTACGCAGTCAATCAAGTCACAGAATTTTAGGGTACAAACCCTAAAGGGGAACACACTCCCACCCCTATAAATACCCCAATCATTTATGATGCGGGGAGGGGGGTGGATGGTGACATAACCTTAAAAAAGAGCATTAAAGAGCTCCAACTTCTCTCTACTTTCTCTTTCTAAACTTTCTATTTCTCGATCTCTAACTTAATTGTCGGAGGCGAATATTCCGGTCAAGGAATATTCGTTCATTTTGCAGGTGTTCGTGTCTCATTGTCTGAAGAGCGCGACCAGTATCCGAGGAGATCACAAAAAACCCCGAAACAGAACCTATATATTTTCAGGTTTTTAATGATTATCAATCTAAACATATAAGGCCCAATGTTAAATGACATTTAAATATAAATCATCTACTCTTCAATATTTTCCTCAAAAAAAAAAAAAAAAAAAAAAAAAAAAAAAAAAAAAAAAACCTACTCTTCAATATAGAAATAATATATACTTGTGAATTACAAACATTATCTTTCATTGCAACAAAAAAACAAACATTATCTCTCATAAGAACCAACATAATATACCCTAGAAAATGAATTACTCTCTAAGTATAGAACGAAGTATTAAATGACATTATCATCTCACTTTCTTGCTAATTACAAGGAAAAACAGATACCAAATATTCTGTAAAAGTCCTGCAGGACATAAGAAACCAATATTGTACATGACTAGGAATTTCAGGTACTCATAATTTGTGTGCCTTTTAATTAAAAAAATAAAATTATTCATGTTAGTAAACTAATATTGATAAATCTTTTTTTTTTTTACAATTATAAGGCCGTAAGAAAAAAAAGTTCACAATGCAATCACCAGGTCAATCTTAAAATTAAAGCAAGTTCTTCATGACATATGAATTTCTCTCATCATTGTTAAGTGAAACAAAATCCACTGGTATCATTCTTATCACAGTACGATGTCTCCAAAAATTTTTTTAAAAAAAGGCTAGTCAAACACTTTGATGCTTGAAGTACCCAAAGAGTCAACATCTCGCTAATAAAAATCATTATCACGAGCAGTAGCTGAATAACCACTATGATTGCCTTCTAACTCCAAGGTTTTTTTTTTTTTTTTTTTGGACAAAAATAACTCTAGTTTTTAAACACCCCCAATACACCAAAAATCAATATAAGCTCCGGTAGTAAACCAATCAATCAAAACAATACAAACCTAATCAATTAACATGACACAACTTGCATACAATTAAGCAACTAATACTCAAGCTATGAATTACTATAACAAATAACAATAACCGAAAATTATGGCTGCCAATTGCAAGTTCAAGTGGGTCTATATAAATCCCAATAATATACAGTACAAAATCGTCTAACAATAATGCAAAATACTAACTTAGATAATAAGATTAATAACCCATATAAAAAGGACAATAAAAGCAACATAAACTTGAGGAAATGTAAAATATCAACAATTAGTTCAAAATATCACTAACCCATATCCAAACAATCAATACAATCATCAAAATACAGCACATAAATAAATTCCTAGCAAAATAATAACCATATCCAAACATCAAAACCCAGTTCAAATCTTAATTAATAACTTATCAAAACCAAAAACCCAGAAAATGAAGAACAAAATCAAGGTCTATAGAATCAATGAAAACAAAGTTCATACATTTCCTGGTGCAAGCGGCGAGATAAGCATAGGCAGAGCAACGACCTTTTTTAAGATGGAAATTACATTTACCACAAAATCGATACGAATTAGGCTTTTTTTTTCTTTTAAAAACCCTAAATCGGGAAATTAGAATTCGAAAAAGGGATAAAAAAACCAAATTTGCAAAGTAGGAAGAAAATCCATCAATCAAAGAGGAAGAAATCGTAATTAATCAATGAAGTTAGGATTTTAAAGAGGGAAATGGAGAGAGAAATCGGTTGTTTATAACCGACCTTTTTCATGCTAGTTACTAATGCCTGGTCAGATTATCTTTGACCGAGTATTTGTATTTGACTTTTGTTATGCCCGTTACTAATACAAACTTATTTGTAACGCACACTAGTTTTGTCAGTTACTAAAACTCTTTGTGGTAACTAACATAATTAATGTAAGTTACTAATAGGGCGTTACTAATGACATTTTTTCTACTAGTAGCCTTTTGATTAATTTGATCTAACTCTAATATTTTTAAAATTTTGTGATGAGTAATGAATTTTCTTAAGACACCTATAAAGTCCTTTTGATTATTTTGATCAATTGTTCTCACGAATTACTTCTTCTAAAATCTTCTGAGTTTCAACGATTGTTTGTTGCTCGTCTCGATCTTTATCGAGCTCAATTTTCTCCCACTTGATGTGTTGGAAATATGTTTATTTTCCAAATGACATCATCTCAAGCAACAAACACTATATTCTCAATTGTTTGTAGAAGCAATACCCCTTTGTCCCACTTGAATATTTATAAAGAGACAAGTATATTGTTTATGGGTAAAAGTTTGTTGAAAAACAAAAAGTTAGCTCTCATTTTAGCCTTCTTAGCTTTTAGTGAGCCACTTAGCTCCCATGGAGCCATTTAGCTCGAACTAGATATATACTGAAATGATAGTTTAAACTATTATCCACATCTAAATATAGTACGTTTCAAGTTACTTGCAACAATTACCAAAAATTGGTCGTTTCACATTACTTGCAACAAGTTTTTTTTCCCTTTTATAGTAAGTTTTTTAGTGTGATTTTACAAAATTACCCTTACTTTTTTTTAAACACCTTAATTAAACTACTGATTTTATCTCATTAACTTAAACTCTACATTGATTAACTTAATCATTTCCACTAAAATCATTCCCTCCCATTTAAATTCATCATCACTTTCAATTGCCAACCAGCGCTACTACCATCACCACCACTACCACCATCACCACCACCATACCCAAAATTTCTCTCTCTTTCTTCACTGATCTACCCTCAATTTGACCGTAACACCTCGCCAAAAGTCACGTCGTTGTCGGCTGTCCCCTCGCTTGTGGGTTTTGGGTTTGAAATTTGGGTTGTGGCTTTTGGGTTCGAAATCTAGGTACGTGGGTGGTGTTGGGTTCGAAATCTAAGTTCATGGGTGAGGTTCTAGGTTCGAAATCTGGGTTGTGGGTTTTGGTGTTCGAAATCTGAGTTCGTGGGTTTTAGGGTTCGAAATTTGGGTTCGTGAGTAGTGATGGGTTATGGATTCGTGGGTGGTGGCGGATTCGTGGGTTGTGATGGGTTGTGGGTTCGTGGTGGCGGATTTTGGATTCTGGGTTTAGGGTTCGTCGGTTGTAATGGGTGGTGATGGGTTCTAGTGGGTTCGGTGTTTGCTGGATTCGTGGGTGGTGGAGATTCGTGGGTCGGTTTAGGGTTGTAGGTGGTGGTGGGTTGTAGTGGGTTCGGTATTTGCTGGTTTCGTGGTGGTGGGTGGTTTTGTGGTGTTAAATGGTGGTTTTAGGTGTTTTTGCGGTGCTCGGTGGTGGACTGATGGTGGTAGGTATTGGTGGTGGTGCTAGGTGGTGGTGGTGGACTGTTGGTGCTAGCTTTTGGTAGTGGTGCTAGGTTTTGGTTTTGGGTTGGATTAGTATTTAAGTGTATACCTAGTTTAATAGTCAAGCTTATGATCTTTTGCCTAGGAGTCTGCAATCCCCTCTTTTGTTGCGAGTAACTTGAAAACGGAGGGAGTATTTGTTCGCCGTAGCCTTAAAAAGGCCTTAAACATACTTGATGATCTGACCTTACAACTAATGTAGCATCACTTGCTTCATTCTTAGCTCGTAAATCAATGACTTGGCTTAACTTCTACAGCTTTGAGTTCTCTATACAAGTGAGACACTCAAGCAGTATCTAATACTAATGAAGATAAGTTGCCAAGTAAATATAATAACATGAACTTTTAGGTAGAATTAAAATCTCGAATTCCTTTCTTTTGCTCCTTGTTTCCTATATTTCTTATCGGATCTTACATCATCTCATAACTTTAAGATTTATTCTTTGAGTGTTTGAGTTTTACACTTTGTTAGGCATATATATAGACATTATTAATTCTTTTCTTTTGATTTTTACTTGAATTACAACATTAAAGAGTCCCACTCAGTCTAGTGTATAAGACAAGAACCTATGCTGGTTGTCAACTATTGAAAAATTGAGTCTTCAATTCAATACTTTATATATGTTTCTCAAAATTAACTACCTAGTATTGTGAATACATGATGTCCAAGCTTCCTTTTAAAATTAGCCATAAAAGTCATTTATGAAAAGTCGTATTTAAATTAGAAATGTTTTTTTCCTTTCTTTCTTGAGAATCCTTTTCAAAAAGTATCCTTTAAAAGATTCTAAATAGAATTCTACAAATATACATGCAAAGTTTAGCCATTTATCAAGAAAATATGATAAGCTTGAAATACATGAAAACTACCAAATTTTAATCAACTTATTAATGTTTTATTCAAATTATTTTTAAT
Source organism: Chenopodium album (assembly GCF_948465745.1). NCBI lineage: Eukaryota > Viridiplantae > Streptophyta > Magnoliopsida > Caryophyllales > Amaranthaceae > Chenopodium > Chenopodium album. The sequence continues at coordinate 71,314,053 of NC_137837.1, forward strand.
TTGTTCCATGTACCTAGAATAAAAGGATTCCAAGATCCTCAAAATCAACAAGTATTTATAAGCAAGTTTTGTCTTGGCTTAAAACTAATAATTTTAGGTAAGCAATCCCATTCCTAAAAGTTTTAAACCACTCTTGAGTAACATCTAATGTTTTAAAACTTATTCATTTTGCCACAACATCTAAGGAGTACTAATTGACATTGTTGAGTGTAACCATTTGTGACCCAATTTAGAATATTTTGCTGCAAATTGAACTCTTAATTCATCGAACTCATAATTAACATCAAACTAATTACACGGGAAGTAAATAACAATTGCTAACTATAATGGGTAGCATATAAAGAAAATTCCCCAGATTTTGTTTATCTGGGAGTATTATCGTCCTTTCAAGTACCAGTGGAGGGGTACATGCATCTTTTCATGTACTAGTTAAGTGGTATATGTGTACTTTCCTCACCAAATAATAAAACCAAGTTGCAAATAGTAATTGGACACCTCACCAAAAGTACTGAACAAATGACCACACCTTTTCAATATATTTACAGAAATGACGCCAGATTAACAAATTTCGTTTATCTGTCAGATAAACTTGTATTTGTCGATTTATAACATCACCATAATTTCTAACTAGAGAATGTTTAACAATGGCAGAGGAAAGTGACAAGGGAAGTCGAGGAGAGAGGAATATCATTTACTAAGGTAATTCACTATTTTTTTCAACGGATCTTTGGGTTGACTATAATGTTAGATTAATTAGGGAATAATTAGTGTATAATTAAGATTATCGAAGGTTAAATAATACTTGGGATTAAAATAAGAAGACATCTCATAGTTGATATTACGTACCCTTGTTAATTTTTCCTAAACATAATACGTGATGACTAATACAATAAAATTAAATGTACCTACCCTAGGCATAATCCTGACTAAACACTAGTTATGTATAAAATTTGTGTTTGATTTCTTACTTTGTATGAGTAGGTGCTTGACAATTGACTTGTATTGTATTACTTGTATGTGCCAATAATCGTTCTTGGTTAAAAACCTATTGATTTATATATTGATTTAATTTTTGGCACACATATGGTAGGACTAAGGGACTGTTCACTTCAGGTTAATTTCTGTTCAGTTCAGTTCTTAATTTCCATTACTCATAAAATATTCAATTCAGCTCTATTCAGTTCAGTTTAGTTTTGTTCAGCTCCAATTAGTTCAGTTTAGTAAAAATGAACAGACCCTAATTCATGAAGGATATTGATCATTTAGTAAATCTAAGACTTAGTTCACTAAGGCCTTCACATTACTTTTACTAAATTAAACTTTCCTCTATGCTCTAGTGTAAGAGTAGTGATTTTAATTGGCTAATACATGGTCCGATTTAATTTCTTGCTCCTTCCACCACTATCATTTTTTTTTTTGAAACATTCCACCACCATCAATTCTATATACATGTTACGTTTGGTTTTTGTGCCCAATAATCCAATATTTTTATGCAGGCCAAATGTTAATTATTGATCATGGTTGAAAATTAAGGCTTTGATTGGCACCGTTTTTTGTTTACAAAACACCTATTTTTTAAAAAAAAAAAAAAAAAAAAAACAAAAAACCCAAAACTGGAAACAAGAAAAAGGTGTTTCCACTTTTTGTTGTCAGTTTTAAAAATTATCATGATTTTAATAAGTTTGACTAATTTTTTATTCATTATGTATCATATATCATATCATATGGTTTTTAAAGAACAAAAAAACCAAAAAACAGAAAACCACAGCGATGCCAAACGAACCAAGCAAGTTTTTTCTTTTTAGTTTTTACCCAATGAATTGTGAAAGTGGCTATTATAATCAACAAAAAAAACAAGGAACATTTACCAAAATGTACATTACTACCATGATCTACTAAATCCTCAGATCATATACATATATAATCATAATCAATATATTACCATAATAAAAAAATGTATCCTTCAAATCTTTATTATAAGCAACCACAATTGTTTTGGGTAATTTTACCCCTGCCACGTGGGCCAATTAGAGGGCAACACATGTCACCCTTGAATTAGTCCAAAATGGACCTATCCTTGCATGGCACTTGGCACTCCAAGAAATGGGAGAAAAGGTGGCCTTCAGGGCCCAAATCCCGAGAAAGCCGCAATGCGGCGCAGCCCACCAGAATTAGGTTAGAGTGATCTAGGAAATGACACGTTTTCCAATGACCCTATAAATAGGGAGATTCTCCCAATTTTGGAGGCATGTTCAATCATTTATTACAACCCCAAATTCTCTAACATTAGAGAAAACACATGATCTCGGAATCCGAGAAGATCTCACTTTACTTTTCGCATCTTTTCACACTCTCCTACGTAATCTAACTTGATTATCAGAGGCAAAACTCCAACCACCCGGAGTCTCCGTTGTTTTGCAGGTACAGGCGCCCCCGGACCAGTTTTCGAGCCGTAACTCTCCTGAGGGACAAAAACACCCAAAACAACAGTCATTAACATGCATATTTATTCATGCCTTGATCTACTGAATCTGCGGCGTTAATCATATTCATATATAATCATGATCAATATATTACCATAACAAAAAAATTTATCCTTCAAATCTTTATTTTAAGGAACCAAAGTCACTAACATGCATAATTAAGATCAAAATTTTATTATTTTTTTTATAACATCTCATGTGATTTTTACCTAAAATAACTATATTCATATATACAAGATCTACCAAATCAACCGTGATTCTACAATCATATTTGATATATATTACCATAATAAAGACGTATCTTTCAACTATATATAAAAAACCAAAGTCATTAACATGTACATTTACATCTCAAATATTAAAAATTGTAGTGAATTAGTGATCATAACAAGCTTATACTTTATAACATGGCAAGAAAAAACCACTTTTGTTCCTCTTCTAGTGCTAATGATGATCATATCAATGTCTGAGTGATGTGAGTGCAAATGTCGCATTGTTTATACTTCTCTCTCATGGTTGTATTGTTAAATTCTTTAATTTTATGCGTCGAGTAGTATGTTTTAATAATCTTTACATGTTTATTAAGTTCTTATAAAAGTAGCATTAGCACTAGTGTTCTTCCCAATCAACAAGTACCTTTGTGGGGAATAAATTTCAAGCGTTAAACCCCTATCTTGAATCCCACTGTGATCGTACACTAAAGTACGGTGGCGTCCAAAGGGAAAGAAGATAGAGCAAAAGAGTCGCCAACAAGTTTTAGGAACATGTAAACCGTTCACAGGGTGAAGGTTACACTCCTTAACGATCCAAGAGATCGTCAACTCCATAAGGTCTAGAACCAAATAAGGGTTCGGAGATGAAGGTACAAATCCAACCTAAAAGACATTGAATCTGCCCTAATAATAGGCCTCTACTTTATTCTTATCGTATTCATGTGCGCTTTTTAATTAACATGCAATCAATAGGATTAACCCTAAACCTGTTTATCTATGTTGGTTGAATATAATGCACAAATAAACTATTATTGGCGATCACTTGAATTATAATCACAATTAACCCTAACAAGATTATTAATTATCTTATTAAGCGTGATTACAAGTACCAATTCCCTTTAAACATGCATAAAAGGTGTGATCAAGCAATAACAAATAAAATCATCAAGCAACATAATAAATAATAAATATCATGAATAATAATTATAATAATCATAATAATAATAATATCATCATAAATAAAATAATCATCATCAGAATAATAATAATAATAATAATAATAATAATAATAATAATAATAATAATAATAATAATAATAATAATAATAATAATATTCATAATCATCATAAATCATAACAATTATAATCATAATCATGTTCATGTTAATATTAAAGCATAATAATAATAATAATAGCAAGATCCCAGACGTGATACTAACAAGATTAATAACAAACCCTAGCATGTCACTAAACATTAAAAATCAAATCTTTAACCCTAACATGATACTAAAAATCATAAATATTAGGAAGAAAATAAAAGACATCATAGCAATCATATTTAATATTAAAATTACCCTAGACATGATACTAGGAATATCATAATAACCATGTAAACATGATTTCTACATCATAATATCAATAAAAACAATTAAAGTACTTACTTTGATGCCTCGTACCTCTTTCTAATAACAAAATACACACGTTAGTAACTTCAAGGAAAATAATAAACAAACAATTAAATTAAATAATTGAAAGAGAGATTTGGGACCAAACCCTCAGAAATTAAAACCTTTCACGTCTAGGGCGAAGGCAACTTCGAATATGGCTAGGTGTTTCTAGCTCTTGTGAATGCGGAATTTTGTATGTGAAAAGCAATTTTTGAAAAAGAGATAGAAAGATTGAATGAATGAAGAGAATGAGAGAATTGATTAAGGAAATCTGATTGTAGGTGAATATTCGTGAGAATTGGTGAATGAAAACGGAGTTTTTAATATGTTATTTATAGAGAAAATCAGTCAAAAAGATAAAATATCCAAACAGAGCACTTGGCGCACGCAAAACGAGGTTAGCGCACGCAAAACAGAGCTGGCGCCAATGGCTAGCACCAGCTTATTGGCGCCAGGCGCCAATGGCTAGCACCAGGCGCCAATGGCTGGCGCCAGGCCTGGTTCCAGGCGCTAATGCACGAAGTCAGGCGCCAGGCCTGTTTTTGAAGCATTTTCGAAAATCAGATAAGTTTGCCGTACTGGAGGATAAAATCGTATATTTTCCTCGAAAATGCTTTTTGATTTTAATTAAAACTCTGAAAAGTCAATTTATCAATGCTAATTGAATTAGGAATGAAAAGAACCTTCTAGAAGAATGTAGAAGACTAAAACCATTCATAATTGCATTAGGAATGATAAATCATATTAGGCCCTCCCCAAGATCATTGGGCCGCATATAAGGCTCAAACCGGGCCTAGTTTGGTAAATTGGCCATAACTTCCTCAATATTCATCGGAATTGGGCTTATAATATATCGTTGGAAAGCTCTTGGCAAGCCCCATCCAACTACACTAATTTGGACCCATATCATGGACCAACCAAACTGGATTGGCTGTTTTCTTAAAATAAGTTTTCAAAAACAGAGAGAAGAGGAAAGAAATTAAAATTGTCCGCAACACTAGACTTTCCACACTTTCACTTCATTAGATTATGATTCGACGCAAAAGGTACTCATCACTGGGTTTGGTTTTGGGGAGACACAAATGGGTGTCTACAGAAGCCCCCACTTTGACTGAGTTTGGAGAAACGCGAGTTTCGAAAACAAAAGTCAAAGTATCGATAGGGACGGAGAATGATTCAGAACGTTCTGCGATCCTAAATCATTCTTGTAACGCCGATACCTGCAAAACTAGCGTTAGTTAAACAGATAAAAGAGTTAAGAAACGCGTATCTTGCACCGTCGAGCACACGTCTCTGAAAATAACCGATTGTTTTAATGACCTCCTGCAAGCTAGAGAATGCCATCCTGCTTGAAAACTGCTACGCCTGTAACTGCTTCCAATATAGAAGACTGCTTCGCCTGAAATGATCCTCCTCCGCATTGATAATATTCCACATCCAAGGGAATACTATCGAAGATTATTTCTCTTGAAACAATCCTCAGTTGTTTGTGACAACTCTCCACAATCTAGGGAACGCCACCTTGCTGTTTCGATGTTTAACCGTCTCTGAACAAAGAGCTTCTTTTGATATGACTCCAATTTCCGCTGTGATAGTCTTCGAAAATATCACTACTTTTTAATCCTTAATACTGTCATGCCAGTACGTCAGTGCTTTGCTGCTTGTGAACCAGTATGTCGACAATCCTCTTGTATTTGGGAATAGTTGCCAACACAACTCTTGTACGATGTATGACAATCCGATTTAGGGAAAGTTGTCAATGCCACGTAACAATCCATCCTTGGAAATGTTGCCACGATGAAGCGACAATCCGTACCTCGGGAAATTTGCCAAAATTCAATTTTTGGGAAAAGTTGCCAATGCCTCGTAACGATCTTTCATAAGAACTTTGCTACGATCGACAATCCACATCTTGGAATATAACTCTTGAAAGCAATCCACCTTGGAAATTTGCCAACGCTATGCGACAATCCTTTTAAGAAAATATTGCCACTATTGACAATCCGCGTTTTGGAACATTTGCAAAAAAGAGTCGACCGACAATCCACTTCGGGAAAATTTGCCACTTGCTGAAATGAATGAAAATCCACATTGAGGAACCTTTGACGATATTTATGATGATTAGAGACCTACAACAATCCTTTGGGAAATTTTTCCATAGGGAACTAGGTGTATGACAATCCAATCTCAGAAAACTTGCCAACGAGCCGATGAATGTATGACAATCCGAACTTGGAAAAACTTGCCAATAAAGAAGGAGCACGACAACCCACGCTTGGAAACTTTGCCAGAGATGACAATCCAATCTTGGAAAAATTGTCGTTGATGAAGATGCACGACAATCCATTTTTGGAAATATTGTCAGTTGGGGATGACAATCCAAATTTCGAAAAACTTTGTCGTTTAATCAGAATGCGCGACAATCCATATTTGGAAATATTGTCGTTTAAGTGCTTGCTTTTGAACTGATGCTTTGGTGCTTGTAATGAGCCAGTGTTTTAGGCGCTTAAGCTAAGTGAGACGATTTTTTGTCAGGTCAATCACTTTCTACGATTGTAATCGAGCCGAATACTAATCATGTCAAATTGCTTATAGGGGCTAACTGGCGTACCAAGGAACCCGAAGTTGAAATCACCTTTCTGAGAGGCTTCGAGCTCTATTGTTGCTGAAATATCTCTGCCTATTTTGCTGCACCTGTATTTATTTTGACTATAGAACTTTGCCAATTTCTTCAATTATCTTAGGGTTGACCTAAGGTTTAGCATTGCTTGTCTCATTGACTTGACACGACTCAAGGTATAAACTTGATTCACTGTGATTGACTCGAGGTTGACTCGACTCAAAGATTTTGACGCATGTGTTAGACTCAAATCAAAGTGATATGACACGACATGACTCAATGTGACTCGTGTGTGCATTGTATTATGATTGTGCGACTCGAAAATGCAAAAAAAACAAATATTGCAAAATTTTTCCTTCATTTTTGTGTAGGGTACCGACTTTCTCCCGAAAAAGAAAGACGTGAAAAAGAAAGAAGCTTTTGAATGCATGTTGAATGAGCTTAGTCAAATGTTATTTGATACTATCTCTCAAGGTGCAAGGATTAATCCATCCTAGGCTATCTCAATTTTTAACTTAATGATGAAATTATTTGGGTAACTTAGGCATGGAGGCTAAGCACTTCGTACTTTGTGATGCAATGATGAGTGATGTTGATATGACAAGGCATGCTTCAACGGTGTATTAAGATTTCATGACAAAGGGTTCCTAAGGGAAGTATATTTGGTCATGTATCTGTGATGTGTGTGAAAGTGACACTAAAGCTAGGCCGCAAAGGCTAAGTGTGTGGAGAAAATATTATTGAAAAGAGTCCAATGGTGGTGACTCTTAGGCTCGGTAAGCTAATGATGTAGGGATCAAGCCCCCAAGTCTAGCTTTAAGTGAATAGGGATGAGCATTGGAGATCCCTTGATATGATCATGGTGCAAGTGTGTGAATGTGAATATAAATACATGTTTATTACGGCTGCACCTCGATGTGAGGTTGCCTACGTATCCGTTAGGAATCAGGTCGAACGTAGCTCTAGCCGAACCTCGCACAAGTGTCTATACCTCAAAAAGGTCTTTTAAGGGTTGTAACGTGGTTAGGCTAAAGGTTTGAAGAAGAGGAGGATAAAGGCTCAAGACCCTAGATAAGCCCCCAAGGTGTGCAACCTCGCTTTTGAATCTTTATATTTTTATGCTTGAGTTTCTACTCTTTTTTAGCTCTTTTTTTTGCTTTAGCATTTATTTTATTTTTATAAGTGTGGGCAATCCCGATCATGCGGTCTATCACTCACTTGGCATTCATGTTTCTCAGGCACGGTACCGAGCACTCGATAAGAGACGCAATCTGAGACGTGTTCTTATCAAAGACATTTTCATATCAAAGACATTGGAACACTTGCCCTTTTGTGCACTTTTATTTATTTTTTGCCTTTATTTTCTTGCTATTGCTTTCTTTTTAAATCACTGAATCCTTTTAGAATTGCATATGTTGCACACCATCCCATCCTAAGGTTAGGTAAATGTAGGTTGAAAAAAGAAAGGTCTATCGCTAGACGAGGCTCAAAGTGGTTTATGAAGAAAGGATTGTAAATTTGAAAGGTGAAAGGAGATATGATGTGGCTACAAGGGGTGCCTCAAATCATTGGTATACCTTGTGCTTAATTCGACATGGATTTTTTTTTTAATGCAATATAGTGAAATGATCATATGTAAGAAAATAAATGCTCATTTTATTAAAAAGGGAAAAAGAAAGAATCTACAAAATTAATCTAAGGGAAAAGAAGGGTGCCTATGCTAGACTTATTGGGGAAAGGAAAAAATAAAAAGAAATAGAAAAGGAGGTCATGAAATCTTGTCGTTGAAGCTCGCCTCTGTCTTGTGTTGTTTGCTCCGACATCATCCAGTCTTCTCGCTAGCTAGAGGCAATGGGATCTTATTTGCCTCTATGAGATCTTGAATGAGGTTTTGAAACCTGTAGCATTCATCAGTAGTATGACCGTTTCCTCGATGGTACTTGCAATAGGAGTTTGGATTCCATCTCGAAGATCGATTTTTTGGTGTTGGATCCTCGGTAGGGCCAATAGGTTTGATTAATCCTCGATCGTAGAGACGATCGAAAGCAGCATCGTAGGTCATTCCAATGGGTGTGAACTCTCGCCTGGGTTTCCTTTTAGATCCCTGATTGTCTATGGATAAGACACTATTATGGTCAAAGGCACTAACATTATTACTAGAGTGGGCGTTTTCGGAAGAAGAAGGATTGTCGTTCTTCTTTCCTTTCCAGCCACCGTGGTTATTGTTAGTAGCTTTTTGCTTTGCGAGGTCATCTTCGATTTCAATTTCGATGTCATAAACGGCCTTGAAAGTATTCAGATTGTGTTGATATTTTAAATGCTTCGAATACTTCTCTTGGAGATTCTTGATAAACATCCTCACAGACTCCTTTTCGGTGGGGACTTCAATTATCTTGGCGGAAGTTTCTCTCCATTTATTAAAGAAAGAAGTAAAGCCTTCATTCTCTTTTTGTCTTAGCATCTTAAGTTGTCTATGGTCGGTTTCAACTTGGATATTGCACTTGTACCTATCAATGAAAGCGTTTATTATCGATTTCCAGGTAGAGGTCTTTTCTTTCTCGAGAGAAAAGAACCATTATTGGCAAACGGTTTCAAGAGATAGTGGGAACAGAGAGGGAAAAACCTTCTTATCGATACCCTTAATACTCATTATGGTTTTGAAAGCTCTTAAATGGAAGTAAGGGTTATCTGTTGCCTTGAATTTAGGGATGTCAGTGGCGTTGAACTTATGCGGAAGAAGTTCCTTGTCCAGCGAGACCCCTTGTGAACTCATGCCCTGAAATTTATAGTCACTAGAAAACTTACTTAGACTCTCTTGCATGAGGTTCATTTGTTATTGCTTCACGAGATCATCAATCTTGAGTGAGAGAAGCTTCAGTGTCTTAGTCTCGGTAACCAATTGGTTCCTGAGCTCATTGACTTCATCTTGAGTTGTCATTATCTTTTTAGCCTTCCTCTTTTGACGAATCGGTTTATCAAAAAGTGAGACTTGAATAAAGAGGTTGTCCTTGATTAATCGCCCTTCTCTCCTCGACCAAGTACTGTGGAAAAGGAATTTGGGGATGTTCATTATTAATTATTTGACTTAAACTCTATTCAACATGCAATGGACGGAGGAAGTGAAGGAAGATTGGAATAGAATGTGAAGGAAGATGATGGAGGTGGAGGGATATGAAGAATTAGGAATAGAATGTACCCCCCAACTCAAATGACGGAAAAAAAAACCGATTCATGCATGAACCTAAGACATGGTCATGGTGATGTGTACTCAAAGTGTGTGCTAAGGCTAGTGAGTGTAGGTGACATGTTAAGACCCTTGTCATGACCATGTGGCTAGACTATGTGACTAGACTCAAGCAAAGACTAAGTTAAGACTTCACGTATATGCATTAAACTGGACAGACTGTGGTATTTTAGTCATAACTTTTGATCTGTGACTCTTATTTGGATGAAACCAACGCCAAATTAAAGATAAAACTCAGGGCTACAGATCAATATGTTGTACGACTCGTAGTTCTTCCTAGAACTCCGGATATGACCTAAACAAGTTGACGTTTGTGCAGTATACGGGAATAAAAATCCGGGTTGACTTAAAGGAACTATGACTCGATTTTATATTTATTTATTAGCTCAAATTAATTAACTAATTAATTAAACAAATTCCTTTAGTCATTAATTAGTTTATTTAGTCTTAACACAAGTCAAACAAACGGTTAGGAAAAATCACATAGAGTAGGCACAACAAATAATGCACAATTAGTCAAGTAGGCACAATATGATGCAATGAGTTTGCAACCTAACCATGGCTCTAGTTCTCTAAAGTTCGGGATATGGTTTAGTCAATAGAGGGTCCATGGTTAATTGTCCGGATGCACTGCGCGGAATCCTAACCGTGAAGGGTTGGCGCGAGTGGATGGGACACTGCGAGCTTTAGAAAAAACTCGCTTCCATGGTTTGGTGAATTCAACATCTCGGATGTACCCTTTGTTGCACGGAGCGTTCAATCGGGTAGATGGAGCATGAATTCCCAGAGGGTTATGTCCATATGTAGAACTCATATGGGTTTCAGAAAAGTGAGAAAAAATTCAATCAGGAAGCAGGATTGAGCAAACAATACGAAAAACCGGTCGAAATTAGAACGCATATTTCTGGCTCGGTATTGGGGGAAATTGGCGCCAGCAATCAGAGACTGGCGCCAGCTTTTAACTGTAGCGCCTGGCGCCAATGCTGGCGTCTGGCGCTACGGCTAAAATGTTGGCGCCAATGCTCTGGTCATTGGCGCTACTTCACACATGCCTCAGCAGCTTTCTGTGCTCGATAAAATTTTCCAGTTTCGCGTGGTGTTATTTTGGTCCTAGTTGTGAAAGATATTTCTCAAATTTCCTACGTGTAAAATCCTATGTTTTTAACTCATTAAAGATGGTCTTTCCAATGAGATCTTTTTTATGCATATGACAATAATGTTAATCAAAATTACGCACATGAAATACTTAGAACGTTTCGAGTCTCATTCACTCATTCTAAATCATTGCCGAAACAATTCAGGAATTAAAATAGAAATCCTCCCCAGTGGAGTCCCCAAAAACTGTGGGGAATAAATTTCAAGCGTTAAACCCCTAGCTTGAACCCCACTGTGATCATACACTAAAGTACGGTGGCGTCCAAAGGGAAAGAAGATAGAGCAAAAGAGTCGCCAACAAGTTTTAGGAACATGTAAACCGTTCACAGGGTGAAGGTTACACTCCTTAACGATCCAAGAGATCGTCAACTCCATAAGGTCTAGAACCAAATAAGGGTTCGGAGATGAAGGTACAAATCCAACCTAAAAGACATTGAATCTGCCCTAATAATAGGCCTCTACTTTATTCTTATCGTATTCATGTGCGCTTTTTAATTAACATGCAATCAATAGGATTAACCCTAAACCTGTTTATCTATGTTGGTTGAATATAATGCACAAATAAACTATTATTGGCGATCACTTGAATTATAATCACAATTAACACTAACAAGATTATTAATTATCTTATTAAGCGTGATTACAAGTACCAATTCCCTTTAAACATGCATAAAAGGTGTGATCAAGCAATAACAAATAAAATCATCAAGCAACATAATAAATAATAAATATCATGAATAATAATAATAATAATAATAATAATAATAATAATAATAATAATAATAATAATAATAATAATAATAATAATAATAATAATAATAATAATAATAATAATAATATCATCATAAATAAAATAATCATCATCAGAATAATAATAATAATAATAATAATAATAATAATAATAATAATAATAATATTCATAATCATCATAAATCATAACAATTATAATCATAATCATGTTCATGTTAATATTAAAGCATAATAATAATAGCAAGAACCCAGGCGTGATACTAACAAGATTAATAACAAACCCTAGCATGTCACTAAACATTAAAAATCAAATATTTAACCCTAACATGATACTAACAATCATAAATATTAGGAAGAAAATAAAAGGCATCATAGCAATCATATTTAATATTAAAATTACCCTAGACATGATACTAGGAATATCATAATAACAATGTAAACATGATTTCTACATCATAATATCAATAAAAACAATTAAAGTACTTACTTTGATGTCTCGTACCTCTTTCTAATAACAAAATACACACGTTAGTAACTTCAAGGAAAATAATAAACAAACAATTAAATTAAATAATTGAAAGAGAGATTTGGGACCAAACCCTCAGAAATTAAAACCTTTCACGTCTAGGGCGAAGGCGACTTCGAATATGGCTAGGTGTTTCTAGATCTTGTGAATGCGAAATTTTTTATGTGAAAAGCAATTTTTTAAAAAGAGAGAGAAAGATTGAATGAATGAAGAGAATGAGAGAATTGATTAAGGAAATCTGATTGTAGGTGAATATTCGTGAGAATTGGTGAATGAAAACGGAGTTTTTAATACGTTATTTATAGAGAAAATCAGCCAAAAAGATAAAATATCTAAACAGAGCACTTGGCGCACGCAAAACGAGGTTGGCGCACGCAAAACAGAGCTGGCGCCAACACCAGCTTATTGGCGCCAAGCGCCAATGGCTAGCACCAGCTTATTGGCGCCAGGCGCCAATGGCTAGCACCAGCTTATTGGCGCCAGGCGCCAGGCCTGTTTTTGACGCGTTTTCGAAAATCAGATAAGTTTGCCGTACTGGAGGATAAAATCGTATCTTTTCCTCGAAAATGCTTTTTGATTTTAATTAAAACTCTAAAAAGTCAACAAAAGTCAATTTATCAATGCTAATTGAATTAGGAATGAAAAGAACCTTCTAGAAGAATCTAGAAGACTAAAACCATTCAATTAGGAATGATAAATCATATTCGGCCCTCCCCAAGATCATTGGGCCGCATATAAGGCTCAAACCGGGCCCAGTTTGGTAAATTGGCCATAACTTCCTCAATATTCATCGGAATTGGGCTTATAATATATCGTTTGAAAACTCTTGGCAAGCCCCATCCAACTACACTATTATTGGACCCATATCATGGACCAAAAAAACTGGATTGGCTGTTTTCTTAAAATAAGTTTTCAAAAACAGAGAGAAGAGGAAAGAAATTAAAATTGTCCGCAACACTAGACTTTCCACACTTTCACTTCATTCGATTATGATTCGACGCAAAAGGTACTCATCACTGGGTTTGGTTTTGGGGAGACACAAATGGGTGTCTACAACCTTGTTTCAATAATATAAATTGTCCTAGTACTATCCGTAACAATAACGGATGAAGAAAAGGCCGATAGGTTTCTTCGTAGGGTTTGTATTATTACGGCAAAATCTTGTAGAACTTGATCGGTAGTCAAAGAGCCCCTAACTTGAGTGTCTGTCATTGCTTGGTGAATCGACCCCATTGGTATGTAGATCATATATGTATGGGTCAAGTATATATATATAATATATAATATATAATATATAATATATAGTATAACATAAATTTGTTTTTAGAGTTTTATATTCATTAGGTAAGTTTATATAAATGTTTATGTTAATAATCTAGAATAATAAATTCGTTCACATTTAGTTTGTTAGCTTTATATATTTTGCAATTCTACTAGAAGATGTATGTATTAGGGTAAATAAGTTACCTTGATATGAACCAACATTGCCTTAAACTCATTGGCGCATTCATTTAAGAGGTCGTATACTCCCGGGTCACCGTTATCGACGACTTCTCTTCTGAACAACACAAAGATCGGGCCATCGGGCTTTGGCTTTCGACCATACAGTGTCGTTCACGTAGACTCTCTACTGGAATGTCTGGTTAATCGTGCTTCGGTAGTATCCAAAGTGATCCAATGTTTGTGTGAAGTTGATCGGTTGGAGTCACCTACACATTTAATTTAATTAATTTAAAAATGATTATAATAAACAAACCACAAGTAACACTGTGTAAGATAAAATTGCAAAATTATAAAAGAAAATACCTCTAACGGATACAAGTAATAAGCAGAGGAAGAAATAAAAGAAATTCATATCGTATTTAAACCGTGAATGAAGTTGAAGAAGAAGTAGACGAAAGTAGTTGATGAATGACCGCTTTGAGGCTAGCTTTAAACAGAATCAGAGTAGTAACTACTAACTAGTAAGTAGATTGCCGTTTTTATAACTAGGTACTAATTGAAAGTATCTTGCAAACTATGTCCAAATATCTTGTATATACTGATTTTTGTAAAAGGAATATGTGTCATGATATACAGTGTAGAATAAACAAAGTAACTTTTTTGAAGGAAACAAAGTAACTTTTTTGAGGGAATATATTCACACAATCGTCAATAAGATATTTTTGACAATGATTGAATAATTAAATGACAAGCAAACACATTTCTTTTGATATGAACTACATACATTACATAAAATAGATGTTGCAAGTTGCAACATAGGTTCCATATTCCGTCCTTACATAATTGAAAAAGTTATTCTAATTTTTAAAATACATTCACTAGACAGCTTCAAAGGAGTAGAATATGTTGTCATTACTTTAAAAATGAAAGAAATATAAAGTATTAGTTTGACCATTAATTTATTTTTTTTGAAATAAGTTTGACCATTAATTTAGTTATCGAGTATTTATTCTTCAAAATGAGGACTATTATTGACTCGATCATATCTAATTATGGATCAAATAGTTATGAGTATTCTCTAATTACTTCATTCTTTTTTTTTTTTTGGATTATTATTAATATATTAATTTAACAAGTAATTTAAAAACTAAAGTAGGATCATTAATACACGCAATTTTAGTGTTGAGAAAGATTATTCTAAAAAAATTAATATCATTAGTTGGTCATGAAAGAAGATAATTACAATTAGTCCTTGTTATATTACCTTGCACTCTCGCTGTACTTTTTTTCTATCACAAACAATACAAGATCCTTGTCTAGTAAGCAATTATATATAGGTGTCTCGGTGAATGTGACTTGCATCACAACTTTACCTTAATTACCCAAGCTAAGTATATACATAAAGCATGCTTTTGAAAAGAAGTAAAAAGTATCAACTATTGTAAAATGATAATCGAAAAAGGCCGAAAGTAAAAATATCAACTATTGTAAAATGATGTGAAATACTTCAACTTTAGGTAGAAAGAAAAAATACACCCGTTAGGTATAGTGAACTTTGTGGATGGAAAATTTTAAATTTCATGTATGTTAATTAGTTAAAAAGATTATAATACATTATAAAGATTAATAATAAGTTTTGATAACTTTCATCATACTTAAAATTTATATATTTAGTTAATTATTAAAAAAAAAACCCCTCTTATAGTTGTCTAACACTTCAACCACTTTATTGATCAAAATAATGAATCATAGAGTGAAACACTATGATAATACTATTTTTTATATTTAGGACGAAATGATAAACCTAAGCTAAATCAACCACTCTATCTTTTTCCTATTTATAAATAACAAATATAAATACATGCAATTTATCCTATATCTTATTAATTTAATTTACTGTATTTAAGTGCATGTTATTTATTTTAAATTATGACCTTAGTAAGTCAAATCAATATCTATACTTAGTATTTAAAAACACAAACCATAATTTTTCATATGACACATGTCATCACAAGTCACTCACTACCACACATGATACATGTCACCCCTTTTAATCTTTTAGTTTAAGTCTTTATACATTTTGTAACTTGCAAATTCAATCATAATAAAATAAAGTTAAACCAATTAATATACATCACATAAACATATGAATTGAATTATATAAAAATTGTCTTTTCAACTAATAGACTTAAAATATAACTTAAACCAATATGTCATTTCATATCCTATAGTCTTCATGTATATATATGTAACTAAATTCTTTTATCTTTTTCCCCAGTTCTACCCTCATTCTTTTTTTCCTTTTAAGTTTTAGCAATGAAACAATTAGTTCGTATTTCATATCACAAGTTTCAACTACTGAAAAACATACCTACATATGAAATAACCTAAATATGAACCCGTGCATTGAACGGACCAAAATGCTAGTTATTAAAAAGAAAGTCTAACCAAACCCGCAACAAGCTTCTCTCCCAACAGCCTAATAGGAGTAATAATTTATTAATGTATGCAAAGTAATGCATGCATGTGATTTATATCACATGATTACCTTAATTAGAAACTTAATCTTTTAGACGAGCTTGCTCATTATAGTAAACTTTAGCTTTTATGTGAGTTATTTTACAATTTGCTAGCTAGGATATAGGTAGGATTTAACTTCTTTGTTCCGGTCCATTTAAAATATCAACTCCTTAATCCATCTAATCATGACAACACAAGTAAATTTTGTTTTTGTAGCCAAGCTAATTAATGAGGCAAGATGTATTTAAAAAAGAAATTTACATATTATGAGATGTCCCTAAATGAGGAAAGATGTATGACTAATAAGACTTAAAATAACACCATCAATACATATAAGCTAAGTAATCTAAATCAAGTGGGTTCGTTGTTAGTCTTGTCACTATATGTACACCTATCAGGTTATTAATTATATTATCAAATATCTATTGGTTGTGAAATGGTTATTCTAGAACAACATTGTCTTATATTTCCTCATAAATAGAAGTATAAATGTTAATATCTACAAGTGTATACAATCTATAACACAAATCCAGCTAATAAATTCCATAATTGAAAATAAGTGTATTGAGTAGTTTCAAAAGTGAAATGTATGTGTCAACTAAAGTAAACTTGATGAATGTAAAATAGTAATTCTCTCACGGATTTTAAGACATGGTATAGTAGTATAATTTTTTATGGATGATATTTTAAAAAATAAATAAAAGGCAGACTTTGAATGACGGAGAAAATACAATGACTACGAAGTAAAGTGTGAAATGTGTCAACATTAATTAGTCACTTTTGATAACAAAATTTAGAAATCTACAAAATAACAATGTAAACATATTCTAGACAAGGGTTGGGGATCGATTATATGGAATTTGATTCCAAATGGCTATGGAAACTTGATTTGTTTTATTCTTTTCGTTGAAAAGAGGAGAATAAGTCATATTCAAATACTTACATCCATAAATATTTACGTACCTATTCCACGCATAAAAGTACTAGATTATGTCAAAATTTAGAAATTTTTTAATGGACTATACTCGATTAGAATTTAGGCTCGAATAAAATAAAATAGATTAGAATATGTGAATAATTGTGGCTAAAAACCCTAATGTCACTTTGTTTTTCCTACGTTAGGATGTGAGATTATTTGTGGCTAAAAACCAAAGGACAAGTTGTCAAGTTGATATTGATTTTCTCTTAGGTTTTTTTGGTTGTAGTATATGCTGGAATAATGCAGCTAGTAGTCTATATATTGTGATGCTATATATTAATTGCATTTTAATTTTAATTTAATAGATTTGTATTAATAATGAGTTTTAAATATTAACAATAATCTAATATATATAAATAAAGTAGGCATTTTTGGAGAGCATTGGGAGCGCCACATAAGAAAATGTATATTTTCGACCAATTAAAAATTAGATATCTATTTTATTTTAGAATTAAAAAAATCACTCGCCACTTAAACAAAAGTGACGAATGAAATTTTAAAATTTTTCCACGTAGGTAAAAACGACGAATAGTAATTTATTAAGATTTTAATTATTTAAGAACACTAAATTTTATCATTTTTATTTGTTACAAAACTAACAATTATCTTTAGATATTAGGATTTATATTATTTAAAAAACTAAAAATTATATTTTTATATTTAAAAAATATAAATTATCATTTGATGTTAATGGTTTTTTGTAAATATTTGATGATATGATAGTTTCATACAGAATTTTAAAACTTATAATGCAAGAAAAAAAATTAAGAGATCACCAAAAAAATATTTATATACAAAATGTATATAAAAATTCGTGTATCGCACGCCACATAAGCAAAAGTAATATTTCGACCAATGAAAAATTAGATTTATATATTAATTTAGAATTTAAATTTTCATCGCTATTTAAGAAAAAATTAACAAATGAAATTTGAGAATTGCAAAAAAAAAAATAGTAATTTAAGATTTAAATTATGAATAAAGAAAAAATTATCTTTTTTATTATTTTTTACATTAGGATTTATATTATTTTAACAAATAATAAGAAATTAAAAAATATATTTTGATTTAATGATTTTATCTAACTATCCGATGAATGAGATAGTATTTATTTCAATTTATAAATTCAAGTTCTATATACGTAAAATTTGAATAGGAATAATTTAAAACTTAACAAAATATTTTACCTTAAATTAATGTTAAAATAATAGAATAGGAAATTAAAACAAAAAATATTAAGAAATTACAAAAAAAAAATGTACAAAATGAAATATTTAAAAACCGTGCATCGCACGGGCTTACATCTAGTTGTAATAAAAGATATACAAAGTATTAATATTTTTTTTGACAAGAAGATATATTATTGCTAAATGATATGATATTCCTTAAAATTTGTACTCCAATGAATAAAATGGGTCAAAGTACAAACATTATTGGCTTGATTTTAATCTTTTCAAATAATTAGTCAGCAAACTTTTGCAAAAGGATATTAAACTTGTTGTTGAACTGAATTTTATCATAGATTTTAGATAGTATAATAGTGCATTTGAACTTTAGGCATATTTGTTAAGCTAGATTATTGTACTTTACTCTATAAGTAATTAACTCTTATATAATCAAACATCTTAAGAAATTTTTCAACGTGCAGGTCTTCTCAATTTGATAGTGATAATTGGTAAGATGTTTACGTATTTATGGACAGTTTTACATTCTCATCCAATATTCATATATTCCAATTATTAATATAAGACAATGAGTTGTCTTATATCTTCACATAAGTACAAATTATAATATTTTAAAAGTATATATTAAGCTTTATAGTGTATATTAGTTAATGGGCCAATGTGTTAAGGCCATATATGTATATATTATGTTGTATATATACTTGAAAACAGAAGAATGCAATACAAGAAAAATACATTCCTGATAGTATAAAATAACATGAATTTAACAAATTCCGATCCATATATAACTACATTTTACCTCACTTATAGTTGAAATTAAGTGTAAGTGACTAAATATAGTTTCAACGAGTGTGTAATACCCGAATATTTTATGATTTTATATGTATAATATTTTATTGATAAATAATTAACTTATCTTAATTATTAAGTGACCTTCCTTATCTACATAGTCTATTTTTGGAAAGTTTGAAACTTTATTTTATATCTAATAGTACTCTTGTTTTATGAACAATAAATACTTCTCATACCCTAATTATGTTATACTTTGCCTCCACTTCAATTTATCTTTTGTAACTAAACCAATTTCCCCAAAATTTCCTTCGGTGATTTTATTGTACTTTTGCACCATTACCTTTTCAATGCAAATCCCAATTTGGATTTAATACAACCCAAGTCAACCCATCATGCTGAAGATTAAGTACTTACGGCTATACAATTCACTTTTGTCGAGGTTATAGACGGTGGAATTGATTTAATTGGGAAGGTAATCACACATAACTTTGGATTTGTTTGTTAAACTTATGATTAAGTTTTAAAGTGTTGTTGATTATTCTATTTTCATGCTTTTGATCAGATTTTATTATGTGTAGTATGATGTGAAACTCGTGTATCATCATTCTTTTGTGTTATCATGTTGATGATTGTGTTATTATTTTTAAAGTTTCTAATGATGTTGTTGTTATAGAGAGTATTGTTTTGAGGTTTAGGGTTACTAATACGGAATTTTATTTTTGGGTGGAGATTTGATTATATTTGGGTTATTAGTATTTTTTTTAAGAGTTGAGATATTATGAATCGGATTGTTATGTTATTTATTTGGGAACATGTGCCATTGTTGAGTTATTATAAATTAGTTTGCGAATGATTATTTGATCGATGTATGAGATCAAAAGGTTGAGATGATTATTTTGTTCTTGGTTTGAGGCTCAGCGTTATAGACCTTAGTCCTTGACATGTTAGTAATGAGATAATGATCATGAGTTAAGAATGAGGTACAATCTTTATTATTTATTTTTCTATGGTCCCCTACAGTGGGAATTGACCCGTATGTGGTCTGGTTTAAAGTGTTTTTCTGGTTATTGAGAGTATTCAAGTTGTTATACTTGTTGGTTTGTTATTCGAATTACCCATTTCCAAGGCTAGGTACAGAACAACGAGCATGGCACACTTTGTAGAGAATAATATCACTATCATGATATTATTCTTGATATGCAAATCACGGGCTAGCTAATATCACTCCATTTCCTTGATTGAGAGTATACTATCTTTTATATTTGTAAAGTATTTATTGTCTTTGACTTTGTGATTGATTTTCTTATTGTATAGCTTACGTGATTAGTGCCTTAGGCTTGTAATATATATAGCATGTAATTATTCTTTATGAAATATAATTCCATCTACTCTTACATGGTATCAGGCAGGTTGACGATTACCCCAACCACCATTTTTTTCCTCCTCCTAATATATCTCCATGGCTTCAAACAACAACGATGTCGTAACCTCGCAGCCTTTAGTTATAAGCGTGCAAACCCAATCAAAGCATACTATACTTTCTACTTCTACTCATGCTAAGTCCATTTCAACAACACCCGAAGCAAACTTCGCATCACCTACCAAAAATGCTACACTACCTACAACCTGGCTCCTTGACACAGGTGCCACCCACCATGTCACTTACGACATGTCACACTTGGCTTCCTTACATCCATACAATGGAACTGAAGAGATAGTAATTGGTAATGGCACTGGAGTCCCCATTACTCACATTGGTTCGCTCACTTTCTCTACATCTTCTACATCTATTCATTTGCTAAATGTTTTATGTGCACCAACTATGACTCGCAATATAATCTCTGTTTCTAAATTATGTTATGATAACAATCTTGTTATTGAGTTCTACCCCACCTCCTTCTTGATCAAAGACAGTCTCACGGGAGCACATGTTCTTAAGGGTCCAAGTAAACATGGGATTTATGAATTGTCATCTTCCTCATCCATCCTAGCTCTTACTACAATGAAAGTTGCCGCAATAGATTGGCATCATCGGCTTGGCCATCCTTCATTAGCAACCTTTAAAAGTCTTGTTTCAAAACTCAACCTTTATGTCTCTAGCTCCTTATCCTTTAATTGCAATGCTTGTCAATGCAATAAAAGCCACAAACTCCCCTTTAATACTTCTACATTGATTTCTCATGCTCCTCTTGATATAATATACACTGATTTATGGACATCTCCGGTGCATTCTCTTGACGGGTTTAAATACTATGTCATTTTTATTGATCATTTCATCAAGTATATTTGGTTTTATCCTCTCAAAAATAAATCTGATACTAAAACAGTGTTTATTAGGTTCAAAGCTCTCGTAGAAAAATTCTTTGAGAAATCAATCAAAATTCTATATTCCGACAATGGGGGGAATATGAATCACTAGCCTCCTTTTTAACCATTGATGGGGTCTCTCACCTTACATCCCCTCCTCATACCCCTGAACACAATGGTTTTGCCGAGCGACGACATCGTCATATTGTTGAAATAGGTCTTTCCCTATTATCTCATGCTCACTTGCCACTAGCATTTTGGTCTTATGCTTTTACCACAGCTTCTTACTTAATTAATCGGCTTCCCACTCCAACCCTTTCAAACAAATCACCTTATCTTTGCTTATTTGGAGAAGTAACTAATTACCTTAAATTAAGGAGCTTTGGTTGCTTATGTTACCCATGGCTCAAACCGTACACTAAACACAAACTTGAACCAAAATCTAAACCTTGCATTTTTATTGGGTACTCCAAAACTCAGAGTGCATATCATTGTCTTGATCCCATCACTCAGCGAGTATACACCTCACGTCACGTTCGGTTTGTAGAAACTGAATTTCCATATACTAGACTTGTGTCTAACTCCTCTACTATATCTAATACTTCTCCTGATGCTTGGTGTTCTATTACACTTCCTATTATTTCACCAATGGCTACGCAAATCCCAACAAACACAACCAATCCTCCTTCTCCAAGACCAAGCCCACAAATACCACCTACACCTAACTCCACTAATCCTTCTTTATTTGAAGAACCCAATACAAATACATTTAGCCCAACTCCTTCCCAAGCCAACTCAAATACAAGTTCCCCCAACTCTAATTGTGATCCCCAATACTCCAGCTCACCTACTTCTACCAATCCAACTCTAACACACTCTCCCACTATTCCTCACATTACAACTCAACCAGATCATATCCACCCACAACCTCAAACACAACCCACTACCCAACAAGCACACCCAACCCCAGGAATTATTACCCGTTCGAAGAACAACATTTTTAAACCCAACCCCAAATATGTTAACTCAACTACCATTAAAACAAATCCCACAATTCCTCGTACTGCTACTCAAGCTCTCAAAGACCCATTATGGAAGAAAGCAATGGAAGAAGAAATGAACTCAGTGTATAAACTTTCTACTTGGGATTTAGTCCCTCCGGAACTTGCTCGAAATATTATTAAGTGCAAGTGGGTTTTCCGTATTAAATACAAAAGCAATGGTGACATTGAACGGTACAAAGCTCGACTAGTAGCCAAAGGTTTTCAACAACGCCCAGGTATTGACTATACGGAGACCTTTAGCCCAGTTGTAAAACCGGCTACCATTTGCACTCTTCTTAGTCTCGCAGTATCTCAACAATGGTCACTTTGTCAACTCGACATCAATAATGCATTCTTACAAGGTACACTACAAGAAGAAGTGTATATGTCACAACCACCCGGGTTCATTGATTCTAAATTTCCTTCTCATGTTTGCAAATTGAAGAAAGCCATTTATGGCTTAAAACAAGCTCCGCGAGCTTGGTACACCGAGCTTACAAATTTCCTACTTGGTTCAGGTTTCAAAAGATGTATTTCAGATACATCATTATTTATTCTGCATCACTCCACTAATCCCATATATCTAATTGTTTATGTGGATGAAATTATTATTACCGGTCCAAATGTGACTAATCTTAATATGTTCATTAAGACTTTGGCAAACAGGTTCTCTTTGAAGGATTTGGGTCCACTATCTTACTTCCTTGGTGTTGAAGTGATTCCAACATCAACTGGCTTATTTTTAAGTCAACAAAGGTACATCATTGATCTTCTTGAGAAGATGGGAATGCTAGAAGCCAAGCCAGCACCCACCCCCATGGTCGTCACTCATACATTAAAGGTCAACTCAGGTGTTATTCTTGAAGAACCCAAGGATTATAGGGCTGCAGTTGGTAGTCTTCAATACCTCACTCTGACTAGGCCGGATGTCGCCTTTGCCGTAAATAAACTATCTCAATTTATGCATCGACCAACAACGGAACACTAGACAGCTCTTAAACGCCTTCTACGCTACCTCAATAGCACACTTGACAAAGGCATAAACATATACAAAGATTCACCTCCTATATTACATGCCTTCTCTGATGCGGATTGGGCGGGTGATAAGGATGATTTTATTTCAACAATGGGGCATGTAGTCTTTCTTGGACGCACACCAATTACTTGGTGCTCTAGGAAACAAAAGTCCCTAGCTCTATCATCCACCGAAGCAGAGTATAGGTCCGTTGCTCACACCGCTGCGGAATTAATGTCGGTACAAAATCTTCTCATTGAAATGAGAATTAAAATTTCAAACACTCCAGTCATCTATTGTGACAATTTAAGTTCTACTTACTTAAGTGCAAACCCGGTATTCCATTCTAAAATGAAACATCTTGCACAAGCATTTTACTTCATCCGTGAACAAGTCCAAAAGGGTACTCTTCGCGTCACTCATGTTTCAACCGGTGATCAACTAGCGAACTTCCTTACAAAACCACTCTCCGGACCAAGGTTGGACACATTACTCATCAAGATCGGACTTTCTGATCCGCCGTCCGTCTTGCGGGGGCATGTAGAGAATAATATCACATCATGATATTATTCTTGATATGCAAATCACGGGCTAGCTAATATCACTCAATTTCCTTGATTGAGAGTATACTATCTTTTATATTTGTAAAGTATTTATTGCCTTTGACTTTGTGATTGATTTTCTTATTGTATAGCTTACGTGATTAGTGCCTTAGGCTTGTAATATATATAGCATGTAATTATTCTTTATGAAATATAATTCCATCTACTCTTACACACTTATGGGATATATTGAGTAAAGGTTCGTATTATTATTCGAGGTTGAATCGGTAAAGGTTTTTTTTAGAGTACAATGTGTTATGTAGTTTTGAACTACATTATTTAATTGAGCTAGTAATGTTGATTATCCTATTATACTCTATATTCTGATATGTGGTGATTACTCAGCTTTTTGCTGACGTGTGTGTTGTTTTATTGTGCTATTTGTGTTTGCGGCCATGTCTTTTTCTTATGGTGGCCCTGCGACGATCTATTTGGAATTTGTCCTTAATGGTGAGCAGTCAAGTTTGTATAAGCAGGTTTGATCAAGTGATCGTAGCTAAAGGGAGCTCAAGTGATCGATTAGTATGCTATAACGAGTTTGTAAAGTTGTAAATAGCTCACCTAGTTTATTGGGTTGTAATTATTGGGATTTTGTAAGCCTTAACACTTGACAGGTTGTCGAGTGTGGCGGCGATACCTCCGATTTAGGAGTGTGCTTCCGCAGTTTTATTTAAAGGTTGTCTATTTTTTTTTTCATTTATTTATTGTTTATTATTAGTTAGTAAATCGGGGGTGTTACAGAGTGTCAACTAATTTTAAAAAGGAGTGAAATCCCACGTGATACAATAAGAGAAGAACGGAGGAAGTATATAAAACAGGTAGCTCATCAGTCATAAGTGAGCAAGCTAAGCCCCTCACAGTCCCATGCTCACCACTCACGGGGTCAAATGCTAATAAAATCCCCCAATATACTTCCATGGAAATATGGAATTATCCTAGTAGTAAGACATCTTAGCTTGTTATGTACTACGCACTAGTTCACTAGTTGAAAGAAAATGGAAAGAATGGAAATAAGTACTACATACATAGTATCTAGTTGCAAGTTGCAAGCTAATCAAAAAATTTTGGCTCTTCTAATTGTTACGTATGTAATAACATAAGATAAAAGGTAGATGTATGTCTTTTGTATGTTTATAGCCAATAATTATTCATTGACTATAACTAAGGTTAGATGAAAGTCAACATATGTATAGATCCTTGTCAACAAGGAATTTTTGACAATGAGTGACTTAGATACAAACAAAATTGGTAGATGTGACATGCATTTTGCATCTTGCAACTTAAATAAAGTGTTACGATCAAAACTCATATAATCAGTACTAAATTAAAGTGTATACTACTAGCTAGTAGAAGTTTTGGAAAAACAAAATTATGGTTAGGGTGTGCAAAGATAAATCCAATATAGTTTATTTTATTATTAGTTTGTTTTGTCATGAATTTGATCTAGGTCGTCTGAGTTTATCGAATACAAAGTATAATAATAATAATAATAATAATAATAATAATAATAATAATAATAATAATAATTATTATTATTATTATTATTATTATTATTATTATTATTATTATTATTATTATTATTATTATTATTATTTTCTAGTTTTTTTAGCAAAGAAAAAAAAAACTTGAAATTCTTTGTTGAGAATTTATTAACCAAATTATGACAAGTGTTAACTTTTATTCATCTATAGTATATAGTTATAAGTAGATTTTAGAAATAAATTTTTCATTCAATCTTTATACCTTTCCTTATTATAATTCTCTTAACCACTTTAATAACATTTAAGATAATAAGTTTTTTTTTTTTTTTAGGGAAGCTAGATATTAAGTTGGTAGTTGACAAGGACATCTTATCGTTTTAAAAATCTTCCAAAAAATAGAAAATGGTCTTTATTTTCAAACCAATCAAACATGAAGGGGGCTTAAAAAAAGGGTTTGGAAGTTGCTTATACATGTTGTAATATAAGTAAAATATAACTATTAAGAAAAAGTGAAATATACAAAGCACCTCTCCAATTCTATACGAACCGATCCCAGGCAATTCCCCAGATTAACGAATTTCGTTTATCTAGGGTTATTTTGGTCTTTTCAGGTGCAATTATAAGGTTACATGCGTCTTTTGCTCTAGACTGCCGACTAACTTTTGTTGCAGCAATAATTGTAGTGTTATGCAAGGGTTCGTGTGAAGGCGTTAACGGAAGGAAACCTAAGTTAACCCGAGTTACTTTTCGTTAGATAGTCAAATTCCCCTGTTGGTTTTACAATCTTATCTCTCCCCTTTTTACGGATCTGTAATGTTTGGGTCTTTCTTTTGATACTTGCTCGAATTTCAGTTCTATAAGGTCCCGATTTGCTTCATCGACAATCTCGCCACTATTAGTGGTCGGCCGGTGTTTGGAGCTCTCCGATATTGGATACACACTTTAGGTAATATTTTAAATTCAGGTAATATCATAGCAGTGGTTACATTATTAGCCCTGCTACAATATTAATATATATGAATATAAGTTGTTGATATATGTGGAAAGTTTAATATAAATGTTGTTGTGGAAAGTATATTAATATGAATGTAAACTGTTTATATTTGTAGTGTCAGTGATGTGGTCGACCCATGTCGATTAGTATGGGCAAATGTGTAGTCGAATTTTAAATTGATTCAAGATGCATTGTGTACTGAATAATAATGAGTATTTTTCTTAATTATATTGATTTTGTTCTATATCGGGAGTAAGAGTTAATGTTTTGACATGTGCTGTCTAACTGGAGAAACAAAGAATTATCTTGTTTGGGGTTAGCGAGACCAAAGATAGGGCTAATGATTCATTGGAGCAAAGGAAGAGTGATTGTTTTTTACACCGTAGGAGTCCAAGGGTTGAATCCAGAGGAGGAATGGATAAATTGCCTTAGATGTTACCCAATTATACTATTGTACTAGATAGAAGTGCATAATCTCTCAACATTTGGAGTCCGAGGGTTGAGTCCGTATGGGTTGCAATGTTGAGGTTTGTGTTACTTTTGAGCAATGGAGGCAGTTGTTAATTTGTTACAGTGTTTTGGGTTTAGGCTGAGAAGTATATGTTAAATTGAGTACATGGAGTTTTTTTTTGGCACTAGAAGGGAGTCCAAAGAGGATTTAGTAGAAGTATTTAAAGCGATGAAGACGAGTTGCCTAAGAAGTATTTCGACTCCCCAATACTTTGGGGAACGTGGACCTTGTTGCATGTTTCTTGGAGCAACTCCAATGGGAAGCTAATTTGACAATTAGCTTTCCATGCCACATAAGCTTTTAAGCTAATTATCATTTTATCTAATTTTTGCTCCAATGGCTAGCTATTAGCTTAGTAATAGTTGTTGGATTGAAAATACATGGAAAGAGCTAAATTGATGCAATTGGCATTTTATTTTAACAAGTTTAATTCCCAAGAAAATTAGCTTGGCAAAGATAATTTGCTTAGCCAAGCTAATTGAGTTTTCTAACTCCAATGGTTAAGCTAGTAGCTAGGGAATTATTGAAATTACAAGCAAGTCCCTAGCTACAACCATTGGAGTTGCTCTTAGAAATGTCACTTTTATATTTTGTAAAGAGTAAATTGTAATGCAATGAGTCAATGACCATATGATTCCTTCCAAAAAAATAGTCAATGACCATGTGATGCACTAACTTGCTATTCTACGTATTTTGCTTAATCATGTCTTTCTAGCATATCAATGGCCAAGTCATTTTTAAAATTAAGCGCGTGAAAAATGTTTTCTCTCTCTAGCTCTCACTTTCTCTCTCAAGGGTCATCAAGGGTTTCCCTTCTTGCTTAGGCAAGGGGGCCTTGGGAGCCTTTGCTAAGGAATTTGTTAGCTTTCTTTCTCAAATTGTTTTTCTTTTAAAGGTATTCAGTCGTCGAGTTTCTTCTTGCCCTGTCCTGTTCTTTCGTTCTTTCTTCTTTTTCTTAGTTTTTCTTGCTTGTTCTAATGGATTCGTCCATCTCTTTGCTAGTAAACGATGAGCAGTATGTGCATGGTGAAAATTCTACTTCATCTGATTTAAGCCCTCAAGTGGCTGAGTTTAATAATAAGAATCAATCTACGACAGTTGATACCAACATGTTGCAACATGTTGATGACTCAACTGAAGCAATTAAAAAACCAAATGATGCATGTAACACCTTGATACAAGATGTTCATATGCTAGATGAAGACATGGAGAGTACTCCTGCTGTAAGTACTCATGTTGTAAGTCCCACCCCTATGATCAAACAGTCTTTTCGTGAGGCTGTTAAAGCTTCATCTCAATGGTTTTTAGAAGCACAAAAAATAGTAATAACCTCAACTAAATGGGAAGATGAGGATTTACCTCCACCGGATCCATTAAAAGTTGTTTTATTTCACAAAGAAACTCTAGATAAATTAAGGAAGCCATGGAAGTTGACTTTGATGGGGAAATGTTTAGGGATATCAGTATGGCCATCTTTTGTTACTCAAAGGGTTCGTGCTATGTGGAGACCAAAAGGACCTCTTGAGGTCATTGATCTTGGGAAAGATGTTTATTTGTTCAGATTTTCAATCCAAGATGATTATGAAAGAGCCATGTTAGGAGGTCCTTGGTTCATTCTAGATCATTATCTAATGATAATTTAGGCCATCAATGAATCCTTTTGATAGGATGACCGTCTGGATTAGGTTTCCCGAATTACCGGTGGAATACTACGATAAGGAAGCTCTTTTTGATATAGCAAAATTAGCAGGTAATCCTCTTCGTGTTGATTATGCCACTGATCATCTTACTCGTGCTAGATATGCTAGAGTTTGCTTAGAAATTGATTTAACTATACCATTAATCACCAATGTTTGGGTTGGCAACGGATGGCAAGCAATTGAATATGAAAATGTTCAGTGTCTCTGTTTCTCATGTGGTAAAATTGGTCATAAGACAAATGTAGTCAAAAGGTGAGTTTGGTAGATAAAGGAAAAGGTTTGCTTCCCACTTCTTTAGTTAATGAAAAGTCTTCAACTTCCACTAACCATGAAATATCTTTTTCTAATCTTGAGAAGTCTTCATCCCCCACTAATTGTGGTATGTCTTCATCCTCCACTAAGCATGATTTGGGGGTCAATGTTCCCCATACTTCAACTGAGTATGGTCCTTGGACAATTGTTACCAATAAAAAAAATTCCATCAATCTAAATCTCTACAAAAGAAAAATATTACCTCTACTAATGCCATGTCTAAACCCAGCCTTAACACACAAAATATTTCTACCTTGAAGCCCACTTCATTAAAACCCACTACAATGAAGCCCACCTCACAATCTTCTTCTAAGCCTAGTCCAGCTATTAAAAATTCTAAACCCTCACTTAATATTGATAAGCAAAAAAAGCAGAGTGTTTCTTCTAATTCTTTTGCCATTTTGGAATCCTCTGATCTTTCCCCTACCAATCAGAATTTAGCGAATAAAATATTGCTTCACAATGATGAGCAATTTCTCAAAATTGCACAAAGAAATCCGGAAAATATTTTCCCCAATTTACTATCCCCACACGTTTCCCCTTCTTCTTCCATTGCTCAACCAAAAAACCTTGAATGCCATTTGGCAACCAGCAACTCGGCTCCTTCAATAGCGACACATGCAAACCCTCCAAATTCCCCTATATTAGCTCAAAACTCAGAAAATATGGTCATCAACGAAAACCATAACACTGAAAAACAAACCATAGAAACAATTTCAAATGGAGAAAAACAAAGCAAAGATTCCACCAATCCGGCCACCGCGACGGAAGACAAGGATATCCCAGAGGGAATCCTTTGCGCCGCCGCGGCTTCAATCAATTCCTTCGACCAATCTCTCTTTATCACCACCTCTAATTCATCACGGCCTCTTGATTACCCCAGCCCAGCCAATCTCCATGAGAATGTCGACTCCGTTCAACCACCATCCTCCACCATCCACTATCCCATCTCCGTTCAACCACCATCCTCCACCACCCACTATCCCATCTCCGTCACAATTCCCATTCAGACCGACCCTATCTCCAGCAGAAATCACCAAAATTGTATCAACCCCTCCTCCGATCTCTTCGACACCGTTGCTATGGTCGTCAATAGAGACATCACCGTCTCAAGCCAAGATAGAGATGATGTGCAATACTCTGTTGCAGATTACCAAGCTGATGAATTCCCAACCCCCTCATCTCAATCCATCGTCATCCAACCCACCACCATCTCAACAAACTCTTCGACCATATGGTATCAACAACAGGTGTCGTGGCCAAGTTACCAGGTCCACGACTTGGTTCCTCCACCCTCCAATCCACAAATCATCAATCTCACTTTGGGAAACAGCGAACAAGACCTAGAAAACCCCGATCACCTTATGAAAATATTCATGATCAGAAAAGGGATAGTGGGGTTGCAAATAGAAGTTAATTTTTGGGAAATAAAGAATACGATCAGGGAGTTGCATTCAATGGTACTTCCGTTGAAAATGCACGACATTTTCTTGATGGAGCGTGCAATGCAGTGGAAGGAATGGGACAAATTTGACATTTTGTTCTGCAATGGAAACCCAGTTCCGGAATTTCCCGATCTTAACATGAAGATTTTTCTGTGGAATGTACGGGGTGCTATAAGGAACGAGTTCATTCCTCATGCTTGGGAGGTAATTGCTGCGTATAAACCTAGCATTTTCATTATTTTAGAAACTAAGAGTAATGGTTTGCGTGCTGAAAAAGTTGCTAAATTGCTTGGTTTTGATGCTTTTGAATTTATCAATCCGAATGGTCTTAGAGGAGGAATATGGTTAATGTATAATAGGAATGTTGAATTGGTAGATTATGTTGAAGGGGATACAAAAAATTATTTTCATGCCTTGTTTAAATTCTCTCCGGATAGTAAGGAGATTTTATTATCTGTTGTTCGTGCTCCTTCTTCACCTGCTCAACGACACATACTCTGGAATGATTTAAAAGCCTCTCTTCCTCCTGATGATACCCCATGGTTATTTTTGGGTGATCTCAATGAGGTTACTAAACCTTCATATAAGTTTGGTGGGCTAAGGTTTAGGCAAAGTCAATGTTCTGATCTCAATAAGCTAACAGAGGATGCATGCATGGTTGATCTTGGCTTTTTTGGGAACCATTTTACTTGGCATAATGTCAGGGAAGGTCTCGATCTTATCCAAGAATGTCTTGACAGGGCATTAGGGAACCCGAGTTGGCTAAATACCTACCCCAATACTCAGGTATCACATCTTGCTCGCACTTACTCTGATCACCGTCCAATTTTAATTTCTGTGTTTAATAATCGAAAAGGTGGTCCTTATCCTTTTTTATGCAAAGATGCTTGGTTAGAACATTGTGATTTCTCTGCTTTTTTGGTTAAAAATTGGGATTTACATAATTTTGATTTCTTAAAAGGTAGATCCGAATTCCTAGCTAATATAAAAGGTTGGAATCATGATATATTTGGAAACATTACTAATCAAAAAAGAAGATTGGTGGCTAGAATTGATGGCATCCAAATTGCTTTATCCAAAAAGTATTCTGCCTTCCTTGTTCAATTAGAAAAAGATTTACTTTTTGAATTAAAACATATTTATAATATTGAAAGAATTATTTATGCTCAAAAATCGGGTCTTGATTGGAGAAAAAATGCTGACTGTAATACTAAATATTTCCATTTGGTTGCTAATATTAAAAAAACTAGGGGTAAAATTTTATCTTTACAGAACAATGATGGAGTTTGGATAAATGATTTAGTTATTTTAAAAGATATGGCTAGAACTTATTTTCAAAATATTTTTCAAAGTATGGATATAAATCTTGATCTGATGAATAGCTATCATTATCCTAAGATTAATTCTGTTTGTTCTGATCCTAGTTTTCATCTGCCTCCTACTAAGGATGAGATAAAGTTGATCCTTTTCCAAATGGATCCTATTAAATCTCCAGGCCCTGATGGTTTACAACCTATTTTTCTTCAACATCATTGGCCCTCTCTAAGTGATTCTATTTCTAGTTTTATTTCTCAATGTTTCATTAAAGGTTCCATTCCTAGTGCCATTAATGATTCCTATATTTCCCTCATCCCTAAGTGTGATTGCCCTATTACTATGAAAGATTTTAGACCTATAGGATTGTGCAATTCTATTTATAAGCTTATCACTAAATGCATTTCTAATCGTTTAAAACCTATTATGGATGATCTTATAAGTCCTTTTCAATCAAGTTTCATCCCTAATAGATCCATTAAGGAAAACATCATTATTATTAAAGAGGTTGCTCATCATTTTAATAAAGCTTCTAGCAAAGCTAACCTTATGACTCTTAAAATTGATCTTTCTAAGGCATTTGATTGTTTAGAATGGAGTTTTATTAAGGATACTCTCCTTAGTATTAACCTCCCTTCTAACATTGTTAATCTTATTCTTAGTTGTATTTGCACTCTTAGGATTTCTCTTCTTTGGAATGGAGAAATCACTGAGTCTTTCTCCCCATCTCGGGGAATAATACAAGGTGATCCTCTATCTCCCTATATTTTTGTGCTTTGTCTCAATCGTCTCTCATGTATGATTCAAGATAAGGTTGATCATGGTTCTTGGAAACCTATGAAAATCGCTAAAAATATTAATATTTCACATTTATTCTATACTGATGATGTTTTCTTATTTGGGAAAGCTACTACTAATAATATTGAATCTATGATTGAAGTCCTTGATCATTTCAAATCTATTTCAGGCCTTTCTATAAATATTCTTAAGTCCTCGGCTATTTTCCCTAAGAAAATGAACCATAATGTGAGGAAGTCTATTTGTGATGTCTGTAATATTACTAATACTACCAATTTTGGAAAGTACCTTGGCATTATTATATCCCATAAACGGTTAAATAATTTAGATTACTTCCCCCTTTTAGATAAAACTTGTGCTAAGATCAAAGGTTGGCAAGCTAAACTTTTAAACATGGCAGGAAGATGCACCCTTATAAAGTCAGTTTTAAATTCCTACCCGGTTTATGCTATGCAAAATAACATTTTACCTATGAATGTCATTAATGATTTACAAAAAAAATGTAAACAATTTCTTTGGAATAGAGTTAACCGATCTAAATACATTCCTAGAACTAACTGGAGAGTTGTTTGTGATCCAATGGCTAAAGGTGGTTTAGGTATTAGAGACCTAAAAAGATGGAATATTTCATTTATGGCTAAGCTTGGATGGAAAATTCTCACTCAAAATAATAAGTTGTGGATAAATATTCTTAAAAATAAATATCTTAAATTTTCTAATTTCTTGGACTATATTCCTAAGCCTTCTGATTCGGTTATATGGAAAGATATACTAGCTAGAAGAGATATTCTTAAGAAAGGAATAATTATAAACATAGGAGATGGGAAAGACACTTCCCTTTGGTTCCATCATTGGATAGGTGAGTGTCCCTTGTATCTAATTCCTAATATACATATTCCTAATTTCAAAGGTCATTGGCGTGTCTCTGATATTATTAGAAATAATGAATGGTGCTTAGATAGTGTGAATCACATCATTTCATCTTCTTTAATCCCCTTAATCCTTGCTTACCCCCTTCCTAAGCTTGTGC
Source organism: Chenopodium album (assembly GCF_948465745.1). Classification (NCBI taxonomy): domain Eukaryota; kingdom Viridiplantae; phylum Streptophyta; class Magnoliopsida; order Caryophyllales; family Amaranthaceae; genus Chenopodium; species Chenopodium album. Next base: position 71,347,960 of record NC_137837.1, read on the forward strand.
ATGTTTCTGATAGGTTAAAATGGACTCTCCACCATTCTGGCAATTTTAATATCAAGTCTGCTTATAATTCTACTACCCCCCCCCCCTTAACCTAAATACTTCTTTTCTTTCCTCCTTTGCTTGAAAAAATATGTGGAAAATTAGAGTTCCTTACAAATATAAAATGCTTCTTTGGAACCTAATTAGAGATATTCTCCCAGTTGGTAGTACCCTCAAAAGAAAAATGAATTTTTTAGATCCTATTTGTATGCGTTGTGAAGCTCCTATTGAGGATACTATTCATCTTTTCAGAGATTGTCCTAACTCGTTGGCCCTTTGGTCTTTGGTGTTTGTGAAATTTAAATCTTTAAATATTGATTTACAACGTTTTTACAACACCAATTTAACTAATTGGTTGGACTTTAATCTTTCAAATACTACTTCTTGGAAATAAGTTTTCACAGTAGCTATTTGGCATATTTGGAACACTACGAATACGGCTATTTTTGAACAAAAAATGGTTTTTATTCAAACTACTTTTAACAAGTTCTATGTGGATTACATCCTTTGTTTGAGAATGACACATGCTGCTAGTATGGATTCTCCATCTTCTTCCATTACTCAGATTCCAAGGCTTTGGGCTCTCCCTCACAGTGGTTTCTTTAAGCTAAACACTGATGGCACTTGGATCAGTGTTGATAATGCAGGTGGAGGGGGGGTTATTAGATGTGAGAAAGGCATTTGGTTGGCTAGATTTGCTGCTAAATTCAATGCACTTACTGCTGCCTCTGCTGAACTCCTAGCTATTAGGGAGGGCCTTCTGCTTGCTTGGGATAAACACATCAAGTACTTGGAGCTTGAAACTGATGCAGACAGTTTGAGCAAAATGCTAAAGGACCCCAACTCTTTTGAGGATGGTGATTTAGGCAATATTATTCGAGATGTTACTGCTCTTTTGGAAAGGAATTGGACTGTGACTGTTTTTCATGCTAATAGATGTGTTAACTTTGTAGCTGATAAGTTAGCCTTCATAAGAAGAACAAAATACAAGACATGTGAAATGGTGCCTTTCACTTATCCTCCCCTTGAAGTTTATCAAACTTATGCTGCTGAGATACTAGGAGGGCAGGATGCTTAGTTTTGTCTTGCAGCCTATTTCTCCTTATGCTGCTATCACCAACATCAACTATGCTACTGTTTTCATTTACTATGCTTTTATGTTTCTGCCTTTAGCTTATGTTTTCTGTATTAGGAAGAACTTTGATAGCTCAGAGTGGTCTCATATGCTCTCTGCTTATCGTTCCTCAGGGTTGCTGTCTCATGTCAGCAGATATCTCTCTTTTGCTCCGATGATTTGTTACATCAGTTTTAACATGATATAATATAAGTATGTGCCCTTTTGTGTTAAAAAAAAATTGCCAAGTCATTTTGCTTAATACAAAGTTTAACAACAAGCCCAATCCTTTTCCAAACCATGGCCAAGTCTCTCTCTTTTTTTTTTTTTAAAATAATACTCTTTACTGTATTTTTAAAAAAGGTAGTAATCATTACATTTCTAGTTTGTATAATATTTTTTTCTAATTTCTTATTTCAAAAAAAAAAAAAAAAAAAAAAAAACACCAAAAGATGGCACGTGTCATTAATGTTGTGTCTTTTAGTATATAGTTATTTATTGGTGATTATTGATTGATTCATGATTATATATTTTTTACACTTATTACTAGAGGGGATCAAAAATCGGGTCGGGACGGGCCTTAACAAAATTTCTCGTGCCCAAACCCATAAAAAAGTAGCAAGCTTATCGGCCAAAACAGGCTTTTCGGGCTTTTTCGGGTCGGGTTCGGGCTTTTTAACTAAAAAAGTGTTTTTATGCTTGCCTAAACCCGCCCTATTTTTGGGCCAGATCGAGCCGAGCAAATGTTGATCACCTCTACTTATTACCAAACACTAGTGCAACTCCCACTCTTAAGTCTTAACATTGAAAACTATCAATGTTCGAATGTTCCCACTCTTAACACTTAGGGCTCGTTCCCTTCATCTTAATTTCATTTCAGTTCAGTTCAACTCCAATCAGTTCAGTTCAATTTAATTCCTTTTTCTCATAGAATATTTATTTCATATCAGTTCAGCTCCAATCAATTCAGTTCAGTACATGTGAACAGGCCTTATCACTACCCACCTAAACTATTGTCAATTAGGCCCAAATCTCTAGTGATAATGCTCCTAGAAAAATAATTCTCCAATGATTAATTGATTATACTATAAAAAAAAAAATTAAAAACCTCTAGTTATTAAACTTCCCATTAGAAGACCGTTGGTTATGTTAATATCTTATTGTATATATTGATATATTTTAATTATATATACTAGGGATTATGGCTAATCTTTAAAAACAGTTTTTACAATTAACCCTAATATTATTGCATGGTATTTTATTATAACTATTTACATAAAGGATCATTTCTAACTTTTTATGGGTCATAGGGAAAATTAGAAATAAGCTAAGGGCCCTTGGAAGAGAATTATTATGAAATAATGTAACATATACTTTGTATCTAGTACAAAAGGCATACTCTATATTAGTATTTATAAGTACATTAGTTTATTTCAAATGCTTAGCCATTAGTCTATGTATAACTAACGGAGTAAATAATGAACAATGTTTCATTGTAACTCTATAGTATAATCTACTCCTATACTACCCAAGTACGTAGTACTGTATATTCTAAGAATATCAACAATCGGAATTTTCTTCATAAAGATACATTGAAAAGTTGAACACTTGATAATAAGTATGCTAGTTCAAAAGGCATACCAAAAACTAATTAAAACAAAGAAATAAACGTCTACACATAAGAGCTCCGAAGCTTCTATCGTAGTCGTCGACTACGGAGGACTACAGACGACTATGGTCGACTACAATAAGAGATTAAATTTCAACCGTAGATGTTTTTTATTACTTAATCTTAGCCTTCGAAAAAATTTTAAGTTACACATTGTAGACACCCATTTGTGTCTCCCCAAAACCAAACCCAGTGATGAGTATCTTTCGCGTCGAATCATAATCGAATGAAGCAAAAGTGTGGAAAGTCTAGTGTTGCGGATAGTTTTAATTTCTTTTCTCTTCTCTCTGTTTTTGAAAACTTATTTTAAGAAAACAGCAAATCCAGTTTGGTTGGTCCATGATATGGGTCCAATAATAGTGTAGTTGGATGGGGCTTGACAAGAGTTTTCCAATGATATATTATAAGCCCAATTCGGATGAATATTGAGGAAATTATGGCCAATTTACTAAACTGGACCCGGTTTGAGCTTTATATGCGGCCCAATGATCTAGAGGAGGGCCTAATATGATTTATCATTCCTAATGCAATTAGGAATGGTTTTAGTCTTCTAGATTCTTCTAGAATGTTTTTTTTCATTCCTAATTCAATTAGCATTGATAAATTGACTTTTGTTGACTTTTCAGAGTTTTAATTAAAATCAAAGAGCATTTTTGAGGAAAATATACGATTTTATCCTCTTGTACGGCAAAATTTATCAGATTTGAGAAAGCGCGTCAAAAACATTGTTAGCGCCAAACGCCAGGCATTGGCGCCTAGCGCCAATAGCCTAATGTTGGCGCCAGCTCTGTTTTCTGTGCGCCAATGCTCTGTTTTGTTAATTTTATCTTTTTGGGCGATTTTCTCTATAAATAACAACGTAAAAACTCCGTTTTCATTCACCTACAACCAGTTTTCATTCGCATTCATCAATTCTCGCATTCTCTAATCCATCTTTCTTTCTCTCTCTTTTTCAAACTTGCTTTTACATACAAAATTCCGCATTCACAAGATCTAGAAACACCTAGCCATATTCGAAGTTGTCTTCGCCCTAGACGTGAAAGGTTTAATTTCTGAGGGTTTGGTCCCAAATCTCTCTTTCCATTATTTAATTTAATTGTTTGTTTATTATTTTCCTTGAATTTACTAACGTGTGTATTTTGTTATTAGAAAGAGGTACGAGGCATCAAAGTAAGTACTTTAATTGACTTATTGATGTTATGATGTAGAAATCATGTTTATATTGTTATTATGATATTCCTAGTATCATGTCCAGGGTAGCTTTAATATTAAATATGATTATTACGATGCCTTTTATGTTCATCCTAATATTTATGATTATTAGTATCATGTTAGGGTTAAAGATTTGATTTTTATTGCTTAGTGACATGCTAAGGTTTGTTATTAATCTTGTTAGTATCATGCCTAGGATCTTGCTATTATTATTATTATTATTATTATTATTATTATTATTATTATTATTATTATTATTATTATTATTATTATTATTATTATTATTATTATTATTATTATTATTATTATTATTATTATTATTATTATTATTATTATTATTATTATTATTATTATTATTATTATTATTATTATTATTATTATTATTATTATTATTATTATTATTATTTATTATGATTGTTATGATTATGATTTTATGATTATAATGCTTATTATAATTGTTATTGTGATGATCATTATTATTGTTTTAATTATAATTTATTTTTATGATGATTATAATTTTATGATCATGATATTAATTATTATGTTGCTTGATTTTTATTGTTATTGCTTGATCACGCCTTTTATGCATGTTTAAAGGGAATTTGATATTTGTAATCACGCTTAATAAGATAATTAATAATCGTGTTTAGGGTTAATTTGATTATAATTCAAGTGATCGCCAATAATAGTTTTATTTGTGCATTAATATTCAACCAACATAGATAAACATGTTTAGGGTTAATCCTATTGATTGCATGTTAGTCAGAAAGCGCACATGAATACGATCAGAGTAAAGTAGAGGCCTATTATTAGGGCAGGTTCAATCTCTTTTAGGTTGGATTTGTACCTTCATCCCCGAACCCTTATTTGGTTCTAGACCTTATGGATTTGACGATCTCTTGGATCGTTAAGGGGTGTAACCTTCACCTCGTGAACGGTTTACAAGTTCCTAAAACTTGTTGGCGACTCTTTTGCTCTATCTTCTTCCCTTTTGGACGTCACCGTACTTTAGTGTATGATCACAGTGGGGTTCAAGCTAGGGGTTAATGCTTGAAATATTCCCTACACACATCATTTAAGTCATGACAACTCAGCAACCAGTCAGCGCCCAGTCAGCAAAGGGTTGTTTGTTTCATTACTTTTAGAGGGTAATTTTTTTTTTCAAGTTATAATATTATAGTTTATAAATAATTATTCAAAGTTATAAAATTGAAGAAAATCATCCAAAATAAACAATTGACAAAATTTAATTGTATACCTTCATCCTCATTTAATAGCTTCATTTATTTTTAATGGGCGCACTAATTTTTTTTTTTTTTTTTTTATATTTATTTTAATGGGCACTTCATCTTCAACCTCCAATCTTCATTATTCATCCAAATCACATACAAAAATTACCAAATTAATCAATAAGATTAATGTTTAATCATCACATTTATGCTTTAATTTTTTTTTTTATTTCAGATTTTGTATCAATTTAACTATCTGTATAAAAAAATTGATGGAAAAATTACGTATCATATCTTTCAGCATTAATTGTTAGAATTTAAATTATTTTTAGTTTAATGTAGATAATATAGTCATATGAAATAGGGAGTAATCATCCACCATATTTGATTGTTGAAGCTCGATTATGATTTTTATGTTGAAGATGAATTAAAATAAAGCAAAATAAGTAAAAACCGGTTTTATTAAGATATATTTAGGGAATCATATCAAAATATAGATAAAAACTTTATAATAATGTCTAAATGATTCCTTAACTATATTATGCTTGAAATTCGGCAATCTTACTCACTTCACATACAAAATTACAGAGTAATAATTTTAAAAAAGATTAAAACTTTATAATCATTGTTATTTCCTTGATAATCATGGAAAGCTATAGATAAGGAAACTAGAAAAGATATCATATCAAAATTTATTCTCCTAATGATACGATTTCCTAAATATATGCATGAATTTGAGATTAATAATATCTGTATTTAAACTTTTTAAAATATACTTCTTCCGCCACGCATTATGTGCAACAAACCTTGTTGCACGTTTCCCAAGATAAAATTTGTTAATGTTGATTAACTAAATAAAAGGTGTGTGATTAAGGTTAGGAGAGAGAGTTAATGGCCACCACTACACCACCTGCAAGCAGCAACATCCACCACCACCCCACTCGTCGTTACCACGTAACCACCACCACCTTACCTAGGCCTACCCCGTAACCACCATCACCACCACCATGATCCGAAACCCCACCAGCCAAATCGCGGAACCCCATCATCTGAGCGAAATTGCGACAACGTGAAACCTCACTAGCCAATTAATCGCGAAAACCCACCACCTGAGCGACGCAACATCGCGAACCCCACCATCCAGATCTGAAACCCCACCGACGCAACCAAGATCTGAAACCACCGCAACCAAGCTCACCCAGTTCGCAACCACCACAAACCACCCTTTACACACTCTCTCACCACCGCAAACCCTAATAAATTTTCAGGATTTCAATTTCCAGAAGGATCGGCGACAATATCATGGAGGAGGAGGCCGGTGACTCGATCGGCGGTGGATCTCGGCGCAACAGGGGTAGGTTTGGGCGACAGAGGCGACTTGGGGGGGGGGGTTTCACGGAGACATCAATGGAGGAGAGGTGCTCAGGGGGATTCGGGGTTGGGATTGGGTGGGTGGGCGATTTCGGCTGGTGTGGATCGAACCGTCGCTGTGAGAGAAGCGCGAGAAAAATGGTGGTGGCGGTGGCAGTGGCGGCTACGAGGCAGGTGAGAGAAAAGTTGGTGATAATGGTGGTGGAGGTGGTTGTGAAGGAGGAGAGAGATTGGGATGGGTTTAGATGATTGATTAATTAATTTTGGTTAATATGTTAATAACATATAATCTTAATCATTTAATATGTGTTAGTAAAGTTAACTAAGGGTACATTGGTCATTTTAAGTAAAAAAAATTACTAAAAGGGGAAAGTTTTAGTTTGTTGCAGATAATGTGTAACATCCATTTTTAGAAAATGTTGCACATAATACGTAACGGAGGAAGTATATATATACTAGATTAAAATCATTTTCATTTATTTTTTTTTTAAAAAGGGGTAGGAACGTTTTCCATGAAAATTGCTAAAGCAAATTTTAGTCTTGCTTTGAATTGGTTTCATTTCCTAACTTTTTTTTTTTTTTTTTTTTTTTTGAGGAATATCATTTCCTAACTTTTTTTTAGGAATATCATTTTCTAACTAAATGTCATACTTGTTTGAGATCTTTCAAAAAGAAAAAAAAAACACTTCATACTTATCTGGATTAAATTTTGTTTATTTATGTTTTTAAAATTAAAATTACTAGCATAGTTTTTTTTTTTTTTATATTAAACAAGTACTAGAATAACTACCTGTATTTGATTATTATTACTACTATATTAGACCCGTACGATGCACGGATTGCAAAAATTATTGAAATGAAATAGCTTATTTCTATTATTATTTTCTTGTATATACTTATAGATTATAACATAAAAACATATATATCATCATAAATTACATGAGCTGTAACAAAATATAAGAATGAATGTCAAGCTGATCTGATCTAATCAAACCATATGCATACGAAAATTGGTTATTTAAACCTAAGTTGATGGATGTGTCGTTCACGAGTTTCTCGAAAATTGGGCATGAGCCCTTTTTACCCTTCTAATCTAAGCACGTGACATATGTCATGTCTTGATTGACTATTTTAGCTATCGCCTATGGGATATGTGTCACTAAACTATTGATGCACGTGTCTAAGGTATTTTTACCCTAAACAACTAGGCAGTCCCAAATAACTAATAGTTATTCCCAAAATAAAACACTATAGATACTTTTGCCTTTAATCGAAGGACAATTATCCAAATTCATACACGCAAGAATCCTAACAATTTTGTCTATTAGTCCTATATTTTGCAACGGATTAACCTTGATTAGCATATACTTGAATGTACGTACGGAGTAGTACGTAACAAAGAACACAACTAGGTGGTCCAAAACGACTACTAGTTAGTCCTAAAATACATCGCCACTAAATGATCTTTAATATTTTCCCCCAAATTCATAGAAATATACTATATAGCAATCATTACTTCGTCTAATCACACTCAGTTTCTAAAAAAAAAACAACTTGGCATCAAGTACATATATTTTCTAAGCAACAGCATATACTTGAATGACGTAGTACGTAACAAAAAACGTAACTAGGCGATTCCAAACAACTTCTAGTCACTCCTAAAATAAAAAGAAAAAGATTAGTTTGTCTTTATTCGGAAGATATTTATTGAAATTCATACACATAAGAATCATAGCAATATCAATTAGTTCTTTGTTTTTGTAATGGATTTATCTAGCGTAGAACAAACTCACAAAGTATACATAAAACTCGCTTTTAGATAGATATTCCTAATTTAATTTTGGGCGTACCCAAAATGATATTCTTTAGTCAATCAGACTGCTTGAGGAATATAAGACTTGATTAATATATAGATCACGGAGTATAAACTATCTCCCATTTTGGGTATACCGAAGTTATATTTGGGCGTACCTAAAACAAAGTGGTTCAATTTTATTTTATTTTTTTGGTACAAAATACATAAATATATATTAATACGGATATTTGGGATATTCACATACGTATTTAGTAATCTTGACTAGATTAATTATCACTCTATCTAGATTAAGTTGTCACTTTTGGATATACCTAAGTTATATTTAGGCGTACCTAAAACAAAGGGGTTAATTATTATTTTTTTTTTACAAAATACATAAATAAATATTAATACAATTATTTTGTATATTCACATTCATATTTAGTAATCTTGACTAGATTAATTTTCACTCTATCTAAACAAGGTCTCATAATATAAGTTAATCACAATTCTTTTCAAAGTAGAAATTAAAGCCTGAATCTATACTAATAATATATTAAAAGGTGTTCCTAAAAACGTCTCTACGCCACGGAGGCCCCCTTATTACGCCACTACACTCACTCAACTCCTTATTGTGCCACGTCATCCACTCAATTCCTCAATATATTTTCGTATATCCCTCCATTAATTCACGATAAATGCTATCTAAATCCAAACAAGAATTGTTATATAACAGGTAATGTTTTGGCCGTGAAGTTAATTTCACCATTTAAATTCAGGCTTTCTACTTTAATAATAACCGTGATTATGCTGATGAGACCTCAGTTAGATAGAGTGACAATAAATCTAGCCAAGAGTTCTAAAAAGAGATGTGATTATCCGAAATAACCATATACTTCTATATTTTGTAAAATAAATAAAAAATTGAACCACTTCGTTTTAGGTATGCTCACATATAACTTAGGTATACCCAAAACGGAAAACAGTGTATGCATTGAACGTGATCTATATATTAACTAATTAAGTCTTATATTTGTCAATCCTTCTAATTGTCTAATAACAGTCAAATTTTGCATACGCCCAAAGTGAAATTGAGAATATCTAAAAGCGAAATTTTAAGATATTCCTATGTCACAACAATGTTAGTTATTAATAATTACTTCGTATTAACTAAACATAGTTAGAATTTGTTATGTGAAAATTTAAATTTGAATATTCCAATACATATAATAAAGTTTTCTTTGACAAATTTAATTACGTATTTCAATGTATGCAAAAATATTAAAAAAAAATAAAAAAATCCATGTATAGATTATACATACATACATACATACATACATATATACATAAAGTATTTTTTAAATATAAAGAAAATCATCCTTTGGAAATATTTTTAAAAAATCTTATTTTAATAAAATATCATGATCCTATCTTAAGTCAAAGATGGTGGAGAATTGAAGACTAAAAGATACTCTTATATGTTACCACGCATATTTTCCGATTTTTTTGGTTTTTTTTTTTTTTTTTTTTTTTTTTTTTTTTTTTGAGGAAATAACTGCTAATCCTTGTTGTTCATCAATGGTGGCTTAGACATAAAACATGTAATTCATGTCATATTGTAATTTATATTGACTAAAAAAACATAGATATTAATGTAATGATTATCATTTTTATTACTAATTTCACATTATTGACGAATGAAGTTTGAAATTGATGATAAAGGTTAAGGTTGACAATGGAGATTTTTCTTTTAATAATCCATTGATAAGGGTTGCGTTGAACATTATTGATGATGAAAATTGAAGATGAAACTAATTACGTGTAACTAATTTAATTTTAATCCTTAATTATTTAACCAAATAACACTTTAATGAATTTTTAAATCATAATTGTTAGTTTTTTTTTTAGAATGAATGTTTTTGGTTGAAGATGAAGGTTTTAGGGTGAACGAAGATGACATAAAAGATTAATAATGTGAAAGATGATTTAGGTTGAAGCTGAAATATTTTTTTTTATTATTATTTTAATGAAAAAAATATATTCATATGTGTAAAAAAAATAAAAAAAATAAAAAGGAAAAAAAGTAACCAAACAATCCTTGGATGATTGTGTAGCTTAGGTGTTGGATTGGGTGGCTATGATTAGACAACTAATAAATCAACGGTTCATATTTAATCCATTAACGTAGTCGTCCGTAGTCGACGACTACGCTAGAATTTTTATAAGAGCTCTCACATACTAAGCTCTCTCATACTTTTTAAACTTGTAAAGAGGGTAAATATGTAATCAAATATTTTTAGGGGTATAAATGTCTATACACTATTCGTTCATAAGAATAATCTTATAAAGAGTACTTTTTATAAGGTAGGGAAGATAGAGATAGGGATATCGTTTAGAAGTTTTAGGCAAGTTAGGTTACCTTAGCTTAAGATACTCCGTCCGATCCTATTTATTAGTCACATATCATATTTTGAGAGTTTCAAAAAGATCTACCCATATTGAATATTTTTTTATTTTTAACTACTGAGTATTTTTTTTCTTTCTATTTTACCCATATTGAATACATTCAAAGCTTGTAAATTGAAGGTAGATTAGTTATTAATAAAATGTCAAAGAATTTTGATTGGTTAACTGTACTTAATTGATCGTGGATTGATGACATGACTCTAAGTTTCTAAGTAAGGAAATTTCTCGCTTGAATTATGCAATTATGGTTTATGTTTTCCAAACAAAATAAATCAAAAAACTGAAATAAGACAAAATTAAACGTGGATTATTTTACGTGATTTAATTTCATAAGGGACTATCATATAAATGGAAACGGAGGGAATATTATATACTCCCTCCGTCCCTATTTGATAGTCACTTATTTCATTTTAGGTGCCCTAAAATATTAGTCACATTTTCTTTTTTCAAGTATCATTAATATTAATTTTTTACCAAAATTCTCTCCAATTTGCACAAATATTTGTGCAAATTTAACTTTCCCACGTAAATTTTGTTTTTCCACATACTTTAATTATTTTTTCTCTATACTTTTTTGCATACCCAATGTAAATTTAAGTTTTAATATACTTTTGCTACTTCTTATTCATGTTTATTAATTCCCGTGAAAACTGCCCAAAAATGATTATCAAATAGGGACGGATGGAGTATTATGTTGTAATTATCATACAAGGTAAGCCGTATAAAACGTACTAATAATAAGATCTTTAGTTATTACACTTCCATAAAAAAAATATTAAACTTTCTTAAGGGTTTTTTTTTTTTTTTTTTTTATTTTTATTTTTTTTTTTTTTTTATTTAAAAGAAAAAAACCTCCAGTGATGATCATGCTTCCAAAAAAAAAAAACTTCCCGTGATTACGCTTAGTTATTGTTTCCATAAAATAAATTAATAAGATCTCTGGTTATTATACTTTTGTATAATACAATCTCGGATTATTACGCTTCCATAAAAAAAATTAACCGTAATAAAATCTCTAGTAATTAAGCCTTTTGATGCTTAAGGTCCCGTTCTCTTCACCTTTATTTTGCTGAACTGAAATTATTTTTACTGAACTTAAATTATTTTTACTGAACTTAAATTAATTTTACTGAACTGAAATTATTTTTGTTGAACTGAAATTATTTTTACTGATTTTCTATTATAATTCGTCTTTAATAAAACTGAATTTTGCCGAACTGAACTTATTTTTACTGAACTGAAATTATTTTTACTGAACTGAAATTAATTTTACTGAAGTGAAATTATTTTTACTTAATATTATTTTTTTAAGGTGAAGAAACCAGGGCCTATATATATATATATATATATCACTAGTGATCATGCTTCCAAAAAAAAAAAAAAAAAAAAAAAAAAAAAAATCCTCTTGTGATTATAATCATTTATGATTTGTTTCCCATACAGAAATCTTCAATATTTAATTATTTATATGTATAATAAAACATTTCCATAATAAACATGCATCCTTCTATTATATAAGTCACCAAGTCAATAACAATTTTATTCACAACTAAAAATTTAATTTCTTAAATCATTGAGATTAAGGTTGTACAACACTTTTAAAACAATCTTATACATTTTTTATAACATGGCAGGAAAGTCTTCTATAGTCCCAGTTTTTGTAATACTTATGCTTGTCTTTGTGTATCAAGGTAAATTTAAATTTCACATTTAAATTTTTGTGCATTATCACTTTATATTATTGTTGTTTGTTGATATATACATAATTACATATGACTAAATTCTTGTGAATTATTGTTGGATTAATTAAATAGGTAGCAATGGAGTTATTACTCCAAATCAAGGGGACGTTTGCCTTGGAAATCCTTGTGCTACAGCTGATCAATGCATAGATGCATGCGCTAATTACCCAACATATACTCCAGTTTGCCGTAGGAATGCTTGTTGTTGTGTACCACCACAACCAGCTCCTCCAGAAGCAAATTAATGTTACATAGATCCAAATAATTAAAGGAATAAAATTAAGTTTTTTTTTTAATTTTTATTTTATTTTTATTTTTTTCTTTTCTTTATTGAAAATAAATTATATGTATTATATTAGCATGCATTCACAATTAGCAATTTAAATTTATGCCTGCAATGTTTACAAATAGTATCTTCAATAAAATATTGACATTTCATTATATTTTTTTAATTGTTTTTTCTTTTGATGGACACGTCATTTTTTTCTTCACCCAAAGAGGGCTACTAATTTGATAAATTAATTGAAGCAAACTCTAATTCATGAGAGGGGAATAGTGGAATACATCCGTCCACAATCTTCGGTCAATCTCCAAAGGTTAAAAAAATTAGGGTTTCTACTAGTTTTAACTTTCATTTTTAAAGTTAGGTGATCTCTATGATAGATTGATAGCAAAACTACATTTTTCAATTAACAAGAACAAATCATATATATGGGCCAAGGGAAAATACAAGTTAATCTGACATATAAATAAATGTTTGTTAATCTGATGGCATTTTTGTAAATATATTGAAAAAGTAGGGTTATTTATTTAATACTTTTGGTGAGTTGTCTAAATACTAGTACATGAAATTACACATGTACCCCTCAACTAGTACATAAAAAGACACATACCCCTCCACTAACACTTGAAAAGACAACTATACCTGTTTATATGGGGAATTAACTGGGTATCCCTCATGGGCCAATGGCCCATAAGCATATAATTATAATTTGTGTCATTTGGTACAAAAAAAAAAAGTATATCAAAACGTTATTCACCTATTTGATATTTTAGGCAAATTTGACATTAATAACCCGAACTGTTACTAGTCTTTTACAAAAATAATTACAATTTAACATAATTACTCGTTTGATCCTAACGAAGTATTAAAGATTCTTATACTAGTAAATCAAAATTAACTGTGTCAAAAACTCTGTTAATTAACCTTTTAGTTGACTTTTGTTTGACTTTTAATATCCAAAGATGATGTTGACCCAACCTTGATTATTCATTACCTCTCTTTTCACCATTTTTGCCAATATATAAGCAAGCAATGTCAACTCCTAATCCTCTATTACGTACCCCTATATTCACCATTATATACTCGTAGCAGTTTCAATTTAGGCTGAAACCTTTCCTACTATTACCACTTTTGCTAGTCAATACGGAGTATTAAAGAGCCTACTTGCCCTTTTATTTTTTTTAGGTAAATTGCAAACTACGAATATAATACAAGCAAATTATCTTTATGTTGCAATCACTACAATAATCATTATTCAATTCACATAGCTTAAAAGAAGATTGTCAATACGAATGCTACGAAATTATGTTACAAAATTTATAAATGTTAATAGTGCTATGAAATAAATTTGTGCCGAAAGAACAATCAAGGATTGAAGTTCTACTAGATTACATACCTTTGCCTGATTTGACAATAACAATCCCACCTGATTATTACGAGGCAATCCCACCTTTGTATGTCATCTTCTTTTAACAGACCTTGACTGGTTGGTGACCAATTTTTATAGGTTATATGCCACGTGTTAGATTTTAATTGGTTCATTATATTTTTTTTAAAAAAAAAAAACACACTAGAATACAGAAAAAAAAAAAAGACCCACCACCCATCAACCCCCCACAAGCCACCGTAAAATCCTTACCCCAGCCACCACCAAAGATCGACCGACCTCCCTCGTTAACGTCCGAAAAGCGCCGGCCGACACCTACCCACCCACCAAGTGACGTGTTTTTAGGGGCTGAGATGGGGATTTTTGGGGTATTTAGGGAGGTTGATTGGGATTGTCGGTGGTTTTTCGGCAATTCTAGGGGTTAATCGAGGCTGGGATGGAGGTTTTCGGTGGTAATAAGGGTAAATCGGGGCTGGGATGGGGTGTTTTGTTGGTTTTTTCGGCGGTTGTAGGGGTTTATCGGGGCTGGGCCAGCGGTATTCGGCGGGCATAGGGGTTTTCGGCGGCTGGGTATTGTTTTCAGGGTGGTGGTTCTGGTGTCGGAGTTAAATTTGGGTTAAGGGTGATTTCGGGGGTGACTTTTGGTGGTTTCGGTCGGCGTTTTTGGGTGTTAAGGCTGGTATCCGATCGTTTTTAGGTGGGCCTAGGGTATGGGGTAGGGGTTTCTCGGTGGCTGTGGGGGTGGGCTGGTGGGTTTTTTTTGTTTTTTATTTTTATTTTTTTACCTTTTTTTTTGTTAACTTTTATTATTTTGTCCAATCATCAAGCCACATGTGGCTTTGAAAATAATTAAAAAAAACATGTTAACCTGTTTAATAGATTGTAGGTAAAAAAAGCCTATTAAAAGAAGAAGACATACAAAGGTGGGATTGCCTCGTAATAATCAAAAGGTGGGATTGTTATTGTCAGATCAGGCAAAGGTGGGATTATTTATTTCCATTTTTCCTACATAATATTAATAGTAATTTTTTTTTATATTAAAAAAAAAAAAAAAAAAAAAAAAAAAAAAAAAAAAAACATCATCATGAATATACTTTGTATTAGAGGAAGAAAGGCCTATCGCCCTATCATAACAAACCTAAATTTAATTTATACAAATAATTAAGTGTCCACTAATTGTAATTAAAGACACAAATATAAAATAAAAGCTAAAAGTTGTAACTTATATACATTAATACGACGGGAAGATGTACTGCTGGGTGTATGATGGAATACGTCAATCCAACTTCTAAATATCTTCAATTCAGCGTCCCTTTGATTTTTCAACCATTTTGGGACATTGTCGTATCCGACCACCCGCAAATCCGTTGAGAAGGAGCCTTTAAATTGGAAAACAGAAGATGTATTATAGTATAATTGATTATATTAATATTTAATATTTAATAATTAATACTACAGTATATAAATCATATAACATCTATCTATCATTGTATATCTTTCTTGAATTAAAAAAAAAAAAAAAAAATTGTATGCTCATACCTTGATCTGTCTTGATTGCAATAATGGTTGATGATATATCGTCTAATATCCTATCAATAAGATTGAATATTATGTTAGACAACGAAATTAAAAATACAATGTTATTTATTAATTAGATAGTAAATGATAAGAAATAATACCCTCCACTTGAAAATGGATCCCTTAGCCCGTTGGAAAAAATTATATTTCCGCCAAGTTTGAATGACTCGATGATATCCTAAAGGGTTTATACAGAAAATATTAATTAGCGAAACAAATTAAGCAAAAACTTAAATTTGTTAGTAACATAGTTCATACCCGACGCCCATAAAAGGTCAAGGGAGATTGAGGGCGAGAAACTTTTCCAAATCTTAATCGGCAAGCCTCGTCGAAATGGGCTTGTACAAAGGGACGAGACGGCAACATTGTCTCGTCCGCACATCCAATAGGGAAAATTAATTCAGTACATCTCTATTTAAAAATTATTAATAATGAAGTTAAATTAAACCTTGCATAATTAAGTTGCATCTATTAAATAGAATGTCTACTTAAAATGATATTTTGGGTCTAGTTTACCTGCCATGCCCAAGCCACAGTTATATTAGAAGAAGGTTCATATGGTGATTCGACTTCTAATAAGTAGCTCCCGAAACACCGCTCTCCCTTGTATAATTCAGTTTGTAGTGCAGTGACGACTCCCTCGATTCCAAAATCTTCTCCCATTCGAACTTCATTACATATTACTTTGATGTTTACATTAGCCGGGCCAACGTATTTGGCGGAATTTGTATACATTTGCCCTAACCAATTTTTGGCCTCGTCTGCTGATTGCAGAGGCCTATCAAAATAATTTAAGATCAAATCACGGGTTTCAAAATTATCAGTCTCTATTACAGTTGAGCATGTCAAAATCAGGCTTAACTAATGACTTTTCAATGTAAACAGTGTTATTTAAAACAACAATAAAAGTATCTCCATAATAATTCTTGTATCCACTAATTTGATATTAATCCTATCTATACGAAATGAGAATAATTGTTCAAGTATTGAAAGAATCTCAATGCCTATGATTATTCTAGATTTGAATCTATCATATTGAAGAAAATTTAGAATTTTTTGTGGTTAGTGATGATTTAATGAAAGTGAATTTTTGTTTTCAAAAAAAAAAAAAAATGAAAGTGAATTTTTACAAGTATTAAAATTTCCGAGAAGAAGATGAAGTGATGAATGATTTGAAATAAATAACTAGATTAGTACTTTAGATTTAAAAGATATTTTTATTAATATTATTTTATTAATTAATTAATAATTTTGTAACAAATCATATGAAAGAGTATTTTTTAGGAAGAAAAAGTTCATTAATGTGTGTTTAGTAATTGATACTCATATTTATATTTATTTTTTTAAAAAAAATCTTCCTAATATTTGAATTTATATGTTGGAAAGATAAAAAAAAATTGAAAAAAAAAGGGTTTCAAAAAACAAATTGAAAAAAAGAATGATTGGAAAAAAAAATAATGTCATAATCAATTTTGGAGGGAAATTTTTTAATTAGAAAATGACATGTGTACAAAAATGATGTCAGCGGTTTTAACTTTAGTAATAGTTATAGATAGATAGATAGATACGAGTAACTAAAAATATACTCGTTTTAGTGGTTAAACTAATGAACAATTATTATTGTGGATAGATATAATTTTAGTGGTCAAACTAATGAACATTTATACTTATTATCCTTTTCTTTTAGATCGATGGTTATAAATCATTTTTTTATAATTAGCCACAATTTTATTTTAGCTATCTTAAAACAATCCATTTAAAAAATTCAATGTTAAAATTAAGAAAACCGTTGAGTTTAACTTGACCCGTGTTTGGGCCAAATTCGAAATACTAAGCATCCATTAAAGCCTAATGTCAATATGTATAGAAACAAAAATGATTTAAGGTATACTTACGTGCATGTGTTGAAAGCCTGGCTTAGTTGGGTCAAGCCATTTGGTCGTGAAGCTATTTCATCGATTTTTTGCCAAGATTTCTTAATCAACTGGTAACATTTTTTATCGACATCCTGAAAATTGTAAATTGCCACACAAAATTAGTTATTAGCTAGTGTACTCAAATATTCATGCATAATATGAATCCCAAGAAAATAATTTGTAACTAACTAAATTTATTATACTGAAATCTCAACACAATATTATGAATTAATAAAGTTTACATAACAGCTACCTTTTATAATTAATGACCTGACGACTATCTTGTAATGTCTTTCATCTTAAATCTATCAAGGTTTTCATATGAGAATAATGAGATTAGGCCTGGGCTAATCAACGGTGTACTAGGTCCTGATTTTCTAAGCCCATTTGTATATTCTTAGCCCAATCATGGCTTGGACTGGTTAGCAAATTTATACCGTGTGTAGTGATTAGTATCCTTCTTCAATTTAATTACTACCTCTATTTCGTATTAGCTGCAACTTTGGAATATTTTATATCTCACAAATAATACCCCAAAGTTGCAACTAATAAGAAACGGAGGTAGTAATAAGTTAGCAATAGTTATGAGTTGTTGAAGAGAATATCTAACTAACGTCCTAACATGTTACTTTTCAAGAAATAATAATAGTTCCAAACTTACTAATACGAGTATTACATTTCATATTTGATGTTTCCTAATTTCTATGGCCTAGGCCCATAATATAACAGCTATGTTTAATACTTTGATAGTTATTTATCCAATTTGTTATACGTAAAGAACTATTGTTGCACAAAGTATTAATATCAAAGGTCAAGTAGATATACCTCAAAATCCTTACTAATGATGTCACAGAATCCATCGCTTGGTGTGTTGTTGCCGTAAAGGTACATTGGTGACGACGAGGCAAGGGCTCCGACTGCGATGTTGTTGTACTTGACACGGAACCATGCCGCTAATGCTACATTTTAAAAAAATAAATAAAAAATTAGTATATAGGTGTTATTGATCTAACTTGTTTAAACTATAACAATCTATACGTAGTATTAATAAAATGGAAAAGTTTTTTTTATATATATAATTTTTTTATGAGGTGAAAAAATATTTCAAATTAATATGGTAGTTTTTAATTCACAGATTAGAAGTAATTTTTTAAGAAAAAATTCATGCAAAAAGAGGTAAAAAAAATTGGTGGGATTTGAGAAGAGCAAAGGAAATCCTTTCAAAAAAAAAAAAACAAAAAAAAAAAAAGCAAAGGAAATTGGTTTCCCGGCCTAACCCATTCATTGACAAGTGATGTTTAAACCCTTTATTAGAAACTAGACCTGTTCAATGGGTTAGGGGCCCATTTAAAGCACTGGGCCAGCTCTTTTATGAAAGGGTTTTACCCATCTAACATTTAAATGGGGCGGACTTTTAAAGGGCTATTAAATAATGGGGTTTTAAAGGATTGGGTTTAATTTTAAAAGGGCTGAAATTGGATAACTCTTATAAAGTTTTTTTTTTTTTTTTTTTTTTTTTTTTTTTTTTTAATCCTAATTCCTCTGTTTTTAAAAATTCCTAACGTCAAACTATGAAACCTTGAAAGTAAAATTCTCAATTTCCCCCAAATTATGAACCCTACAAAAAAATATTCCCAGATTCTAAACCCTTGTTGCTAAGTGCTAACGTTGAAAGTAATATTCCATTTAAAGCCATTCCATATAAAGCCTGGTCCAGCCCGGCCCGGAAGTTTTATAAAGCAATATTATTACTATGTAATTTTTATTGTTTATTTATTTACATGTTTTATTAATGATCAAATTAACAATAAAAAAAGTTTACAATTTCATGAAAAAAAATATCACCTCCACCATAGCCGCTTCCGACGACGATAACAGGTGATGCAAAGGCGGAGAAGTTGGCCTTCAGACTTTGTATTATTATCGCAAAGTCTTGGAGGGCTTGTTCCGTTGTTAGACACCCTCGTACTTGGTGATCAGCCATGGCTAATTCGATCTTCCCCAACGGTACAGAACCACCGTAGAAGCGATGCTTTATCAATCAAGGGTTCAAAACAGAAAAATAAATGGCAAACATTAAATTAAGTAAACAACTAAACATGTAAATTATAAATAAACTTGATTTTTGGGTGCTACAAAGTCAAATTATGTAATTAACATTATCTGTTTTAGTAGGACTTAGTGTTGTACTAGTAAGCAATAAAACAGAAAATTACTTATCTTTTAATGCGTGAACCAAAGTGACAATAGCCGCGTCGTGGAAAACCACTGACCTAAAAGACGATTTCGCGCTACCTCCCGGTGCAGTAGACTATAAGCGGTCGCCCTCCAGGATAAGCACGGCGCCGGAGTTTATGTGCACTCACAAACCCGACTGGAACTCAGAATATTTGCCCAGAAAACAGAACAGAAGAAATTCGTGTTTAGATAATTTTAGAGAGGAGAGACAACTGAAGGTGTTGTATGTTTTTGACTGGAAAAAGCAACGAGTATATATAGGCAGTAGAAGGGAGGCATGAAACGTAAAACGAGGGACGAATCGGGCTAAGAAAACAACCAGATTCATTCAACCAGTCAACAACGAAAGCAAGAAACAAGGAATTAATTAGTCAGCTATAATCAAGGGATTAATGACTGACTTAATTCCGTAATCCCAACAGTCAGAAAAGAATATTCCCAACAGACAGAAAAGAATATTCTGTTTAATAGGAAATAAAATTTCTCCAAAAAGATAACAAGGACCCACGCCGCGCATCGCATTCCCCAAGTCCCAAGGCCGACCCGACCCGGCGCAGCTCGGCGCGCGCGTGTGTGGAGTAACACTTAACTCCCACTCACTCAACTAAGTAGTATTAAGGCACTACAATATAAAAACAAGGAAAAACCTTTCCCCCCAACCAATGTGGGATTTTCCCCTTTCATTTGTTTTTCTCTCTCTTATTTTTCCTCATCCCTCTTATTTTATATCAAGAACTTCCAACACTTAGTAGCTACACAAATTTTTTAAAGAAGTGGAAAAATGGACCGTGTGTGTGGGCAGGGCCGGCCCGGCCCGACCCTTAGGCCCAATCATATAAGGGGCCCCAAAATATATTATGTTAACTTAAAGCATTGCAACTTTGCAAGTATTAGTGTATGCATGTTGATTTAACGAGTTTTCTCATTCATCCCAATTTCGATTCTTCATCTCACCTATTTTATTATTATTATTATTATTATTATTATTATTAATTTTATTTTTACTGTTTTTCTTTCTGTCCCTTTCCCCTTTTTAAAGCTTTTCTAACCATTCTACTTTAACGAGTTAACCTATTATTTCTTTCTACTTTCTCAAGATAAGTTCCTTTTGTTCTTATATATTTTACATGGTCGTAATCAAAAGAATAATTGACTAAACAAAATAAACTACATTCTTAGGGTAAATAAGTTACCTCAATATGAACCAACATTGCCTTGAACTCATTGGCACATTCGTTTAGGAGGTCGTGTACTCCAGGGTCACCGTTATCGACGACCTCCCTTCCGAACAACACGAAGATTGGGCCACCGGCTTTAGCCCCCGACCACAGAGTGTCGTTCACGTAGACCCTCTGCTGGAATGTCCGGTCAATTGTGCTTCGGTAGTATCCGAAGTGATCTAATGTCTGTGTGAAGTTGATCAATTGGAGTTCACCTACACATTTAATTTATTAATTTAAAAAAAAAAAATTATAATAAACGAACTACAAGTAATAATATGTAAGATAAGATTGCAGAATTATAAAAGAAAATACCTCTAACGGATACAATTAATAAGCACATGAAGAAGTAAAAGAACTCAATCTTGGCCATTCAAATATTTGACTTCAAAACTGAAAAAAAAAACTGCTTTTTAATTTTCTTATTTGCCAAATCAAAAGTTGATTATTTATAAAGACACGTAAATACATATGCATCTTATAATATTGTATTCGACTATTCGGGCTATAAAATAAAAAGAAAACGAATGAATGCATAAAAATCCCGTATATTAATTAAATGTTACTCTGTGCAAGTAATAAATTGAGAACCCACATTACACATTAGAATAGATAAATTCCCATTTTATATTTTATAATCTATTTTAGGAAGGTAAGTTTATTAGCCAATTTGACTAACAACATTTTCAACTAGTATTACATATACTTGTATTGTTAATCTGTGATGGTAATCCTTAAGATTATAAAGAATAGAGAAGTCCAACTAGAAAGAATATCTACAAACATAAGTGATATAAAATAAGAATTTGCAAAAGAATATATCAAATTATTTAGATTTTAATTAAAGATAATTAATATATATATATACGAATTTGTAGTACTAAGCAAGCCTTATAAATTAAATAAGACAATAACCGTATTGTTGGTAGCCTGGTAGGTATTAGTTAAGTGTGAAAGTTTTGATAACATATTTTTCTTTGTTTTTGGTGGAAATAAGAAGCTTAATTAACTAGTACTACATCTATATAGCTGCTAGTAGTCACATACTCACGCAAGAATATGTTGCATTTGGAAAATAAAGTGATGTACAAGCTTTACTCAAATTACCTAATAATGTCACCTCTTTATTTTTTTTTTCCTTACGAAACTCTAACATTAGAATGTGAAAATATTTATGGCTAAAAACCAAAGCCCAAAGGACAAGTTCACATGTTGATATTAATTTTCTCTTAGGATGTTTTGGTTGCTATATCGTCAACTTGTAAAGAGTACTTTTTAGTTTCACAAGGACATCTTATTGTTTTTAAATTCCCCTAAAAAAAAATACGTTTTTATTTAAAAAAAAAAAAGGGTTTGGAATAAAAAACATGTTTTTTTTTTTAAAAACCAATCAAACATAAAAGGGCATGGAATAATAAAAGAAAGGATTTATATAATCTTCAATTTTTTTATATTTTCTTTTCTAACCAAGGTTTCCTCTTCTATATAATTCGAGAAATTAAATTGGGTTCTTATAAATTTAAATGATAAATATATTTAACTACTAATACAACTTACAATCATTAAAAGCTAAATTAAAACTTATTTTACTCACCTTAAATGAAAAGCTACTAGACAATCAAGGAAGCGAAGAGGGCAGAAGATGGTGCTAGCTTACGACGCTGGGTTCGTGCAGTTTGATCGAGCTGCTCCGACACCGAAGATGAGTTCGGTAGTGTGGTGATATACTACGTACAATCCCGTATTTGAAGTTGGATATATGACTTATATCGAATGATTGTTGGTCATAGTGATCAACAATGCAAGTAACTAGGGATGAATTGAATAATAATACATACACGTACTATATGGTACTATTTATATATATTTCGATATAATAAGATTGAAAAAGTTGAATTGGAGTTATAAATCTATTATAATTAGTTTATAGCTTGTATGAATCCATGAAAGTAAATAGAAAGTAAATGGAGTTGTAAAGGTTTAAAATAGAGTTGGAAATTGGGGGAAGAAGAGCTATGTTGCAAACTGAAGATAATGCAACTTGACAAGAGTCCAAGGCGTACTCTTCTATTTATATGGCTAGCTAATAGGGAAACAAAAGTAGAGATAAAGAGAAAAGAAAAGGAAAAGGTTAGGCCAATGATTTATAATAAGATTGAAAAATATTGTCTCACAAAATTAAATGGTCCAAAAGAAGTACTATGTAAAACAAGCTAAGGATTTAATAAAATACACATTCGGAGTTTGAGATGCTTGAAATTAATTATACTCCGAATTTTTAAGAAAAATACTATTAGATGAATTATTTTTTTTTAAAAAAATAAGATCATATATTTTAATAAGTTTTATTAAGGAACAAAAATATGGGTTAGTTGCACTTTAATTTTTTGAAATGACTCGATTGGAATCGGACGTTGTTAAGTTGTGTTAGTTTACTGTTAAATTGTTTTTTTTTATAATGGTGCACTCAACTAATCCAATATTAGTTTTTGTTCTTTGTTAGATGATTAAACTAACAATAAACATAATAAGTGGAGGAGTTACCAACATCTTCCCTTTTCTTATCTTTGCTTTTCTATTTATAAAAAAATTGAAGCCCAATAGTAAAAACGAAAAAAAAAATACGGTGGATTACTTTTAATATAGAAAATAATATTGTGACGAGGGAAGTTAGTTGAAAATAAGGTCGTGACCAGGAGGCAACTTGTTGGAATTTTTCAAGTCTCATTCTATTCTCTAAAACTCAACTTAACTTTCACCACATGAGTCTCTATTTCAATTTTACATGCTAATACATGTAAGTTTACGTTTATCTCCTACTAATGTGCTTTAATTCATGCTTGTTTTTCTTATAATATGTTCTACATTCGTACATTGCTCAATTAATTATCGTTACATATAATGATCCACATTTGAAGTTATACTGAAATGAATTGTATTAGAGCAAACAATATTGATTTATCCATGTAAATTATTACAATGCATGTAAACGTATTTAAAGTAGGAAGTATGTATATTGATTAACAATTGAAAACACACTTCACATAGTCATATGCTATGCATAACACCCATATAACTCTTTAAAGTTTGTACTCCGTAATTGAGTAATAATTCCAAATAATATGATGTAAATAATTTTCTTCCCATTCTCGTCTTTCACATGGTGACCAAATGTCTTTTCTCCAAAATAAACATATTCTCTTTGTTTTACATTTTCACCAAATTGGTATATGCATTATTCCGTAATTCGTTCCACTTGAAAATTTGATATTAATTAGATGATAGTAGTGATTTGAAGGATGTGTATTTGAATTATTTGCCGTTACACCTTTTTTTTTTTTTTTTTTTTTTGAAGGAATCTTTTCTACTATTGGATTTTTCTACACTCAAATCAATTGAGTTTCATGGAAATGTTTTATACTCAAATCAATTGTGTTTCATGGAAATGTTTTTTTAATAACAAAAAAAGGAAGAAAGAACTCAAAAAAGTGGTCTAAAAATACCCTAATTTAGCTTATTTGAGAAAAAAAAAAAAAAAAAAACCATTATTATTAATTTACTGTTACAAAAAATGCAATAGTATAATTAACTAGGTTAGTTCTTGCATCAAATTAAAATGGAGCATATGCTAAGATTTTCTATTAATTTACTTTTGCCCTTTCCCCAAAATGAACCTTCATTTCACACTTTTACCATTATTCAATCATCAATTACATAATACTAAAAGCGAATCTAACATGACACTTGTCATGTTTTGCTAAAAAAATTTCCCGCTACTTTTTTCTTTCCATTTTTTTTCTTTTTTATAAAAAATCTTCATTAATATTATTTTATATATCCTATGATATTTAACTTTCAATTTGGCAACTATATACGAAATATATTCTATATGCATATCTTTCATATTTTTTATTATAGGTGTTTTTCTATAATAAACAAACCCATAATAAGGTAATATATTAGAATAATAAATGTACTACTCCCGTACTTTATATCATTCTACAACGTATTTTTCTTTGAAAGTTTTTTTTGCTCTAACCAGGATTTGATACTTTAGCTATTATTATATATTTATTAATTTTTTTTATAATATTAATAACATTACAATTCAATAACTATAAACATAAACATAAAACAAAATTAAAAAATTAAGATTATTAATTTTCATAAAAAATTAGTCAATTTAATTTGTAAAACATTGTGTCAGTTATAGTATGCTACGGAGTATAAAATATAGTGCCGGTCAAAACATGCCAACAAAATAGGGACATATGGGTATATAATTACATTGCACGGGTTATAATATTATAAATTGCATTTTCATATAAAACATTATAATCATTAAATATTTGTGTGTTTTTTTTTTAATGTTTAATAATCAATATCTTTTGATAACAGTATAATATAAATTCAAGTTTTGTTATTTTTTTTTTTTTTTGAAAAGAAATTTAAGTATTTGTTTCAATTAAAAATATTTTTTTTTTTTTTGAAAAAAAAAAAATATTGTTGTATTAACATTATAATTCACTGATTCATAATTTGATTAAGTAAAAACCGTGCGTTGCATGAGATTTAAACTAGTTATTCAATAAAAGCTAAACTTTGAAAAAAAAAAAATACACCCATACATCATAAAGCAAAATAGGTGAGTATGTAAACCATAATTGTAAAATTTTGACAGGTTATGTTACTAAATTTAGCACCCAATAATTCTTCACTTATTCAATATGTTGACATATTTAATGAGTATTTTGTCTTTTGTACGTTGAAAGTTGCTTTTTTTTTTTTTTTTTTTTTTTTTTCTTCTTTAAAAAAAAAAACGAAATTGATAGTTGCTTTTCAATTTCATGTCCTTTATTTTAATGATTCAAATTGTTAATGATATTTTTCTTGATATTCTAATCTATTGTAGAATAGGTTGGTAGTTGGATGAAAATCTAAGACAGATAATACGGAGTAGTGCTTTTAGGTTTGATTTTGAATTTCTCAAAAAAAAAAAAAAAAAAAAAAAGTGCTTTTAGGTCTTAATTAATTAGCCTGACATTACGTGTAATAATGATGATTTATAAATTATTAAGAAGGATCAAGTAATAAGGCTACAATCTCTCTTCTAGGGTTTTAGTTTTCTTGGCCGTTTAGGCTGGAAATAGTCTAATTTCTTCGAAAATTAGACTATTTCCGACCCTTTTTCTTTAATTCAATTTAGTTTTTTTTTTTTTATTTTGCTTTACGTTTTGTTTGAAGCGGTGGAGTATGAGCTATGCCAAATATGCAAATTAGTTATGATATTGATTGTAAAAGTTATGATATTTTCTCTAAATCTGTGGTTTACAGATCTTTATTATTGTAGATGCCGTTTCGCTATTATTTAATGATATTATTACTTCCCGTTCAAAAAAAAAATTGATGATTTATAAGGTTTTGATTTTTTTTTTTTTTTTTTTTTTTTTTTGAAAGGATGATAATTTATCATGTTTAACTTAAGTTGAAGAGAATTCTATAGGGACTGTGTGTTTCTGATTGACAAAGCAATTCACTTTTTTTTTTATGAAAGCAAACAAAGCAATTCACTGATTATTAGCACGCTATGATTAGAATATAGGTTGTCTTTCAAGAAACTGATGGAGCCACCTGACATATTAGAGAAAAAAATATTAATTATACAAAAATTTATTTTATTTTTCTACTAAATAGTTTGAATTGGAGCTATAATTTCTTAACTAAGTAAAATCATTCACACTTAATTGTGTTTCTTTATCATGTGATCATCTTAGACTCATTCATATAGACAACTCCATATGCTTGGATTTTTATATAATTTAATTTAACCTCTAATACATCGTAAAATAAATATGAATTCTTGACTTCATGTGATAATTAAAATGCCTAAAAGTCGTCATTCTTGAACTTGATTAGTGTAAATTCAATGTTTGAATTACTCTTGAATCTTAACTAGCCTTCTGGCCCGTGCAATGCACGGGTTATTCATATAAAATTGTATTGAGAGATAAATGAGGAAATATCAGTAAGTCATTATAGGGTATAATATATAATCGGAAAAATTGTATTAAGAGATAAGTGAGGAAATATCAGTAAGTCATTATAGGGTATAATATGTAATCGGAAACATAATTAAAGAAATTAAAATTTTGGAACTTTAATCGAAACAAAGGCTTAAATAGAAGGTGGAAGGGCTAAAATTAAAGAGAGAATAGGAAAATGTTGAATTAAAGGGGAGAGATGAAGTGTGTATGAAAGATGAACTATAAGTTTAATGAAAGAATTAAAAAAAAAATGGTGTAATAAAAAATTAAGAGTGTAAAATGACATGTGGCACTATGGTTAGAGAAGTGTAATAGAATGGATGGGGACATGTGTCTTTCTTAGTATCTTTGTTATAGTTTTTAAATACTAAGTATAGATTAATAAGGATTGATTTATTTGATTTTGGTATCATCTTGCTTATATCAATAAACATTGTTCCTAATATCGTATTCTTCTTTTTATTGATAAAGTATTTTAGGATGTGATCAGTTGCGTAAGACTAGAAATGAAGAGGTACAATCTATTGATTATGTATCAAATTTGATCGATGTTTTGTGTGTTGATCACTTGATGATTATAAATTGGTTGTGTTTCGGGTGAAAACAATAGGACCTTGCCGAAGGTCCGATGAAGTGGATGAAGACTTGTCCGGTCCAAAGGATGTTGGGCCGAAGGTTTCCTGCACAGCGAACACACGTAAACTGGCCTCGGGGGTGGATCCGAGGAAGACCCCTCCGATGCCTAAGTCAAACAGTGTTTAGAGAGTGAAAGCTATGCAAGAGATTTAATGCTTGAGGCTTTAATGTGCATAAATGACAAATGGTGTAATTGAAGGCTTTTATACCTTGGCATGACAAAGGGAGGAGGATGATTGGGCCGAATTAAGTCATGGGCTGACCATGACACTTTGGACCAATTGACCCATGGCTGACTTGGCTTGATTGGAGGCTTGGGCCTTGACCTTGGAATATTGGATCATTTAATGACTAGGCCCAATTAGCTTAATTGGACCCAAACAACTTGCCCCCCAGACCCGATTTGGAAGGATGACGGGTCGGGTTTGAATCCAATAAAAATGGAGGGAAGTAAATGATTTAATTAAATCAAAAGATTTAAATTTTAAACAGTCATTAACTAAATAACTGTAATTAGGATGATTAATGGGAAGTTGAGTGGATAGTGGGCGGTTAATCAAGAGAGAGAGAGAGGGTTTAACGGTTACTTAAGAAGGCTTTTAAGAGGAATTAAGCATTCTGACTTTCGAATTTCTCATTTTCTGGAAACATAAAACCACTTTCGCCATTTCTCTCCTCATTTCTTCACCAATCCCTTCTCGAACTCTCTCAAGAAACCGCTACTTCCACTTCGAAATTCCACTGTACCCCCGAAATCAAAGCTCGACGCTCGAACCCGCTGCTCCGACTCACTGAATCGGCGAGTTTCAATTCTCATAAAGGTAATTTTTCTCGAATTTTCCTTGATTTTCTTAGTTTTCTCAACAAACTCCTCTTTTCCCGACTTCCTTTCTCGCGAATTCGTCAATGGCTCGCTTAAGAGGTCGCCGGACTGGGAGACGAGGTCAGGCCTTGGACCCTAGGGATCGTACTGACGTATGGAATGGGGAGCGCGTCGAGGAAGACCCGGAAAGGGGAATTCCGGCGGTCCCCTTAAATGCAGCTGCCCCTCAGCAAGGGGCCGAGGCTGGACCTGCCCCTCAGCAGGGTGCCGAGGCTGGGGTTGCTGAACAAGGGGAAGATCTTCCTCCTATTCTCTGGGATTTGCTACCCGGGCATATTGAATGGCAGGATGCTGAAGCCCGGAAAGCTATGATAAACAATACCCCTTATTATTGGTGGGTTAGGCACGCCGAAGCCTATCGATTTGCCGAATAGATCAAGCTACACTACGACATCCTTGAAGAAGACGGGTATTGGTGCCGAATGCCCTCGCCGACTGATCGAATTCATTGCTCTCCCCCTGGGTATGTGGGGGTATATACTCGGCAATTGCAGTACGGGCTTCGGTTCCCCTTGGATCCCTTCGTCAGGGACATTTTGATAAAGTATAGGATCTCTTTGTGCCAGTTGACACCCGTCAGTATTCGGCGGGTGATGACCTATCTCTGGGTATGCAAGTTATTTGCTGTTGAGCCGAGCTTGCACTGCTTTCGAAGGATGCATCAGCTGGTGCAAAACACCCTAAGCATATATGGTAAACATGGGGCTGGCTGGTGGAGAATCGAGAGTTATCCACAATATTTGACCATGTGGCTGAATGACTCTTCGGATAATGACTGGAGAGGCCAGTGGATCTGGGTGAGGGCCCCTGCTGATCCGGAGCACCCTTACTTTTTCGGGGCTCCTCGCTATCTCTCCAGGCCCGATCCGAACATGCAAGATTTGGGTCCTGAAGATCCTGATGCCGCCAGCCACCCAAGTTATGAGCAGATGAGCTTCTTCGGGAAGCAGAAAAATCCTGGGGGGACCGGCCGAATGAGGGCTATCCCAACCCGATGGCTTCCCGATAACCACTACGTCTTCCAAGAGAAGATGCTTGCAGTTGTCGGCCTCAGCCGAAAGCATAGAGGCAGTAAGCACCCTCGGCTGGGGCCGAGGACTTTATTTCGTTATTGCCTTATTTGTTTTGCCTATATCTTAGAGTTAACCTTCAACTTCTCCTTTCAAAATTGAGCGAGGCCACCTCCGGCATTGATTACGATCGGCTGGGAGTGAATGCTGAAAGGGTCATCCTAGACCGCGCTCCAGCTATCACCGCTCCGAAGGATCGTCCTCTGCACCTACACCCCACGGGCCTTCAAATCGAGGCTGCTACAGATTATCTGAGGCAGAAGCTTTGGTGGGAGAAGCAGGATCCTTTGAGGCCTTTGCTCGCCAAGGAGGTGCTTTCTGCTCAGGCTGCTGAGGAGATGACTAGGGCAATCAACTCTCTAGAGAGGGGTGAGGGGACTTCTAGAGCTGCCGAGGTCCAGCTGAAGACCCTGGTAAGTCTTTCAACGCTTGCTCTTTTTTTTTTTTTCTTTTTTTTTTTACTGATCCCTTCTTGCTCCCCCACTTCTGCAGTCTGAGGAAGAGGGCAGAAGGAGAGAAGGAAAGGGTCCGGCATCGTCAGACGACTTTTCAGAGCTTGAATCCTCAGACTCTGACGATATGGACGATCAGCCTCTGGAGCAGAGGAAGAGGAGAAGGACGGGCCCAGCTGTTATGGGTCCGGGAGAGTTTACGCTGGGGCCGAGGCTTGGCGTAGTAATAAGGGAACCGACTGTTGGACGGGGCAGGGTTCCGAGAAGTACAGGGGGTCCTCCGCCCCCGGTTCAGCCACCACCGCCAATCCCGTCGCCGCCGAGGACTCCTCCTCCAACTGCTGATATGGAGGTGGACCAGCGGACTCCTGATCCGAAGGAGGGGGTTCCTGAAGCGATTTCCAACAGGGGAGTGCTGCTGAGCTCCCTGAGGCTGAGATTGCTGAAGTAGCCGAGGAGGCGGTTACTGCTGGAGACGGGGCCCCTAGGGGCTTCACCGAAGAGATCCAGCGGGAGGTTGACGCCTTCCAAGCTGGAGGGGACCAAACTGAAGGAGGGGAAACGACTGAGCCCGAGAAAGCTGATGAAGTTCCGTCAACTTCGTTCCCCTCTTTCAAATCCTTCCAATCTGGGGACATGGGGTTCTCAGCCAAGAAGTGCTCTATCCCTGCTGGCGTTAGGGCCGAGATTTGGGGTAAGCACAAGGAAAGCGCTGAGGCTTATTTCGGTGGGTGCTCCGACTTATCTGAAATGGAGCAGGTCCGAGAATGGTCTGTTCGGGCCACTGTTGGAATAGCCGAACCTGGTCCCTCAGTACCAGATCCTGCCCGAGACAACCAGAGGCTACTGATGCAGGTATACAACAAAATTTTGCACTTTCAACATCCCCAATTTACTCCATGCCAATTTTATTTGACTTAGATTTAATTTTGGTTCTACAGGTTGTCTACAACCATACCATGACCTGAGAGATGATTGATACACTCCAGGAAAGGGTGGACACTGCTGAAACGGAGGCAAAGCTTGCCCAGCTGAAGCAAGAGAAAGCCGAGCACAGGGCTCAAGTTGTGATTGACTCCTTCAACACCTTCTGCGCTGAAATGGAGAAGGACGTCCTGCCTCAAATAGATGAAGGTGAGGCCCTGCTCAAAGCCTTCGGCGGGGTTGATGTTCCCAGCCTCAAGGCCAAGATTCAGCAAAAAAAATTGACGCTGAGGTCAAATCTCAAGTGCTGGCCCGAGATGAGGTATCTCGGCAAAAGATCAAGATCCTGGAGGCTAACGTCAAACAACACCGCGAAGCCTGCGAAACGAGGGAGAAGGAGCTGGTCGAGGCTGGGATTCAGCTAGAGTCTCAGCGGCAAAGCATCACCGGTTTGGAGGTTCAGCTGAAGAACCAGGAAGAGCGCTTTTCCCAAGCCTGAGCCCAGGCTGAGCAGACTGAGCAACAACTTGCTGATGCCGAGGCTCAGTTGAAGAGACAACGAGAGTCTTCCCAGAAAGCCTTGGAGGAAGTGTAGAAGAAGCTGGCCGATGCTGAGGCCCAGCTAGCCCTCAGGGTTTACACCCAGGAGGAGTACTCGACTGCCTATCTCAACGGCTATGGGGTAGCTCGGAGA
Source organism: Chenopodium album (assembly GCF_948465745.1). Classification (NCBI taxonomy): domain Eukaryota; kingdom Viridiplantae; phylum Streptophyta; class Magnoliopsida; order Caryophyllales; family Amaranthaceae; genus Chenopodium; species Chenopodium album. The sequence goes on from NC_137837.1 coordinate 71,379,922, forward strand.
CTGGCTCTTCATGCTGCGCCTGACTTGGATTGGTATCAGTGCGAATTCTAGGCTGAGGACCCCGCGGATCCTCATATGCAGCAAGCCAGTCAGGCTGAAGTTGACTTGCTGGCTCGCCTCCAGGCCGAGGATGCTGAGATGAGGGAGGTTGAGCTGAAAGAAGCTGAGATGAAGGAAGCTGAAGTCCATCCAGGCTTCAGTTCGACCTGCTTCTTCTGCAGCTGGAGCTGATGCCGCGCTGGACTCCACCCCCATTGGGATGCCTGACCCTCCAGCTGAAGCCTAGGGACTCGGGCAGTCGTCTTCCGAATCTTGCGGATCAACGTGCTCTTAAAATGAAAGATGCCGCTTTCTGACTGTTTCTTGCCTTTGTTTTTGCTTCAGCTTGCCTCAGTGTACAAACTATTTGTCTTTTGTCTTGTACGCATTTCGGTAGCTGTTATTTTCCGCTTGTGGGCGGCTACCAATATTATCTTTTACTTTGCTTGAACATTTATGCTTTGTAGCTCGTAATGTATTTATGCATTTGACATTTCCCTCATACTGTTTTGCCTTGAACTTGCATTTTTTTTTTTTTTGCTAAGTACAAAGCTTCATCTTAGAGGGTGTCAGCTGAGGCAATCTGCACTTGTGCTTCTTGCCCTCCCAGATATCTGAAGACTTGTTCTTCGGATTTCTGAGATTGTTATCATTTTCCTTGTCTATTTTCTGCCGGTTTATGCTTTTGCTCTTGATTCTTCGTCTGCCTTAAAAATGGATATCTCAAACACAGGGCCAATTGAAGGCAGTGTTTCAGATAATGGCTATCTGGGATGCAGGGCTCAGCTAAGGCAACATCCCAGATTCGTCCATGGACTCATTGCCTTTGCAGAACAAGTCTTACTGGGGTTTCCACCCCAGCTGAAGGACCAGGGTTCCTTAAAAAGGCGAGTTTATCGGCAATCCGAAACATGATGCTCTGAGGGCAAAGGTTTCGGACATGGCCGAAGAAAACCCTTAAAGAGTAGACAGCATAAAGAAAAAAAACAGGACAGAATATTGCAAATATTTGTAGAAAATAGTGGCTCTGAGGCCTTTCATTAATGATTCAAAATTTACTTACAACGATTGTTCTGCCCCGAAGGGTTTACACATGGTATTTTTTAAGTACATCAGCATTCCAGTGATTTTTCAACTCAGTCCCATCTAATTGTCGAAGTCGGTATGTTCCTGGCTGAAGCTCATCATACACTTCATAGGGTCCCTCCCAGACGCCGAGAGTTTCCCATGAATTCGGTTTTTCTGCACTGCAGCAGCGTTCCGAAGGACGAGGTCTCCAATTTTGAGAGGCCTCGCTTGGACTCTTCGGTTGTAAAATTTGCTGACTCTCTACTTGTATGCAGCCATTCTGACTCGGGCTGAGTCTCTTACTTCATCGAGGAAATCGAGGGATTCCCTCATAAGATCCTCATTCTCAGCTGAGAAGTGATGCACTCGCAGGCTTTCTGTACCTATTTCCACGGGGAGAACGGCTTCGGCGCCATACACCAGTTCAAAGGGTGAGTGGCCCGTTGCCTCTTTTTCGGTTGTTCGAAGGGACCAGAGGGTTCCTGGGAGCTCCTCCAGCCACTTGGACTTTTGATCTTCCACCCTCTTTTTGAGGGTGTTCAGGATCTGCTTATTTGCAGCTTCAGCTTGTCCGTTACTTTGCGGGTGGCATACCGCTGAATATGCCAGTTTGATGCCGAACTGATCTGTATACCGCTTGAGCGGCAGGTTATCGAACTGCCTCCCATGATCGAAGACAAATACTTTCGGGATGCCGAAACAAGTGATGATATTCTGCCAGATAAATTTTCTGACAGTCTGCTCTGTAATGTTTGAGGCTGCTTCGGCTTCAATCCATTTACTGAAATAGTCGACACCGACTATCAGCCATTTTTTCTGGTATGCGGCATCCGGAAATGGGCCCAGGACATCCAGTCCCCATAAGGCGAATGGAGGGGGATTCAGCACAGGCTGAAGCTCCTAGGCTGGCTGATGGATGACTGGTGCGAACTTTTGGCATTTTTCGCATTTTCTGACCAGTTACTTAGCGTCTGAGACCATGGTGGGCCAATAGTACCCCGCCCTTAATGCTTTGTGGGCCAAGGTCCTTCCCCCAATGTGGTTTCCACAGATGCCGAGGTGGATTTCTCGAAGGATGTAATCTGCATCCGTCGGTCCCACGCATTTCAGCAATGGAGCTGAGAAGGACTTCCTCAGCAGCTCCCCGTTGAAGACAACGAACCTTGAACCCGTTCGCTTCAACTTGGAGGCTAAAATTCTTTCTTCGGGAATTTCTCCCCGAAGCTTGAAAGCCAGGATGGGATCCATCCAGCTTGGCTCTTGATCAACGCAGCACACTTCAGATGCTTCGTCGACACTTCTTTCTCGGCGCACCTCCACATATACAGATCGGTTCAGCTTAGTGAGAGTTGAACTAGCAAGTTTGGAGAGTGCATCGGCTTGAGCATTCTGACCCCTGGGGATCAGCTGAACCTCAAAAGTTCTCAGCTTTGCAATAACTGACTTGATCTTGGCAAGGTATGAAATCATTGAGGGCTCTTTGGCCTCGTAGCTGCCACCAATCTGATATGCAACTAGCTGAGAGTCTGTCTTCAGACAAACGTGTTCAGCTTCCAGCGAGATGCACAATTCTAGGCCGGCTATGGCCGCCTCATATTCGGCTGATGCTGAATTCTGTGAGCTCAAAAGCCCATTTGGCCAACCTACCAGATTTTTCCACCTTGCCGAGAACCTTTTCCAGCGGCTGATCTGTTAAAACCACTATCTGATGACAATCAAAATAGGGTCTTAACTTCCGAGCGGCTACCACCACTGCATAAGCAACTTTTTCAAGTAAGGGGTAGCGGGTCTCAGCATCCGTCAGGGTGTGACTGACGAAGTAGATCGGTTGCTGAACCTTATTTTCCTCCCTCAGCAGCATTGACTGATGATGGCTGGGCTGACAGCCACGTATAAGTACAGGGATTCTCCCTCCACTGGGCTAGCCAGCGTTGGGAGTTGAGCCAGGTGCTCCCGAAGCTGCTTGAAGGCTTCTTTTTGCTCATCTTCCCAGACGAGCTCTTTTGTTTTCGGGAGTTTCAGAGCTTTGAAGAAAGGTAACCCCTTATCCGAGGCCCTGAAGATGAACCTCGAGAGGGCTGCCATTCTTCCGGTGAGCCGCTGAACATCCCTCTTTGTTTTCGGCTCGGGAAGATTGAGTGCTGCCTGCACCTTGGCGGGATTGGCTTCAATCCCTCTTTTGCTTACCATGAACCCAAGGAATTTCCCTAACTTCACGCCGAAGACACACTTCTTCGGATTCAGCTTCATCTGGTGCTTTCTTAGGGTGGCGAAAGTTTCTGTCAGGTCCTTGACATGGTCTTCATCTTTTTTGCTCTTGACGATTGAATCGTCAACATAGACTTCCATGTTTCGGCCTTTTTGCTCGGCAAAAACTTGATCCACTAATCTTTGATATGTTGCCCCCGCATTTTTCAATCCGAAGGGCATCATTTTGTAATTATACACCCCGACGTTCGTAACGAATGCCGTTTTTGCTCGGTCGTCGGGGTGCATGAAGATCTGATGATACCCAGAAAATGTGTCCATGAAACTAAGCAAGGCGTGGCCACTTGTCGAGTCAACTAGCTGATCGATCCTCGGCAAGGGATAAAAATCCTTCGGACACGCCTTATTTAGGTCCGTGAAGTCAACGCACATTCTCCAGGTGCCATTTGCCTTCTGAATCATCACAACATTAGCCAGCCATTCCGGATACTGACAGGGTTCGATGAAGCCTGCATCCAACAACTTTTTGACCTCGGCTGCGATGTCTCGGTTCTTATTTGCGGAGTAGTTCCGCTTCTTTTTCTTAACTGGCCGACACGTGGGGTCGACATTAAGCTTTTCGGAGATGAGGTCTGGGCTTATCCCGGGCATGTCAGCTGCCGAGAAAGCAAACACATCTCGGTTGTCCCGAAGGAGTTGGATGAGTTCAACGCGGACTTTCGGATCAAGGTCTAATCCGATTGTAACGCATTTTTCAGCGTCTCCTTCGGTCAACTCGACCGTTTCGGTCTGATGGTCCAGCTCCCTCGCCGTGGGGATGGACTCCTCATTTTCTGGTCTACTGTCTATGTCAGCAGGAGTTCCAGATTTTTTCTTTTTCGGCTGGCTCTCTGAGTCTTTCGGCTCAGATGATGAGCTAGCCTTTTCTTTTTCTAGCCCTTTTTCTTTGGCCAGGTCTCCTTGAGCCGAAGCACTTAGGCCCTTCGGCTTTTTCGCGCTCGGCTGATTATCTTTATCCTCCTCATCCTCGTCGTCCTCTTTTATACGACTGGTGGACGCCTTGAGGTAGTTGCACCTTCGGGCCTCCTTCTGGCTGCCCTCAATCCTCTCGGGGTAGCCGGCATCCGAGACATAAATCATCAGCTGATGGTATGTCAAGACTACCCCTTAGATCTCATGAATAATGGGTCTCCCCATGATCACGTTGTACACAGAAGGAGCATCGATGACCAAGAATTCAGTCATGACGTTCCTGGCTGCCTCATCGCAGCCGATGGTGACAGGAAGTGTTACCTTCCCGTCTGGATAAGTTGAGGCCCCGTTGAATCCGGATACCGGGTAGGGTACCGGCATGAGGTGCTTGGGCTTCAACTTAATTTGATTGTAGGCCTTTCGGAACACAATGTTTGCCCTGCTGCCACCATCAACAAGAACCTTGCTGACGTCGTGGTTGGCCACCGTGGCGATGATCACCAACGGATCCTCGTGAGGGAACGTTACCCCCCAGCAGTCGGCGGTTATGAACGTCATGTTCGGCACCGGCGACTGAGGAGGCTGAATGCTAGCATTGTTCACCTGGTGGGTCAGAGCCCTAAGATGTCATTTGTGTTCCCTCCGAGAACATATTCCTCCCGAGATAACATTAATTGGAGGGAATTTTCCCTCCGCGTTTTTGCTGTTTTTCCGGGGGAAGTCAAGCTCTTGCCGAGAGTCCTTTTCGGATTTCTTAGCCTCTTTTTTCTCGCGGTGATCTGCGATGTATTTTTTTCAAGTACCCCTTCCGGACCATATCTTCGATCTGGTCCTTCAGCTGGATACACTCTTCAGTGTTGTGTCCCGGTGATTCGTGGAACTCACACCACTGATTTTTATTTTTGCGCTGATACCACTCGGGGAGTGGTCTCGGCTTCCTATAACTCTGCTCTTCCTTCGTTACGCTGTGGATCTTAGCGCGCGGAAGGGCTAGCGGAGTATAAGACTCATATCTGCCTGTGAACGGGGCAGATTTTTCCTTCTTCGGCTCGTTGGCCGAAGATTGTTCCGAGGCTTTTGCCTTTCCTTTCGTCTTCTGGCCTTGGCCTTCAGACGATTGTTTTTGCTTCCCATTCCCGGATTGGGGTTGGGACTTTGTTTTTTTCCACTCCTCGGCTCGGATGAATTTATCCGAGGCATTCAGAGCTTCCTCCAAGGTCTGCGGGGTGTGCATGACCATGAAGTCTAGGAACTTTCCAGGCTGAAGGCCGTTCTGCATTGCAAAAACTTCCAGCCCTTGGTCCAGCTGAGAAACGCTGGATGACTCGTTGCTGAAACGGGTCAAGTAGTCTCGGAGACTCTCAGTCTCCCCTTGCTGCAGGCCCATGAGCTCAGCAGTGGTCTTCTCTCGGCGGTTTGCCGTGGAGAATTTGCTCTTAAACTTGGTGGACAGGTCGTCCCACCCCGTTATAGAGCCTTCCTTTACTCCCTTGGAGATCCACGCTTGCGCGACTCCCTTGAGAGTGGTGGGAAAATATTTGCACCAGGTCGCTTCGGACCTCGGGCAGAGATGCATGTGCCCCTCGTAGGAGGCGATATGGTCCTTCGGATCTGAAGTCCCATCATATGTAATGTGCGACGATATTTTAACCGTAGGCACATGCTCTTCCAGAATCCATTGCTCGAATGGAGAACTTGTGGGTAGCATAACGACCTTGCCTTTGTTCCTGGCCGAAGGGACCGCGCTCCGCCCTCTTAGAGAGGTAGGAGTGGTTTTCGTCCCTGGCTGGGAAGTTTGGGCCTCGGCCACAGGGAACGAGAGGCGGCTATGCACGCTCGGCTCCCTGCCACCGAGTCGGTCAAGCACGCTTCGGCGAACAGTCTCAGGTCGCTCTCGGCGGGCAGATTCCGGCCGAGAGGCTGAGCTGCTGCTCTTATGCGTTTCTGGCCGAGAGGTAGAGGATCCTTTGAAAAATTGAGGGTTCTTTTTCCTCTCTCTTTCAGTCCTCCAGGTATCCTCTTCCCACTCTTCCAGCTCCCGGAAGGAGGGAGGCTTCCCCCCATCTTGGTCGAGCTTCCTCCGCTGATTCCTGGTATGCGGAGGAGTTCGATCACGAGGTGGAGGCATATTTTGTGCCCTCATTGCCTCCATGAGCACCGACAACGCTCTTGCCACTTCTTCCGAGCTGGGCCCCGTCAAAGGGGCCCTCGGCTGAGTGTGAGAGTGAGAGCGGATGGTCAAAGGTTGGCTTTGGGGCACTGATTGAGTCCTATGATCGGACTGACTTCTGTTAGACCGAGGGGGACTCGGTCTATGATGAGAGTTGTGAATTACGGGAGAAAGGGAATCCTCCCGGTATGACCCTCCCCCTGAACTAGCACCCTTAGAAGAGTTTCGGTCCGGCGAAGGTGATGGTGTAGGAGTTTTAGGCCTTTCGCCCGCTCTTTGACTTAGTCTTCTGTTCTTGCGGTTCTTAGCCATTACTACTAAGATGATTGCAAGATGATTTTGATTGGCTTAAATATTTTTTGAAAGTCTTCCCCACAGACGGCGTCAAATTGTTTCGGGTGAAAACAATAGGACCTTGCCGAAGGTCCGATGAAGTGGATGAAGACTTGTCCGGTCTAAAGGATGTTGGGCCGAAGGTTTCCTGCACAGCGAACACACGTAAACTGGCCTCGGGGGTGGATCCGAGGAAGATTCCTCCGATGCCTAAGTCAAACAGTGTTTAGACAGAGAAAGCTATGCAAGAGATTTAATGCTTGAGGCTTTAATGTGCATAAATGACAAATGGTGTAATTGAAGGCTTTTATACCTTGGCATGACAAAGGGAGGAGGATGATTGGGCCGGATTAAGTCATGGGCTGACCATGACACTTTGGACCAATTGACCCATGGCTGACTTGACTTGATTGGAGGCTTGAGCCTTGACCTTGGAATATTGGATCATTTAATGACTAGGCCCAATTAGCTTAATTGGACCCAAACAGGTTGTATTCACTTGTATATCACAAGTTGCTCACGGGCAATATTTCCGCATTGATGTCATTATTATTGGGTATAATTTGATATGGCACTTTTGAAATAATAATTTTTGTTCTAATAACATGATTGGATCAACGTACCTTAAGAAAAGAAACTACATACTACTGGAGAAAGAAATTCACTACTTCTTGGTTTAAATTTTGAGGTATAATTTCTTAACTAAGTAATGTATATAAGTGATTATTAATATCACATCTTTACCTTAATTAGAAACACAATTAAACTTCCTAGTAAATTTTACGCTTTAAGTTTGCTAGCTTGGAGTCTGATGTCTTTCTTTGCACCATATAATTATTGTAAGCTTATAAGCACTTTTTGCTTCATCTAATTATAAGATTTAAAAGTTAGTACTCTTACATAATGCCAAGTTACAATATGTTATCATCGTAATAATTATAAATCACTAATTTAGTCATAATAAGACTCCTTTCAATGCAAAAAAAAAAAGTCATAATAAGACTACGCTCATTTGATAAGAGCAAGTTACCCATGATCGATCACGACCCACGGAATATAAATCTTCCAAACCTATATGGCATTAAATATACTAGTACAATAGTACGAGTAGTAACTAGGTACTAATTGAAAATTTGAAAGTATCTTGCAAACTATGTCCAAATATCATTTTTTTTTAAGAAATGACCAAATATTTTGTATTTACTGATAATTGTAAAAGGAATATGTGTCATGACATACGATGTAGATTAAATAAAGTAACTTTTTTGAGGGAATGGATTTACACGACCGTCAATAAGGAATTGTTGACAATGATTGAATTAAATGACAAGCAAACATATTTCTTTTGATATGAACTACATACATTACATTACGTAAAATAGATGTTGCAACCTAGGTTCCATATTTTGTCCTTATATAATTGAAAAAGTTATTCTAATTTTTAAAATTAATTCACTAGACAGCTTCAAATGAATAGAATATGTTGTCATTACTTTAAAACTGAAAGAAATATGAAGTATTAGTTTGACCATTATTTTTTTTTTGAAATAAGTTTGACCATTAATTTAGTTATCCAATATTTATTCTTCAAAATGAGGACTATTATTGACTCGATCATTTCTAATTATGGATCCAATAGTTATGAGTATTCTCTAATTAATTCATTTTTTTTTTTAATTTAACAAGTAATTTAAAAACTAAAGTAGGATCAATAATATGCAATTTTTTTAGTGTTGAGAGAGATTATTCTAAAAAAAATAATTTCATTAGTTGGTCATGAAAGAGGATAATTACAATTCGTCCTTGTTATATGACCTTGCACTCTTAGGTGTGTCAGTGAATGTGACTTGCATCACAACTTTACCTTAATTACCCAAGCTAAGTATATACATAAAAGTGTGCTTTTGAAAAGAAAAAAAAGTATCCGCTGTTGTAAAATGATAATCCAAAAAGGCCGGCCTTGTCCAAAAAAGTAAAAGTATCAACTATCGTAAAATGATGTGAATACTTCAATTTTAGGTAGAAAGGAAAAAAAAAAAAAAAACACCCATTAGGTATAGTGAACTTTGTGGACATAAAATTTTAAATTTCATGTATGTTAATTAGTTAAAAAGTTTATAATACATTATAAAGATTAATAAGTTTTGAAAAATTTCATCATATTTAAAATTTATATATTTAGTTAATTATTAAGATTTTCACACAATGATAAAAAAAAAAATAAAATAAAAAAAAAAAAAAAAAAACTCTATAGTGTCCAACACTTCAACCTCTTTATTGATCAAAATAATGAATCATAGAGTAAAACACTATGACAATATTATTTTTTATATATTAGAACGAAATGATAAAACTAAGCTAAATCAACCACTCTATCTTTTTCCTATTTATATATAACAAATATAAAATTTCACATCTAGTGCATACAAGCAATTTATATTACATCTTATTAATTAAATTTACTGCATTTAAGTGCATGTGATTTATTTTAAATTATGACCTTAAATATTATTAAAAAGAAAGTCTAACCAAACCAGCAACAAGCTTCCCTCCCAACAACCTAATAGGAGTAATAATGTTATTAATGTTTGCAAAGTAATGCATGCATGTGATTTATATCACATGATTACCTTAATTAGAAACTTAATCTTTTAGATGAGCTAGCTCATAATAGTAAACTTTAAACTTTTACGTGAGTCATTATGCAATTTTCTAGCTAGGACATAGGTAGCCTTTAATTTCTTTGTTCCGATCCATTAAAAATATCAACTCCTTATTCCATCTAATTATGACAACATAAGTAATTTTTGTTGTTATTGTCACTAAGCTAATTAATTAATGAGGCAAGATGTATTTTAAAAAGAAATGCACATATTATGAGATGTTCCTAAATGAGGAAAGATGTATGACTAATAAGACTTAAAATAACACCATCAATAAGTAATTTAAATAAAGTGGGTTCGTTGCCAGTCTTGTCACTATATGTACACCTATTATTAATTATATTATCAAATATCTATTGGCTGTGAAATGATTATTCTACCAAAAAAAAAAAAAAAAAAAAAAAAAAAAAAAAAAAAAAAAACACCTAAACTTGTCTTATATGTCCTCATAAATAAAAGTATAAATGTTAATATCTACAAGTATAAGTGTATTGAGTAGTTTCAAAAGTGAAATGTATGTGTCAACTAAAGTAAACTTGATGAATGTAAAATTGTAATTCTCACACAGATTTTAAGACATGGTATAGTAGTGTAATCTTTTATGGATGATATATTTTATTTTATTTTTTTTAAAAAAAGATAAACTTTAAGTGACGGAGAAAGTACAATGACTACGAAGTAAAGTGTGAAATGTGTCAACATTAATTATTCACTTTCGATAACAAAAATTAGAAATCTACAAAATAACAACGTAAACATATTCTTGACAAGGGTTGGGGACCAATTATATGGAATTTGATTCCAAATGGCTATGGGAAACTTGATTTGTTTTATTCTTTTCGTTGAAAAGAGGGGAATAAGTCACATTCAATTACTTACATCCATAAATATTTACGTACCTATTCCATGCATTAAAGTACTCTAGATTACGTCAAAATTTAGAAATTTTTTAATGGACAATACTCTATTAGAATTTAGGCTAAAATAAAATAAAATAGATTAGAATATGTGAATAATTGTGGCTAAAAACCCTAATGTCACTTTGTTCTTCCTACGTTAGGATGTGAGATTATTTGTGGCTAAAAACCAAAGGACAAGTTGTCAAGTTGATATTGATTTTCTCTTAGGTTTTTTTTTGTTGTAGTATATGCATAAATAATGCAGCTAGTATTCTATATATTGTGATGCTATATATTAATTGCATTTTAATTTTAATTTATTAGATTTGTATTAATAATGAGTTTTAAATATTAACAATAATTGTAATCAAAGATATACAAAGTATTAATATTTTTTTTGACAAGAAGATATATTATTGCTAAATGATATGTTATTCCTTAAAATTTGTACTCCAATGATAAAATGGGTCAAAGTACAAACATTATTGGCTTGATTTTAATCTTTTCAAATAATTAGTCAACAAACTTTTGCAAAAGGAGATTGAACTTCTTGTTGAACTGAATTAAATCATAGATATTAGATAGTATAATAGTGCATTTGAACTTTAATTAGGCATATTTGTTAAGCTAGATCGTTGTACTTTACTCTAAAAGTAATTAACTCTTATATAATCAAACATCTTATGAAATTTTTCAACGTGCAGGTCGTCTCAATTTGATACTGATAATTGGTAAGATGCTTACGTATTTATGGACAATTTTACACTCTCATCCAATATTCATATATTCCAATTATTAATGTAAGACAATGAGTTGTCTTATATCTTCTCATAAGTACAAATTATAATACTACCTCCGTTTCTTATTATGTGCAACAAAGAGGTATTATTTGTGAGCCATAAAATATTCCTTTGTTGCACATAATAAGAAACGGAGGTAGTATTTTAAAAGTATATGTTAAGCTTTATAGTGCATACTCGTATTAGTTAATAATGGACCAGCAATGTGTTAAGACCACATATGTATATATTATATTGTATATATACTTGAAAACAGAAGAATGCAATACAAGAAAAATACATTCCTGACAGTATACAATAACATGAATCTAAGAAATTCCGATCCATATAACTTTATTTTACCTCACTTAAAGTTGAAATTAAGTGTATGTGACTAAATATATATAGTTTCAACGAGTGTCAACTAATTTTAAAACGGAGTATATATATATATATATATATATATATATATATATATATATATATATATATATATATATATATATATATATATATATATATATATATATATATATATATATATATATATATATATAGTTTATTGGGTTGTAATAATTGGGATTTTGTAAGCCTTAACACTTGACAGGTTGTCGAGTGTGGCGGTAATACCTCCGATTTAAGTGTATGCTTCCGCTATTTTATTTAAAGGTTGTTTATTTTTCCTTTAATTCTTATTTATTTTGGTTAGTAAATTGGGGATGTTACAATATACTTCCATGGAAATATGGAATTATCCTAGTAGTAACTCTAGTAAGACATCTTAGCTTGTCATGTACCACGTACTAGTTCACTACTTGAAAGAAAAAGGAAAGTATGGAAATAAGTATTACATACATAGTATCTAGTTGCAAGTTGCAAGCTAATAAAAAAATTTTGGCTCTTCTAATTGTTACGTATGTAATAACATAAGATAAAAGGTAGATGTATGTCTTTTGTAGGCTTATAGCCAATAATTATTCATTGACTATAAGTAAGGTTAGATGAAAGTCAACATATGTATAGGCCCTTGTCAACAAGGAATTTTTGACAATGAGTGACTTAGATACAAACAAAATTGGTAGATGTGACATGCATTTTGCAACTTGCAACTTAATTAAAGTGTTACGATCAAAACTCATATAATCAGTACTAAATTAAAGTGTATAGTACTCTCTCCGTTTTTAAATACTTGCTCCATTTCTCCATGCACGGAGTTTAAGGAGAAATTGAAGAAAGTAATAAAATATAGATGTGGTGGGGTAGTTGAGAAAATAAACAATTGTAAAAAGCAAAAGTAGTGGAAGAGTATGAGGAGAGAGAGTATTATGTTGGGTCCACTAAATGTGAGAAATGAATTAAATATTGTAAAAGTTTTCCAAAAAAGGAAATGGAGCAAGTATTTAAAAACGGCTAGAAAAGGAACGTGGAGCAAGTATTTAAAAACGGAGGGAGTACTAGCTAGTAGAAGTTTTAGAAAAACAAAATTATGGTAAGAGTGTGCAAAGATAAATCCAATATATTTGTTTTATTATTAGTTTGTTTTGTCATGAATTTGATCTAGGTCGTCTCAGTTTATCTAATAATAATAATAATAATAATAATAATAATAAATTATAATAAGTATTATTTTCTAATTTTTTTAGCCAAAAAAAATAAAAATAAAAATCTGAAATTTTTTGTTGAGAATTTATTAACCAAATTATGACATGTGATAACTTTTATTCATCTATAGTATATAGTTATAGGTAGATTTTAGAAATAAATTTTTCATTCAATCTTTATACCTTTCCTTATTATAATTCTCTTAATCACTTTGATAACGTTCTAGATATTAAAGTGTTTTTTTTATTTTTTTTTTTATTTTTTTTAGGGAAGCTAGATATTAAGTTGGTAGTTGACAAGGACATCTTGACGTTTTAAAAATCTTCCAAAAAAATAGAAAACGGCCTTTATTTTCAAACCAATCAAACATGGAAAAAAGGGCTTAAAAGTTGCTTATACATGTAATATAAGTAAAATATAACTATTAGGAAACAGTGAAAAATACAAATCACCTCTCCAATCCTATACTTCAAACAAATTATACCCTTGTAAAATTTGTTTAATGCTTTATAAGAATTACAATAGGAGTAATTTCCACCACATATTAAAAACAATTCAGTGTTTCATTTTACTTGTTAATTGTTAAATATGACTACTTTATCTTCTAATGTGCTTGGATGCTTTTGTTTCTTATTTGGACTACAATCCTACATTGTCCAACTCATTTCTGATTGTTTGTTGTCATGTTGAGATGGATGCCTTTTCTTTTAACCTAGAATCCTAGATAGGGTCACGTGTAAGTTCATGACATACATAAATAATGATTGCTTCATAATAACATATTTGAAGATATATGTTGATTTTTTTTTTTAATATTTTTTTTTTTAAGTTACCATTGTTTTTACTAAAATTTTTACCCTAAGAAACAATTAATTAAGTTCGTTACAAATCAAATGTTACCTTTGTATATATGAATTAGAATACGAAAATTCTACTATGGTCCACTTTATTTGGACCATCACTATACTAAATTATTATTGGCCGATTATTTATTTATGTTTTTTACCTTGGTCAAACCTTATTTTTAGTTATTTCCTTTTTTAATTCTTTTTTTATTTTCCAAAATTTAATTACTGAATTTACAAAAATCATTTTAATTACATTTTCGAAATTTAATTATTAAAATCAGATTTTAATAAAATAAAAAACGATTAAATTAAAAAAATTAAAATAAAAAAATTGTTTATCATTGTTCTTCATAGTTCATCAATGTTCTTCAAGTTTTTTCATTCATAGATGAGATTAAACACAAACACATGATCCATGTCCATTAAATTCACTCGTGCATCGAAAGCGAATAACAATATGGACCGATTTAAAAAGCAAATGCGAAATTTTAAGATATCAAAAAGTTTTAGTCGTTGCGAATTTGGGCAGCGATTTAAATCCCTAAATAATAGGTTTGGATTGTACTAAATCAGTCAACGTTTGCAAAAACGATGATTTTATGTAATCGAAATAACAATTTTTAAGTTTTACGATAATCGGGGTTTGTCATGAATATCTGAAAAAGAAATCGCATCATTAGTTTTTCGAAACCTTGTTTAATCCAAAAAAAAGGAAATCGAAATTGAAATCTTGTTTGTGTAAAATGTTTTACCCAAATAAAGGATAGGACATTACATGTTATGAAAATTGTAATTATTAAAAACATATGACATCAAGTTCTTTTGGACATTACCATTACTGATTTATAATTCATTAATATCTTGTTATTTTCTTAATTCGGTAATCTACGTTCTTCAAGATAATCTAATAAGAAAACGTATGATTTTTCTTCGAAACGCTGTCTGATAAAAAAAAAAAAAAAAAAAAAAAAGAGACGGAATTACAAATCGTATTTGTGTTTAAGGAATTTACCCACATACGGATTGGATATTACCTATTATATACATTTTAAATATTAGACAACTATGGTCATACGTTATGTTAGAAATGACCAATTATTTTAAAGTACTTTACGACCTTTGCAAAATATTTGTAACTAAATATGTACAAAAATTAAAATGAATCTATTTTAATGATTATATATATAAAAAAATATAATGGAATCAATATTTTTTAGGATATCTTTTAACATTAGAATTATTATTTAAAAACATTTCAATCACCAATTATAATAAGGATAGTTTCCTAATTTCTTATCTTATTATTATTGTATAGAAGATTTTAAAATCAGTATAATTTTCAAATTTCAAAAGATTATATTCTAATATAATCTAAATATTAGAATATATATCTTACTGATTTTGTCGACATATCTTATGATTTTGTAAAATTATTGATTTTTATCACGCCTAGAATTATGGTAATGTATATTTTTAATAATGCAATAAACATGGAATGTTTGATAAACAATCGTGTAAAATGAATTTAAAAAGATGATAAAATTTAGTAAATGGAATATTAATAAATTTTAGGATAATAGATGATTTACTTTCCCTCAAATTTTAGATTTTCCAGAGATTTTGTTATTTCTTCACGCAATTTGGTTAATAGAATATTAACAAAATCTTAGGATAAAAACTTACTTACTTTCCCTAACCATAATTTAATTATGATTTGTGATTTTAAATATTTTTTTTTTAAAGGAAACACTTTAAGTCATTCTTTTCTAAAATAAGATCAGATTTTCAGATTTTTTGACATGCTTATCGTAAAATAAAATCAAAATGTTGGTTTCCCTCAGCTCGAAGTCAAAAAAATCATAAAGTTGGAATTTTCACAATATCCAAAATACATATGGTCATTCGTGAAACTCAATAAACTTTCTCTTTTAGGTAATAACCAAAGTACACATAAGTTAAAACCTGAACTATAAACAGATCACAAAACTCACACTTGTGTTCTACGTATCAAACAAGGTTTATGAGAAGAATATTAAAAAAAAAAAATTGCGTCTTTTTCTTCTAATCGATTTGCTCATTATATATCTTTGTATCCTAAAATTGCGTCTTCTTCCTTTGATCAATTTGCTCATTATATTAGGTTTGGACATTAATTTTTGTTTTTTGGTTTGTGTAATAATTTGAAATTTAAACCATCTTTCTATAAGGTAAAAAAAATCATATATTTAAAGCAACCAATCAAACTTGAAATTTATATTAATAATGGAATGTGTTAGATTTAAGATCTATTTGAAGAATACTGCTTATATGATGGTTGTTGATTGCTTATTTTTAGGAAATATTGTTACTAAATGAAACATAAGTTATCCCATATAAATTGTCGTCCAAATCTTTTTCAAACATTCTATTATAATATCTAACGTATTATTTAGGAAATAAATCAATGATATACAATAGTATTGTTATCAATTAATTTTTATGACACATAAAATATAGAGTATAAATTAAAAATGAAACTAAACTAATAAAAAAAAAATACTCGTAGAGTCGTAGTACTAAACATTGGGTAATCACATTTAACATGTAACGCTATTTTGACAAATAGGAAAAAGAATATTTTTGATTATCATTAATAAAACTAGAATACGTGTATATACAAAACAGAAGCATGATATGTCCTAATTATAAGGAATACAACTAGCAATAGTAGTATGTATTTAGCCTAAATATAAGGGGTTGAATATTGGCTTTCTTAATTTATAAATACAAAAATATATTTACTATATTTAACAATTTGTCATTGTATTCTTTCCAAAAAAAAAAAAAAAAAAAAAAAAAAAAAAAAAAAAAAAAAAAAAAAAATTGTCATGTAATTGCTCACCTCCACGTTTTTTTTTTTTTTTCATTTGGTTATTATATGGGACTCGTCCAATATTAGGATATGACAATACTTATATAATTAGAATTGGTCTTAATTATTGTAAAATTATAATAATAACCGAAGACGGTTTATTATTTAAATTAATAACAAACTAGTATCCAACTAATCCAACCATTGGGTCACACGATAGATAAGAAGATAATCATCTAATTTGATAATTAGGTTGCTATTAGAATAGCTCTAAAGGTGGTTTGATTGAGAGTTAAAATTTTGAGTAATATGCATATAGAAATCAAACCACAATAGCTGATATATAAGTGATCATTGATACCAAACTTGGTATATGTAAATTGTGACTTGGCTAGTGAATGAGGATTGAGGACCACGATCCTATTTGCTATCAATTTAGAAAAATATTAGGATATTAATGCATGCACAGTATGAACTAATTATTAGCAATGTCCAAAATAACATATGGTTGTAGACCAAATAAACAATAACATTGCGTTTTATAGGTAATGTCCTATTAGCATATGAGTTAATACCTTATATGCAAACAAAATCGAAAACTATATCCCTTTTTTTTCGGATCAAACAAGTATTCCAAAACAAAAATCGTTGTCTTCTCCAATTTGCTCAGAAACCCAGATTTCAAAAAATTGTTAGTTTTTTTTTTTTTTTTTATAATTTTTATTTTTATTTTCGCATACATATAATGACCGATTTTTCATCCCTTGTTTGCGATTATCCAATTAACATGTATTGTTTTAGGATTAAAAACAATCCCAGATTCATATAGGAATCCAAATTTCGAACGAACTCTTCACATATAATATGTAAATCGATGCATATTTTCAATTTTCATTGATGTGCGAGTGTATTTACGAGACAAAGATTACCATAATGGTGGTTAATCTCATCCATGGTGTTGAAGATAGCTGCATAATGCCTGCAGCCAGCTCAGCCTTGCTACAGCTAACAGAATCTTTATTCTGTTATAAAGCTTAATCCTAGTCAGCAAAGTTTGTTAGAGATCATAACAGAATTCTGTTATGATTTGAATCTTCTAGTTTTCTTTCTTCTCTCTATATATAGTTGATTATGATGTCAGAATTATGTATTCACAAAATATCCCAATTCTTACAATCAATAAAATGCTCTCATTCTATTTAGCTCCTTGTTTTTCCTTCTGATTTTTTGTCTGAAATTCTTGCTGAAATACTCTGCTAAAATTCAGAAATTAACATGGTATCAGAGTTGGTTCGTTCGATTCTGACTTGCTGAAGATGTTTTCTGATCTTCATTTTGCTTTGATTCAGATATAGATCTTCAGGTGTGATCTGGAATTTTCTTTGTTGTTCTGCAATTGATTTTTTGATTCTGCTGAGTTTCTGCTGGTTTTTCCTAATTGCTGAAAATCTCTTCCTGTTGAACTGTTTGATTAATTGCTTATTTGATCTAGTTGATTGTGAAATTTGTGGTTCGTTTTTCATCTGAGTTTTTTCGTTGAGATTGATTTTTGTTGCTTGTTCTTCTGAAAAATTCTCTGAATATGGCTGGAAATACTGAAAGAATCTCTTTACCATTGAATCAAGATCCTACTAGCAAGTTCTATATTCATCCATCTGATGCTAATTCTGCTCAATTAGTATCTTTCAAGTTTAAAGGTGACAATTATCATGACTGGAAGAGGTCAATGATGATTAATTTTTCAGCCAAAAACAAATTAGGTTTTGTTACTGGAGCAATTCCTAAACCTAATGCTGAATCTGATCCCGAACAGTATGTTGCTTGGGAAAGGTGTAATGATCTAGTTATGTTCTGGATTTTGGTTAATCTAGATCCTGTTATTGCCAAAAGTGTTTTGTTCTTCAAGTTAGCTGAAGATGTTTGGAAGGATCTGGAAGAACGTTTTGGTTTTGCTTCTATGGCACAAGTTTTCTCTCTAGAACAGAAACTTGCTCAGATTTCTCAAGGTACTCAATCAGTGTCTGAATTTTACACTGAAATCAAGACATTGTGGGATAGAATAAGTGATGCACATCCTATTCCTTATTGTACTTGTAATAAGTGCACATGCAACTTAACACAGAAGATTTTCCAGAGAGAACAGGAGAAGAATCTACTGCAGTTTATGATGAAACTTGCAGAACAATTCTCTACTATCAGGGGGAATGTTTTGATGATGTCACCTCTACCTAAGGTGTTTGAAGCTTATAGAATTTTTGCTCAAGAAGAAAGGCACAAAGAACTTACACAGCAGACTACTCAGACAGAATCATTGGCATTTGTGGCTGGTAGAAGATACACTGATCACCAGAACAGGAATTATAGATCAACTGGAAACAATCATTTTCAGAAACAGGGAATGACTGGGAATAACAATTATTCCAACAGTAATTTCAGGCAACAATCTGGTACAAAGAGATTTGATAGACCAGGATCAAAATTCTTCTGCACACATTGTCAAATTCCTGGACATAGTGTTGAAAGATGTTTTGAGCTGAATGGATATCCACCAGGCTTCACTGGTTTCAAGGACAGGAAAGTAGCTGCAGTTGGTTTTGGTGATGCTGCTGATATTCCTGATAATCAGCAAAGGATCAGTACCGAGTCTCTTTCAGCAGAAGAATACAAAGCCTTTCTAAACTTCATTGGCAAGAATAATGATACAGAGAAGGTTGACACTAACCATACAGCTTTAATGACAGGTAATATATGCCTTATTTCCTGTTTTAATGCTAGTTGGTTACTAGATTCTGGAGCAACTGATCATATATGTGCTGATTTGAGCTGGTTTAAAGACTTTAAACTGATAAACAACCCTAATTTCACTATAACAGTTCCTGATGGTAGAAAAGTGATTGTTAAACACATTGGTTCAGTGAAACTGAACAATAATATTGTGTTGCATAATGTCCTTCATGTACCAGAATTCAAGTTCAACTTGATTTCTGTACACAAATTATGCAAAGATATGAACTGTAGGGTCTACTTTACTCATAGTGAATGCTTCATTCAGGGTCATACTCAAGGAGATACTTCGATGCTTCTTGGTAAATTGGAGAGTGGTCTATACAACATTGAAGACAAACACTCTGAAGTTCAGTCTAGTCCTAAGTGTCTTACTGCTATTGATGATGCTAAGTTGTGGCATTTGAGATTGGGTCATATATCTTTTTCTCAGATGAAATTTATTAAACCTAGTAGTGGTTACAATAAATGCAAGAGTGACACAATCTGTCAAATCTGTCCTGCAGCCAAGCAATCTAGGCTACCCTTTCCCACTAGTCAAATAAAATCTATAGCTCCTTTCGAGCTGGTCCATTTTGATGTTTGGGGACCATATAGTGTCAATACTTATTCTGGTTGTAATCAATTTCTCACTATAGTTGATGATTTTACCAGATTTACTTGGGTACATTTGCTTAGAAGTAAATCAGAATCAGTTAAAATTTTTTTCTGATTTTTGCACTTTTGTTAAGACTCAGTTTGACACTAAGATTTTGTCTGTAAGATCTGATAATGCCTTGGAGTTAAAAGAGGGTGAAATGAAGCAGTTTCTTTTGTCTGAAGGGATCTTTCATTATACTAGTTGTCCTGATACACCACGACAAAATGGTGTTGTGGAAAGGAAGCACAAACACCTTTTAGAGACTGCTAGAGCACTTTTGTTCCA
This sequence comes from Chenopodium album, assembly GCF_948465745.1. Lineage (NCBI taxonomy): Eukaryota > Viridiplantae > Streptophyta > Magnoliopsida > Caryophyllales > Amaranthaceae > Chenopodium > Chenopodium album. The sequence continues at coordinate 71,400,063 of NC_137837.1, forward strand.
ATCTCATATTCCAGCTAAGTTCTGGGGTGATTGTGTTATCTGTGCTGCTTATCTCATCAATAGAATGCCCTTACAAGCTATTCAAAATGAGATACCCTATGAGAAATTGTTTAAGAAGCCTGTTTCTTTGGAACACTTGAGAGTGTTTGGTTGTTTGTGTTATGTGAACACTCCTAAAGTTCACAGGGGAAATCTTGATCCCAGGGCAGCTTCTGGTGTTTTTCTTGGTTATTCAGTTAGTCAAAAAGGATATAAGGTGTTGATTCTTGAGAGTAATAAAGTCATCATTTCAAGAAATGTCACATTCCATGAAAGACACTTTCCTTTTCACATTTATAACAAAACACAAACAACAACTCCACAACTCTTTCCTGATATTTTTCTCCCTTCTCAGACTTTTGATCATTTTCAGGATGATTATACTACTCATCTAGAACAGTTCTTATCTTCCCAAATTCAATCAGATGATTCTCTCCCTGCAACTCCTCTTCTTTCTTTCTCTCACTCATCAAATTCTTCCACTCAAACCTCATATTCTTCTTCTCATACACACATTTCTGATAACAATCTTTCTTTCACTCCTGTTTCTTCCCCTATTCCATATTATGATCTTATACCTGACCAGCAACCACCAAGACAAACATCCAGACCTCATAAGAAACCTTTTTGGCATAATGATTATGTCTGTAACACCAGTATTTCAGAACACTGGTGTAATTTGGTCAGTTACACAGATTCTTCTCCTCATTTGGCTCTGTTTTCTCATATTACTCATGTTCAAGAACCATCTTCCTATTCTGAGGCAGTTTCTGATAAACATTGGGTTGAAGCAATGGAAAAAGAGATTGCAGCCTTACAGAAGAATGATACTTGGAATTTGGTTTATTTGCCTAAAGGGAAGAAAGCTATAGGCTTCAAATGGGTCTATAAAATAAAGCTGAAAAAAGATGGTACTATTGAGAGATATAAGGCAAGGCTTGTTGCTAAAGGATATAATCAAAAGTATTTAATTGATTATGAGGAAACTTTTTCCCCAGTGGTGAAGATGGCAACTATAAGGTGTTTAATTGCTCTTGCTGCAAGTAAACAGTGGAGTATTTTTCAGATGGATGTAAATAATGCATTCTTACATGGAGACTTGAAAGAAGAGGTGTTCATGAAAGTCCTAGATGGCATCCCCAACCCAGACAACAAAGTTTGCAGACTCAAAAAGGCTTTATATGGGCTAAAACAAGCTTTCAGGCAATAGTTTGCCAAGTTAGTTTATGAACTTACTCTCTTGGGTTTTGCACAAGCTGATAATGATCAGAGTTTGTTCATTAAGAAAGTTGGTGATCACATTACTCTTGCAGCAGTATATGTTGATGATATCATCATTACAGGTAGTGATCAGGACACCATTGAGCTGTTCAAGCAGCATCTTGATGCTAAGTTCAGCATTAAAGACTTGGGTTTACTTACTTTCTTTCTGGGTATTGAAGTTGGGTATGTTGCTGAAGGCATAGTCTTAAGTCAGCTCAAGTTTGTAAAGGAGTTACTTGCTGATATTCCATTTGATTTATCAAGAAATGCCACCACACCTTTGCCTCAACATCTCAAGTTGTCAGCAGACCTTGGTGTTCCTATTTTTGATCCTGAGCTTTACAGATCTTTAGTTGGCAAGCTGAATTACCTTACCAACACAAGACCTGATCTGTCTTACACAGTTCAATGTCTCAGTCAATTTTTGCAGCTTCCTAGGTCTTCTCATTTGGCTGCTTTACATCACACTCTGAGATACCTGGCAAGTACTCAAACTCAGGGTATTCTCTTGAAGGCTTCTGCTTCTTTGACTCTTCAGGCATTCTCTGATTCAGATTGGGGTGCCTGTTCTGATTCTAGAAAGTCTATCACTGGTTATATCTTACTCTTTGGGAATTCTCCTATTAGCTGGAAATCTAAGAAACAAGGGACTGTTTCTAAGTCCTCAAGTGAATCAGAATACAGATCAATGGCTGCTGCTGCTTCAGAAGTTGTTTGGGCTGTCAGATTACTTGAGGAGATGGGTGTTACAGGTTTAAGTCCTGTCACTCTTCATTGTGACAATCAGTCTGCATTATACATTGCTAAAAACCCTGTGTTTCATGAGAGGACAAAACACATCGAAATAGATTGTCATTTTACTAGAGAGAAGGTGCTTGAAGGCTTGATTCAATTGACTTACTTGCCTACAAGATCTCAGCTGGCTGATGTTTTTACTAAGGTTTTGCCTGCCTATCAGTCTAAGGAGCTGTTATCCAAGCTGGGGTTAGTTGATCTTGAAGATCACCCACCTCCATCTTGAGGGGGGGTGTTGAAGATAGCTGCATAATGCCTGCTGCCAGCTCAGCCTTGCTACAGCTAACAGAATCTTTATTCTGTTATAAAGCTTAATCCTAGTCAGCAAAGTTTGTTAGAGATCATAACAGAATTCTGTTATGATTGGAATCTTCTAGTTTTCTTTCTTCTCTCTATATATAGTTGATTATGATGTCAGAATTATGTATTCACAAAATATCCCAATTCTTACAATCAATAAAATGCTCTCATTCTATTTAGCTCCTTGTTTTTCCTTCTGATTTTTTGTCTGAAATTCTTGCTGAAATACTCTGCTAAAATTCAGAAATTAACACATGGATAAACAAATTTGATGAACAATGATGAATAATGAAGAACATTGATGAACAATTTTTTTATTTTGATTATTTTAATTTAATGTTATTTTTTTATTTAATTAAAAATTGATTTTAATAAATAAATTTCGAAAATCATAAAATAATTTTCAGAAATTCAATAATTATATTTTGGAAAATAAAAATTGAATTGAAAGGGAAAATACTAAAAATAGTGTTTGACCAATGTTAAAAAAAATTAAAAATTCGACCAATGATAATTAAGTATAGTGATGGTCCAAATAAAGTGGACCATAGTGGAAACATCCATTAGAATAACTGTAAAAATTACCCTTGACCGTTTTTTAATAGAATTATATATAAAAAAAATATCTTATACAAAAGTTATTAAAAAAGCATGCATAAAAATGAGAACGCAATTACAATTGATGGGATCAAATAAAGGTAGTAATAATAATAATCTCACTCTTATCTATCAATACAAAGATTGAAGAGCCACATAAAACCCAAAGTTCCAACAATACTAAACTTTAGTTTGAAAGGACTCAACCCCACCAAGGCCACCATTTACTTGAACTCCACCAATTTTCTTTTCTTGAAATGTAGAAACTAGAAAATATTCTCTAAAAGCTGAACCCCACATAATTTATTTGTTTTTTTTTCTTTTCAATAAAACTCCCACACAAATTGACAAAGCAATCCGGTGACTAACTATAGACGATTATATAAAGTTTTTACCCGAAACAAAGGGCATATATTGTCTTAAGAGAAACCTATGAACGAAAACATCTAGCATTTATAGTACGAGTAGATGTATACCTTAACTATATACAAAGTTATTTTTTTAAAAAATAATAAAATAACAAAGAAAATGATCATATGTTCCTTTGAACGGAGGAATCAAAACCCAGACCTTAATTTGTATATATTTTTTCTGTTTTCTTATATATATGAATTGTTTCTTATAATATGAATTGTTTAGATATAATTATTATTATTATTTGTTGTTGTTTCTTATATATATGTTAAAAAATTGTTTTATTTGGTTGTGGAACAAAAAAGACCATTATTGTTCTAAAGCAATCAGTTTTATTTGGTTGTGGCAGGGGACACTCGATCGCAAGGGACCTAAGTTCAAACCACTTTCTCTGGAACCTCCTCATTAGTGAGGTGTTAAGTTTCCAATAATGGCTTGATTAATGAAAAATAGTAGTGGAACTTGAAATTGGCTTAGTATCGGAAGTAGGATGGGTTGGTGACTAAAAAAATTGGATAAAAGAATTGAACTTTGGAATAGTGTTCAAACTTGTATCCTTGAACCGGTTTGACATTTGAGGGAATGAGAACAGTTCAAAAGTGAGATTTGGGTTATGTCCATCTAAAAAATTGTGTGTTAAAAACCCAACAAGATGGGTTAAACTCTTTTTGGGTTATTATTGTCAAGCCCAAATTTCAAAGTCCAATGCACATCTAAAACCTTAGGGATTTCCGTATTCTATAAATAGCCTCGAGAAGTAATTGTACGTAATTTACATGTTAGTTTTTTCACTATTTATGTATTAACATAGTAAAAACAAATTATCATACAAAATTTGTACTCTGTATATTGTTGAATATGTGTCAATTAGAATCACAGTGCAAGGGTCGAAAATAATCATGTGCCAATTATTAGCCATCTTGAGAAAAAGGTGAAAGACTGAAAGTTTGGGCAACGATAATGTAAGGAACTAATATAAGGGAAGAATAATGAACCAAAATTAGCATTTTAGCCCGTTCAATGCACGGGTTATAATATAGGTTATTTTTTATATAAATGTATGCTTTTCAATAGTTGAAACTACGAAGTTATTGTTACATGACTTTTGAGGTAAATGATGTGAAAACTTTTTTTTTTAAAAGAAAAAAAAAGAAAAGAAAAAAAAAAGTGAGAGTGAAATTGTGAAAGAATAATTAATTTAGTTAAGTATATATACATGAATATTGTAGAATATGAAATGACATATTAGTTTAAGCTATATTTTAAGTTTAATTTAAGATACTTCATACGTTTATGTAATAGTTAATCCAACTTTATTCTATCATGGTAGAAATTAAACACTTCGTTTCTTACTTAAATGTGCAAGTTACGGAATGCACAAAGACTTTAGCATTATGTAATAATTTTAATTTTTTTTTTTTTTTTTTTTTTAATATTGAAAAGGTAAGGGAAGTAACATTTGCAAATGAGTGAGTTGTGAAGACATGTGGCATACGAATAAGTTGTGAGGACATGTGGCATATAAATGATTGTGGTTTGAGTTTTTAAATACTAAGTATAGATATAGATGTGGTTGTTCAGAATTTAGCTAAGCGCCTAAGCTTAGTACAGTAAATAAGACACTTTTAATGATAATATAGAAAAAAAGAAAAATAGATAAAATCTGAGTCCAAAATTGATATGAGTCATTTATCGTTTTAAATCAATCAATCAATAACAATATACTAAAAGACACACCATCAATGACATGTGTCATCTTCTGTTGTGTCCTTATTATATATATATATATATATATATATATATATATATATATATATATATATATATATATATATATATATATATATATATATATATATATATATATATAAAGTAAAACTTTTTAAAAATTGATAGAAAATATATGCAAAACATTTACTTCCAAAATTTAGGAAAAAAAGTCGTACGTAGAATAATATATTTATAAACTTAAATATCTAATTATATCTTTGTATAAATAAACTCCTATATTATTTATAGTAAAACAAAATATGAATATATATTTTTCAACTTAACATAGTTGGTGAATTAAAAATTATCATATTTGAAATAAAAAAAATGTTCAAAATAGAAGAAAGCAATATAATTTGTATTAAAAAAAATAAAAAAAATGTTTTAAGTAGCTTAATTTGAGATAAAATAAAAATAAATACTTAAATTGATACTTCGTGACAAAGATTGAAAAAACGTGTATGGCACGGGATCTAACCTAGTTAAAAACCTATTATAAACCCTAAAAAATATTAGGAAAATTTGCAAATTGCAGCCATTTTAAATTTTTTTTGCAAATTGCAGCCTAAAAGTTCGTATAAATTGTAAATTGCAACCCGATTCAATTTTTTCATCGGTTTACATGTTGAAAAATCTTCGGTTATGGTTTTAGGGGTCATTTTAGCCCTTAAGGACCCAAATTGAGCTGAGAATTAGCAAAAAAAAAAAATGACGTAAGTGTCTCATATTTACAATTTCCCACAAATCGATACATTTTTGTTACGCAAAACGGGATATTTGCGTTATTGTTTTGCTAATTCCAAGCTCAATTCGGGCCCTTAAGGGCTAATATGACCCCTAAAATCTAAACCGAAGATTTTTCAACATGTAAACCGATGAAAAAATTTAATCGGGCTTCAATTTACAATTTATACGAACTTTTGGGCTGCAATTTGCAAAAAAAATTTTAATGGCTGCAATTTACAAAATACGAACTTTAAATGGCTGCAATTTGTAAATTTTCCAAAATATTAATAAGTAATAAAATGTAAAAAAAAAAGAGTCGATCCCACGGAGAGACTGGTTGATTTTCTAAATCCAAGGCTTAGCAAATTGTTATTTATATACAAACAAGAGCAGGAAAACTAGGTACATTATCCACATATGTACTATTGAGGGGTTTGTAATAATCAGCAGCTATTAATCTGAGTAAACTAGCTAATGAATAGTTTAATAAGCATGGCAATTTAATTACAAATCGATCATAGGTTATTTAGACCAATGACATATTCTTAATCCGTACATTTTAGTCCTCTTTAATACTCAACTAGCAATTAGGCTAGTGAATTATCGACGTGACTACTTTATTAACTAGCTTACTAATTACTACTCCCTCCATTCCTAGATGTTCTTCCCATATCGGATCTAGACATTATCCACAACTTAGGAAAATATCCTAAATTCTTTCCAATATATAAGAAAAAACACGATGGGGGTCTAGTTTGATTTGTCTCAATGAGTAATAATTAACTAATTTTAAAATATCAAAGTTTTATGATATTCACTAACATATAATTAGAGACATGACGATTTAAAATGTTCATTAGCAAAAATGTCAAGGTGAAATGGTAAAAACTTAAAGATCGGAGCAAGTAGAATATTACCACGATAAGTCCACCCCTAACAAACTTATTTAACCGACAATTCACATACCGTACTTAATACTCCGTATAATTAAGAAGACATGCTCAGTCCTAACTACATTAAGCTATTCACTCTAGATTAATACCAAATGCTAGATGTGATGATGATTTAGCACAGTTTAATAACACTACACTTGTAATTGCGAGTTATCACATATACAAAGACCAAACTTTGTCACTCAAACAAACAACAATATGAGTTGTATAAATCATAAATGCCAAACTTTATACTAAATTGTGAATAAACTCTGCGTTCATTCAAGTAGACTCGATCATAAAAATAAACATCAAAACTGAAATTAAGTCTAGTAACAAGAACTAATCAATTAAAGGTAAAGAAGGAAGAATAGTCAAGCCGCTGCCTTCAGATTTCCCGTCATTGTTGACCATCTTTATCTGTAGCGGTAGGTTAAGAAATACAAGTAGCTCTCATCTACCCTTTAATTAAAAAGAAAATAAATTTGTGTCAGAGTATCATAAAAAGTACTCCGGTCCATCTATGCTGGTGAAAGTAGATCCTATCTCCAGGTATTTTTTATTTTATTTTATTTTTTCTTTATGTTTTTCGCATGATATAATTCACTCATTCATAGATTGATAGAGAAATACAAAGTAGTTATATATTATTGAATTATTGATAGAGGAAATAATGGAAGAGGAGGAATCAAGAAGCAATAGCCAGTGGAATGAGATTAACAGTGACATCTTAGTTAAAATTTGCGAACATGTAGAAGGTCAATTGCAGAGTGATTTCCGGCGTCGGGTCCGAGCAGTCTGTACTTGTTGGCGGTCTGCTGTTCCTCTTCCCATTGGGCTGCCCCTTCCTGTTCGAGTCCCTAGCTTTAGTGAAGACGACGATGATGAACAACAAGTGATGCTGTTTGAAAGTATCTAATGTATTATTACTCCTTTGGATTTGAATTTGAATTTGAATAACAAGGGATGGCTAATTCATGTGACAGAAATCAACCACAACACATGGCGCCTGCTACGACCCATGTCGAGCACAGACAAATTGTTTGAATGTAGTCCAGCTATCAGGTGCGAAATCAATAATTTGTTGGATTATCAAATCCGTCAAGTCATGCGGTCATATGATTTAGCAGGAGACGGAACTTACAGGAACAAGAGGAGGCTTTGTAGGGATGTGGTTGTGTATACTGATGATTATAGTTTAACTGTTCTGCTTATAAATAATCAAGGCCAGCTAATGGTTTGGAAGCTTGGAGACACCAAGTTGACCAAGTTAAGGATTGAATCTGTTGATTCTTCATGTTATCCACCTACTTATGATACACTTAATTGGCCCGGTGATTCTAGTTATTTTATTTTACTCCTTTTCCTTAAGGAGATAATTCCACTCAAACCAAATGGCTTCACATTACCACCCACAAGGCCACAAGGGTAGATTCTACGTCATCGATTGTACTAGTGGTATAGTATGTGTAATCGAACCTCACATGCTAGCAGCAGCAGCCTCTGATCCTATGATATTTAAGCCAAGTATTATTATGCCGCCGCCCCAAGTCCATGAAGAGGAAGACATTAATGAGATTTATTCAAAATTGAAATTGCCGCCGCCCTCACCGGATCTCCTGAAAGATCCCTATGATGGACGACCATGGTTCTTGGTGGAGTGTAAAGGACAATTGTATTATGCATTGATGAATGGCCTTCCATGGATGTCCCTATGTCTCGCGATTATGAGACTGGCACATTTGTCCTTAATGAGGACAAGGACAATCACTGCTGCTGGGATCGTGTAGATGACAAATGCATTGAGTTGGAAGACCAACTGTTTTTCATCCTCAACGGACCACCTTTCTCTGCTCCCACGTATGACTTGGGTTTTGGGGGTGGCAGTGGTGGTTGGGTTTGTTATGCAAGTCGTTGTCCAGATTATTGCTGTATTGCTACACCAAGCTCTACCCAAGGTCTTGAGGCGCTGGACAGCATGGGCTACCCTCTCTATTTTACATGCTTAAACAAGTGTCAACTGATCAAACAGGAAGGTAAATCCTATCGTGTCTGTCACCATTTCGTTCAATTATCAGATGATGAGTATAACTCTATATTCTTCCCGCCACCACCTTGGCTTAAATGGCACTGCCCAGCTCGTGCCAATGCTCAAATAAGCTTCATGGACTTGCCCTTCAAACACAGACATCCCTATTATAGGCCTCATCCTATTAAGGGCCCAGGGTATCAGGTTTTTAGAAACGATTACACAGTTGATAATATTCATCATGGAGTCGACACTGATTCATTGGTTGATTGATGAATAATATTCACTTAGTTGCCAATGAAGATTAGAGCTTCTTTTAGTTGCAACTTATTGGTGACTAAGAGTTTGAACCTTGTAATCTATAGTTTGAATTTCCGTTTCTCATTTATCAAAATAAGAGTATCTATATATATCTATCTATCATCATGGTCTGCATTATTATTTCTTATTTTCCCGATCAGTTGAAGGAATTAAATCAAATACAGTATATTGGATTGGAAAGTGCTGGTTTGATTTGTTTTAAAAAAGTCGCATTATAATTGGAGAGATTTTATTTGACAAACCAAATCTTAGTACAGGGGTGTGCAGGGTGATTGAAGTACAGGGTTGTGCAGGATGATTGAAGAACCAACTCTCCCACCCCACATTTAAGCATATTTATCATATAGATTGGCTTTAAAAAGTGTCAAATATTCAAGATCTGTGTGTGTAATGCCTAAGAAATGCTTTTCTTGTATCTGTCAATAAATCAAGATCTGTTTACAGTGTTTACCTCTGTTTACAAGCCTCCAACGTGATAGTTGCCTGCTAGCTCTGCAAAATAAGTGGGAAACAATCATTACCAATTACCAAATCTGATATTATATGATAATTAAGAAACGTCATATTCTAGTGAAGAGCAAAAATGTTCTTATGCTGATTTTATAACACTATGCAACAGCAAATTGTCTGTATTGTCTGAATGCTCTAGGCATTTGCAGTACTCTTTCATGATACTCCGATACTCCTTAACGGCTTGATGAAGGGCTGGAAAGCTATCCTCATCATATTTGTCTATAACTAAAATATTTGGCAATGGGTCCAGGACCCTACCCAGACCCTATCAAACCCAACCCTAAAATACGAACATGGGTCTTTCTTTTTTAGACCCTATGGGTCCGGGTAGGGTATGTGTCCACATCTGATGCTCAATTCATATGTTAATATTATGTTTGGGTGCTAGATAGCAAGCATGAGTATGGATCATGTTTTTTGCATGTATTTGAAGGATGGTCCCCTAAGTTGTACGGTAGTTATGCCTCTTTTGATTGAGATTACAAACTGATATTAACAGTTCTACATTCATAGCTTGGATTTAATCTCCCCCATACCACTCATTGCATTGCATGTTGTTGAAGGATGGTCTCCTAAGATGTACAGAAGTTTTGCCTGTTTAGATTGAGTTTACAAATTGGTATTAACTGTTCTACATTCATAGCTTGTACTTGTTTGGAGTTTATATATGCCAATAAATGCTATGGTTTACCATGTAACTTCAGGAAATGTTCTTTTAACAAATGGGGAGGTATTTTGCTGTAAATGATTGCTATTATATATGTCTGACAGTCTATGCACGTCGCACTGGCCAATCTGCTTGGTATAATGTGTGTTATATGAGATGAATTGCATAGAAAAAATCAGTTCTGACTGGATTGCATGAAAAATATAAAATTGTCTGCATTGCATCATAGGATATATCCTCACCTGTTAGCCTGAAATTTCTGTAGTAAACTTATTTTGGACTCACTGTTGTATGTATTTTGCAGCCAAGAATCCCATTTTTACCTGTTTTTGCCTCAATGAAAAGGCTAGTCAGATACAACTTGGGTTCTGTTGCTGTGGGCTCTTTGGTTCTATCTTTTGTGGAGTCAATCCGCTTTATACTAGAGGCAATTAGACGCAAGCTGAAGGTTTCCTATACTACGCCAGATAATTGGTTTGGGAAGATACTCCATAACTCTTTCCAATTGTTTCTTAAAGTGCGTTGAGTGGACCATAAGTCAGTGAATTGCAATGCCTTATGTAATGGTAAGGTGGTACTTATCTTTTAGTTTGCTTCTAATTTGCATTTAAGCTGTCAAGTTGTCTGCCTAACTTAGAAAGACCACTGATAGTGGTAAGGTGGTACATGTTTCTTTTAGTTTACTTCTAATTTCGTTTAAGCTGTTAAGTTGTCTGCCTAATCTAGAAAGACCTCTGATAGTGCTCAAAACCAATCCTCTGAACTTTTTTTAGTAGAATGATCCTTATGAAACTGATTAATTAAACAGTCTGCAGTGTTTAGTAGCAAAAGGTTGCCTATAGCTCAAGGATTAATTGGAAACAACCTTCCTGTTAGCTCAAAAGTTGGGCTACATACACATGACGGTCTGACCGAGTGACCGTCCTACCCCGCATGCATTGAGATCCTCTGTAGTGGCACTGGCATGATATTATCCTTGTTTATCTTGTATCACCACACATTAAAGAAGGGTCAGAAACCAAAAGTTGAAGGCCTGAAGCTATCGCTATTCATAGGAATGTCTTATGTTATACTGTTATTTTCATTTGGTAGAAGTAAGAGTGACCATCCCTTTATTTTACTTTATTTTAATTTATTTTTTATTGTGTTAAAATTGAACTCATGCTAGTTTTTAGATTTCAGCTCTAATTAAAATCAAGACAGATCTTTCCTTCAAAAAAAAAAAAAAAAAAAAAAAGAAATCAAGACAGATCTGGAAAATGCAGTTTCTAGTTTTGTTCTCCATCTTCGAATTTAACATGGCTTGTGTTTCGGGTATTTTTTGGATTTCCTGGGATACTGGTCACGCTCTGCTGGCAATGAGTCGGTCCCACCTGCAAAACAACGAATATTCCGTTCAACGGAATATTCGCCTCCGACGATCAAGTCAGTGATCAGAACGGAAAAAGGCTAGAGAGAGAAAGTAGAAAGAAGTTGGAGCTATTTAATGCTCTGTGTTTTCAATTGTCTGAATCCCCTCCCATCATAAATGATTGGGGTATTTATAGGGGTGGGACTCGTGCCCCTCTCTAGGGTTTATGCCCTAGATTTGCGTGACGTGATTGGCTGTGCAATCAGCGAATGCCACGTGCCACTCTGGGGGCGCCGTTTTGCGGCTTTCAGTGTCATCTCTCGGGATTTGGGCCCTCACGTTGTTAGGGCTTTTTGGCGTGCTGATTTTTATAGAAGGATCATATTGCCTAAACACATGGCATCTTCCCGTGGTGACACGTGTCACCCTATAACTGGGCCATGTGTCACTATGGGATTGGCGTGAGACCTTAAGATCTCTGGATTGCGTGGCATCTTCCCGTGGTGACACGTGTCACCCCATAACTGGGCCACGTGTCACTATGGGATTGGTCCACGTATACGAGGTATTTTTACCCTCAACATTTGCCCCTCAGAGGGGATGACTCGTACGCTTACAGGCCGGCTCCTCTGACCTTTAATAGCTTTGGCGCGTACAGATGTATTAGAGTTTTGTCAACTTTCTGTCCGCCTGACATTTTTAGGGCGAACGCCTGTCTATTCAAGCGGCGCGGACGAAACTGGGCCATCGATTTTTGCGACCGTCTTGCCATTTCGGAGAGAGCTTTAGTTCTGCCAACTTTCCCTTGGACGCGCCGTTTATTAGGTCGTCCGTTCCATCTAATTTAATGGAGCTACTCCTTGTCCTTCCAAATTCTAGGTCACTTTTTTCAAATTGTAACCGTTCAGCTAAGTTGGGCGGGAAAGTTGAATTTACTATCTTACCCCCATAAATTTTTCCTATATATACAAGGGGTTTGACTTCATTTTGGCACTTTGAAACTTTACATTTTCTAGAGAGAAGTCAGAGCTTCTAGAGAGAGAAAGTGTTTTTCCCTTTGAATCTTCAAGAGCTCCGCCGCGCATTTGAGTTTTCCGGTGACATTGGTTGAGTTTTCCGATCAATCTTCAAGGTTTCCAAGTTTTCAACACGTACAGAGGTAGGCCGCCTGTTTTTCTTTTCCTTGTCTTTTTATTTCTTTGTTTATTTAAAAGCTGGCTCAACACTCGGCTTCGTCCGTTTCTCCTCATGAGGCCGGCCGTTCGCCTGGGACTGAGGAGTCTAGAGTGGACGGAGACGAGTTGTCTCCTTCATGGAGTGGGTCCATTTCTAGTGTGTATCAACTCATATCCACCCATTCTTCTCTGTCCCTGCAGTCGAACATGGCACGGACGATGCAAACGCACGACCGTCACGCGGCCAGAAATCCAGACGGAAGTCTGGTAAACCCTAGGCCGCCTTATGACCCAAACAATGTTAATGCTGAGACCCCTTCTACCACTCCTACGACCGCTTCCACGGCCACTCACTGCTCGGTCGTGGAAGTAACTTCCTCATTTGAGTAGCGTCAAAGAACTCAAGGCGCTCCTTTAATGGGGGGAACGTCCGGGCAAACTCCGGGGTTGAGGTTCCCCCAATATGCCAGCTCGGTCATGGATGGGGCCGAGTTGCTACTCTGTGAGGGGCCTCCTTCCTCTTCTCGAGCGGACGCTGATGCGTCCGTCCCCACTCCTTCAGAACTCTATCTCCGATATGGCAGGTCGGACAGACCAAGAACGGGGATTTCTCTAAACGAACCGTCCGACCTACCCCCTCGCAGAGCTCCTCCTACCAGAAGTCAGGCGGCCGGTGCCAAAGATAAGGGCAAACGGCCACTTGAAGACACAATCTCCCCCCGGTGCGGCCATAGTTCTAGGAGCCGCAGCTCGGCGGAGGCAGCTGACCTTGATAGAGTGCTGTCCTCCGAGTTTGGGAGCGCTCCTCAACGAGAGGAGGGCGAAGCTGAAAATGCGGCCGAGGGTGGAGCGGCGGCCGCAGAGGGCGAAGAGGCGGCCGAGGAGGAGGTTGCCAACATTGACAACTTCAAGGATCCATACGCCTGCATGGTTGGTAGCACGGCCTTGGGCTACCTGAACCACAACTTTGAGGAATACAAGGCATTCCTCCTCCTTGGGGAAGGATTTGAGATCCAGCCTCCAAGGAAGTCCCGCGCTTTGGCCGCCTGGGAAGAAGAGAGGCCGCGCCAAAGATCCTTCAGCGTCTACAGGGCGGCCTTAGACGTTGGACTGCGCTTTCCCCTCCATCCTTTCGTCCGCACAATCTTGGACGAGTATGATATTGCTCTCTTCCAGCTGATGCCAAACAGCTGGTTGAACATTTTTGGGTACCTGGTGACGTGCATCTGCAAGGGCTTCGAGCCAGACTTTGCAGTTTTTTGTGAGATGCACTCACTGACTAGGCTGGACGCGGATACGGACGACTGGCTCATCTTGAGCACCACTAGAGACTACATGGTGGTGATGGACCGCGTCTCCAAGTGGCGTGACTGGAAGCACCGATTCTACCGCATCAAAACTAAGGACGTCAAATTTAACTTGCGGATGAATCGGTTCAATGCTGAGCCAATTCAACTTGGACGTGGGGATCTCAAGCCCGATAAGCCACCCGTCCACCCCAGCCAGGAGCACCAGCTTGAATATTTTAAAGTCAAGCGGGTGAAAAGGAACGACAAAACTGAGCGCGTTCCAAGTAACTGGGTCCCTTTATCCAGCTGGCTGCGGGATCCCACTTTCATGTCCGCCTATGGCCTATACAGGAACCTGCCCCAAGGTGGACGCACGGACACATATTCTTACACTTACACATATTATTTGATCTTGAAAAATTTTCTAACTCTTTTTCTTCCTCTTTCAGCTGAGGCGTACAAGATGCTGGACAAAGAGCAAAAAGGGGAGGTCAACATGTCTGAGATTGACTTGGCTCGGTACAAGGCTCGCTAGAGACTGTACGAGCAAACTAAAGGAGTAAGTAAACCCATCTAGCTTTCTTCCTTACGTCCGTGTAGGCATTACAGAAGAGATCTTCTTCCTAACTAGGCTCGGCCTATTATATTATCTTGCTTTCTTTTTCTAACTTTTGTCTCTACAGCTGGCCACTCGAACCCCCAGATCCAAACGGAAGCAGTCGTCTCCTGCGTCCAAGACGGATCAGGACGGCAAGGCCTCCAAGCAAAGGAAGACGGTCGCATCCAAGACCACTTCCACTTCTGCGGCCAAGACGACGTCGCGGACTGTCTCAAAACAGTCTAAAGGAGAACAACCCCGGCTGAGCGATAGCGGAGCCTCCAAGTCCATAGATCCGGCCGCCATGTCGAATCATGTTAGGTCCGAGAAATCGGACGATAGGGGTAAGTCGACCCCGGCAAAACCGACCGGGCCAGAAGTGACTCCGCCCGTCCAAAGAGTCAATGGATCTGATTGGCTTGATGCCAATCAGTCGGCCGGCGATCAGCCTGGCCGGACGGGGGAGGAGAGTAATGAGCCTGCGCCGCCCCCGCCATTCACTTTCAACCTCCCTACTCCTCCAAGCTTCTCTGACGGTCAGTTCAAATAACTTTGGATCTTATTTTTATTTATTTATTTATTTTTTAGCTTACATTAAACTCTTTGCGTCCGCCTAAAGACATTGCAGAGGAGCTTCAAATGAAGCTGCCCGGCCAGTCCCTTACTGGAGCGGACAGGAAGGCGATGCGGGAGGCCATGGCCCGGGCCGTCCCTGCTGAGCAGCGAGACAAGCTGCGGGGAATACATGAGGGCTTCCTCGGCCCCATGATCAATTGCAGCGTTGAGGTAAATTTTTCCCTCAAATACACTTAGCCAATTTTTCGCTCATTTTGCTAACACATTTACCCTGTACGCAGCTCTTCCTGCGGCTGAATGCCTTCCTGGAATGGAAGGACAAGGAGAACGAGCGGCTGAAGCATGCCTGGGCCCAGATTCAAAAGACCCAGGATGCTGTTACTGGGGAGGTGGCCGTCCAGCGCCGCTATTTTGAGACCCAAATCAACGCGCTGTCCGACAAGGCTGCGCGGCAGGTTGAAGATTTGGTGAAGCTGGGCGAGGCCCTACAGCAAGAGTCCGTGGCCAGGGAGGCCATGAGACAAGAGAGGGACCAAGCCTTGCTGGACGGCGAACGCTGGAGGGCAGGGTTCGAGGCCTCCGAAAAGCTTCAGAGTGATGTGGCCTTGGCCCAAAAACATTTGAAGGAGGCCTTGGACGAGTCGGACGCTCTGAGGGCCGAGGTGGAGACCTTGAAGAAGTCTGTCGAGGACTTGACTCTCCAGCTGAAGACGCCTCGGGCCCCTAGCGCAGACGAGGTCGTCCGCATTGAGCAGAACGCTGAGGATAGGCTGAAGAGTTTCTTCTTCGAAGCGTTCGAGCTCATGGTGGAAGATGGGGAGGCCGCCTATTTTCAAGAGCGCTTCACTAAGCGCCTCAACTTCGTCTGCCTCGGGGAAGAAGCTAAGAAGGCTGCCAGCCTTCTCCTGAGCTGGACGCCACACCAACAACCTCAGAGGATGAGGAAAATCAAGTGGCGGCTGGCCATGATGGTGAAGCGGAGAGCAAAGAGGTGCCAGCTGAGGACGCCTCTCCTGCAGCTTCTCAGGATCCCATCCCAGTCCTTGATTCAGCTTCTGCCCCGGCCGCCCCCTGACTTTCAGCTTTCTCTGCTTTTAAGCTTTATTTATGTATAGTTTTCTTGACTTTTTCAACCGCCTTTTCGAGCGGTTTTATGTAAGATATTTTACCGCCTTTTGAGCGGCCCTTTTATTAATTGAGTTTGATGATTTTTCTTCATACTTTGCATAGTTCATTCTTAACAAGTTTTTTGCATTTTTATACGCGTACTTTTCACGTTTTTATATCCTCGTACAATTGGGGGGTATGCCCCTTTATTCGGCGTTTGCCTAGTCCATACTTTGGGTGGTTTGATTGGCTTGGTAGAATTTATACCTTAGGTGGTATGACTTTTACCAAGTTAATCAAATCATAATAATGATTGCCCTTGGACTAGGTGGTACGCCGAATCAACACATATATTGGCCGTCCAATTGGCTTTGTTTGAGTTTGTCCGTTGAAACTATCGCTCGGACGCACTCAGGAAATTCCAAGTGTGATCTCAACTTAAAATTTTCATGTTCGGCTAGGCTGGAATGCCTTGGTATGCCCTTGCTCCACTATGTGGGTTTCACAGGGTACCTTACCCTTATCGTCCGCATTAATTTAGGGCGGACACATTCATGTGAATTTTGGGATCAAGCTGCCCATTCTTATTTTATTTAATTTATTTTTGTTCTGCGACCGTGTTGCTATGTTGCAAGTAACCTACTTGCAACTTTCACACGGCCTATCCGTATAAGTTATGACTGTACAAATAAGCATAAATTAAATGGAAAAATAATTATAACAATGTTTGACTTTTTCATTAATTTGTCAAAATTACATTGTCGTGACCGTACGACTTACATTGCTCGGTCAATAGACCTAGCTGTATACACAGCTTTTTGGCTAAGTAATTAAACATAATATTTCTTCAGATTGTCAGTGTTCCATGTGCGCGGGATGGGTCGGCCGTTCATGGCTTCAAGACGGTAAGTCCCATCTCTGACCTCTTCCCTGACTCGATAAGGCCCTTCCCAATTTGGGGTCAGCTTGCCATCCTCATTTGCTCGCCCCACCGCCTCCATCTTCCTTAGGACCAGATCTCCCAATTTTATCGGCCGCTTTGACACTCGGCGATTGTATGCCCTCGTCATCCGAAAACGATAGATTTCGTGTCTAAGCGCCGCATTGCCCCTAGCTTCAGGAAGGAAGTCTAGAGCGGTCTTCATGGCTTCCCAATTGGCCGCTTCATCATATAGCATCACCCTAAGAGTGGGCTCATACATTTCAATTGGAAGGACCGCCTCAGCACCATAGACTAAGAAGAAGGGAGTTTCTCCCATGGAACTTTTGGCCGTGGTTCGTATGGACCACAACACATTAACCAATTCGTCAGCCCACAGACCGCCTGCTCTTTCAAGCTTGCGCTTAATTCCATTGGAGATAAATTTGTTGTATGCCTCTACCTGACCATTTGCTTGTGGGCGGCCGACTGAAGCAAAGCAATGAGCTATGCCTTGGTCTTCCAACCATTTTTTGAGTTGAGGCGTTTCAAACCGAGGTCCGTTGTCAAACACCATAGACTGAGGAACGCCAAAGCGTGTAATGATACTCTTCCATATGAAAGCTGAAACATCTGTCCACTTGATGCCTCGGACGGCCTCGCCTGGATTAGGTGTCTGACCGTCTATTGCCATAACGTACGAGTATCCCCACAGACGGCGCCAAATGTTTCGGGTATTTTTTGGATTTTCTGGGATACTGGTCACGCTCTGCTGGCAATGAGTCGGTCCCACCTGCAAAACAACGAATATTCCGATCAACGGAATATTCGCCTCCGACGATCAAGTCAGTGATCAGAACGGAAAAAGGCTAGAGAGAGAAAGTAGAGAGAAGTTGGAGCTATTTAATGCTCTGTGTTTTCAATTGTCTGAATCCCCTCCCATCATAAATGATTAGGGTATTTATAGGGGTGGGACTCGTGCCCCTCTCTAGGGTTTATGCCCTAGATTTGCGTGATGTGATTGGCTGTGCAATCAGCGAATGCCATGTGCCACTCTGGTTTTGCGGCTTTCAGTGTCATCTCTCGGGATTTGGGCCCTGACGTTGTTAGGGCTTTTTGGCGTGCTGATTTTTATAGAAGGATCATATTGCCTAAACACATGGCATCTTCCCGTGGTGACACGTGTCACCCTATAACTGGGCCACTTGTCACTATGGGATTGGCATGAGACCTTAAGATCTCTGGATTGCGTGGCATCTTCCCGTGGTGACACGTGTCACCCCATAACTGGGCCACGTGTCACTATGGGATTGGTCCACGTATACGAGGTATTTTTACCCTCAACAGCTTGTATAATTATGAGTAATTTTAATATCGTGATAAAAACTTATATTATGTAACTTGAAATCAGAGAGTCAAAAATTAAAAGCTAGCAATTTTATTCAATAGGCCCATTCAATAGCTTTAGGAAATGCATGAATATTCTGTCTTTAGAATGAGGTTTGGTATCTGAAGATGCTATTGTTCACTGTTGTAGATGTTATTCATTATTAAATGAATTATGGTTACGTCATGAACTCCAAGTCACCATTTGACCATATTCTAGTGATCAGCCTCTAAAGCAAGGTTCATGTCTTTCAATTGTCCTACAAAGCTATCTTAATATGTAGCTAAGCGATGTGTGTGATGTTACTCTTGATTCCATCGAATGTCTCATTAATAATGAAAGATAATTTTTTAGCCTGGCTATTCTGTTTGAAATCCAGTAACAATTGGCAGGTTTATAGATGTCAATGTTACATTTTCTAAAGCAGTAGCTTATGGCCTTTTATTTTAGCATGCAGCTATTATGTCATACAGGATGTTAGCTTGTTGTGGAATGATTAATTTGAACCCATCTGAGTCGGTGTTTTACAACTCATCCAGAGAGAACATGCACACCTTTTCCAGAGATCAGACCAGTGATTATCTGAACACCCAGTAGGTTCTGGCTTTATTTGAGATATGATGCCTGTGACCTTGTATCCTTAATTGGCACCTATTGCTTGAGATGAAAAATTGATACATTTCCTCTATTTTAGGGTTTAAAGTGAAAAACTCTAATCAAAATTAACCTGACCATGATTTTTCTGAAATATATATTGATACTTTTGTTTTGTTCATCACTTAGAATACATGTTTTATATTTTTATATATATCAGTATGTCAAAGTTTTACCTTGAAAAACATGGGAATATTATAAAACATAGTTTCTGATACATGTTATCTTTAAACCTTCTTGCATGGTACGATCGCTTATATTTGGCAATTGTGATATGCAGATTGCCATAACAGTTAAAAGATTCTTCAAGTCTTCTGCTATTGCAACGGAGTTGATTATGAATAACATACTGAGAATAGGGAAGGTTAATGTTGTCGGAGATGTCATTCTGTCTCTTGGAAAATCATGTGTTAGCTTATCAAGCGCCATGTTTGCATTCCTCAATCCTCATGTTGGATACTTACGACTACAAGTCTGCCCATAAGAAGATTACTTCTCCTTTGTTCCCAGTGCTGGTATGTATATTCATTTCTTTTGTCAGCTCAATATAAAGGTTTTATCTTTTGCCTAGGATTCAAGTTTTAAATATTTTATGTTTCATGGCTTAGGTTGTTGTCCACCCACCTCCATCCAAATAAAGAATGGAAAACCTAATAAGAAATTGTGTGGTTTAATAGAATAATTGATTTTCTAAATTAAGTCTTTAGGTTTAGGGTTTAATTATAATTTAATGTTTCATGTTTGCATCTTCCATGAGGCCATTAACAGAAATAAGTAACTAAAAAGTATTCTTTTCTATAAGGATTGCACCCGGCATCTAAAAGTTGTTGAGTAGCATTCTTAGAAAATAATCTGGATAGGTAGCTCGCTTAATTGTGAGTTTTGTGACAAATTAGTTTGTTAAATTGTATAGAATTTATCCTTGTTGACCTTGTATTTCAGGTCAAAACTTACCTACATTAAATTGTGTAGGAAATTTCAGGAATTATTTGTTTGAATAAGAATGTTTTGTATAGTTATTTTAACTTCTGGCCTCGTATTTCTGTTCCATCATATGATTTCCTGCAAATATGTTCATCTGTCTATTTCATGTTACTCCGTATGTGTCTCAGGCGTGATTACTCATAGAGTGTTTTGTGTTGTTAACTATCTGTGTATCTATTATCTATTCTAAGCTCCCATTCACTACCATTTAGCTACTTGAGCCCTGAGTTTCGGACACGGATATAATTCTATGTATCTGGACTCGGTCTACCATTTTAGGTTGATAGAGCACTGATAGAGGTCCTTGTTCTGTCTTCGACTTTAGGACTTGATTATCTCATGTAACTTAACCAACTCAACTTTCTACCTAACATTTCTAATGTTGAGATGGAAATGGAAATGACATATTCTATGCAAAGTGATTTATGGATTAAGCGGGTTGTAAGAGGCACTTTTGTTGTAGAAAATTGAGTTATGTTACTCGAATTAAAGTTCATCATACAAATAACATTTTGCTCTTCAATAGTTTATCACACTGTTGGAATTATCTGTGGATAATTATGACCTTTCTTAAGCATCATATAACATCAGATTTTGCAATGTGTGTTTCTTACTTTCTCACTTATTTTGCAGTCTGCTAGCAGGCAACTATCATTTTGGAGGCTTGTACACAAAGAGGTAAACACTGTAAACAGATCCTGATTTATTGACAGATTTAACATTAGGCATTATAATCAGATCTTGAATATTTGTCGTATTTTATGTAGTTATCCTATATGCTAAAAAATGCTGCTGTTGTCAAAAACTTTTAGCGATGAAAATTGAACTACTGTAAGGTTGAATAGTGACAGTAGGGGGGGGGGGGGGGGGGGGGGGGGGAGGGATTTGGTGAGTATAAGAGGTTAAACAGTAGTTGGCCACTATGCACAAAGATATGGATAGAAACTCAACATTTGAGTTCTAAGCGTGACACTAAGCGATGCAGTACTAGATACATTCTACAGTTCACAACCAGCTAAGTTTTTTGTCCCATTTACTTGTTTCATTGAGGGCAAAGAAAAGTTTAAAGTGTTTGGGTGAGAGGGGGGGGGGGGGGGGGGGGGGGGGGGGGGGCTATAGAGGATAATTATGCCAAGTGGGACACTAATCAATGCAGTACTAGATGCATTTTATAACTCACTACACAACCAGCTAAGTTTTTTTGTCCCTTTTACTTATTTTTTTGTTTCTTTGAGGGCGCTGAAAAGTTTAAGGGTTTTTTTTTTTTTTTTTTTGGGAAGGGGGGGGGGGGGGGGGGGAGGGGGGAGTATAGAGAAGAATTATGCTGTAGTTGTGTAGTGAATTTTATTGTGTCAGTTTATGTGCTGGTTTGTTTGGGTGGGTGGGTGGGTGGGTGGGGGTGGGGGGGGGGGGATATGTTGAGTTATTGGTTTTCAATGAAAGAGCATGAATTTATTTGGTAGCCTCAATTTATAGGAAGATGCTGCTGAATTTCTCACTTATGCTAAATTTAAGTGGCAGCCTTTTTGTTTTTTTTTGTTACTATTCTCCGTAGAAAATTGCACAATAATGAATCTTGTACTTTAGGAATTTCAAGCTAATTGACATATAATGAATGTATATGCTTGAATAAAAGGTTTTCATTATTGTTACTGGTTGACTTGCAGATCCTTTAATGGCAATGTTTGTGGCAAGATGGATTGCTTTTATCCCTGTACGATGAGGCCCGAAAGGAGGGCCACGAAACTCGCAAGACTCAATTTAATTCGTTTACCCTCCTTCTTGATTGCTCAAATTGGGACTTGCATTTTAGCTTCCCGAGATCGATGACCAAAGTGTGGGAAAAATGATGGGGGTATGTTTTCATGATTAGAGCTTCAGAATCTAGGCTTATTTAAGTTTCTTATAAATAATTCCTTTTGCTTAGCCCTTATGTGCCTTGGTGTCTTTTTTTTGGTTAACCATACAATACAAGCTTATGGCCTTCGACCTATACCTTCCTAAATGGAGTTAATATTATTCGGGTTGTGTTGTAAGTATGAATGTTGAAAAAAAGGGAAGGAATGAGATAAAAAAAAAAAAAAAATTATGTGAGGGAAAAAAAATAGGTTAGCCGGAAAAAAAAAAAAAAAAAAATCAGCTGGAAAAAAAAATGCAAAAGTGTAGTTGTAGAATTTATTTATTTTTTCTTCTCAATTTCAATTGAGAATGACGTATATTTGGTAAAAAAAAGGGTATTGTTTAACACTTGGAGTATCGTGCTGATCTTTTAATAGTAGTTGAATGTAACCTTTACATTGGAAAGGTTGCGTAATTATATTGTACATTTTCTCTTTTAGCTGGCACTTCACCACATTCCTAAATACTTTCCTATCTTTAACCTTAGCTCCATTTCAACCTCTTATTAAAGTCCTTTTTGATCTCTTATGGGCATATTGGTCTCTTAACGGTGGAGGGTAAGATTTTGTGCAAGTCTCCATGAGGGTAATCAAACCGAAGTGAGACATGAGCTAATATGGTTGCGCATCCCTAGGGAAGGATTCAAGCTTGGGGAAAAGAAGTGGTAAGAATGTTTGGCCAATAAGGGTGCAAATGTCTTGTTTTATATCATGATCCATGTTTGTTGATAATGACATTTCAAATTCTATTGAATTGTTTTTTTTTTTTTTTTTTTTTTTTTTTTTTTTTTTAATTTCATGATTATTAGTTCGAATTCCGAAGAATGTACATCTTTATTTTGATCAAGGATGACCAAAGACTAAGTGTGGGGGAATTTGTTAAGTGCATAATTATTTATATTTTCATTGTTTAATTATCATATTATATAATGTGACTGCCTTTGATGCTTAATTTCGGAAATTTATTGATATTATTCTCTATGAGGGTATTTATTAATATTCACTTTAATGATAAACAAATTTAAATAGTTTATTTCGTTATTGTAATAATCTAATTTTCTTACAATGTGGGAGATTTATAACTATTGATTGCCAAAGAATTTTCATCCAATTTTGGAAATTATTTCCCATGCTTAATGCAATTGGTTATATATTGGAATCCTTTTATCATATACAGAAATATAGATAGTTTACGAGACCGAGTTAGAGTTCAAATTTGATCGAGGATAAGAGCTTGCAAAGTATTGGATGAAGATGGTCAACACTGACAACAAATCCAAAGGCAGCAGCTGCAACAGTCAACTTTCTAATCAGTGAGTATTCTCCCTTCCATACCTTTAATTGATCAGTTCTTGTTACTAGACTTAGTTTCAGTTCTGATGTTTATTTTTACAATTGAGTCTACTTGAATGAACATTGAACACAGAGTTTATTCACAATTTTGTATAAAGTTTGGCATTTATACAACTCATATTGTCGTTTGTTTGATTGACAAAGTTTGGTCTTTGTATATGTGATAGTTCACAATTACAAGTGTACAGTAATTAAAGTCTGCTAAATCGTCATCTCATGCAGCATTTGGTATTAATCTAAGAGCGAATATCTTAATGTAGTTAGGACTGAGCAGGTCTTCTTCATTATATTAAGTACGATGTATGTGAATTGTGGACTTATCGTGGTAATATTCTACTTGCTCCGATCCTTTAAGTTTTCCCATTTCACCTTGACACATTTGCTAATGAACATTTTAATCGTCATCTCTCTAATTATATTTTAGTGAATATTATAAAACTTTGATATTCTAAAATTACTCATTGAGACTAATCAAACTAGACCCCACCACGTTTTTTCTTATATATTGGAAAGAATTTAGGAGATTCTCTTAAGTTGTGAATAATGTCTAGATTCCAATTGGGAAGAACATCTAGGATCTAAGGGAGTAGTAATTAGTTAGCAAGATAATGAAGTAGTCACGGCGATATTTCACTAGCATAATTGCTACATTGAGTATTAAAGAGGACTAACATGTACAAATTTAGAATCTGTTATTGGTCTAATCAACCTATGATCAATTTGTATATTATCATTTAAAGTTTCTTATTTACTGTGCTGTACTTATCTGAAAGATTTTGTCAATATGTGTTCTTAACTCAGTTTCTGACATAGGCTAATTGAGCTCTGCGACGTTTTTTGCTAAGTAGCTGTGAGACTAATTGAGTGAATGAATCCTAAATTAGAAGATCTACTTTGTA
Source organism: Chenopodium album (assembly GCF_948465745.1). Classification (NCBI taxonomy): domain Eukaryota; kingdom Viridiplantae; phylum Streptophyta; class Magnoliopsida; order Caryophyllales; family Amaranthaceae; genus Chenopodium; species Chenopodium album. Next base: position 71,424,619 of record NC_137837.1, read on the forward strand.
CATGTAAATGTTGGAGTAGACGTGTTAAAAATTACGAGTATACTGTTTTGCACATTAAAAGTTGATCACAGGGGGCAAAAATATTTGACCTAAGTTTAATCAGTTGAATTACGTGACAACAAAGGGTTGTACCTTGGGTTAATAAGTAAGTTAATTCGGAATTTGCCTCGTAATTGTTGTCTTATGTTTTACTCTATAGCAAACTGTATTTGACTACTAACTTCTCCAGCCAAGTCTGCAACATCACAGGGCTTAAATGTTTAATGATTTCTTCTACTTACTAAGATAGTAGGATAAATTCTTATGTTACCTTAGGATTACTAAAAATTGTAGTATATTATAGAATAAAGAGTGAGATTCTATTGAACACTACATTTTGTGTCCACTACTTTGGCTTATAGTTATAAGTTACATTAAACATTTAGCATTATGAAGTTTAGATGCATCTGAATTTTATTTTATTACTATTTTGTTTCTTATATGTTGACAGTGACTTTCATAATACTCACTATGCTTTTTTTTTTTTTTTTTTTTTTTTTTTTTTTTTTGGGTACATTGTAAACAGTTTTAGACTTTTAGTTCTCATTTTTTTTACTTTTAACTTCTTATATTGTTGTAGTGGTTGACATTTAATCCCATTTGGCCTACTTGCTTGTATAAATAGCTAATGATGATCTTCTCAATTCTGAATGCTGCATGTATATAGCACTTTGAATGTTGTAGTGCTTTGTGAATACTATTAATCCTACTGCTCTTTCATTTAATGGCAGTAATTGGTAAGAATTATGACTTGGGTAAATTATTTGTCCAATTTGTTTTTGCTTTGTCAGTCTATGCAACTGGTAAGAATTGTTATTTGTTCTACTCTACTTGATATATTTTACAGTTTGCTTGCTCTAAAATCAAGTGTGTGTTATAAATCTTATTTCTAGAGTATAGCAAATTGGTCATATATATTATTTCTGGTTTCTGGTTTCACATAGCATGTTATGTGAAATTTGATACACATTAGTTATGTGATCATGTTGTTCAGTAAATCATGTGCCCTGTATGCTTTAGTGTGTATCAATAGATTATGGAGAGTGTATATGTTTAAATTTGTTTACTTTCATAATCCCTTTTATTCCGGCCTACCTATTAATGTGAACAAGTGTGAATTTTTAATGGCTTAATTGGTTCGATAATAGAAATTAAGAAGTCCTATAATTATCTGTTAAACTTGCTCTTTAAACTTATTCAAGATAATTTAAGGGCTGCAGACTTTAAATGTAACTCCTTGAGTAGAATTATACCAAAGTAACTGAGAAGTTAAAAATTTATGATTGGCTGCCAACTAAAGTACGTTTGATGTTCAGTTATATGCATTATTACATTAATTCTTAGACTTCTGGGGGTTAAGGACTATTTAGTATTAGGTTCTTACTCAATTGTTTATATTCAATTGCATTGTTTTCTGTTTTCGGATTATTAGGTTGGGTTTACCATTTATTTGTGACATAATTATTTATAGTTGGTTTCTACACTTCTTTTTATTAGTTGCTCAATTAATGTCTTTGTTATTGTCTGGGTTCTGCTGTATCGTTTGTTATTAAACGCAACCTTTAGAATATCCTACCTATCTCAAATCAAGGCCCTTTCATTTTTCATATCTATGTTGTTTCGTTGTTGTTGAGCGTCTTATCATTGCTACTTTGTATTGCACAGTAAGGCTTTACTGTTTCTTCTACTATTACTGACCATTGCACATTTGTATCTGAACATTCTCAGGGGCTCTGTGATATGCACTGGCTGAATAACTGCTCGGTTCAGAGCATTTGTTGCATCCTGCGGAATAATTTGCTTCTCACAGGTAATCTCGTGTCTGCTTCTTTTGCAATTTCATAAATTAGCTAGCCCTTTGTTTCCTGCCTTTAGCCATAGTGTTCCTGCATTTGCTATTTATCTGTACATCCTTTGTCATTCCTACTGTGTGCGACTACTGGCCACTTTCCCCGGTACTTCACTTACCTGTTGGGCAGACAACTAGGCCACTGCATAATTAAGTCTTTTTTAGTTTTCCCTCTCTCGCATAGTTCTTTGGCCTCCTTATTCCTGACTTAGCCGTTCTTTTCTTTCTTCGATAGCCTGGGAAGGGTGAACGTTTTACTACGTCGTTCTCTTTTTATGCCACTGTACTGTCTTAAGCTTAGCTCTATGCCTATTACTGGCAATGGCTCCATCTGCGAGTAAAATTTCAAATCCATTCCAGCCTCTGCTGGCCCAAATGTCTGAATGCCTTCAGTTCCCTGAGCCAGTCTATGAACCTGTAGATTTTCTGACAAATAATGCCAATATCTGTGTGCGGTCAGAGAATGGGGCAGATATATATGATTTCTTTGGTCAAGAGGCTGCCAGCATGAAGGAGTGATCTAAAAGAGCAGCAGCAAAAGCAGTTCGCTCACAGGTAACGGTGTGTCGGTGTCCGTGTAGATGACTTCACAGGTGATAGGGTCTGGATGTATTTGGCATTGCAGGTGCTTCTTCAACCAGAAAAGCCAACAGCTTGAGCACCTTTCTTGGGGGAAACCAGTGCCTGCTTTGCATAGGGGGGAAAACTGCTATCTGCCTATCCAACACTTTCGTATTGACTACAAGGAGCGCCTAGGTGTTGTTCAGCAGACTAGGGCTACACTTATTTCAACTGAAACCCTCCAGTTTGACCCAATCAGATATTTTTCTTGGTTCAGTGTTATCTGTTCTTCAAGTTCCAATGGCATGGAATGCATATTTGGGGATTCCTGCAATGACTCTGAAGGTGCAGAGGAGAAACTTGCAAAGAAAACAATCTACTACCTGATGTATCTTTACAACTTGGAATTCATAGATGCAAACTATGGTTCTTTTACCTACCAAGGTGTCCAGTGTGCATTTGAAAGAGAAAACTACTTAGCTATAAAAGAATGGCTGACTGGACATGAAGAGAAGAGCCAAATGATGCCATTCTTGGTTAGGCAGGAATGTGTCACACCTAAAGGAAATCAATCAAGACCTTCCCTTAGTTCCCCTCCTGCACCCAAAAAAAGCAAATCCAGACCTTTTTGAAACTCATAGGCTGCAACGTCAGGGTATGCAATACCTCTGCTTTCCATTCCAGACGAACTTGAGATTGTCTACAATTGTCAGAACAATGGATAGCTAGCCAGCCTTGCTTGCAGTAGTACTACTTTTGATCGCCTTGCTCTGCCCGACCTGTTTGCTTTCATATATTTGTTAAGAGTCCAGGAAGAGCATGATCAAGTAACCTTGTAGTTGCTGCACCTTTTTTTTACTTTTCTAGTTTGATCTTTTCTCATCTGTTTGGTGTACTAAGCCTTCATATTTTTTTTCTTAGCTTTTGTGTTCCCTATCTTATGGAGCAGGTTAGGAATGAATCTTCTCTAGCTGCTAAAAATATGATGCTTTATAGAAACTTGGTAATTAATGCCATTATCTACTGTATGACCTGCTCTTTCTTTTAATTGTGCCATTTCGTCTTTTTCTTATTAGTTGTTTGATAAACATGCACAATTGCATTCTAACGCTAGAAGCCGGACATTTTCTTTTCTTTTCTTGTGTATTTTTTTTTTCCCAATTTTTTTTTTCCTTTGCAAAACTTTCTGCCTATGCTTACTAATAAGCAACCTGCCCATGCCTTGCTGTGTACGTTGTTACTTTTTTTTTTTTTGCTTATACATCATAAGTCTATGCGATACAGTACACTACAGTCTCAGTATAACTGAGCCACCTGTGTTCTTGATCCTTTTACTTCCCATCTTCCTCTTTCTAGGTTACTGCCAACTAGGAGTCTTTGAAAGGCCATATAGACTATATATTCCTTCTGTTCCTAATACAATCAGGTTTATGTATGCTTGTTTGGCTTCCTGTCATGCCTTAGCAAAGCTACCACAAACTCATTTTTAGTTTTTGTTTGTTCTGCAGGAAAATTGCACATTGGACTGCACGGGCAGTTCTCCGCATGTTATTCTGCTTATTCTTGGTCTGGAATATGGGTAATTCCTAATGCCTTCCTTTTCTTGGGTTTAATTATTTACAATTAGCTACATTCCCACACATTTATTCCAGCTTTGTCTACTTGCCCAATTTTGGCCATGCCTTTATCTAAGCACAAAATTATTACCTACTGCCAAAGCCAAACAAGTGCCTGCGATGCTTTCAAACCACTTCTTACTTTCTTAGCCATAAACACGTGCCCTTAAGTAACTTTGTACTTCAGTCAACCACCAGACAAGGCACCACAAGTTTCATCTCAGCCAACTAGACGATTCGGAAGATCATTCGAGATGCACCCAAAGGACTTCTAGAGTGTTCCACCCAGCCCATACAACGTGCCAGCAAGCACCTAAAGGCTCTCCAATCAGGTTCTGTCTTTTCTGGTGACTCATCAACAAGCACACTTCCCACCAAGACAGCTCCGCCCTTGAAGGTGAAAACAAAAAAGCAACAGAAACCATCACAACGTGCCATACAATTTCTTCTGCATTTTACTGTTTATCTAATTCCTAACACCTATGTTCTTTAGTCACAATTTTCTGCTACTTTTTCTGATCAGTGGAAGGCTGGAAGCTGCCTTAATAGCTGGCCAGGATATACTAACAGAGCCCCTGTAATTTCCCTCGTCAGAATACTGTCCTAGGTGTCATGCTAAGAAGTTTGCTTATGAGTCTCTCTTCTGTAGCCAATGCTCGCATCTAATCCATATCCACCAAAACTAATACGCCTTTCGCACTTCTGACGAAGAGGACTGTGCATTTCAGGACATGCACGAATGTATAATAGCTTATTTGCTTTTACTTTGCTCGAGGGAAGCATTTGATGCCAGCACTCTGAAAGGCATCTTTATATTCAAGTTGCAGGATCAAAGTATCGCAAATGTATTTCTATGACACGAAGCTTGAAACTCAAAACCATACCTCCGTATTTCCAGAAGTCCGGCAAGACATAGTACAAATTCTCATGGGTGTAGTGCAATATATTCTCCATATTACTTACTACATACGTAAGGAATGAAAGAGCCAAATTTTGTTTTGATTAGCATGCAAGTTGCAAGCTAAGTAAAAGTTGCAACTTAGATACTATGCACCTGTTTCCATACTTTCCTTTTCTTACAACTAGTAACAAGCTAAGATGTATTACTACTAGAATAATTTCATGGGAGTACAAGCATTTGATTGGGGGCTTTTACAAGCACTTGTTTCCATACTTTCCTTTTCTTTCAACTAGATTGGGGGCTTTTACAAGTATTTGATTTAGTGAGGGGTTTGCTCACTTCCGAATGATGAGTTACCCGTTTTAATTGTACTAAATTAATGTCTACATTTTAATTTAGTTAACACTCTTGTGAAATTATATTTAGTCACATACACTTAATTTCAACTATATTATGTGATTTATAATTGAGGTCAAATGTAATTATGTGGAATTTGTTAGATTTATATGTTATTGTATACTTTTAAATAATATAGTTTCTACTTATTATGAGAAAATAAAAGACAACTTATAATTTTGTGTTAATAATTGGAATATAAGAATATTGGATGAGAGTGTCATATTGTCCATGAATACGTAAGCATCTTGCCAATTATTATTATCAAAATGAGACCAGACATGCACGTTGAATAATTTCTTAAGATGTTTGATTATAAAAGAGTTAATAACTTATAGAGTAATGGACAATAATCTAGCTTAACATATATGCCTAAAGTTCAAAAGTTTGTTGACTAATTATTGGAAAATATTAAAAGCAAGCCAATTATGTAAATCATACTTTTTCCCATTTGATTTATTGGAGTACAAATATTAAGGAATACCAAATCATTTACTCAATTAGTAATAATATATCTTTGATTACATCCTTATTAACACAAATCTAATAAATTAAAATTAGAAATGCAATTAATAATTTAATATATAGCATCACAATAGGCTACTAACCGCATACTACAACCAAAAAATCCTAAGAGAATAGCATTATCAACCTGACAACTAAAGATTCCTAACATTAGAGTTTTGGTTTTTAGCCACAAGTATTCCTAACATTAGGTTTTGTAAGGGAAAAAAGAAAGGGACATTAGGTTTTTTTTTAGTCACAAATATTCTTAGATACTACTTTATTTTATTTTAAGGAATTTATGGGCTTACTTAGTTTATATTCATTTTATTTAATTTTTTTTGACACATTTTCTTTAATTAAAGTCTATAATTTTCAATTTTCTTGTGCAAATTCTTATTTCATATCAGTTTGTAGACATTCTTTATAGATTGTAGTAGACTTCTATAATACGGCGTATTATTTATAATCTTAATGGATAACCAACAAAGATTAACAATAATACAATTATATATACAAGTATAGTTATGCTGTTCTCAAAAAAAATAAAATAAAAAGTATAGCTATAATACTAGTTGGAAATGTTGTCAGTCAAATTGGCTAATAAATTAACCTTCTTAAAAGTAAATGCAGATTACCATATTACATTTCATTTAATAAAAATCAAATATTAATAAATTAAAGGTTTTTATCATAGAAATAATGCAGAAAACTCAAGACATCGTCCGGACTTAAAATTACTGTAATTTTGTAAGATGTTAATAAATAAACTTTTGGTTCGGCAATGTACGGAGTGCTAAAGTGTTGATGAAGGCAAATAAGAAATTACCTCCTAAGCTCCTATTGTTTGTTCCATTTAGCTGCGATATCAACTTTTCCCTTAGAAACAAGAATTCTTATTAACCTAACAATAATTTCAAAATGAGAATGATGGATAGCTATATATGTAATTATCCCCTACTACAAAAGAGAATAGAGGAGACCGAGGTCTAACTCAAGCTGTTAGAGCTCCCTTCCAAATTCTATGAGTTCTTGAGATCGATTCTCACCACCTGCCCGTGTGGCTCTCTAACACCTAAAAAAAAAAGAATAGAGGATGGTACGCGAACCATTGTCGAATCATGTGTATGGAACAGAAAAGAAACCGGTTGTGTAAAGAAACTTGTGTCTTTTGCCCTAAGACTAATAAAAACATTCAGGAAAAAAGATCAATTCTTATAGATACATGTTTTCTTTGCTGATTTTTTTAAAAAATAAAATTTGTCTTTTTGTTATGGCCGATACTTTGTTATCCAAATCAACAATCTTTAAAGCAAAATCAAAATTCAAGCTTTATTAGAAAAAATATTTTTTTTTTTAAAAAGAAGAGATACCAACTCAAAATTTATGTTAAATTAACATGAGCAATTAGGGTTTGAATATGTTACCTACTCGCACATTCATTCTCTGAGTTTCTTGCATTTTTTTTTTTAAAAAAATACTAAATTATTGATTTTTAATATATGTATCTGTGATTGGCTTTTGTAAAATACATGTCAATGTTAATAGAGTCGAATTTGACCCTAGCAAACTTGTTCTTACTGCTGGTGCAACTTCAGCTAATGAGAGCCTCATTTTTTGCTTGGCAAACCCAAGCGAAGCGCTACTTTTACCTGCCTCATTCTATCCACAATGAGTATGATTATTTAGAAGGGAATCTAGGTATAATTTTTGAAAAATATATTAAAGATATTAACTAGCATTTTTTTTCCATTAAAATTTGAGTTACTAATTTATTACACTATTTTGTTAGTGCACCCATTCTACAAGCTGTTGCAACAATATCCATAGTTGAAGGCTTAGCTAAATAATTCCAAAAAAAAAAAATCCTAAAAGTGTACTCATCTTCAAAAGATTAGTGAACAGGGTCTAATTAGACTATAGGGTAAGAATTTAGACAAATTTGCTCATAGTTTTCTATAAATGAACTAAAGAAAGTGTACCCATCTTCAAAAGATTAGTAAATAACAATGCTTATTTTACAAAGTAAGTACAATTAACAATTAAAACAAGAAAATATATCATAAATCCATAAAACAATTTTCTCATTTGCGGTTAAATCTCATCACAATATTGAAGATTATTATTTATTAACAATTTAAAATTAAAGAACATGTTGTCAAAAAAAAAAAAAAAAAAAAAAGGAAAAAAAAAAAGCGGGTTGTACAATTCAACTAACTTTGTGATAATAGTTGCAAAATTATTGACATATTTCAAATACTCATATTGCTATAGTACCAGTAATGTTAATAGCAAGTTACAATGCAAGTAAAGTGGAAAAGTAAGAAACAATAGGCAAAGACCTAATCATGTTATTAACCAATGTATTCTAAATACATGAAAGAAAGGAAGAGAAGACAAACAAAGCAATACATCTTGCTTTGTTTCATTGCTTTGTTTGGATATTCAACCATGCATTTTCCTTTCTTTTTAAATATACAAGCTGTGAGACACACGCAAATTGCGTGTGCAACATAAGAAATGACTATGCATGATTCGATTTTTTTTTTTTCCTAAAATATAATCTTAAAAATAATATTAGTGGGTTTATAAATTAATGAAATCATAGAGGTTAAAAGTAAGATATGAGTACATTATAATGTTCATGCAAAATATGATTTCCCTCAAAAAAAATAAATAAAATAAATAAATTAAAGGGTGGTAGTTTTTTTTTTTTTTTGGTAGTTATATTTTTAAAATTATGGTAGTTTTCTTTTGAAAATTATAAAAGATGAAAGGGGTATTTTGGGAAAGTGAAATTTATCACCCAAAACCCCCTTTCACTTTATATATTACTATAGATCAAATCTTTGTAGTGTTGAATAGGGGTAAATACAAGTTAATCTTTGAGATTCACAAAATTTGTTTATCACATGGCAATTTTGTAAATAAATCAACAACTTTTTCCATAAAAGTGGGTCCTACAGTGATGATGACTGGATAAAGTTGTTGATTTATTTACCAAAATGTCATGTGTTTATCCCAGAGATAAACTGGGGCTTCCTCGTTGAATAGATTAGAAAGGAAAATGGAATGTCATCTTCTCCTTCCTCACACCTCCTTTTTCCTTCATTCCTTTTCCTTTCCATATCCTTCCCTTCACTACTATCATTCTAATTAACATAGTGTAAATCCGAATATTAGTAAATTTTTGGTTCATACATACAGTGGCAGACCTTGAAACATTTTCTTTCGGAGGGCCAATAAATATAGCATAAATGTACATCTAAAACAAGAATATAATAACATAAGCATTCAAAAGCAAAAACGCAATATATTGAAATGGTAGTATCAATTGATAGATATTAGTCAAGAAATAAAGAACGACATACAGAAGGCAAAAACGTACTCTATACTTCTAACTAAGTAATTTATTGACCTTGATAACGTCTCGTCACCTAGACTTATTAATTTCTTTTTTATTGCTCAAACTAATCAATATAGCATAGAAATCTAATTAAAAAAAATAAAAGGAAAAATAAAAGGAAAAAGAAAACAAAAACTTTTAAAGAAATAAAAATTGAAACAATACCAAGTACGTAGTTTATTCACTGAATAACTGTACGAGTAGTAAAAGAGGAAAAAAGGGTTGTGGGTTGTTATTGTAGATTTGTAGAGTGGAGTAGTATATAGCTTTGGACTGCTAGGCAAAGAAAGAAAAGCAATCAGTTTTTATCTCAAATGTTATCAGGGGCCAAGCCTAGTTCAGTCTTCACTATAATTGCCTCTGCATACATACATTACATGTAAAAAAAATATATTTTGTTGGATTGATTTAAAACATCTTCTTAACACCCCGACATTCGACTCTGAAACTGAGCTATGGAAAATAATCTTTTATGATGTAAAGTTGAACCCGGTTGGTTTCGTATTTGTTTTGCTAATATGTCCGATGATACCTTTGACCTTACTATCAAACATAGAATATCATCTTAGGTTTACTTTTGGTTCTATACGTGTAAAAGAGCTCAATCTCGTAAAAAAAAAAAGTGTTTTTTCGTCCTTTTTTTTGTCGTTGTAAAATAAAAGCTGTGACATTAGTCATTTGACTGTGCTTCGGCCATAAAATTGTACTAATAATTATAGCTTCCTAAATCATTTCATAAATTTATACTAGGGAGTTTTAAAGATTGAAATAAATAATGGGCAGATTATTTATTTATTTATTTTTTGAAAGAATAATGGGCAGTTTATGAATATAGTGTTTCGATAGTGTTTTTTTTTTTTTTTCACAAGCAACACAATAGTTATTGTTAGGAAATTAGGGTGTAATCGTGTTTGATTAATGCGGAACAAATCAATGAAATTAAGAACGAGAAAAGCAATAAAGAAGATAAACAAAAAAACACAAGGATTTACGTGGTTCGATCAAAATAGACCTACATCCACGGGTGGGGGATTCGAGAGCTTCTTCACTGTAATGGAGAAAGAAACAAGAGAATAATACAAGGAGTCTTAAATCTAATGGCTCGAAAGGTATGATCTAATTGATCAACTAAAGGACCCTTTTATAACACAAGAAAACCCTAATAAAACCCTAAGATTGTTCCCCAAGTATACTCAAATAGCCGTCATAGAAAAGATATAATTGTAGGAAATATTCCATAAATTATCCTAGAATAACCTAACTACCGAGCTATAGCTCGGCAGCTAGCTCATGCCTGCCGCAAGTCCTCACAGGGCCGAGCTATAGGTCACTCGCATAGAGCTATAGCTCGCAGCCTCGTTGCAAATTTCCAACTTTGTCAGGTTATTGTAAAACGGTAATTACTTTCTCGTTTCTTATCGGAATTGGGCATATGACCTATTGTTGGAAAGCTCTTGAACCAAGCTATCACCTCCAACTTGAATCACCTCAAAATAAGTTGTAGTTTGAGAGATATAATCGTTCAAAGTCAACCCTACTAGATTTCAAGTCACAATTTAACAATCTCCACCTTGACTTGAAATCGACCAAAAACCAAGATAACTCCACCTTGAACCAAAACCAAGAAGTAATTCTCATAATAAAACATAAAACCTCCACCTTAAACAAAAATCCATAAGCCTACTCACATTAGGCTATCACCAAACGGACATCTTCCATAACTTGTGAACCGGTGCGTCTCCGAACACAAAATTCCGTACACAAAACCATCACATGGCCTAGATTGAGAGTATAATGTCCCGACGCCAAGCATGCTTATCAAAATTGACCAAACTCTCTTCAAACACTTCTTCATCCAAAAATCAAACAAAAAAAAACTTAAGCAATTCTAGAAAAATAAAAATTACATCAAGAATTTCTAAATTGCAATTGTACTTAGTAAATCACAAAAGTACCAAAATTGAGATAAGAAATAGCATAACTAGAACAAAATCTAATGCATAACCAAGATTTCTACTTTATTGCAAACGAAAATCAAAAGCAATCTATCATAGACTCCATACCAAAAATCCACACGGTTTCTCGTTTTACCAAGAGATCTCAAAGGGGAACTTATCATGAAGAGATCGTAGAAACCGCAACCCCAAAGCTCGTAACCCTAAAGTGCATAATCATCATCATCGTCGGTATTGGCAATATTTGCGGATTTGTCCTCATTGGATTTCTCCACATTCTTCTTCTTCTTAAATTTCCAACACTCGGCTTTGATATGACCCTTCACATGACAACAGTTACAAACTTTTCCTTTACCGAAATTGTTATTACCACCATGAGCAACTAAAGCATTGTTTTGAGCAGGATTACTAGATTTATTAACCAACTTATTTTCAATTAAATCTCTCTGGGTTAAGGCATCCTTAACATCCTCCAAACTCAAATCATCTCTACCATACAATGAAGTATCTCGAAAATGCTTATACGTAGGCGGTAAAGAACACAACAACTTAATAGCCATATCCTCATCATCGATCTCAACATCGATGTTTTGCAAATCCATAATAATAGAGAAGAATTCATATAAATAAGACTTAAGCGGTTTACCTTCTTCTAGACGAAGATCATGAAGTCTAGATTTGAGTAGTAGACAGTTGGTCACGCTCTTTGTCATATAAAGTGACTCCAACTTCAACCACAAACCCTCAAGAGTCGTCTCCTTGGCAACCTCTCTCAAAACATCATCAGAGAGACATAATTGAATTGCCGAAAGAGCCTTCAAATCGATCTCCTCCCACGTATCCACCGTCATGCCCGAAGGCTTGTTGGATACTCGTTCAAGAACCTTGTGACAGCCACTTTGAACCAATATGACTTTCATCTTCAATTGCCATAGGCCAAAATTCACTTGCCTATCGAATTTCTCAATATCAAATTTCATTGGCATAATTTAATCAAACTAATCTATAAACACCTAAACCTTAAGACCTTAAAACCTTGGCTCTAGATACCACTTGTTAGGAAATTAGGGTGTAATCGTGTTTGATTAATGCGGAACAAGTCAATGAAATTTAGAACGAGAAAAGCAATAAAGAAGATAAACAAAAAAACACAAGGATTTACGTGGTTCGGTCAAAATAGACCTACATCCACGGGTGGGGGATTCGAGAGCTTCTTCACTATAATGGAGAAAGAAACAAGAGAATAATACAAGGAGTCTTAAATCTAATGGCTTGAAAGGTATGATCTAATTGATCAACTAAAGGACCCTTTTATAACACAAGGAAACCCTAATAAAACCCTAAGATTGTTCCCCAAGTATACTCAAATAGCCGTCATAGAAAAGATATAATTTTAGGAAATATTCCATACATTATCCTAGAATAACCTAACTACCGAGCTATAGCTCGGCAGCTAGCTCATGCCTGCCACAAGTCCTCATAGGGCCGACCTATAGCTCACTCGCATAGAGCTATAGCTAGCAGCCTCGTTGCAAATTTTCAGCTTCGTCAGGTTTTTGTAAAAGGGTCATAACTTTCTCGTTTCTTATCGGAATTGGGAATATGACCTATTGTTGGAAAGCTCTTGAACCAAGCTATCACCTCCAACTTGAATCATCTCAAAATCAGTTGTAGTTTGAGAGATATAATCGTTAAAAGTCAACCCTACTAGATTTCGAGTCACAATTTAGCAGTTATTGTGGTCTTAAAGATTGAATTAATTAATGGGCATGGTATGCTAGCATGGTCTTCTTTTTGCGGTAAGTAGACTGAGCCACTCGATTGCGACAACCTCTACTTGGTTCGCTAGTTAATGGAAAAGTATTGTGTAGAACGGACTCACGTGAGTCCAATCATACAAAAAAAAATAAAAAAATTAATTGTTAGAAATTTTATAATAACGATCAGATATTAGATAATAAGTATCAGAAATTAGATAATAAGTATCAGAAAATAGATAATATTGGTCAGATATTAAATAATAAGTATCAGAATTCAGATAAAGTTGGTCAGATATTAGATAATAAGTATCAGAAATTAGATAATAAGTATCAGAAACTAGATAATAAATGTCAGAAATTAGATAATATAATTATCAGGTATTAGATAATAGTATCAGAAATTAGATAATACTGGTCAGACATTAGATAATATTGGTCAGGCATTAGATAATATTGGTCAGTTATTACATACTAATCATCACGCAAGAGAGGGTCCACAACTGGGCATTCATTATTCGTCTCTTCTCATGTGACTCTCCCTCCCAACCTCACTTTCACTCTCACTCTCTCTCCTACAAACCCACCAAATAGAAACCTCAAAAATGTCGTCATCTTCCTCAAAACTCCTCTCAATATTCTCTCTCCTCTTTGTAATCCTCTACATTACACTCCATGTAGAAGCTCAGATGCCACCACGCTGGTTCCAACAACTCCAATCTTCTCGCTGGTAACTCTTTAGATTGAGAGCGGTGTTCGTCTCCTCCTCTTCATCAGGGGCGGCGGTGGCAGCCATCGTCGAGGAACACCGCTATCCTAAACTGCGATCCATCGTAAACGCAAGCCTCGACGTGAGTCCATTGAAGAAGTATTGTGTATGATCAGGTAAGGATCAGAATAAGGAGGAGAGAGAAAATATGAAAATAATGGTGATGAATGAAAGATTGTAAAAATGGAGGAAAGAGAAAATGGAGTTAGTGTGTTTGAAGGTTATAAACTGGACTCACGTGAGTCCGGTCTCACACAAAACCTTTTGATATTTAATAATCTAGTTTAGTCCAAGATAATTGGAGAAAAGTTATGTCACAAATTAATTTTTGATTCATGCTAATTATACAATGAATTTTTATTTTCCATAATTTTTGAATAATTTAATTTAGGAAAAGATATTATCATATATTCCTCCCTAAATAATGTCCTCTCTAATTTCATTTTTCAAAAAAAAAAAAAATAAAAAAAAAAAAAAAAAAAAAAACCGTGTAACTTACTACTTCGTTCATTTTTATAAATGTAGTTAATATTATTCTTCAACCTGTAATCACGTCCACCTTTAACAATGACAATGTAGCTACAATATTAAACAATGACAAATTAATCATGAAATCACGTGACTAATTAAAATTAGTTAAGCCCTAAATCATACTCTGTAAAATATATTATGTATATTTTTAACCAAAATTTATAAGTATATATAATTTAATAAATTAAAATATCAAAAATTAATTTAAATTGATGCATAATCATTATGATGATTATAGATTAATTATATTGATTTTATATATACTTTGAAAATTTATAGATGAGTTTTAGAGGAAGAATGAAGGTTATAGATAGGTTGATGATTAAGTGAACCTTTAAAGAATGCTGAAGATGAAAATGATTAATCTTGAAATTATAAAATAAAATCCGTAATCAAACGAATTTTTGTTACATATTAAAATTGATTACAACTAAAATTGAAAAAATTAAAGCAAAAATATGATAAATATTCATTAATGATCTATTTATTTCATGTAAACTTTGATAATATATTGTTGTGTTTTGGACGAATAAGATGAAATCTGCCATTGCAAATGGTTGAAACTATCAAAATGAAAATGAAGATATTAAATTGGGGATGAAGATATACAAATGTTTTTTTATATGTATAATTATATGATTGTTAATAATATTATAGTTTTTCTGTTTTTTTAATACTTGTAATACTTTTCTAAAATGAAAATGATATAATACTTGCAATACAATATATTACATAATTGAAAATTTGATGAAAGCTATTTATTTTAACGTCAATTCATAACATCACTTTCTCTCTCCCTCGCTCTATTCAATAATTCCCAACTATTTATTACACATGCATGCACATATGTATAACACTTCCAATCATTAGATTAGATTTAAGGAATCTATATTCCCCTCAATTTTTATTAAAAAACTCAAATAGGCTCAACTTTGACAAATTTTGAAAGGAGTATTAAATAATCATTGGTGGCTGAATTGTTAAAATCATTCAAATTTGATAGATTTTGAATTTCTTTAGTGCAGCTGTGGCATATGTAACTAAGTTAAAAGCAAGTTGTATTATAGCATGCAGTTCAATTTTACTATTTGTTATCTTTTCAATTTTCAGTGTACTTGTAAAAAACGACACATGCTACCACAGTAACCACACATAGGCTTTTTGTTTTTGAGTTATGAAAATGGAATGTAAAATAAAAATTTTGCGAAAGTTAATTATGATAGAAAGTAAAGTACATATATTCTACTATGCTAATAACATAATGTCGTCCTTAATTGCCACATAATCAAATAAAACTAATGTCGTCCTTGGCCATTTGAAAATCACCTCCTATTTACCTGAAAAACAAACAAAAAAGTAACCATAACTAAGTTAGTTTACGTTTATGAATTC
The DNA here is from genome assembly GCF_948465745.1 of Chenopodium album. NCBI lineage: Eukaryota > Viridiplantae > Streptophyta > Magnoliopsida > Caryophyllales > Amaranthaceae > Chenopodium > Chenopodium album. Next base: position 71,440,295 of record NC_137837.1, read on the forward strand.
AACAAAGAGCTCCTAATATGTATCTAACAGTAGATGAAAACATTTAAACATTTAAGTACGTGAGAATAGCATGTACCATTTAAACTTCTAGTTGGTATGTTAATCTCGTAAAACAGAAAGATTTTTCCAATCATCCACATGATGTAGGTGGTCAGAAAAACCGAACCCAAGTCGCACCCGCATCCTACAAAAGCGAATTCCCATGGATGAAGATTGTCATACCAAGATGATGGACTATCAGCTTTACCCTTGGAATCAATCATTGGCATCGGTGGGGCAGCTCCACACTTTATAGGTAATGGAAGTCTACATAATCCACGATTGCCGACGTACGAGTTTTCACCCATTAAAGTGAAAATTACAACGTTAGTTTTTACGTTAAATTTTATGGTAAATGATCATTGGTGCCTTTTATTTATAAATTGATCAATATACTTCTTTTTGTTTTTATGGTGTAGGTGAGCTAAAATTGCTGAATTATACCCAAAAGTTGGATTACTTTGGGTCTAGCAACCTCTTATTTACGCAGAGATTGCTAGTTGACGATACATTATGGGAAGGATCACAAGTAGGATCCCCCATTTTTGTGTTGTTTGGCGAAGAACACAGCACCGCCGGAGCAATTCGGGGTTTTGAATCAAAACGCAGCCGAATTTCAGGCGATGTTAGTTCACATTGAGGTATGATATCAATTCTAGTCAATTACAATTTTTAACTTGTTAATGACAATAAAATTAAGAATTTTATATTAGCTAAATAGTCTTAAAGATATAATTAATTGCAAAGTGTTCATCACGATGTACAATATGATACTTAAAAGGGTATAATATCAAATGAATTAATTATTCTAAATTATTAAAAAGAACATTTATATAAACTTTTATAATGATTTAAAAATTCTAAAAATTCATGGTATATTATATATTATATATTATATATTGCACATATATATATTACAACGTTAATTTTTACTAAAAAAGATACCTTTCTTTTTAAAATAGCTTTAAGGGAGCCTATTGGTATTAAAATTAAAACAATAATTTTTATCTCCTACCTGCGTTCATATAATAGTTTGCTAGTTTAGGGTTTTTTTTTAGTTCTTTAATTAGGACACAAGTTATTGAGTTAATTATGATTTTCTAAAGTTTTAGACTAACCAAATTAATTGTATGTAATGATAATCAACTTAATAATAGACAGTCAAATACTAGACCAACCAAATTAAGAATATAAGTTTGTATCAAAAAATTATTCAATCAAATATAGACCAAATTAATACAGTACTAGACAATCAAATACTAAAAACATTAATAATAAATGATCATATAATACTAGACTAACCTTCTTTTTTTAAAAAAATAAAAAATAAGTACTAGACTAACTAAATTCAGCAAGTACTAGGAGTACTAGATAATCATATTTTTACAACATATCAACCAAAATTAAGGTAGTAAAAAATAACATTTGAAATTTCGAAATCTTACTCATGCCCGATGATGTCCAAAGAAAGGTTATAAGTATGACGACGATATAGGCAACAACCATTTTGCTAAACTGTTACAAAACAACAAGCATTAGGAAGAATTGTAGAAGATAGAAATGTTAACTACCAAATAAACATTGAGAGCAACCAATAAATAGTTTGTTATACTACTTAGGTAAGATCAGCTATCTATTTAGAATAATAATAAGGAAATTTGTTTTAAATGAACTTTTAAGTGCCCTTAGCTTCTTTGCGATGAGAATCCAAACTGATGAAGAAGACCTTTTAAACTAGTTTGTTGTGCTTTGGGATCTTTACGTCGGAAAGCGGGAGTTAATCACAAAAGTTCGGCGTTATTGACCACCACGTGCGACGCGCGTGACTTATTAAACCTCAAATTTATTTTTATTTTTTTTGGTTTTTTCCCGCTTTTCTCCCTAAACTCTTAATTTCCCCCAAATATCTTTCTCTCTCACCTTTATTTTCTATACATAAATAGAGTTTGATTGAAGGCAGGTTTGATTGAGATAAAGTTTGATGAAATTTGGGGATATGTCAATTTAGAGTGAATAGAGAGAATAGAGACTTTTATTTCGTATTAGCATGTACACGAGTATATATATACAATCCTAAGAGATTAGGGCTCGAAACATAACACGACCCATTAGCTACATAATATATGGCCTAACACCCTCCCTCAAGTTGGAGCATGCAAATCACAAATGCCCAACTTGCCAAGTAAATACCAAAATTGTTGTTTGTTCAATGCCTTAGTGAAAATATCCGCAAGTTGATCCGTCGTTTTCACATACGACGGACTAATAACACCATCCTGAATCGCATCACGGACATAATAACAATCAACCTCAATGTGTTTAGTACGCTCATGAAAGACCGGATTCTGAGCAATATACAATGTAGACTGGCTATCACAAAACAAAGTAATGGCGTGGGGATGCGCGACTCCCAAACTCAAAAGTAGAGCCTTCAACCACTTCAATTCATCAGTGGTTTTAGACATTAAATGAAACTCGGCCTCTGTAGAAGACTTAGCCACGGTATCCTGCTTCTTAGTCTTCCAAGATATAGGGGATGCGCCAAGAAACACTAACCAACCAGAAATAGATCGTCTCGTCAAAGGACAACTAGCCCAATCTGAGTCACACCAACCTGTAATATGCAGATCACAATCAGAGCTCAAAAGGATTCCCTGGCCCGGACATCCTTTCAAGTAACGCACCGTACAAAGAGCAGCCTCCCAATGATCCTGACGCGGTTGTTGCATAAATTGAGACAAAATATGAACCGCATAAGATAAATCAGGTCTCGTGAAAGATAAATAGATCAAACGACCCACAAGGCGACGATACATTTCTGGATCAGAAAAGAAAGGAGACTCTGATTTAGCCAGAGTATGATTCTGCTCAATAGGAGTACCTGCAGGACGTGCTCCTAGCAAACCAGACTCTGCAATAATATCCAGAGTATATTTCTGTTGACATAAAATATGCCCTCCGGACTACGTGCAACCTCAATACCAAGAAAGTGTTTTAACACACCCAAATCTTTCATATTAAAACAGTTACTAAGATATGATTTGAATGATGAGATTGCAGAAGAATCATTATCGGATACTATCAAATCGTCAACATACACCAGAACACTAAGTTGAACATTTCCAGATTGCAGAGTAAAAAGGGAGTAATCAGAGTACGACTAGATAAAACCGTACCTTTTCAGAGAAGAGGCCAACGTAGAGAACCAACAACGAGGTGCTTGCCGTAACCCATACAAGGACTTTTGAAGACGAAAAACCATCCTTGGTTGAGAGCCATGAAAACCAGGTGGAGGCTTCATATAGACAAAAGTCTTGTTATAATCGATACCCTCAACCTGATGATTACCTAAAATAACAAGACGAGCCTTCAATCTTTCTAGTGTACCATCGGATTTAAGCTTGACCTTGTACACCCAACGGCAACCCAAGGCTTTCTTGCCCGGAGGCAATTTGGCCATAACCCATGTTTCATTATTTTCAAGAGCATCAATCTCTTTTTGCATAGCCTCTGTCCAACCCTCGTGCTTCATTGCCTCATGAAAATTACAAGGCTCAACCATAGTGTCCACAGCTGCAATAAACACACGATGTGGCAAAGAAATTTTTTCACAATTCACAAAATGTGCTAAGGGATAAGGAGTACCTGAGGAGCTTAGAGTAGACGGTGAACGCGAAGAGATAGATGGACTTGGAAGAGACAAAGTATGTGCGACATAATCTCGGTGCCAACCCGATGGGTGCCTTACCCTTTGACCTCGACCCAAGTCATCGGCAGAAGAAGAAGAGTGGCTCTGATCAGCCATAGAGCTGCTGTCCGAGCCACTGTCCGTGGCTGTTGGAGTGGCAGCAGGGGCCGCGGAGGGGCTGCGGGCAGAGCTGGAGGTCGCGGGTTGGTTGCGGACCAGCCTGCCAGTGGCAGCACCACCCTGCGAGGAAGAAACAAAAGAAGCAGGGGTAGCAGTTTCGGGCATAGCAGGGGCAGCAGTGTGGGGTGCAAGAGTAGCATCATTAGGGGGAGTGACAGTAGGGGGGTAGTGGAGAATTGTCATGTGTAAGAGATGTCTCACCCAACTCCAAACTTGCTCTAAATCAGCTAAAAAATCAACATCAATTCCAACATTGTCATGAGACACAACCCCTACATTAGTGTCGCCAACCCCATCATCACACACAAACGGAAATTCATGCTAAAAAAATTTGACATCACGCGATACAAAACTATCACCCGTTTCCAATTCATACACCTTCCAACCCTTTTTACCATGAGGATTCCCACAAAGACACACTTCCTACTTCTAGGAGAAAATTTGTCACCTTTAGCCTTTTGATTGTGAGCAAAACATAGACAATCAAACACCCTCAAAGCATCAAAATCGGGTTCTTTGTTAAAGAGAATTTCATATGGGGTTTTATTGGCTAAGCTAGTAAAGTAGAAGGAGTACGATTAATCAAATAAACCGCCCCCAAAACACATTCTCCCCAAAAACCTATCGGGTGGTTCCCTTGAAACATTAAGGCTCGACTCACATTTAATATATGTTGATGTTTTCTTTCTACTCTACCATTTTGTTGTGGGGTACCAACACAAGAATTTCAGAATAAAATGCCATTATCATTGAAATAAGGAATTATGTGTTTGAATTCGGTTCCATTGTCACTCCACATACATTTGACAGTAACATCAAATTGACATTTAACCATAGCAAAAAATGAGAGAAAGGAAGAATAAAATTCGGTTTTATCATTCAATATATAAACCCAAACACCTCTTGAAAAATCATCAACAATTGTAAAAAAATAGTGAGCACCACAAGTAGACGGTGTCTTATATGACCCCCACAAATCACAATGTATTAATTCAAAAATACGGCTAGCCCGATTATCACTATTGGGAAAACTATCCCGAGTTTGTTTTGCTTGTGGACAAATATCACATGCTTTATTCAAGAATTTGCTACTAGAACTAGTACTAATAGCAGGAACTAACTTGACAATCTTATCCGACGGATGACCCATACGACGATGCTATAGCTTGAATGTTGAAACTTTCGAATCCGTCACCGCACATACTTTGGGAAGACGCCGAAAATAGTAGAGTCCATCTAATCGTTCACCGCCTCAATCAGGCTCCCCGAGAGTTGGTCCTGTATAGCACATAAAGAATTAGTGAATTGAACAACACAACGAGAATCATCAATTGTAACACCCTAGAAATTCCTTTATTTTAAAATACTTGTTTTGCCCTGTATAAAACTTTAAATAGGAATATCTAAGACATTACCGCCACCGTGAAAATGGTTAAGGCAAATATCAAAGATACACAGCGGAAGACTAATTTTAAAAACCTTTCCAAAACAAACCAACTTGAAAAGCTAACCAAACGAAAGTAAAGTTAAAACCAAAATGAGCGAAGTAAAATGAAAATCAACCTACAACTTGGAACCTTTAAAGGCCCTTATTAAAAACCAAACCAAATCCAAAACTTGATGTTAGCTCCACATATAAATATTAGCATAAATAATTAAAGCAGAAACACATTGTAACTAATATAAACTAGCATGATTCGCTCTTCACTCGTGCCCCATCATGAATATGCCTCAATACCTGAAAAGCTTATCTTTACTTGTCTCCACTACTCTCCATTAAAAATGGGTCATCATAGGGCCAAGATAAAGACATGGCCAAAACACACAAATACACATAATCAGCAAAGCTGAGTACATAAGCGTAATTAAACACACTATCATGCTTTCACTTATCAACACACACTTACCTCATTGCACCTGTTCACAAGCACACACACCAATCAACAAGACACAATGACTAGACACTAATTAATTCATTTAGCGTTGATTACGCATCGAACGAGTTTCCACCTCCTAACCTCCCCTAAATAAATTTGAGGTTAACTGACACGGGAGCTAACCGTGCCAGCGACAAAACCACTCAAAGGTGGCGGAATTCCTGCGCATAATAATAAATAAAAAAGGAATATACAGCGTCTTGTACTCCATTAGAAGTTATGGTTAAATATAAAACCCCATAACTCCCCCCATTGTTCATACTCAAGGTATATACGTTCCAAGAGTTTTGGTGCATAATCTCTTTCACTTTACGTTATTTACATATTATTAGACTTGGTGATGACTCTCAAAGCATAATAAGTCAATCAACAATAATTATTCACTCAAACAAACATACCAATTTAATTCTTGAATAATTAGTGACCACATATTATTTAATGTTGAACCCTTTTTAATTCTACCTCAGTGTCAAAGACACCTTAAACGCATAATGCGCCAAAAATCCTATCCCTCGGTGTTAAAAACACCTTAAGTGCACAAAGGCACCAACATACAATTTATTCCTTGTGTACATAGACACTTATATATCTCCTTCCTCATGCTTAAAGCATCAATAAAAATTATTTGAACCATAATAAAATTCCTTTTCAATATTCCAAACATAATTAAACATGTAGTTTAATTAATCATGCCTTCTAACATGCCATAAATAAAAATGTGGTTCAAACACAACATGCCCAAAATATAATCTTCCAATCTATAACCATCACAAATAATTCATGCTTCCCAATTCAATCACAAACATCATAAATTCACAATTCCATACATAAACCTTAGCATGATACTACTTGTAATTAATTGAAATCAAACCTAGCATGATTCTACATCATCAAAATATGCTAAGTACGCGTACGTACCTCAAATAAGCTCTTAAAATAACCGAGTACTCTACAACAATTCTCGAACCAAGTCTCCTACATAAAGGGACAATAATACTATATTAATTACCCTTGTATACACAATATCCGGCAACTTAAACTCACTTTAAATAACTTATAATAATCTGAAAATTATTTAAAAACCCCTAATTAAACTCCTTTTTAATGGATAATCACACCCTTTTATTAAAAATCACAATGATACTACTTTAAATAAAATTCCAACATTTTAAACTAATCAAAAATCCTTTAAAACTTCATCAAAATACATCTTTATACTTAAATTATCCATAGAAACATTAAATTATCTCTTACCCCTTTTAAACTCAAAGATAAAATTTAAAGCAAAAAAAAAAAAAAAAAAAAAAAAAAACTTCGTTAAAAATCAAAAACTGCTCGAAAATCGTATTTAGAGGCTGAATTTGGCCACGAGAGGTTAGTGAGTATTTCTTAAAACGTTGTTTCCACTCGAAAAACACTACTTTTTTTTATCAAAATCGGAGGAGTTTAGAACTAATCGAGATTAAAACGAGTTTAATATTAACGAACGGAAATCTAATTATTTAAACATGAATTTGCGTGTTCAAAATAAATTATAAAGTTCAATCATCAAAATACAATTTGATACTAATTAAATTAATTTCAAACAATAAAATCAAAACCCATAAATCAATAATTATAATTACACAAATTAATAAAACAAAGGAGAGAGAAAATAAGACTAACCTTTTTGTGTCGGAAATTTTTAGGGATTCATGGGGTATTTATAGAGTAGAGAGTGTAGGGTTAAATTTGGGCTTATAAAAATGTGGGCTTGAGTTATGGGATAGGGCTTGAGTTATAGGTTTTGAAATCGGTTATTCCAATAAGAGTATGTAGGAATAATTTACATTGCCCAATAATTAATAGATGTTTGGCCCAAAACATATTTTACTTTTATAAAACTTTATATTTAAAATACTTTAACCCTTTAAAATATTTAATTAAAATACTTGAGCCCTTGACAATACATTTTATTAATACTTAAATACTTTATAAAAAATACATAAAAATACGGGGTATTACATCAATCAATTTAGAGACCGAAATTAAATTGCAATTTAATTGCGGAACGTATAAAACGTTTTCAAGAATTAATCCGTCATCCAAGTACACTCGGCCCTCCTTTGTTGCCATGGCTTGAGAACCATCCGGAAGACCGATGGGGCAAGGAGATATGAATGTGAAATCCATGAGACATGATTCGGCACCGGTAACATGATGGGAAGCGCCGGTGTCAATGATCCAAGATAATGAAGGAGACTCACCCGTCATCTTATCTTGTTGACGATTATTAGCCATAAATAAGAGAAGACGAACATGCTCTGGTTGAAGTTTTTCCAAAGCCGAGAGGGTGTCCTGTGAGGGAAGAGAGGCAGCGGCAGCAAGGGAGGTGCCCACGACATTAGCTCGAGCCGTGGGCTTGCCTTGATCTGACGAGGCAGCAGCACTAGAAGAAGGAGCAGCCACGGCAGCAGGTCTGCCAGAAACAGAGGACCCCTATTGTCCCAAACCTTCCCCCCCTTTTTACCGTATTTCTCGACCCACCATTCGGGGTATCCATGAAGCATAAAACACCCCGAATTGTCATGGCCGGTGCGTTTACAGTGATGGAAATAGAGCTTTGATTTATCCACCCAAAACGTGGATTGAGAGGAGCGACGATCTAAGGGCAGAGAAAAGACATGAGCCTCACCCTTCTCAGAGTGAGCGTGGCTTTGAGAAATCGAACGAGAACGCTCCTCCTGCAGAAAAGCTTGGTAGGCACGGTCAAGAGTCGCCAAAGGTTGTTGTGATAGAAGATTAGTTCGAACCACCGCATATTTTTTATCATCAATACCAATCAAAAATTGGTGCAATTTTTCCTCCTCCCTATCCAATTCGTATTTGGCAGCAATGTTACAAGAGCAATTCCCACATTCACAACCATGGGGGGGTTTGAGACGAATAAGATAATCGAATAGGTTCATCGGAGTAGTGTAGTATTCCTCAACCGTCATGGTTGAAGTTTGTCTGCAAGAGGTAATTGAAGCTCGCAATTGCTGAAGACGAAGTCCACTAGCTTCACCAAAACGAGTCTCCAAATAGTCCCAAAGTTTCTTCACCTCCTCGAAATAGGGTATAGAGGCCGCAAGTTTAGGATCAATAGCACGCAAGAGCCATGAAATTAACATGGAATTGACAGTCGCCCAGTCAAGAAGCTTCTTCTTCTCTGGTGGTTTTGAAATTGTGCCATCAATGAAGCCAAATTTGCGGCGAGATTTTAGAGATAGAGTGATCGCCCGAGACCAAGCAAGGTAGTTATCGGATTTCAATACCACATGGGTGATTAGATTCCATGGTTGGTCACCGGCACCAAGATAGAACGGAGAAGATGGATCAAGTTTGCCTTCGTCTCCCATGTCGATCAATCAAGCAGTAGAGAAAAAAAATTGTGGAAATTAGAGGAATTGTGTTTAGGGTTAGAGTTTAGAGAGTAGCGTATAATAGCTCCGATACCATGTCAATTTAGAGTGAATAGAGAGAATAGAGACTTGTATTTCGTATTAGCATGTACACGAGTATATACAATCCTAAGAGATTAGGGCTCGAAACATAACACGACCCATTAGCTACATAATATATGGCCTAACAGGGTATGGATTTAAAAGATCCTCCCTCGGCTCCTCGCAAACAATGGTATGTAAAAGCTGATTGTAACTTTAAAAAATAAAAGAGAGTATTGTGAAGTAGAAACTCCAAAACGTAGAAATTGGCCCTACAAATTATGAAGAATATTGTCTTGATTATGAAGTACGGAGTAGAATTTATGGACCACCACTTATCTTGTTTTATTCTAATTGTTAAAAATGAGTGAAAAACTACTTAAGACATTAGACATCTAAAATAATAAAAAGTAATAAATAAATTATGTACGTTTATAAATATTCCGTATCATTTTCAAGAAATATTAGATTACATCATGTTTAGGCTTTTGTTTGTAAAGGACTATTTTAGGAGGCTAGCTAGGTTGCTTTGCATTTTTTCAATTAGCTTTTTATGTGGTCCCCTTAATAATAAGCAAACTATTAGTCTGCTTCATTAATAATATTGTAATAATAATGGTCTAGGTCTCACACACCAAATTATTAGACCATATACAAAGTTTAAGGAAGTTTCACAATAAAACAAACTAATTATAGGGATAAATTGAGGTCAGTAACGTTAATTTTTGGTTATTATGCTTCCAATTTTGCATATCATCTATATATATACTATTTGTAATTAAAAAAAAAAGTTTAGAAGCAAGTCCATACTAGATGTGACACTCACCCTCTGTCATTAGTTATATTATTACATGTGATAATACATACATTAAAAAGTTCCATATTTTCCTTTTTTTTTGTTATTTTGTAATTTTTTGGCTATCAATTTTTAAATCATGAAAAAGTTTTTACTAGTAATATGTAACATAAACAACAAAGATACAAAATGCGAAGGGCCCTAAATTATTGTTTTTGTTTTTCTGTATTTACATGCATGAGTTAGTTTAATTTGCCCAACTAAATCAATGAATGTAGTTAGTAAATACACTGTATTGATTAATCTTTTATTTTATCTAAAAAGAATTGCATATCAGATGGAAATTAAACTAAAAATTAATCAAGACAAAATTAAGGTTTATTAATGATTAATATAAACAGCCGTTTTAAATTACACTATTCATTTAATAATAAATTTGAACAAATAAAGAACTTGGAATGTATTCCCTTTGTCCCTTATTATATGTTCTAAAATCTCAAGTCATATTTTGACTTATTAAATTTTGATTGAATATAATTGATAAGAGAAAAAATTGATGGAATCTAAAGTAAATATTGTGAGTGTAAACTTGATTTTAATAGATTGTTATGAAATGGGCAAATCTTTTTTTTTTTTTTTTTTTTTTTTTTTTTTACAATTTAATATAAAGCTTAGCATTTATACAACTCATATTGTTGTTTGTTTGATTGACAAAGAGTGAATGGATTAATGTAATTAGGACTGAGCAGGTCCTCTTAATTATATTAAGTACTTTGTTAGTGGATTGTGTAGATAAAAAATACAGTAGTTTATTAGCGGTGGACTTATCGAGGTAATATTTTACATGCTCTGATCCTTTTGACACATACGTTTGCTAGTTAACATTTTAAATCGTCATATCTCTAATTATATGTTAGTGAAAATTATAAAACTTTGATATTCTAAAATTACTTATTGAGACGAATCAAACAAGACCCCACTTGACCATTTTTTTTATATATATTGGAAAGACTTTAGAAGATTATCTTCAAATGTGAATAGTGTCTAGATTCCAAATGGGAAGAACATTTAAGATCGGAGGGAATAGTAATTAGTGAGCAAGTTAATGAAGTAGTCACGGACTCACGGTGATATTTCACTAGCCTAATTTCTAAATTGAGTATTAAAGAGGACTAAAATGTAAAGATTATGAATCTGTTATTGGTCTAATAAACCTATGAATCTATGATCGGTGCTTATTTAGGTTATTCATGAGCTAGTTTACTCAGATTAATAGCTGCCGAATACAAACCCCTCATTAGTACATATGTGAATAGTGCACCAGTCTCTCCGTGGGATCGACTCTTTTCCTATTTTTTTTATTACTTCTTCAAATTTCTGAGGGTTAATAATAGGTTTTAAATTTATTACGATAAATGACTCATATAAAATTTTGGTGCTATTGTCAGGGACTCAGAGTTTATCTATTATTCATTTTATTTGTGTTATCATTAAGAGTTTCTTATTTTTAATAGCTATCTGAAAGACTTTGTCAATATGTGTTTTTAACTCAGTTTATGACATAGGCTAATTGAGCTCTACGATGTTCTTTGGTAAGTAGTTGTGAGACTAATTGAGGTAATGAATCCTGAAGTATAAAATCTGCTTTGTACATGTAAATGTAGGAGTAGACGTGTTAAAATATTATACTGTTTTGCACATTAAAAGTTGATCACAAGGGGCAAAATTACTTTACGTAAGTTTCATTCAATTGAATTACATGACAACAAAGTGTCGTAACTTGGGTTAATAATCAAGTTGATTTTGAATCTGCCTAGTAATTGTTGTCTTATGTTTTACTCTATAGAAAACTATATTTCACTACTAACTCCTCGTGTCAAGTCTGCAGCATCACAGGGTTTATTTTTGTCTTATGTTTACTAAGAAAATTGGATAAATTCTTATGTTAACATTGAAAGCTTAAGTCACACAGGATTACTAAATACTCCAGTGTATTAGAAATTGTAGAGTGAGCTTTTATTGAACACTTAATTTTGTGTCTAATACTTTGGCTTATAGTTATAAGTTTACAATGTAAACATTTAGCATTATGAAGTTTAGATGTATCTGGATTGTATTTTTATTATTATTTTGTTCTATATAAGGTGACAATGACTCTCATAGTACCCTCTACACACATATTTCTTGTTGTGGCCCCTGATTTATAATGGTTTTAGCTCTCATTTATATAGTTGTAGGGGTTCACAATTTCACACTTAATCCCATTTGGCCAACTTGCTTGTTTAAATAGCTAATGATGATCTTCTCAAGTTTGAATGTTGCATGTATATAGCACTTTGAGCTGCTTTATGACTTGGGTAATTTATTGATCTGAGTTGTTTTTGGTTTATCAATCTATGCAAGTTGATTTAAATGTTATTTGTTCTACTCTATTTGATGTATCTTACAGTTTGCTTACTCTAATATCAAGTGCGAGTTAAATTTTTTATTTCTAGAGTATAGCAAACTGTTATATTATTTCCTGTTTCTGGTTTGATATGTCTATTTTATATAGTGATTTACCCCCGTCCCTTGGTCATAATTAGTAGTGTTTATGGCTCTTTATTACTAATTGGTGTTTTCTAGTGTTTTCGTAGTTTTGGATGTGTTTTGTAGGAAATTGCACTTTTAGAGCGTTTTCCCGGGTTTTCATGGAGCAACTACGGACAATGGAGGAGCACGACCGTCTTTGGAGCCCAAGGCCTGTTAGAATTATCAAGCCGGTGATTAAGGGCTCGATATTTGTGATATCGAGGCATTTGGACCAAGTATTCAAGACCCGAAGAGGAAATCCATATTGGGCCGAAGAATCGGAACCCAATCGAAGTCCCAAGCCTCGAGGTGAAGTTGGGCCCGATCGAGCAAGCATAGGCACAATCGGGCAAGGTGCGCAACAAAGGATTGCTAGTGCGTGGCAAAAGGCGCGCCCGATCGGGTGAGCTATTAGCTCGATCGGGCGCAGCAGCTTAAAAGGAGTGCGAAGAAAAAGGCGCGCCCGATCGGGCGGCCTCTAGCCCGATCGGGCGGCCTCTAGCCCGATCGGGCGCGTGTTTCCGGAGGAGCAATTGTGTCGAGCACTTAGTTTCAAATTAGGAGTTGTTTAGAGTTTTGTTTAAGTACGTTTTAGTACGTTTAATTTTGCTTATCTCTTTTCTTACACTTTCTCTCTCTATATAGATTATTTTCTCTCTCTAGATTTCTCTCAACTTTATACTTTGTTCTTTAATTCAACTCTTTGTTCCGATTACTTCGGTAACGATTTCTTCTTCTTTAATCTCAGTTATTTATTTAATTTCTTCTATCATGTCTTCTTTTATTGCTTTGATTAGTTTAGATTTAATTATGCGTGAGTAGTTTCCTTTCTAGGGTTTGTGGGGATCCATAAATAATATGAAGGGGTAATGTATTGTTGTTAATTGTTAATGCTTGATATTAATTTCCTATTGATTGATTTAATGCTCTGTGACTAGATTAGGCCTATCTTTTATGCATGAGTTTGACAATATTGATTCAAGATTCGAGAGATGAGAATTGATGTTTAGGTCTAGTTTCAATAGACAGATTAATTTATAAATGGTTAAATCGAGATTCGAGAGATGAGATTTAATACCAGTAGATTAATTATGTGATCATAATACGTAGCGAGAGCCCTGTATGATCTGGTTAATTGATGCATTGATGATTGACTATTATTGATTGTTGATATTGCATGATAATTTCTTATAGAATTGTTTTAACGCTTTACAATTATGGCTTGTAAAAGTATAACAATATTGAATTGATGAATCGAGCAGATGTTAATTTGATATTAAAGGCTATTTTCAATAGGAACTTAGATCTAGTAAATTGCGAGAGCCTGTTAGATTTATGTTGATTAATAAATTGCGAGAGCCTGTTAATCATGTTATTTATGCAATTTTAATGATTGATTACTATGTTTTACCCTGGAATATTAATTATTGGTGAACCTGTGACCCTAGTCTTCCTTATTATTGATCTTCTCCCTAAACTTATTCCTCGTAGTATAATTACTTTAACAAAAACAATTGGTTACTTTAATAATTTAGATTATAATTAATTAATTAGGAATAGAAAGATCAGTTTCCCTATGGATTCGACCCTACTTCCCTATCTACTTTAGTTAGAGGACTTAGGTAATTAATTTTGATTAGGTGATACGACTTTAGCCTGTCATGGTTTTACATATAGTTATATGAGAGATTTTATACAATTTAGTTATGTGATCATGTTGTTCACAATTTTTAATCATATGCCCTGTATGCTTCAGTGTGTATCAATAAATTATAATGAAGAGTGTATATATGTTTAATATAGTTTGCTTTCATAATCCCTTTTACTACGGCCTACCTATGAATGTGAATACTTGTGAATTTTAGATGGCCTGATCGGACCAATAATAGAAACTAGGAAGTCCTAAAACTATCTGTTGAACTTGCTCTTTGAACTTATTCAATATAATGTAAGGGCTGCAGACTTTAAATATAATTCCTTCAGTAGCATTATACCAAAATAACTGAGAAGTTAATAATTTATAACTGGTTGTCCAACTAAAGTAGGTTGATGTTCAGTTATATGCATAATTACATTAATTCTCAGACTTTTGGGGGTTAGAGACCATATTGGGCGATGCATAATTACATTATTTGGAAGACGCTTAGGGAGATAGAATCAAAATTCTTGATGTAAGAATGGATAACAAAACCTATATTCAGTCTCGGAAAATGATAAGAAGCAGAGGGGTGCTTGTTTGCAAGTGGTGAAATATTGCAAGTCTCTGATTTCAAGGAATGAGTGCACTGTTACTTGACCACATTGTTCAATAGTGGAGATGGTTACCCACCTCTTCCGGTAGAATTAGCTCATATTGGTTAGGGAAGAAATTTTAATTGTCGTCACCATGAAGGGATGAGTTCCTTACTTGTTTCATAGCCGACTTTTTGCAAACTATAATCTTGATTAACTCAAATGATGATTAAGTCATGTTTTCATGATATGTGCTTATGTTATTTTTTATTGGCCTTTAAAGAAATTTTGTATTTGGTACCAAGCTATGTAAAACAAGAATTGCATCTCTGGCTTCCACCTAAACTTGTCCACATTACTAGTCTTAAGGTTATCTACTATCATCATTACTCTGTAAAAAAAAAATCCAGATTAAATATTAGTTCCGAGGTTAAAATAAAAAAATTAAAAATTAAAAAAAAAAAAGAAGAAGAAGATACATTTTGAAATGCATAAATTAGTCATATTGGAGCTGAAGACTCATTTAAGAGAAGAGGGTGTGAGGCTTCAACATGTATTCATTGAAGAACGTGAAGGGGGGGGGGGGGGGGGGGGGGGGTGGCGGTGCTAAGAGTAAGAGGGGAAGGGTGGAGTGGGGAGATTTTTCTTTTCTAGCATATTTAGTGTTCCTTGTCTAAACCTGCTCTATTTATTGAGTAGCCTATCCCTTTAAGATTAAGTTTTTGACATTTTATAAGCATTTGTTACTTTCCTCCACCCCACAATCTGTCCTAGAGTTTGATATTCGACTGATACTAGGCATAGTTTTCACTGCAAGTGTTCTAATTAAAACTTAGGAAAGTAAACTAAAAGAATTTACTAGGGTTGCAATTTTGAACTTTCGATTTTTAAATTAGTGCTTAACTTTTGAAGCTAGTAGGAGGTTTTCATTCAAACTATTTAGTACTGTAAATTTGAAATTATTTTCTGCCGCATAAGTATTAAATCGTAGAAAAAACATTTTTGCTCTTCAATCGAATTTCTTAGGCTGTTGGAATACTTGCATCTGTAGATCGATATGATCCTTCTTAAATCGTGTAGGATGACATGATCTGATTTGGTTATTGGTACCCAGTATTTTTCACTTATTTTGTAGTCAGCTAGCAGGCAATGTCATTTCATAGGCTTGTCAACAAAATGGTAAACACTATAAACAGATCTTGCACAATTAACAGATTTTAAGAAAAGGGTTAGACTGCCCTTTGTCGGTGAACAGAAGGCCAAGAACTGAAATGGTGAACCAGAGAAATTTAGAGGGGAGTGAGAAATCAGTTACTCATGTTAGTTTAGTGTTTCATATCTCCAATAACTACCACAATTCTCTTTCTTTTATTTCGAAAAATGCATGAATTAAACAAGGTTTACTACGGCATTAACCAAAATAATGATTTGTGAATGACATACCACTCGTCCCTCTAATCTATGCATCACTAATTTTCATTCGGTTTTTTAACCAAGTATGTTGAACTTTTAGGCCAATTCAGTGAATAATTTTGATGATGAAAATTCTTCCAATATTCACCATTTTTTTCTCAATTATTTAGGTAAATGAAGCTTCTGGCCTTATGTTTGCTGTATGCTAATTTAACATTCATGTTTTTGCCTTGCATATTTCTTCATTTTTCTATTTACTTTTACTTAGGTTAACAATTCTGCAATCTAATTAACCTATGCTCTTATTTATACTAAATCTGCAAATTGCAATTACTTATATTTTTTTCTGTTTCTTGGCATGCGTAGACCATAGGCTAATGTAATTAGCTTTATAATCCTGCTAATATATTTATTCCTTGATTATTTTATATTTTTTATTACGTTGTTTGATGAATTGATTTGGTTTGGAATTTACCAGCTTATAATTAACTCAACATTGTGAAGCTTTAATTATCCGTTTACAAAGTTATAATTAGCTAAATATTGAGATGATATGGCATAAGTGTGTTGTGTTAGCTTGTGAGATTTTGAGTTGCCTGATATAGGAACCTTTTTGAGATTCTACTTGGTGATTTTGAATGTTGTTATTCATGCCTTTGCCACAATTACTTTGAATTTTTTTTGGTGAATTGTTCAGTGTTTTAATGCAATTTACTATCCCTCTGAATTAATTTCCACAAACCTTTGCATGAGGATCTTACTCAATTGCTCAGTTTCAATTGCATTGTTTTTGTTTTTGGATTATTTGCTAGGTTGGGTTTACAATTTATTTGAGACTTGTTTCCTTTATAATGGGTTTTTACACTTTGTTTTATTATTAGCTAAATTACTGCCTTTGTTATTATCAGGGTTCTACTATCGTATGTTATTAAACATACAAAACCTCTAGAACATCTTGCCTATCTCAAATCAAGGCCCTTTCATTTTTCATATCTATGTTGTTTCGTTGTTGTTAAGCATCTTATTATTGTTTTTTAAAATTGTGCAGTAAGCCTTTACTGTTTCTTCTACTATTACTAACCATTGTACATTTGTATCTGAATATTCTTAGGGGCTTTTTAGTGTGCACTGGCTATATGATTGCTTGGTTCAGAACTTTTGTTGCATCCTGCAGAATAAGTTTCTTTTCATAGGTAATCTTGTTCTGCTTCTTTTACATTTCCTTAAATTAGCTTGCCTTTTGTTTGCTGCCTATAGCTGTAGTGTTTCTGCATTTGCTATTTATCTGTACATTCTTTGTCATTCCTACTGTGTGTGACAACTGGCCACCTCCCCCGGTACTTCACTTACCTGTTGGACAGAGTGGCAGACAACTAGGCCGCTGCATAAAAGGTCTTTTTAGTTTTCCCTCTATCGCATAGTTCTTTGGCCTCCATATTCCTGACTTAGCCGTTCTTTCTTTCTCCGATAGCCTGGGTAGGGTGGGACGTTTTACTACAATGCTCTCTTTCTTTGCTGCTATACTGTCTTCAGCTTAACTCTCTGCCTACTATAGGTTATGGCTCCATCCATGAACAAAATTTCAATTCCCTTCTAGCCTCTACTGGCCCCAATGTCTAATAGCCTTAAGTTCTCTAAGCCACTCTATGAACCTTTACATTTTCTGATAAACAATTCCAGTACGTGTGTGGGGGCAGAGAATTGGGCAGATATTTGTAGTTTCGTTGGTCGAGAGGCTGCCACCATGGAGTCTTCTGAAACAGCAGCGGAAAAAGCAGTTTGCTCTCAAATTGATTGTAATAGTGCGTCGGTGTATGTGTAAATGACTTCACAGCTTATAGGGTCCGGATGTATTGGCATCGCATGCGCTTCTTTAACCAGAAAAGCCAACATCTTGAGCACCTTTCATGGGGAACCAGTGCCTGCTTTGCAGAGGGGAGCATTGCTGGTCCTCCAACCTGTTATCTAACACTCTCATATTGACTACAAGGGGTAGCTGGGCGTTGTTGTTCAGCAGATTGGGGCTACACTTACTCCAACTAATACCCTACTAGTTGCCCCAATCAAGTTTTTTTCTGGGTTCAGTGTTATCTGTTCTTCATGTTCCAATGGTATGGAATACATACCTGGGTATTCCTGCGAAGTCTCTGACGGTGCAGAGGAGAAACTTGCAAGAAACCAATCTAGTACCCGATGCATCTCTACAACTTGGAATTCATAGATGCAAACTATGGTTCTTCGACCTACCAAGGTGTCCAATGTGCACTTGAAAGAGAAAGCTACTTAGAAATGAACAAATGGTTGACTGGACATGTAGAGAAGAGCCAAATGATGCCATTCTTGGTTGAGCATGAATGTGTTATACCCAAAGGAAATAAATCCAAGATTCCACCTTCCCTTAGCGCTCCTGCACCCAAAAAACGCAAATCCAGACCTTCTTTTGCAAACTCCAGAGGCTGCTACGTCGGGCATGCAATACCTTTGCTTTTCATTTTTGTCGAACTTGAGATTGCTACACACGTTGGAAGACTGGATAGCCAGCCAGCCTCGCTTGCAGTAGTACTACTTTTGCTAGCCTTGCTATGCCCAACCATGTCCGCTTTCATATGTTTGTTAAGTGTCTATGAAGAGCATGATTAAGTCACCTTGTAGGTGCTGGGCCTTTTTACTTTTATATTTTGATCTCTTGTCACCGGCTTAGTGTACTAAGGTCGAATGTTTTTTTGCTCAGCTTTGCATTCCCTATCTTATGGAGCAGGTTAGGGATGAATCTTTTGTAGCTGCTCTTTCTTGAATGCCATTATCTATTGTATGACTTGCTCTTTCTTTTAATTGTGCCATTTCGTCTGTTTTCTTTTTATTTGTTTGATAAACATGCACAATCGCATTTCGCTGCTAGAAGTCGGGCACACTCGACTCCTCTACAGATTTAGTTGAACATTACATGTTTCCTTTCTATTGTTTCCCCATTTTATTTCCTTTTCTAAACTTTCTGCCTACGCTTACTAATAAGCTGCCTGCCCATACCTTGCTGCGCACATTGTTAATTTATTTTGCTTGCACATCATAGCTTTATTCAGATCTACGCAATATTGGAAATGGCACGCTACTGTCTCAGTATAACTGAGCCACTCTATTCTTGATCCCTTTACTTCCCACCATGATTCCTTATCTACCTCTTTTTAGGTTATTGCCAACTAGGAGTCTTTGAAAGGCCGCATAGACTTTTTATTCCTTTTGTGCCTAAAACAATCAGGTTTATATATGCATGTTTGGTTTCCTGCCATGGATTTGCATGAGGATGAAGCTTTGGATCGTAAGGGATGGAGGAGAAATATTTATGTTGATGACTACACGGAATATTAATTTTGGTTCATATTAGCCGACCCCACTTTTGGGATTAAGGCTTTGATTGATTGATTGATTGATTTGGTTTCCTGCCATGCCAAAGCAAAGCTAACACAAACTCATTTTTAGTCTTTGTTTGTTCTGCAGGAAGGTTGCCTGTTGGACTGCATGGGCAGTTCTCCGCATGTTATTCTGCTTATTCGTGGTCTGGAATATGGATAATTCCTAATACCTTAATTTTGTTGGGTTTAATTTATTACAATTAGCTACATTCCCATACATTTATTCCAGCCTTGTCCACTTGTCCAGTTTGGCCATGCCTTGATCTTAAGTGCAAAATCACTACCTACTGCCAAATCCAAATAAGTGCATGCTATGCTGACAAACCACTTCTTACTTTCTTTGGCATAAACACCAGCCCTGAAGTAACTTTGTTCTTCTGTCAACCACCAGGTAAGGCATTAAAAGTTTCATCTCAGCCAACTAGATGATCCGGAGATCATTCGAGATGCACCCAAAGGGCTTCTAGAGTGTTCCACCCAACCCAAACAGCCAGCTGCCAGCAAGCACGTAAAGGATCTCCAATCAAGCCATGTCTTTGCTGGTGACTCGTCAATAAGCACACTTCTCATCAAGACAGCTCTGTCCTTGAAGGTGAAAATAAAAAAAAAAGCAATGGAAATAATCACAAAGTACCTTACATGGTTTATAATTTCTTCTGCATTTTCACTGCTTATCCAATTCCTAACACCTATGTGCTATAATCACTCTTTTCTGCTACTCATTCTGATTTGTAAAAGGCTGGAAGCTGCCTTAATAGCTGGCAGAATATACCAACAAAGCCCCTGCAATTTCTCTCATCAGAATACTATCTGTAGGGAATATTTCAAGCGTTAATCCACTAGCTTGAACCCCACTGTGATCATACACTAAAGTACGGTGGAGTCCAAAGGGAAAGAAGATAGAGCAAAAGAGTCGCCAACAAGTTTTAGGAACTTGTAAACCGTTCACGAGGTGAAGGTTACACCCCTTAACGATCCAAGAGATCGTCAACTCCATAAGGACTTGAACCAAAATAGGGTTCGGGGATGAAGGTTCAAATCCAACCTAAAAGAGATTGAACCTGCCCTAATAATAGGCCTCTACTTTATTCTGATCGTATTCATGTGCGCTTTCTGACTAACATGCAATCAATATGATTAACCCTAAACCTGTTTATCTATGTTGGTTGACTATTAATGCACAAACAAACTATTATTGGCGATCACTTGAATAATAATCAAATTAACCATAAACAAGATTATTAATTATCTTATTAAGCATGATTACAAATACAAATTCCCTTTAAACATGCATAAAAGGGGTGATCAAGCAATAAAAATAAATATCAAGCAACATAATAATAATCATCATAATAATAATTATAACAATTATAATAACAATCATAAACATGTTAAAGCATAATATTAATAACAAGATCCTAGGCATGATACTAACAAGATTAATAACAAACCCTAGCATGTCACTAAGCAATAAAAATCATATCTTTAACCCTAACATGATACTAACAATCATAAATATTAGTAAGAACATAAAAGGCATCATACTTAATATTAAAGTTACCCTAGACATGATACTAGGAATTATAATAACAACCTAAGCATGAACTCTATATCATAACATCAATTAATTCATTAAAGTACTTACATTGATGCCTCGTACCTCTTTCGAATAACAAAATACACGCGTTAGTAACTTCAAGGAAAATAATAATTAAAACAATTAAATCAAATAATGATTGAAAGAGAGATTTGGGACCAAACCCTCAGAAATTAAACCATTCACGTCTAGGGAAAAGGCAACTTCGAATATGGCTAGGTGTATCTAGATCTAATGAATGCAGAATTTTTATATTTGAGAGAAGCTAGTTTAGAAAATAAAGAGAGAGAGAGAGAGTAATCAAGAGAATCTTGATGAGAGTTGGTGATGAGAGAAAACTGGTTGTTGATGATTGTAGGTAAAAACTGGTTTTTGAAAACGGAGTTTTTACGACGTTATTTATAAAGAAAATCAGCCAAAAAGATAAAATATCCAAACAGAGTCTGGCGCACATAAAACTGAACCAGCGCCAACGCTGGCTATTAGCGCTAGGCGCTACAGCTGGCGTTTGGCGCTGATCTGGAAATTCACGCGTTTTCTTAAAATCAGATAAAAATTGCCGTACAGGAGGATAAAATTGTATCTTCCTAAAAAATGCTCTTTGATTTTAATTAAAACTCTGAAAAGTCAACAAAAGTCAATTTATCAATGCCAATTGAATTAGGAATGAAAAGAACCTTCTAGAAGAATCTAGAAGACTAAAACCATTCCTAATTGCATTAGGAATGATAAATCTATATTAGGCCCTCCCCTAGATCATTGGGTCGCATGTAAGGCTCAAACAGGGCCCAGTTCAGTAAATTGGCCATAACTTCCTCAATATTCATCGGAATTGGGCTTATTATATATCGTTGGAAAGCTCTTGTCAAGCCCCATCCAACTACACTACTATTGGACCCATATCATGGACCAATCAAACTGGATTGGCTATTTTCTTAAAATAAGTTTCCAAAAACAGAGAGAAGAGAAAAGAAATTAAAACTATCCGCAACACTAAACTTTCCACACTTTCACTTCATTCGATTATGATTCGACGTGAAAGGTACTCATCACTGGGTTTGGTTTTGGGGAGACAAAAATGGGTGTCTACACTATCCTAGGTGTCATGCTAAGACGTGTGCTTATGAGTCTCTACTCTTTAGCCAGAATGGTGGCGTTAAGCTCACATCTAATCCATATCCATAGGAACTAATACGCCTTTTGCACTTCTGACGGAGTGAACTGTGCATTTCAGGGTATATGCACGAATGAATAATAACTTATTTGCTTTTACTTTGATCGAGGGAGCATAGAATGGCATCTTTGTATCCAAGTTGCACGGTCAAATGTATCATTACATTCCTGATTTATTGCTAGACAATGAATCACCAAAGTATTACAAATGTATTTCTATGACACGAAGCATGAAACTCATAACCTTACCTCCATATTTCAGAAGTCTGGCAAGACATAATGCAGATACTCATGGCTGTAGTGCAATACAACCCATATGCCAGTTTTTCCTGGTCTATGAAAGATGTAGACATTGTTGCATGAACTGAAATTCATTTCAACAGAGATTATGTGCTTGACAGCGAGTGTACAATTCCCCAACTACTAATGAGGTGTCTGTTACACGGTCTGGTCTGAGACCACATCATGGAGCCAATACAGCGACCTTCATATCATTGGGCATGGAAAATCACTTAATCAGATACATCTCACAAAATCATGCATTAGTTTGGTTGCTATGATCCGTTGTAGTACCCTCTTCTCTTCCCATTTGGTGATTGTGGCTGGCACGAGGAATTAGAGAAAACACCCGTGGGCGGTCAGGAAAAACCAGATAACCAACAAGACCCACTGTCAGCTGGAATTTTCAATAATATTGAGGACTTGTTGGTTGAAGAAACTGTTGGGGTCGGAGAACGGATAAACACAATATCGGAAGAATAATAAAACACGGAACAACAATAAAAACAACGCACAAGATTTTTACGTGGAAAACCCCTCCTAAATAAGGGGAAAAACCACGGTCCGGATCTCCACGGACGAAAGCAACTTTACTAGAAATAATTTAGGGAGTACAATGACCACTACTACAATTACAATATTAGATATAATGTATTTTAGAATAGCGTACACTAAGCACCCTTTAACTTTGGTACTTATACTAATCCAAAAATACCCCTCACACTAATATTGTGTTTGTCTCTCCGTCACTTCCTCCCTCACTACTATAGCTATAAATCTCCCTCTCTTCGAGATTATGGCCGCTCTACTATTTTGATAGTGAGGTTCTCCTTGCACCCAATACTCAGGGCAACATGCTACATTATATATAACAAGATGGAGCTTCTCCATCAAGTTTCCCATCTAGCATCACTACCTTCTTACGTACAACAAGCACCAAGTTTGTCAACACTTAGTAAATGTGTCTCCCCCTAGTAGACAAAATGGTGACAAAGTCTTCAAAATGGTGACAAAGTCTTCTTGCATTTAAGACTCTTATACTTTGGACTTTTGAGTCTATACACCCAAGTCCCAACCGTCACCTATCTTCTTCATTCGTTTCCTTTCTTTTTTCTAATTTTG
This sequence comes from Chenopodium album, assembly GCF_948465745.1. Lineage (NCBI taxonomy): Eukaryota > Viridiplantae > Streptophyta > Magnoliopsida > Caryophyllales > Amaranthaceae > Chenopodium > Chenopodium album. The sequence continues at coordinate 71,464,196 of NC_137837.1, forward strand.
CTACTATAATTATTATTGCTACTACTACTACTACTACTACTACTACTACTACTAATAATAATAATAATAATAATAATAATAATAATAATAATAATAATAATAATAATAATAATAATAATAATAATAATAATAATAATAATAATAATACATCACTAATTGAGATTTGGGGAGATTAACCCAACAAATTCCTCCCTCGACCCAAATCACCAAACACTTCAACTTCATCACAAAAATGGACCCTCTTCACGGTCTTATTTTTTGTGGTCTTGAACTACTCGGCCCTCCAAATAACAAATATTTTTATTGGCCTTCCTACCTTGTAACAACAAGTGGTTGCCTTGGTACACCTTACACCACCTTCCACTGCCAACGTACCTATGCCCGTGCTTTGTCAATTCTCCCAACGATATCAAGTTGGTACGTGCACTAGGTACAAACCTCACATTTTGAATGGTCCGAACAGCACCATTATGGAACCTCAACCGCACACTACCTATGCCTTCAACTTTGAGGTTATGTCCCATGTTGATGTTCCCGAACTCACCTTCTTGTTGTAAGGTGTCAAACATAGCCTTGTCTCGACACACATGTATCGAAGCGGCCGAATCTAGCACCCACTTATCTTGACTCACACTCTCCTTATCATCGTGAGTCAACAACAACTCATCATCATAATCACCACATACAACATTAGAGGAACCACCTCATCATCCACTTTCATTTTTCCCATCTTCCCTTGAAATTGTCTCAAGGTCTTCAAATCTTCCTTCACCTTTAGGCAATTATATAATAGATGACCCTTCTCATGACAATAATAGCACTCAACATTGCTACAATCTCTCGGCCGAGATTTCGATCTACTCCTTTGGTCATCTTTCCTTGACTTGTTCCTTCCTCTCTCGGAACCCTCCACAGCTAGTGCTTGATCATGGTTGTATGAGGAACCTCCATCAATTTGTGTCATCATATGCTCATTCTCCCTCACAATTGTTATTGCTTCATCTAGAGTAATCTTTTCCCTTCCCATAAGCGATGTCTGAACAATTGACCTGTATGACTTCGGTAGTGAAGCCAATAACAAGAGGGCTTGCTCTTGATCCGGAATTTTCTCATCGGCATTTTGCAACTAGCACACTAACTGAGTAAAATTTTTGATGTGGTTTTGCAAATTTGTACTATTCTCCATCTTTAATTGGTACAACTCCCACCGTAAACACAATCGGCTGGTTAACGACTTTAAAGCATAAATGCTCTGCAACTTTTCTAACAAGACCTTTGGATCTGTCTCAGTTAGTAAATTATAGTTAATCTCCGAAGCAATCGCCAACCGGATCGTACTCACCGCCTTCTTCTTCTTGGATGCCCACGCGACATCTTCCAAGCTTGCTGGTTTTTCCTTCACCAAAGCTTCATCCAAATTCTGTTGCACCAATAAGTCTTCAATGGTGCTCTTCCATACCATAAAATTGATTTTTTCGTTGAACAAGGGAATTTCAAATTTTGGTCCACTCGTGGCCATCGTATTTTATCAGTTCTTCCTCTACGCGTTGCTCTTCCCCCTACGACAGATCTTCTAACCTGGATGTGATACCAGTTGTTGGGGTCGGAGCAGCGGATAAACACAATATCGAAAGAATAATAAAATACGGAACAACAATAAAAACAACACACGAGATTTTTACGTGGAAAACCCCTCCTCAATAAGTGGAAAAACCACGGTCCGGATCTCCACGGATGAAAGTAACTTTACTAGCAATAATTTAGGGAGTACAATGATAACTACTTGTAGACACCCATTTGTGTCTCCCAAAAACCAAACCCAGTGATGAATAACCTTTCACGTCGAACCATAATCGAATGAGGTGAAAGTGTGAAAAGTTAAGTGTTGCGGTTTATTTTTATTAAATTCTCTTCTCTCTGTTTTTTGAAAACAACCTTATTTTATTAAAAATATCCAATTCAGTTTAGTTTGGTCCGTAATAAGGGTCCAATAATAGCGTAGTTGGATGGGGCTCGCAAAGACTTTTCCAACAATATATTATAAGCCCAATTCCGATGAATATTGAGGAAGTTATGGCCAAAATACTAAACTGGGCCCAGTTTGTTATTTACATACGGCCCAACGATCTAGAGGAGGGCCCAATGTTAATTGTTATTCCTAAAATTATTAGGATTAATCATAATTATCTAGAAATTTCTAGAAGGTTCTTTTAAATTCTAATAGAGTTAGGATTAATAATTATATTAAGATGGATTTTTATTTGGAATAAAATATTATTATTTAATTATTATTTTAATTATACGTTTTTTAGCTTCTGTACGAATTCCATAGATCAAATTTGGTTAAAGTTCGGATTCCGCGTGGAAAGCGCTTGAAAGCCAGGCTGTCGCCAAACGACAAGTCTGTCGCCTGGCGACAGACCCTGTCGCCTCGCGATAGAGTGTATTTTTGGCGACAAGGTGTAGTTTTATTCCTTATCAAATTCTTTCAATTTCCGGACTATTTTTCTTATAAATAGGGTCCTCAAACTCTGTTTTTAATCATCAACTCTCATCAAGAATTACTTGACTTCTTCTCTCTCTTTCTAAACCAACCCTTTTAAACACAATACCGCATACACAAGACCTAGAAACATCTAGCCAAGTTCGAAGTTGCCTTCGCCCTAGACGTGCAAGGTTTATAATTTTCTGAGGGTTTGGTCCCAAATCTAGCATAAACTTTATTTTAATTCCTTAATTCTTTAATAATTCTTTATTATTTTCATTGAAGTTTACTAACGCGTGTATTTTGTTATTAGAAAGAGGTACGAGGCTTCAAAGTATGTAATCTCATTGCTCTATTCTTGTAGAAAGCATGTTTATTATTTATTAATTTCTAGTATCATGTTAGGATGTTTTTATTGCTTTCTAGTATCATGTTTAGGGTGCCTCTTATTATTTCTAATATCATGTTATCATGTTAGTACCATGTTAGGTTTAAAGCTTTGATTTTTAATGTTAAGTGACATGTTAGGTTTTGTTATTAATCTTGTTAGTATCATGCCTAGGATCTTGCTATTATATTTAAGCTTTATTATTAACATGATTTTATTGTTATTATTATCATGATTATGATTATTATTCTTATTGATAATTATTATGTTGCTTGATATTTTATTGTTATTGCTTGATCATGTCTTTTATGCTTGTTAAATGAAATTTGTACTTGAAATCACGCTTAATAAGATATTAATAATTTGGTTTAGGCTAATGTGATTCTAATACAAGTGATCGCCAATAATAGTTTTATTTGTGCATTAATATTCAACCAACATAGATTAAACAAGTTTAGGGCGAGCCCTTTCTTTTGTAGATTGGATTCGTACCCTCATCCCCGAACCCTATTTGGTTCAAGACCTTTTGGAGTTGTTGATCTCATGGATCGTTAAGGGGTGTAACCTTCACCTCGTGATTGGTTTACAAGTTCCTAAAACTTGTTGGTGACTCTTTTGCTCTCTTTTCTTTCCCTTTGGACGCCACCATACTTAAGTGTATGATCACAGTGGGGTTCAAGCTTGGGGTTATAGTGCTTGAAATATTCCCTACTACAATTACAATATTAGATATAATGTATTTTAGAATATCCTACACTAAGTACCCTTTAACTTTGGTACTTATACTAATCCTAAAATACCCCTCACACTAATATTGTGTTTGTCTCTCCGTCACTTCCTCCCTCACTACTATAGCTATAAATCTCCCTCTCTTTGAGATTATGGCTGCTCTACTATTTTTCTAGTGAGGTTCTCCTTGCACCCAATACTCACGGCAACATGCTACATTATATATACCAAGATGGAGCTTCTCCATCAAGTTTCCCATCTAGCATCACTACCTTCTTACGTACAACAAGCACCAAGTTTGTCAACACTTAGTAAATGTGTCTCCCCCTAGTAGACAAAATGGTGACAAAGTCTTCAAAATGGTGACAAAGTCTTCTTGCATTTAAGACTCTTACACTTTGGACTTTTGAGTCCATACACCCAAGTCCCAACCGTCACCTATCTTCTTCATTCATTTCCTTTCTTTTTTCTATTTTTGCTACTATAATTATTATTGCTACTACTAAAAATAATAATAATAATAATAATACATCACTAATTGGGATTTGGGGAGATTAACCCAACAAACCGATGTGAGAAGATCCTTATAAGTAGAAGCACACTCCAAATAGTATGAGGCCTTTTGGGAAGGTGCCCAAAAACAAATCCGTGGGGATTAGGCCTAAAGCGGACAATATCATACTAATGTGAAGTGGAGTGTGCGTGCGACCCGTCTAGGTGGGTGAACCGGGCCCAACAAGTGGTATCAGAGCCGACGATTCGGCTAGGACAATACGGGCGTTGTGTGTGGGAAGGTTCCCTCAAATGTGTGTCCTCGCGATTGTGGTGCCTTGTGTCGAAAGTCCTCCTGATATTGTGACTCAGGCGGCGTGTCCCGTGGTGAATAACGGCGGTGGAAGATAGTTTCGCTGGAGGAGAGGCCATGAGTTATGTGGTCCTTGGTCTGAGGGGAGGTTTGTTAAGATGTTCACCCCAAGTCCCACATGGAAAGATTAAGGATGTGAGAAGCCCCTTGTAAGTAGAAGCACACTCCAAATAGTATGAGGCCTTTTGGGAAGGTGCCCAAAAACAAATTCGTGCGGGCTAGGCTCAAAGCGGACAATATCATACTAATGTGGAGTGGAGTGTGCGTGCGACCCGTCAAGGTGGGTGACCCGGGCTCAATAGAAACTGTCAGTAAGTTCATCCTTTTGCTGAGAATAGGCTTTCGATATGTGCTTGTTTGTTACCTGCTCTTGGTTTGGTACCTCATTAATGTTGAATATTAAGAGGATGTTGCTAGATTAATTTCTACATTGCCTCTGGTTCTTAGTGCCCAGATATCTATCTTTTATAGGTCTGCCAGAATTACCTTCCATGCTTCTATTGTTGCCTCTGGAAATCAGGGGTCTATGCATGGGTTTAATATATTTTATCTTACTCATTAAAGAATTGATGTTGGCCTTCCTAGAGTGCTTTGTTACTCACCTTAAAACTAAATGACAGATTACGTGCCTAGGACTACCATTAATTTTTTGTTTATTCCACTTATCTCTTATATGTCATATGCTTTATTGTATTACACTTATAGATCTGTTATTCTTATGCATGATCAACATATGTTACCTTTTGTCAAGCTATATTGGCATGTTCAGGTTAGTTTCAGCTTTAAATATTAGGTATATTGAGTCTATGGTGCCTCACCTGGTTGGTTTAAACCCACAATGGAGCAATGGATATTTATAGGTTATCTTATAAATTATACTATCAAATGCTTCTTGCTTCCTACCAAATTTACAACAACTGCTAATGTGAACGCCTGAATCCTATGAATGCTAATATTATTCTTATTCCACTATTGCTTACATATAATAGTAGCTTCGGTGCACACAAGTGAACAAGCACTTAATGCGATCATGCTATTCTAAGCACTAGTGTATATTCTTCTGTGCCTTGTTAGGTAGGTCTCCTACTATGCCTTGGATTTATTCCAAATAATAGGAATAGTTTCGAGTTTGCAAGAGTGCAATGAAAATAGAGGCTAATATTTCCAATAGAGTTAATTTAGTATGATTGGACATGGACTATTAGCTAAACTTGCTGCCCCTTGCATTTTTGATGCAACAGGCTTTGTCAAACTGGATTTGGTGCTTTTTATAGCTAGGCCAAGTAAACAAACTGATGTGCTGCTATTTTTGAGAACCCATACACTGATACACAGCAGCCTATTTTCCGTCCATATTATACCCCTTTCAGAAAATTGTGCTATGTTGACCATGTCGTTGCTGTTATTTAATGCAGTTATACTTGCTTTTTAGGAGGGCATCAGATTGCTCGCCAGGTTTATGCTAAAGTAAATTTATATTCTTGTGTATTTTGCTTTGTCAATAATTATATTTGGTGACTAATTGATCATGTTGTGTATGTGTCGAAAATTATCTTGGTGTTTTGCTGGTCAGCCTAATTGTGCTCAGTGTTAAAATTATGTGTTTTCAAGGTAAAGGGAAGCCATGGATCAAAAACCCATAGAAAATGTAGTTAGCAGAGAAGTTCTAGGTTAACATTTTTTTCATTTCTGTTTTTTTTCACATATATATATATATTTTTTTTTTTTGGTATTTTAGTAGATTGACTTTCAGTGATTTACTGATTAATTTACCCCTTGATCGTTCAATTTTTTGCTTTTCATCCTGTTTAAATTAGTAACCTGTTGCAATTTTTGTGTGGGTATGTGAAATGAGCATTGTCTATAGAATTTTTTCTTTTATTATTGTTTGAATAGGTGGGTGTTTTGAACTTTTTTCTAGGTCAGAGATCGGTTAATATGGAGAAAATACAAGTTAATATAGGGGTGTCGCTGTCTTTTCAACTGTGTTAGTGAGGGGAAAATGGTAAAGAAAAAGATTTCGCTAAGTTCTCGTAATTGACATCCCGTTTTGAATGGAAGCAACGTAAAGTATGCTCAACATTTGTAAATATGTGATATAAATGTTTCAATGGGGACTAGCTCAGACATTTCAGATGTTCAACTCTTACAGGTCCGCTTCATTTTTTGGTTTATTGATATATTTAAGTGAGAAGAATTTATGTGATTTTTAGACTCTAATATGATAATTATGTCAACTTTGATGCATCGCTTGTCTTAGTATAACTGAGCCAACCTGTTCTTAATCTCTTTACTTCCCATCACGATTCCTTATCAAGAGTTTCAGCGTGGTGGAACGTGCTTTCAAGCAGCATTATAAGACAAGGAGGTGAGAGCAGTGTAAAGGAGCATCCGACTCCTTCAACGTAAGAGATAAAGCATAGTTTTCCATATAACACTAGATAGAATTTCAAGTACCAATGATCTATTCTAACAACTCTTCAATTCTTCATTGACATATTGACGACAATGTTTTCCAAAGAAATCTTGAGATGGGAAAATAAACAAATATCATGTTGATGAGTGCTTAAAGTTATTTTAGAGTTCTTTTGTGAGGTAGAGCTTGATATATAAAGGAATAACAATGAAACAGTAATTTGTTTATGCATGTTTGGTTTCCTGCCATGCCTTAGTAAAGCTACCACAAACTCATTTTTAGTCTTTGTTTGTTCTACAGGAAAGTTGCCCGTTGGACTACACGGGCAGTCCTCCGTTGCTTATTCTTGGTCAGGAATATGGGTAATTCCTAATGCCTTACAAGTTTCAACCACTGGACAAGACACCACAACTCCACAAGTGTAGACGATCCGGAAGATCATTCGTGATTCACCCGAAGGGCTTCCAGAGTGTTCCACCCAGCTCATACAACGTGCCAGCAAGCACACTTCCCACCAAGACAGCTCTGCCCTTGAAGGTGAAAACAAAAAGGCAATGGAATAGAGTGTTCAAATAGTTCAAGAATGAGATTGGGTTTTCCATCTAAAAAATTTGTGTTCTTTAAATAATGAAAACCCAACGAGATGGGCCCAACTTCAAAGTCCAATGCCACAAATACTTCTACCGTCCTTGGATAATTTACAAGTACATGTTTTATTTTTTATCACTATTTAGTACAACTAGATATATCAATTTGGATGATCGGATTGGGTCTAAGAAGATCGGGTAGGGTTGGGTCAATTTTTAATGTTGAGTCATACTAAATTATTATGTTCACGCGAGTCCAAATCTGAATTGAGGTTGATTGTTGTTTGTATAGAGTTTTGTCATACAAAAGGTAATTGCATTGTTGTATTTGTATCCATGAATAATAATGTGCTTCAAAAAAATAAATAAATAATGTGAGAAATTGTTATCCACCTTGAAAAAAAGTAGAAGACTAGAAATTTGGAATGCTAGAACAAAATATCAATATAATAATTCAAGAATATTTGGATAAAATATTACTTCGGAAAGAACAGCAGTCATTGCCCAATAATGACATCAAGCATTTCATTTGCGGAAATATTGCTCGTGAGCCATAACATTTTGTTTTTTGGAGCAACTTGTGATATACAAAGTGAATACAACCAATTTATAATCATCAAGTGATCAACACACAAAACATCAAACTCTATGCCCTTTAATACATAATTAATATATTATACCTCTTCATTTCTAGTCTTACGCAACTGATCACATCCTAAAATACCTTATCGATAATAAGAAGAATACGATATTAACTTCAATGTTTTTTTATATAAGCAAGATGATACCAAAATTAAATAAATTTATCCTAATCAAGATACAAGAGTAATTCATTTAATTTACACTAATCAAAATACACACTTCCTACTTTAAATATGTTAGCATGCATTAATAAATTATATGGATAAATAAATATTGTTTGCTCCAATACAATTCATTCTAATATAACTTCAAATACGAACAATGTGTAATGATTTTTAATTGAACAATGTACAAATGTAAAACATATTATAAGAAAAACAAGCATGAATTAAAGCACATTAGTATGAGTTAAAAGTAAACATACATGTATTAGCATGTAATTTTTTTTTTGACGGGTATTTAGTATGTAAAATTGAATAAGAGACTCAGGTGGTGAAAGCTAAGTAGAGTTTTAGAGAATATAATGAGACGTGAAAAATGCCAACAAGTTCCCTCCTCGTCACGACATTATTTTTAACTAACTTCCCTCCTTGTCACGATATTATTTTCTATTTTAAAAGTAATCCGCTGCATTGGTTTTTTGTTTAGGACCATTGGGCTTTCTTTCTTTTTTTTTTTTTTTTTTACATAAAAAGGCAAAGATAAGAAAAGGGAAGATGTTGGAAAATCCTCCGCTTATAATGATTATTGTTAGTTTAATAATCTAACAAAGAACAAAGACTAATATTGGGTTGGTTGAGTGCACCACAAGTTAACAATAAAGTTACACAACTCAACAACGTTCGATTCCAATCAAGTCATTTCAAAAATTAATGTGCAACCCGTATTTTTGTCCCTGAATAAAACGTTATTAAAATATATGATCTTATTTTTTTAAAAATAAATTAATTTATCTTATAGTATTTTTCTTAAAAATTAAGAGTATATATTTATTGCAAGCATCTCAAACTCCAAATGTGTATTTTATTAAATCCTTAGCTTGTTTTACATAGTATTTCTTTTGTACCATTCAATTTTGTAAGACAGTAATTTTCAATAACCTTTTTCCTTTCTTTTCTCTTTATCTCTACTTTTGTTTCCCTATTAGCCATATAAATAGAACAGTACGCCTTGGACGCTTGTCTAGTTGCATTATCTTCAATCGGTTTGCAAAATAGCTCTTTTTTCCCCCAATTTCCAACTCTATTTTAAACCTTTACAACTTCAGGTACTTGCATGGACTCATACAAGCACATGAAATACTTAGAACTTTTCGAGTCTCATCCACTCATTCTCAATCATTACCAAAATAAATTTTAGGAATTAAAATAGAAGTCCTCCCCAGTGGAGTCGCCAATAACTGTAGGGAATATTTCAAGCATTACCCCTAACTTGAACCCCACTGTGATCATACACTTAAGCATGGTGGCGTCCATAGGGAAAGAGGATAGAGCAAAAGAGTCGCCAACAAGTTTTAGGAACTTGTAAACTGTTCACTGGGTGAAGGTTACACCCCTTAACGATCCAGGAGATCGTCAATTCCAATAGGTCTGGAACCATGACTGGTAGTTCGGGGATGAAGGTACAAAGCCAACCTAAAAGAGATTGAACCTGCCCTAATAATAGGCCTCTACTTTATTCTGATCGTATCCATGTGCGCTTTCTGACTAACATATATGCAATCAATAGGATTAACCCTAAACCTGTTTATCTATGTTGGTTGAATATTAATGCACAAACAAACCTATTATTGGCGATCGCTTGAATTATAATCAAATTAACCCTAAAAAAGATTATTAATTATCTTATTAAGCGTAATTACAAGTAGAAATTCCCTTTAAACATGCATAAAAGGCGTGATCAAGCAATAACAATAAATATCAAGCAACAATAATCATAACAATAATAATGACAATAATCATAATCATGTTAAAGCATAATAGCAAGATCCTAGGCATGATACTAACAAGGTTAATAACAAACCCTATCATGTCACTAAACATTAAAAATCAAAGCTTTAGCCCTAACATGATACTAACATGAATATATAGGAAAATAATAGGAAGCATCGCAAGAATTACAATTGTCATATTTGATATTAGAAATTATAGTTGTTACCCTAAACATGATTTCTAAATCGTAATATCAATAAATCAATTAAATCACTTACTTGGATGCCTCGTACCTCTTTCTAATAACAAAATACATGCGTTAGTAATTTCAAGGAAAATAATAAACAATTAAATTAAACTAAATTATTGAAATAGAGATTTGGGACCAAACCCTCATAAATTAAAACCTTTCACGTCTAGGGTGAAGGCAATTTCAAACTTGGCTAGGTGTTTCTAAATCTTGTGAATGCGAAATTTTGTTTGTAAAAGGCTAGTTTAGAAAAGAGAGAGAGAGAGCACTCAAGAGATTCTTTATGAGAGTTGGTGTAGGGAATTGAGATTTGATGATGGAAAACAGAGGTTTTAGCAGGCTATTTATAAAGAAAATTAGCCTGATATGATAAAAAAAATCAGAGTTTTTAAAAGAATAAAACACGACCGCATCGCCAAACACGCGCCTGTCGCCAGACGATGGAGCTGTCGCCAGACGCCAGGTATGTCGCCAGACGCTAGGCCTGGCGTCCAGCGCTGCAAAACAGTTTTTGCGGATTTTGTTTTTATCATATACTTTGATCCAAAAGTCCAAATAAGTCATATAATATGTCGTTGGAAATCTCTTGAAGTCTAATTTTCAACCCAATTAGAATCAGATTAAATACTTAGTAGATAAAAAGATATGGCCAAAATAGTGGAAGGGTGTCAGTTTTGGATAGAGTTTCATATCTCATTCATATCTTTTTCGTTATAGCTCGGAATTAATATTATAATATATCATTGAAAAGATAATTTCAAGATCTATCCAAACATATAAAATTTGGATAGATATTATGAGGGACGAAAATTATATCTGACTGTCTTTGAACATCTTTAAATTCGAATAGAATTAGGATTTTTAAAAAAGGAAAGTTTTATAAAAGCAAAGTTTTTATTAAACTCAAATTCTTTAATCTTATCTTTTCAAAAAGGATAATTAAGATCTTTTAGAAACTTATAAGAGCTTCTAATTAATCCTAATTAGTTTAGGAATAGGATTAGACCTTTGGACCCTCCACAAGATCATTGGGCCGTAGGTAAAATCCGGTTTGGGCCCAATTTAGTATTTTGGCCATAACTTCCTCATTATTCATCGGAATTGGGCTTATAATATATCGTTGGAAATTTCTTTTCAAGCTCCATTCAACTACACTATTATTGGACTCTTATCATGGACCAAACTAAACTGGAATGCACATTTTTCATAAATAGGGTAAGAAAAGAAATATTTTCAAAAACAGAAAGAAGAGGTATTGTAATAAAAACATCCTCATCACTAGACTTTTCACACTTTCGCTTCGTTCGATAATCAAATGACATGAAAGGTATTCATCACTGGGTTTGATTTTGAGGAGACACAAATGGATGTCTACAGATGGTTAACTAGACGCAGCGTCGACGACCCCTGTGATCATAAGAGCTGAGGCAAATCGACCACAAGGTACACACCAACTCCGCTCCGGGAGTATCATATCAAGGTTTTCATCAATTTCTTTCATTTTAATTTGACATAACCTAGTATTTTTGTTCATGGAGATGGATGAACATATTATAAACTACAATTTTTTTTGAGGAAATAAATTATAATTTAATAAGTCATTCCCCTCTTTTTAACTATAACATGATATTAAAACGAGTGGTCCATCATCTTTTGGAACCAAATTCCATATAATAACAGTCCCTACTCCCCTTGATATGGAAACCATGTTTAATTGATAGTTTGTACACTTTTAAATTTTGTCTTTAAGAGTGACTAAAGTTAGAAATTATATATATATTACATGCATAATGCATTTTACTTTTTAAATTTTGTCTATGTTATGTTTTAATCATCTTTAAAAGATTTGCCCATTTCATATCAATCTATTAAAACCAAGTTTACACTTACAATATTTAATTTAGGTTCCATCAATTTTTCCTCTTATCAATTACATTCAATGAAAATTAAATGAGTCAAAATATGACTTGAGATTTGAGAACATATATTAAGGGACAATAAAATATATTAAGGGACAATATACAATATATTAAGGAACATATACAATATATTAAGGGACAATTAAATAGTATATATATAGATGGGATTCAAAATTGGAAGCACTATAAACCAAAAATTAATGTCACTGACATCAATTTATCCCTATAATTAGTTTATTTTGTGGAACTTCCTTAAACTTTGTATATTGTTGTCAAATAATTTGGTGTGTGAGTGAGACCTAGACCTTTATTGCTACAATATTATTAATGAAGTATACTAATAACTTGTTTATTAAGGGGACCACATAAAAAGCTCATTGAAAGAAATACTAAGCAACCTAACCTCCTAAAATAGTCCTTTAAAAAAGCCTAAACATTTTAATGTAACCTAATATTGCATGAAAATGGTACGAAATATTTATGAATGTACATAATTTATTGTTACTTTCTATTATTTTAGATGTTTAATGTCTTAAATAGTTTTTCACTCATTTTCAACAATCAGAATAAAACAAGATAAGTGGTGGTCCATAAATTCTACTCTGTACTTCATAATTTGTACTTTTGTAGCCCTAATTTCTACGTTTTGGTTTTAATTTGTACTTCACAATACTCTCTTTTATTTTTTTATCTTTTATTTTTGTAAGTTACAATCAGCTTTTATATACCATTGTTTGCGAGGAGGAAGGATCTTTTAAATCCATATTCCCAAATTTCATCAAACTTTATCTCAATTAAACCTGTCTTCAATCAAACTTTATATATTTATCAATCCAACCTAAATTTCCAATTCCAATCATAATCTTCTACTCTCCTACACCTCTGATCATTCGTCCGATATCAATCTCATAATCATCTCGTATATTCAGATATCGATCTCAACAACAATCTCCTACTGTAGACACCTAAAAATGTCACCCCAAAACCAAACCCGATGATGAACAACCTTTTCACCGCCACTATTGGTCGGGTTCAGTATTTAATCCCGAGAGTGCTTAAAAAATCGTATTTAATTAAATACAATTTTTGAATAGTCCATGGATTAGTCTTGATGTTTGGTTAAAGCAGAGTTTTAATTTTAGCCCAAAATTATTATTTAATTTTATCCCAAACCTTTTTTATTTTATTGTTTTATTATTTATTTTGGCCCAAACTTTTTATTTATTTTATTTGTTTTATCCCAAATAATAATAAAATTAGAAAATGGCCCGAAACTATCAATCAGCACTTAAAATGCTGACGAAATTAGGGTTGAAAATGAATTTAGACGGAAAATCGGACAGAAAATTCCCGCGTCACGGCAACAGTTCACCGTGTCACGGGAAGCTTTCCCGTCTGACGGTGGTGTTTCACGTGACACGGGAAACCTGCTGTGACACGGGAATTTTGTTGTCCTTTCCGCATAAACCCTTAACGCGTTTTCTTCCCTGTTCACTAAATATTTCCCGCGTCACACAAAATGTGCACCGTGTCACGAGAATGTTTCCCGTCTAACGGTGGGATTTCTCGTGTCACGGCACACTTCGCCGTGTCACATATACTTTTTTAGGGTTTTTATCATTTTAGGGTTCCGTGTGTTCCCTCGGCACATTTTTTCTATAAATACCCCCTCATTTCTGATGTACGGGGCATCAATTAATTCTTTATTTTCTCTCTTCTATGCTCTAGCCTAAACACTAGAATACTCTTATTCTTTCAAAATTCCTTCTTCAAGCACTCCCAGGAGTCCATACTTTACTCGTGGTTTTGTCCTTAAGCCAAGGCGTGAAAGGTAGAACTATTTGAGGGTTTGGCCCCAAATCAATTCTATTTGATTTAATTTAATTATTGTTCTATTATTATTTCCTTGAAGTTACTAACTCGTTTATTATTTTGTAGTTGCAAGCAAACAGAATCAAAGTAAGAATTATGTTCCTTTTCTTTCTATTATTTTTCTAACGATTTTGTATTGTTGGAATTATTGTTAAATTGCTTCCAATATTAATGTTAATTCTATTATTTTTATGATCACCATATTGCATGTTTAAAGGGAATATGTAATTAAAAATCACGCCTAATAAGATAATTTGGACAACCGGTTTAGGTTCCTTTTTAATCTTGTTGTTTAATTCAAGTGATCACGAATATTTTAGAATTATATGTTGCATTAATATTAAACTAATTTAGCATAATAATAGTTTGGAGCAAATTGAATCTTTGTTTGCATGCCTTTGAGATAACATGAATACTTTTCACTATAAGAATCGAGTAGAGGCCAATACGGGCGAATGTGACTCCATGACTCACTTCGTACCATTATCCACGATCCTCCTTTCGTGGTTCCGAACCATATGGAGTTAGTAATCTCATGGATTATGAATGGGGTGTAACCTTCACGGGTCAATCGTTGTTGCCTATCATTGTCCCTTATCGTGGCTGCCTTTTTATGATTCGTGAACGGTTTACAAGTTCCTTAAAAAACTTGTTGGCGGCTCCTTACTTTCCTTGTCCCTAATCGTATACGTCAATTCCCACTTCTTAAAGAGTGCCAAGCATATTCACACATGCTTTAACGTAGGCGCACTTCGAGCGATGCCTACAATTTGGCGACTCCACTGGGGAGGATTCTTGGTTATTTATCGATTTGAGTGATCGGTATTTAATTAAGATGAGTGGATGAGACTTGAAAGATTATTGAAAAATATTCATGTGATTAATTTGGCATTTTTGCATATGCACAGACGTTTTAGCGTCGTATTTAGGTCTGTCCCATAGGAGAAATTGAATAACTTGATTGCGTACGAAGGAAAACAGGGTACCGTGGCACGGGAATCTCTGTCGTGTCACGGCAGTCCTAAAATCAGTCCGGTGGCTTGTTTTATCTTCTCACAGTCAACTTTCTTCGATTTTTCTGAAAAAATGTGTGTGTTCTACATGCGTCTTAGCCCCGGGGGATTTAATCTCTATCAACCCAAAAACGCTCATGGCAATAAGGGTTCATCCGAGTTATTAAATCTACCCAAACCATGGAGTCGAGTTTGATTTCATCACGAACTCGCAGAGCCGCCCGTTGGCATACACCCTCAAGGGAGGCTGCCTTGCTAACGCGTCCAAACTCTTAACCATGGTACCCTATTGACACCAAATAAACCTTACCATAGTCGAACATAGAACTTGACCTTAGGTTGCGAACTATTCTTTGCATCATTGTGCCTACGTGTTTTATGATTGGTCGTTTTGATTCTAACCTTAACGATCTTTCTTTGTCTATGGTGGATTATTTTATGACTGACGATTGCCAATGGACCGTACTCATTTAGTAATTAGTGCAAAAAAAAAAAAGTTAGCCGCGCCACGGGAAGATCTACATTGTCACGGCAAATTTCCACCGTGGCACGGTAGACCTGCAAAAAAAAAAAAAAAAAAAGGCAAAAAAAAAGGGTTTGCCACGCCATGGGAAGATCTACCGTGTCACGGCAAATTTCCATTGTGGCACGGTGGACCTGCAAAAAAAAAAAAAAAAAAAAAAAAAACAGAGTTTGCCGCGCCACGGGAAAATCTACCGTGTCACAGCAAATTTCCACCGTGCCACGGTGGATTTCCAGCAAAAAAAAAATTAAAAAATAAAAAAAATCTTGTGCCACGTCAGCATCCACCGTGGCACGGGAAAGTTTACCGTGGCACGGGAAAGTTCACCGTGTCAAGACAATTTCCACCGTGGCACGGTGGATTTCCAAAAAAAAAAAAAAAACCCCACCACGTCACGACAGCTTGTACCGTGACACGGTACAGTTTTCCGTGTCACGGTGCCCTTGAAATAAGTCCAGTCAGCTTTTTTTAAGTCTTCCGTGTTAATTTGGTCCTCGTGTGAGTCATTTTTGTTATTGTTCACATGTCTAGCCATACGATCATACCACGAGTCTTATAACATCACTTAGTCACTCACGAGTCAAGTATAGTCCACATACTTTCTTTATGTTCCGACTCGAGTCGTGCACCAGGTCGTTTATGATCGTATACTAGGTTCATGCACCCTTTTTTCGTCATAATAAAAAATGAGTGGAGTTTTCTTACCTGTTTTCAAATGTCTATTTTTTTCCTTTCCTATCTTGAGCAATGAGTCAAACAATTAAGTGAATAATTTTATTTCAAAGTACTTGGTCAAGGAACAGGGATAGATTAATACGATTCGAGTCATTACCGCAACAATCTCTCAGATCTAATAAGCGTTCAAAGAGAACTTTGCCATCTTCATTACTTATCACCTTTGAATGACCACTAAAGAAGATATTGAGAACATCAACAAATCCATCGAGGCACTGTCTTCCATGATACAAACCCTTACCACTAGGGTCACTACCATGGAACAAAACAAGGTCACTGTTTCCACCCTTGGCAAACTGATGGAACAAATGAGTAAGATTTCTGAGGATTTCACTTATGTGGAACGGCCTCCCACTCCTTTGGATGTGAAGGACAAACTCCCTAAAAAGTTCTCCACTGCTGATATTCCAAAGTTCAAGCCTACTGACAATTCAATATTCCATTTGAAGGCGTTCTCTGCAACCATGGCTCTTAAGAAATTGGACGTAACACTCTTTCCTACGGTGTTCCCTCTCTCCTTAGAACATGCTTTCCAACAATGGTTTTATTCTTTAGATGCCAAGCATACTACGACTTGGCAAGATGTCACCGACAGTTTCATGAATCTTTACAAGTGTAACATTCAAACCAAAACTTCTGAATGTAAACTCTCCATTCTCAAATAGAAAGAGAATGAAGGCTTCACCGCTTACCTGAACAGGTGGAGGGAAACAACTTCACTCTTGGCAGATCCTCCCAAAGAAAGAGAGATGGTTCATCTCTTTATTCAAAATCTAACTTATAAATATAGGTAACATCTCAAATTTCTTCCACTGAACACTTTCGAAGTTGTATACGACATCGGCATCAATATCGAGGATGAGCTAATAAAGACTGCTGGTAGTAACAATAATAACACTTGGAAAAACAAGAAGAACGACCATCCTTCTTCTTCGTCTTCTATGCACGAAAATACTACCAACAATATAAGCCAAGTTGATCTCAATGAAGTGTTAGCTCTTGATACTCCATTGCCCAAGAAGAAAAGAACTTACACTCCTTTAGGAATGACTTATGATGCGGCCTTTGATCGCCTTTACAGTCAAGGCTTGATCACACCTATTGGGCCATTTCCAGAGCTAAAACCTGAAGAAAGGAGCGCCAAATGGAATCCCAATTCCCATTGCAAGTACCATCAAGGAAGGGGCCACACTACGGAGCAATGTTGGAATTTGAAGGACGTCATTCAAGACTTGGTGGATGCAAACAAACTTCATGTCCCTCCAGGCGGCAAGAAGTAATGAACATAAGGCGCACAGCAGATCCTACGTGCAAGATTTCATGATTTCTTTCTTTATCATTCATCTCCATTCCTCGATTCATGTCTAGTATAGGTTTTCCAATTTGAATTTTTATACGTTTCATGTGTTTCGTTCACCTTTTCCATTAATAAAATGAGCAAATTTCCTTTACATATCGATCATAGAATTTTTCATTCATTCATTCATTCTCAAAAAATATAAAAAAAATATAAAAAAAAATCAATACCGAACTAAACCCAAGGTACACCAGTGACTTGAGGCACCTTTGTAACCCTGTCATTCCCTGTTAACCGTTCAATCACATTCCGTTTCTTCATCAACCAGTTTGAGCCTCGTCTAACGTTTTCCCTTCATTTCTTCAACCCACATTTACTTAACCCTGAGATTGGAAGATGTGTAATTGTATAACGTTCAAAAAGCAAGTAAAAAAAAAAAGGCAGCAAAGCAACAAAAACAATGTCTAATGGCAAGTGTTCCAATGTCTTTGATATGAACACGTCTCAAATTGCGTCTCACATCGAGTGCTTGGTACCGTGCCTGAGAAACATGAATTCTAAGTGAGTGATAGACCGCATGATCTGAAATTGCCCACATTGATCCAAAAGAATGAAAAAAAAAAAAGAAAGCAAAAAAAAAAAAAATGAAAATAAACTTGCAAAATTAAAAATTTTCAAATTCACAATTACACATCTTGGGGGCTTCTCTCGGGTCTTGATCCTTTTACCCCTTTTTTCCTTAAACCATCATCAACTTAACCACATTAAAACCCTTGAAAGACCTCTTTGAGGTGTACATACACTTGTGCAAAGTTCGGTTAGAGCTACATTCGGCCTGATTCCTAACGGATACGTAGGCAACCTCACATTGAGGTGCGGCCATATTCATATTCATATCTATGCATGATCGAGTCAAAGAATGTTCAGTGCTTATCTCTATATCCCTACCTATTTAGAGCTAGACATGGGGGCTTGAACCCACATCACATTAGCTTACCCAGCCTAAAGAGTCATCATCTTTGACTCTTCACACATATATTTCCATCACCATAACCTTTGCAGCCTTACCTTAGTATCACTTTCACACACTTCTTTCCCACATACAAATCCATATCATCTTTCCCTTAGGAACCCTTTATCATGAAATCTTGTTTCCCTACCGCGCGTGCTTCATCATCTTTCAAGACAACATTCATCAGAAGAAACGGTGTATACTTGCTTAGCTTCTTAACCTGAGCAATGTTCATTGTTTCATGCATCGCATAATGTGCTGAGTAACATTTCTATATCAATGATTTGTAATAATACAAAGCATATCGTTCTTAGCTCCTTGACCTAAGCAACATTCATAATCACTTCATCTATATATGTGCTTAGCTTCCAGACCTAAGTGACGTTCAAGATCGCTTCTTTACACCATATATGATGCTTAGCTCCATGACTTAAGTTCATTCATCTATCGTGTCACATGATGTAATTGTCCTTAGCCTCCTGGCCTAAGAACATGCATCATGCATACATTATTTTCAGGACAAGCAATTCAATCCATACGATTCATTTCGTCTTGCTAGAAGAGGAAATTAAAAAATTCTTCCCTTTTTCGTTATTTTATTTTGGGGAAGTTCAAAAACTTTTTCAAAATTTTTATCGAGGGAAGTTTGAAAATAAAATTTCATTTTTCACGTCTTTCTTTTTCGAGAGAAAGTCGGTACCCTCCACTCGTCTTATGACAAAAATGATGGAAAATTTTTGCTTTAGCATTTTCGGTTGCTCGTGTCTGCACACATGCACTCAAACTATACACACACAATCACAAGTCATACTCATGTCATGTCATGTCGTGTCAACTCAAACTTGGTCAAGTTAGTTAGTCAAGTCAATCATAGTCTATACGAGTCCTCTGGCAAATTTTATTTTGCAGGTCTCAATTACAGCCCACGTCCGGGGACAAGCGGACCATCTACAGCCCACGTCCGGGGAAAAGCGGCCCATTTACAGCCCACGTCCGGGGACAAGCTGACCATTTACAACCAGCCCAGGTCCGGGGAAAAGCGGACCATCTTCAGCCCACGTCCGGGGATAAGCAGACCATTTATAGCCCACGTCCGGGGACAAGCGGACCATTTACAGCCCACGTCCGGGGACAAGCGGACCATCTACATCCCACGTTCGGGGACAAGCGAACCAACTACAGCCCACGTTCGGGGACAATCAAACCACCATCATTTTACGGTGCAAGGTTCTCGATACACAGAGACTTGCAATCTCATCATCTGTCGACTTTCCTCAAGCATGGAAAGTATTATCCGGTGGATTTCTTCAAGCATAGAAAACCGCCAAATTCATACGTCGACTTTCGTCAGGCATAGAAAGTATCATCCGGTAGGTTTCTTCAGGCTTAGAAAGCTACCAAATTCCTCAGTCGGCTTTCCTCAGGCATGGAAAGCATTTCAACAAACGTTATCCGGTGGATTCCTTCAAGCATAGGAAGCTGCCAAACTCATTTGTCACCGATACACTAGTGCCAGATACGTATTCTATCCTTTTACTCTTTTATCTATGGAATTAACATTTTTCTACAGGTATCGGAGTATACAGAGTGATTTAGGATCGCAAAACGTCTTAAATCATTCTCCGTCCCTATCGAGTACTTTGACTATCGTTTCGAAACTGAGGTTTCTACAAACTCAGTCAAAGTGGGGGCTTCTGTAGACACCTAAAAATGTCTTCCCAAAACCAAACCCGATGATGAACAACCTTTTCACCGCCACTATTGGTCGGGTTCAGTATTTAATCCCGAGAGTGCTTTAAAAATCGTATTTACCTAAATTAAATTTTTGAATAGTCCATGGATTGGTCTTGATGTTTGGTTAAAGCATAGTTTTAATTTAAGCCCAAAATTATTATTTAATTTTAGCCCAAACCTTTTTTATTTTATTGTTTTATTATTTATTTTGGCCCAAAATTTTTATTTATTTTTATTTATTTTATTTGTTTTATCCCAAATAATAATAAAATCAGAAAATGGCCCGAAATTATCAATCGGCACTTAAAATGCTGAACGAAATTAGGGTTGAAAATGAATTTAGACGGAAAAGCGGACAGAAAATTCCCGCGTCATGGCAACAGTTCACCGTGTCACGGGAAGCTTTCCCGTCTAATGGTGGTGTTCCCCGTGACACGGGAAACCTGCTATGACACGGGAATTTCCGTGTCCTTTCCGCGTAAACCCTTAACGTGTTTTCTTCCCCGTTCACTAACTATTTCCCGCGTCACACAAAATGTTCACCGTGTCACGGGAATGTATCCCATCGGACGGTGGGATTTCCCGTGTCACGGTAAACTTAGCCGTGTCACGGTATACTTTTTTAAGGTTTAGGGTTCCGTGTGTTCCCTCAACACATTTTTTCTATAAATACCCCCTCATTTCTGATATACGGAGCATTAATTAATTCTCTATTTTCTCTCTTCTATTCTCTAGCCTAAACACTAGCATACCCTTATTCTTTCAAAATTCTTTCTTCAAGCACTTCCAGGAGTCCATACTTTACTCGTGGTTCTGTCCTTAAGCCAAGGCGTGAAAGGTAGAACTGTTTGAGGGTTTGGCCCCAAATCAATTCTATTTGATTTAATTTAATTATTAATCTATTATTATTTCCTTGAAGTTACTAACTCGTTTATTATTTTGTAGTTGCAAGCAAACAGAATCAAAGTAAGAATTATGTTCCTTTTATTTCTATTATTTTTCTAACGATTTTGTATTGTTGGAATTATTGTTAAATTGCTTCCAATATTAATGTTAATTCTATTATTTTTATGATCACCATATTGCATGTTTAAAGGGAATATGTAATTGAAAATCACGCCTAATAAGATAATTTGGACAATCGGTTTAGATTCCTTTTTAATCTTGTTGTTTAATTCAAGTAATCACGAATATTTTAGAATTATATGTTGCATTAATATTAAACCAATTTAGCATAATAATAGTTTGGAGCAAATTGAATCTTTGTTTGCATGCCTTTGAGATAATAGGAATACTTTTCACTATAAGAATCGAGTAGAGGCCAATACAGGCGAATGTGACTCCATGACTCACTTCGTACCATCATCCACAATCCTCCTTTCGTGGTTCCGAACCATATGGAGTTAGTAATCTCATGGATTATGTATGGGGTGTAACCTTCACGGGTCAATCGTTGTTGCCTATCGTTGTCCCTTATCGTGGTTGCCTTTTTATGATTCGTGAACGGTTTACAAGTTCCTTAAAAAACTTGTTGGCGGCTCCCTACTTTCCTTGTCCCTAATCGTATACGTCAATTCCCACTTCTTAAAGAGTGCCAATCATATTCACACATGCTTTAACGTAGGCGCACTTCGAGCGACGCCTACACCTACTATTCTCGGAGCTCGATCATCCTCTTAAATCAACTTTGTAGGATCTTGTAACGGTATTGTTTGTCTTCTTGCAACTGTTCAAACCACTGACAATATTTCACCAAAAAAATCCCCCCCAATTATACTAATAACTCTGAAAATGATAAGACTTTGGTGTTTGGTTTCGATAGAGAAAACGATGATTATAAGGTTCTGATGTTGATTTAGGACAGCCATTACAGTGAGGTTCACCATAGTAAGGCTGAAATATGTATAGTTTCATGAAGATGTGTTGAAGGAATCCCAAAGTTTCTGTTATTTGTGTATCTTCATTGTGGTTTTGTTAATAAGGCTATACATTAAATTGTGATTACTACAGCTACAAGTATGCGTTGATGCTCCAACTCAGAATACAAAGAGTACAAAATAGAGGAGAGAGAAAGATATTTGGGGAAAATTAAGAGTTTAAGGGGAAAATTGGGGAAAAAACCAAAAAAAAAAAAAAATTGACGTTTAACAAGTCACGCGCGTCGCACGTGGTGCTCAACGCCGAACTTTTATGATAAACTCCCGCTTTCCAGAACAACAAACTATTTTAAAGGTCTTTCTTCATCAGTTTGGATTCTCATCGCAAAAAAGGGCATTTAAAAGGTCTTTTAAGACAAATTTCCTTATTACTATTATTCAAAATAGATAGCTAATCTTACCTATGTTACTATGTAAACTATTTATTGGTTGCTCTCAATATTTTTTTGGTAGTTAACATTTCTATCTTCTTCTTCTTAATTAATACTTGCTGTTTTGTAACAGTTTAGCAAAATGATTGCTTCCTATATCGTCGTCATACTTATAACATTTCTTTGGACAACATCATGCATGAGTAAGATTTCGAAATTTCAGTGTAAGATTTTGAAATTTCAAATGTTATTTGTTTCTACCTTAATTTTGGTTAAGATGTTGTAAAAACTTAATTATGTAGTATTACTTGCTGAATTTAGTTAGTCTAGTACATGACATTTATTATTAATGTTGTTAGTACTTTATTGCCTAGTCACTGTATTAATTTGGTCTGTATTTGATTGAATTATTTGCATATAGGAGATAAAAATTATTGTTTAAAATTTGATACCAATAGGCTTTTTTAAAGCTATAAATTGATCAATATACTTCTTTTTGTTTTTATGGTGTAGGTGAGCTAAAACTGCTGAATTATACCCTAAAGTTGAATCACCTTGGGTCTAGCAACCTCTTATTTACGCAGAGGTTGCTAGTTAACGATACATTATTATGGGGAGGATCACAAATAGGGTCCCCCATTTTTGTGTTGTTTGGTGAAGAACACGGCGAAAACTACCCGCCAAAGCAATCCAGGGTTTTGAATCAAAGTGCAGCCGAATTTCGGGCGATGTTAGTGAACATTGAGGTATGATATCAATTCTAGTCAATTACAATTTTTAATTTGTTAATGACAATAAAATTAAGAATTTTAAATTAGCTAAATAGTTTTAAATATATAATTAATTGCAAAGTGTTCATCACGATGTACAATATGATATTGAAGGCATGAATTAAAACTTAAAAGGGTACTCGTATAATTTATTTCCTAAATTGGTTTGACACTATCATTTATAAACTATATACAATGTGACAATGTGTATATAATATTATTTCATTCAAACTGATTAATTGACAACAAAGATTAATTAAGATTATTGCTACTTTGTGGGGACTATGGAAAGCAAGGAGCTTCAATGAGGTAAACGGAGGAGCCAGCCTTGTCACCGAATATATCAATTTGGCAATTCAAGACCATCAAACTTTCTGCCAAAATGATGAGTATAGTAATGATGCCACAATTGAGTCAAGGGATGACCCTCACCTACCCCCAGGATTCAACTCAGTTCAGTTGGGGAAGGAAAGGAGTGGTTATGACGGTTTCATCGTAAGTGTGGATGGGTCGTGGGACAAGAAAACAACAAGGGCTGGGATTGGTTGGGCAGTCATAAGGGGTAACCAAGGAAATGAAACTAATGAGGGGGGTAAATTTGGAGTGGCAGCATCGGCCCTTCATTGTGAAGCATGGGCTTGCTTAGAAGCTATGAAATGGGAAAAGGAGGAAGGTAAGCAAGGGATTCTCATTATTTCGGACTCAATTGTGCTTATCAACAATCTTCAAGAAGGTGTAGGTAAGGATGTCTCAATTGCTTGGATAATAAAGGAAATTAAGATAGTGGGTGCATCTTTTCAAAGGTGCACAATCCTTAAAGTTCAAAGGGACCAAGTGAGAAGGGCGGATTTCATAGCTAGGAAGTGTCGTATGTATGACCCTTTCGAATTATGTGTAATTTAGTTTTGATGTATGTTTTGCTATTGTCAAAAAAAAAAAAAAAAAAAAAAAAAAAAAAAAAGATTAATTAAGATTATTATTATACTAGTTCAATATTTAATGGCATTATTTACTTATTTGATGGTACTTTATACCCACTTCAACTCGTACGTAATAAGGTAAACTAATTAAACCCTTTGAATTTTAGTTAACATTCATCAATTGTAATGAGTGGGTATAAAGTAACGACTAAAGTACCCCATTTCATAGCTCCATATTAATTAACCCCTTTGAATTTTAGTTAACATTTTTGTTTTAAATGGTAAAAGCTAAAAAGTTCAGTTTAACTAAAAAGTCGATCAAGGACAACAAAAAGTAAATATATATTTATCCCATGTTGTTTTTGGACGAATTTGATATCACAATTCACATTTATAATCTGCTTGTAATTAATTTTAAATAGATTTCACCAAATTGGAATTCGTTTCTTGGACTAGACAAAACAATCAAATAATTTTTTTTTTTACAACAGCTTAATTTACTTTATATAAAATAAAAAAAATAAAAACTGAGCTTGTAAAGAGTAACATCAAATAAAATATGTATATTAAATGTTTGTCACATTTGTTAATTAATATCTAACTTTATTTACTTTGTTCTTTGGCACCCGTTCTCCTTAAGCATCGCTTCTACGGCCAATCGATTCCGCTAGGCTCCATAGAAGCAGTGATGGAAGATCATCATGTTAGGAAATTCCTAACCACGGACTAGGCATTACAAGATTGTGCAGACATAATTTAGAGTTTGAAGGCCAATTACTCTGCACATTGGTCGCCAGTGATAGTTGCAGGTTTCGGCTATGGTGGTGGAGGTACATAATAACCTAATCCATATTTTATACTCCGTAATTCATTAATTAACTTTTATTGAAAATATTATGTACTGGCAGTGTAGATGCATTACCTTGAATAAATATATGGGATCACAATATTATTGCCAATTCTTCAACGTAAAACCTTAAACTATTTGAACATTTAGGAAATGAGATATGGCACTAAACAAATTCGCTCACCTATATGTATTTTCAAAAGCTCGCATCATCTTCTAGTAGAATTGCATTATAAATAAATCACTTAACGGGAAATACGCGTTTCTAAGATGAACATAAGAATATATAGATGCAACCAGAAGTGTATCAAACATCCAATCAAAACATTTGGAACGAATTTTGTAGTTTTGTAATTGACCTGTCCCAACTTTTACAAAATCTATATTATTATACTAAAAGACAAGCGCCTCAATGTGAGGATGCCAAATATCACTCTCTCATTGGCTTGTCTTATGTATAAAATATATCTATATAATTACTGTTTACATATTCAAGCATAGTTATTTTTGTTCAACTTTAAACAATAAAAGCAAGTTTCTATACATGCATAAGATATTTATGATTTCCTAACATAAATATTGATTTAATTTTTAATAATAAAATATATACTTTCCAATATTATAAATAATCCATAACATCTTTCCAATCTTTATTTGTAGTCAATTTAAAGAATAATAACTAATTTGAAGCAATATGATTAAAGTGACATAATTAAAGAAACAAATATTTCGTATTTTGAAAGGATAATATTGTTTTTTTTATGAAAATTAAATAAAATCAATAGAATTTAGTTTGATGTCAATTATGAAATCAATACAAACATTTTTTTAAAAAAAAAAATCAGATGTACAATAAAATATTGTGCACCTATTATAAAAACTACCTTGTAATGAATGAAAGTTATTTATGCTTTATTGATAAAAATTACCCAAAATAGTCAATAAATTATCCTAAACTCAATGCAAGTTATCAGATGAATACAAAAGTTTTTGATAAAAATACAAAATAGTGTAAAAATTACTTTTATAGTTTTTTGTACTCCTTGACAAATACTGAATGCTGAGCTGAAATGTTGTCTTGGAAAAAAATATATAATCTTGAACATAAATTTAATTTTAATCGGCCTTTCATTTTCTATACAATGCCTTTTTCAATGACCTTTGTTTACATTAAAAAAAAAAAAAAAAAAAAATTGAACCAAAAACCAATCTAAACAAGAAGAATAAAAGTTAAATTAAATTAGACATTTGAATAGATAAAAAATGTATTATAACTATTACTCGTGTTTAAAATTATAATATTCGTATTAAGTATTAACAATGCTATTACTTATGATTTTTTTTTTAGAAAAACTAACATTTTGATTTAAAAATTGTGCATTGCTCATGTACTATACTAGATATACAACAATCATGTTCAATAATTTATGTTGTTTTATACATAATAATACTTTTAACTATAATTTAGACTTTCAAATCAACATTTTATAATAAAAAAAATATACATGTCATTTTTATTACATCTAAACATTATATAATAAGTCATATTGTTAAAGTTCTAATTATATTATTGAAATGTAGGTATGATACTATTTTCATGTACTTTACATTCTATGTAATTAAGTATAGTATGAAAGTTAATATATTTCGTGTAAAATAGTATGTGTATATAATATAATATTTTTTATAATATAAAAAAGTATATGTATATAATATAATATTTTATAACATGGGTCCTCCATACCAAGTGTACAGGTTGTTGGTGTTGTGGTGATTGAGACTACACTTGGTAGGGAGGACCCGTATTCGATCCCCTGCAACAACAATCGGGAGGGGAGTGGAACCTAACAATCCAGAACTGATCCTCGAATCTGGATTAGCCCAAAGGGTGAACCAGATAGAACACCCAAAAAAAATGATCGAACAACTCAATGCATATATGACGGGAATTAACTTATCCTTTATCTATCTTATACAAAACTCCAAAGTCTATATTTTTTTTTTCAAAATATAATAATAACATTTGTAAATTTTTGTTAATATGAAAGATATAAACCTATCAAAATGTATATATAGTTCAATTGTTTAATAACTTATATCAAATGCATAATTTTATTAAAATTATTTGCATGTAGTCATTAAATGTATTGGATGTTGTGTAGCTATGCAATGTTCAAAACTTTAGTTGAGCTACTTTGATTTAGTAGTGATTGTACGGTCAAAAGATATTGACTTCGATCTTGAAATATAATAGTCTAATAAATTCTAAATAGAAAAATTAAAACAAAAGGAAATGAAAATAGTAAATGGCTTTAAATATTGAAATAAACATAACCTTTTAAATCAATTTAGCGAATTCAAGAGACAATTTTAAGGCTTTTAAAATTAAATGGGAGAAATATATGTAAAAGAACAATTTCAGAGATATAAATGTTCATGCATTATTATAAGAGTTTTGTTAACCTTTTTATACTTAAGGTAGTGATAAATCTTAATATATATTCCGTATATTTTATTTATATAAATCCATACCTATATACGAAGTATTTGTGTTGTATAGTATATTTAATCAGATGTTGGTTATATGACTATTATATACTACCTCCGTTTCTTTTTAGTTGACATATATTCTTTTTTAGGAGGTTTTTTTTTAGTTGACACGTTCCTTTTGGGGTTACTTTTTTACCTTACATTTACGAGCTACCCCACTTGCTTTTTCATTCTCTCTCACTTTCTCTCCTCTCCTTAATATATGTGCCTAAATCAAACACGTCAACTAAATAGAAACGGAGGAAGTAATATATAGCTTTTGGCACAATGCTTAACTTAGGAAAATATATGTACTTGTAGGTCAAATATAGGGTTATTATATTATTGTGTCTATAGATTTGGTGAGTGCATGACGGGTAAATAAAACATGTATATATTAGATTGATTGTAGCTACTGATGCGGATGGTATGATAAGATAATTTAAGTTTTTTTGTCAACGGGAGATATAAATGAATTAGTCCACTTCTCTTATGTAGTTAAATTTTTTTTATTTTTTTATTTTTTATTTAATTTTTACGAGCACTTCTCTTATATAGTTATGTGGAGTATTATTCAATTATTTTTCAATTATTAAAATAACATTATAAAAAATTAAAAGAAATTCAAATAACATAAAATACTATTCACATAACGTTCCTTTAATTTTTTTATTGACCATCAGTAACCAAGTCCTTTATTAGTGATTGAATTACCTTTGTTTTTATTTTTCCTACGGGTTTAATAATTTGATTTATAAACCGTGCATTGCACGGGCACTATGCTAGTGATTACCTAAATTAGTGAATATGACGTCCCTTCTATTATTGTTGCACCTTTAATTTGATTGTGTCTTTATACATGCAATGGAGTGTTCATAATTGTAAAAATCAAACATAATCAATTTTTTCAACAACGAACCTACTCAGCTCTTTAAAATTTAATATTTTAAGCCATGTGCCCTATAATTTTGTTTACTAAACTACTTACAATTTCTTCTGCACTTTTCCATGAACTTTGGAATAGAGTGTTTTATTTTATTTTATTTTATTTTTTGAATTGCAAATAGAGTGTTCAAATAGTTCAAAAGAGAGATTGGGTTGTCCATCTAAAAAATTATGTGATCTTTAAATAATGAAAGCCCAACAAGATGGGCCCAACTTCAAAGTCCAATGCCACAAATACTTCTACCGTCCTTAATAATTTACAAGTACATGTTTTACTTTTTTTTATCACTATTTAGTACAACTAGATATATCAATGGATAACCAATTGGTTGTTGGTGTAGTGGTGATTGGGACTATACTTGGTAGAGAGGACTCATGTTCGATCCCCCGCAACAACAATCGGGAGGGGACTGTAACCTAACCACCCAGAACTGATCCCCGAATCCAGATTAGCCCAAAGGGTGAACCGTTTGGAACACCAAAAAAAAAGATATATCAATGGATGATCGGATTGGGTCTAAGAAGGTCGGGTAGGGTCGGGTTAATTTTTAATGTTGAGTCATACATCTATTTTCAGTTCAGTTCAGTTTAGTTCAGTTCAACTCTAATTAGTTCAGTTCAGTTTATGTCTAATGATATAAAGCCAAATTTCATTCTTTTAAGCTCTTATTACAACGACGGTAATAATAATAATAATAATAATAATAATAATAATAATAATAATAATAACAATAACAATAATAATAATAATAATAATAATAATAATAATAATAATAATAATAATAATAATAGTATATTTTTCTTAAATATTTTAATATGTATGTTTGTATATACACATGTATAACAATAAATAATCAATGAATAATCAAAGATCACTAAGGGCCTGTTCACATTTACTTAATTTCAGTTCAGTTCAGCTCCAATCAGTTCAGTTCAGTTCAGTTCAGCTCCAATCAGTTCAGTTCAGTTCAGTTCAGCTCTTAATTTCCCTCTCTCATAAAATATTCATTTCAGTTCAGTTCACCTCCAATGAGTTCAGTTCAGCTCAGTTCAGTAAATGTGAACAGGCCCTAACCCGTAGTTAAAAATCACTGATTAATAAGTTCAGTTCAGTTAAGATGAGTTCAGTCAATGAGAGCAGACCCTAAATTATTATGTTCACACGAGTCCAAATCTGAATTGAGGTTGATTGTTGTTTATACAAAGTTTTTTATTATTATTATTTTATTTTTTTCTTTTTCAATATTGTACTAAAAAAACAAATTTTGTCATACAAAAGGTAATTGCGTTGTTGTATTTGTATCCATGAATAATAATTGAAGGAGTTATGTCTTCGATAAGTGCAATTACTAGATATATCAAGGATCACTATTATGGAGATAATAAGTTCATTCTATAGGGTCGTCAATGTTTGGTGCTAGATATGACAATTGATCTTTGGGCTAGCTTAATGGCCCAAAGCCTTATAGAATGGATCCTACAAGGTCACACATAAGAGTATTGGGTTAAACAAGTTAGAGGCTCATTATTGGGCCTCATGAGTTCATGACATACCATATTGATAATTGGGCTTGGATAGTTAGAAGAGTCTAATGGGTTTTGGACTTGACATGATTTTATTTCTAGATATGATGTATAAATATAAATCATGCCTAGGGTTGCAAAACAGAACAATTGACATACAGTGAATTGTCACATAAGCAACCAATTTCCCCAAAACCCTAACCCTTTCTCTCTCTCTACTCGGCCCTCTCTCTCCACCATGTCCGTACGACCCCTCCTCCTTGGGTGGCGCGTGTGGTGGTGCGTGGGTGGTGTTGTGGTGTGTTCGTGGCTCAAATCTCCGTTGAAGGTTGATTGAAGTGTTCAGTCACAACTAACTAGCATTAGTGGAGGTTTAATCCATGCTCGTGGACTAAGTAGAGGAATCACGCTTGGGGTTCTTTATCTCCCATTGTTCTTGCTCGATCGCATGTGGAATCACGCTTCAAAGGTACGATTATATGTTCTTTATGTGTTATGCATTAGATCTTGGGATTAGGTACTGTGTGAATATGATTCATGTTTTTCCGCTGCGTAGTACCTATAATTCCCTACAGTGGTATCAGTTAGCCTATTGCATTTACGCATATTGACTATAATTCTTTGATAGTCCACAATTTTAATTCAATTAAGAGGGAGATTAATTTAACTATGGTTCAATTATTATATTTAATGTGATTAAACTTTTGGAATCGATTAAATGTGATTTAATTATGCTCAAAATAGCCATGAAGAGACCGAATTTTAGCCCTAATATGTTCGAAAGTTTCGAACCCCCTAACCCTATTTTTGAATTTTTTCGAAATTCCTAGCCCTAAAATATGATTTTTGTGCTTGATTTTGATTTAATTCGATTTATTTTATGATTCATAATTTTAATCTGTTTGATTTATGCATAAAAGTGTTTTATGTATGATGATCAATTTAATTTTAAAAGTTAGAATTAAATTGGGATTATTTTTATGATGAACCCTAATTTTAAAGTTGAATGTGATTTAATTTTAATCTTATGGACTGATTTAATTTAATTTTAATAAATTTTATTTTAATTAAATTAAAAACAAATTAAAAAAAATTATTATTATTTTGGTCGGCAACCGCAGCTGGGTGGCGCAGCCACGGCGGTTTCCGACCAGATGGTGGTCTAAGAGGGAGGGAAGGGGAGGGCAAAGGTCGGGGTGGCTGTGGGCAGGAGCGTGCAAGTGTTGCACGGCTGCTGCCACGGCTGTCAGAGCAGCTGCCCACTGCTGCCTTGCGGCAGTGGCTGCTGTTATGGCAGCCAGCCACCGTGGCTAGCTTCGGCTAGCCAACCACGGTGGCCGGCGGTGGTGGCTTGCGGTTTTTTTTTAAAAAAAAAACTGTTTTGAAAAATTATTTCAAGATAATTATGAATTATTTTGGGATAAAATCAGTTTTATTTTGGATAAGATAAAATATTTTGAAAATATGATCTTTTATATTAAAAGATAAAATTGGTTTTATTTGGATAAAATATTTTATTTTAGGATAAAATCAAATATTCAAAAGTTGTTATATTTGATATTATCCATATTTAAAGTTGTTAAATTGGTAATTATCCATAATTAAAGTGGTTAATTTTGGATAAGAATTGTTAGGATATTCTGAGCATATTCCAAAAGGATAATAATTTATTTAAATAATGTGATTATCCCATAATTAATTTTGGATAATAATTGATTTAAAATTTTGTGATTGGCTAGTAATTAGGATAGAATTTCCTAACATTGTTAGGATAATCTTTGAGGATAAATATGATTTATCTTTTAAGATTAAAATAAGATTTGATTCTATCTCATGACTAATTTAGAATATATGATATTTTATTGAAGGTCATGAATAATATATGATATTATCTAATTACATTAATTAAAATATGAGATATTTTGGTGCCATGTTTCCTTAATTATGAACATTCGATGTTGTAGTTTAGGAAAGCATGATGAGTGATTTATTATGTGGCAATTTTATAATATATGATGTTATTTATTGCTATATAATGACTAGTATGGCACAGTAGATTACTAAATACGATCTGCGCATCGTGATGTATTTTTGTAATCTTAGTACGGTCTACGTACCGATAAAGTATTTTTGTAATTTTATTTCATTTTATTTAAGTAGTAGATAGAATAGAGTAAAATTACAGGTTGCAGTTAATCCAAGAAGCCCATGAAGTGAAGGCCCAAAGGAGCAAGGTGGATGAGATCCATGAAGGTTCAAGTGGAAGTTTTTGCTTTATTAGTTTCTTAGGATTAGGGGCCATGCTATGTCTTGTTTATGCATTCAGTTTATTATGCATGTTAGATTTTATTGATGTTTTGTGATGATGCGCTAGAGTTCACTATTTAATCACAACATAATAAATCTAGGTCCTAGTAATATTGAGGTTGCTTTTCCAATTGAAAACCCGATGAAACCTTCGATATTTATGACAGGTCATGCCTCAGCTGGGTGTCATACTATATCTTAGGGGAGTGGGGGTAAATTACGTTTTACACTTTTAATTGGTTATACTCAACAAGATTACCTAAAGAGTTTAGAACCTTGAAGCTAAGGGTAATAATTAAACATGTGATGGGTAATTATTCAACCAAGAATTACAAAAAGTTGTAATCAGTAAAGAGTTTACTCACCTTGAAAATGTAATGGTTGATGATAGGGCCAAAGTCCGGTCAATTATTGCACAAATAAAGGATCTTGGAATCATTCTATTCAATAGGGATCAATTAAATTGAATGAATGTTTTAAAGTTGTCAATTTAATTCGCTTATGGCACTTTAAATTTTATTAAACATAATTGAATTTTGCGTTTACTTACAAGTAACATGTCGTTCTAATTTTATTATTATATATAATCTCCTCGATTGAAAATAAAGTTGAGAAACGTTCTCAAAAGTTTAAAAGATAATCCATAAACCTATATTCCAATTTTGCTATGATGGTTCTAAAAGGCAAGTTTTAGAAATCCATGTCACATGTCTAAGGTTGGTTTGATTCAAAATGTTTGAGTAAAATGCCAACACATCTTCATTTTGAAAAGTGTTTCAAGGGATATAATGAGATGGGAGGTACAAACCCTCTAAAAGACAAGTACAGAAGTCCAATAAAATCTCTTATCTTCAATATGAT
Source organism: Chenopodium album (assembly GCF_948465745.1). Classification (NCBI taxonomy): domain Eukaryota; kingdom Viridiplantae; phylum Streptophyta; class Magnoliopsida; order Caryophyllales; family Amaranthaceae; genus Chenopodium; species Chenopodium album. The sequence continues at coordinate 71,497,605 of NC_137837.1, forward strand.
TGAATATAAGAAAGTGATTGGAAATCTCTATGATCAAAAGTTGATCAAATGACGCTATTCTTCATCCACTTTATATAAGAGTTAAATAGTTTATTAAACTCTATTATAAATAATGATTGAATAGACTTAGCAAAATCATGAAAAGCGCTTAAAGTAGTTAAGCAAAGCATCATTTTGAACCAAAGAGAAGTGTTCTAAGTGGCTCAAATGGAAAGGTTTAGGAATATATGAGGATTACATTAAGAAGTTATAGGACAAGAAATGCAAACAAGTTGCTACTTCTCAAACCTAGAATTACTTACATGCTAAAAGTTGTTATGAACAACAAATGTTTCAAATTAAATGGACCAATTCCAATTGATTAGAAACTACCTCATATAGTTGGAAGGTAAAAGAATGGAAATATTCCAATTTAAGAAGTATATTATAGAAATTGATTTAGCACATTGCTACTACTTCTTGGACAAATGATGTCTTGTTTAGTTATCTCTCATCGAGAATGAGGTTGAACTAAATGAAGAAGTATGGCTAAGGGAGAAATAAATCTACAAGTTTAGAAGCAAATGTTGCTACTTCACAAGTAGAATCTACAAATCTGGAAGCAAAAGTTGCAACTTTACAAGTAGAACCTATATTTCACCTTACCTTGTTATTGGCTCGAATTAAATAAATGTTATTCATTCTTGCCATCATCAAAACACCATTCAATGTTAGTACTGACTAAGCATCGAAGATTCAAAAACGTGAAATAAATGTTATTCTATGCGTCATTGAGTCATAATGTGTTTTGAGATTGCTAAATAGGTTCAAAATTCTATATGATAGAAATTATTAAACCATTTCTATATTTAAATTGTCTCTAATATGTCAATTATTTTGAATGAAAAATGAACATTGCATGCGAAAGATCCAAAGGGATGGACTTTCAATATCATTGGATTATGAATCCATTGATATATGTAAATATCATTCTAATTTGAAAGTGTTGAAAAAGTCTTTAGAGAAATGATGATGAGAACTCAAGGTCGAATACATATCGATGTAAGAAAACCAAAGGTTCAAAGGCTAGATACGGACAATGACACTTCATTTGTGATATGATCACATGTTCTTAATTGAAGCATAAGAGTGAAATTTTTTGAAAAGTTCAAAATGTTCAGTATGAAGTTCTGTATCAACTTGACAAGATAATAATTGCATTACAATATGATTGTATTGTGAAAATTTGAGTCAAGACATTTACTTGGAAACACATTCAAAGTATTGTGATATGATCGTAATAATGAGAATTTAAGCTAAGACCTTGATGAACATCCAAGAGTTGTGAAATCGTTTTACAACATACTCCGGAAGAAAACCTTGTGAAGTGTTTATGAAGGGAGCTATCAATCTATATAAGATATATTTTGATAATGGATGAAAATTACCTATCTTCCAACCATTATTCAAGGGATATACTTTTACTATAAGCTACAAAACTAAACAAACTATATATGTCAAATCAAGTGTAGCAAAGACTCCATATGTGATATGGATAAGAAGAGTTCTTATAAAGTCTTTCTACAAAGCAAGGAATAAAGTTGTATTAAATCGTTCAATGCACGATCAATTCCTATACAGAGCACGGGGTACTACTACACAAATCATACTTAGCACAAAATGTTTGTTGCTCAAGTAGGTGCCCTTATGGAAATTGTTCCAAAAGGTCAAGTGGGAGTAGTATAAATCTCGAAAGAGTTCGAGAAAAGCAACAAACAAACATGGCTCAAACCATGGTTGGTTCACCCTATGCTAAATGTGCCTCCTCAAAAAGGCAAGTGGGAGTATAAGAATCTCGAAAAGTTCGAGAGCCTTGTAAGAGTTCAAGAAAAGTGATTTCGAAAATCTTGAAGAAATGTGAGAAGTAATCGAAACAAAGCAACAATATGAGCATGATTCACCTAATGTTACAAGTGACAACGCATGGTCTCATTAAGTGTAATGGGAATAATAACCATGTGTCGAAGGTAGTTGTAGGCGTCGCTCGAAGTGCGCCTATGTTAAAGCATGTTGTGAATATGCTTGGCACTCATAGAAAGTGGGAATTGACATTACGATTAGGGACAAATAAAGTAGGGAGCCGCCAACAAGTTTTTAAGGAACTTGTAAACCGTTCACGGATCATAAAAAGGCAACCACGATAAGGACAACGATAGAAACAACGATTAACCCGTGAAGGTTACACCCCATTCATAATCCATGAGATTACTAACTCCATATGGTTCGGAACCACGAAAGGAGGATCGGGGATGATGGTACGAAGTGAGTCATTGTAGGGAATATTTTCAAGCCTTTAAAAATCCCACTAACTTGAACCCCACTGTGATCATACACTAAAGTACGGTGGCGTCAAAAAGGGAAGAAGATAGAGCAAAAGAGTCGCCAACAAGTTTTTTAAGGAACTTGTAAACCGTTCACGAGGTGAAGGTCACACCCCTTAACGATCCAAGAGATCGTCAACTCCATAAGGTCATGAACCAAATAAGGGTTCGGGTATGATGGTACAAATCCAACCTAAAAGAGATTGAACCTGCCCTAATAATAGGCCTCTACTTTATTCTGCTCGTATTCATGTGCGCTTTCTGACTAACATACAATCAATAGATTTACCCTAAACCTGTTTAATCTATTTTGGTTGAATATAATGCACCAATAAACTATTATTGGCGATCACTTGAATTATAATCACAATTAACCTAACAAGATTATTAATTATCTTATTAAGTGTGGTTGCAAATACCAATTCCCTTTAACACGCAATAAAAGGTGATCAAGCAATTACAATAAAATAAATCAAGCAACATAATAATAATCATCATTATTAATAATAATAATCATCATCAATCATAAATTATTATAATCATGTTAAACCATAGCAAGATCCTAGGCATGATACTAACAAGATTAATAACAAACCCTAGCATGTCACTAAGCAATAAAAATCAAATCTTTAACCCTAACATGATACTAACATGAATTATTAGGAAGAATAAAGGAAGCATCATACTTTTAATCATATTTAATATTAAAAATACCCTAGACATGATACTAGGAATCATAATAACAATGTAAACATGATAAATATCAATAAATCAATTAAAGTACTTACGTGGATGCCTCGCACCTCTTTCTAATAACAAAATACACACGTTAGTAACTTCAAGGAAAATAATAAATCAAACAATCAAATTAAATAACTGAAATAGAGATTTGGGACCAAACCCTCAGAAATCAAAACCTTTCACGTCTAGGGCAAAGGCAACTTCGAATATGGCTAGGTGTATCAAGATCTTGTGAATGCAGAATTTTGTATTTGAAAGAAAGAATTTAAGCAAAGAATGAATAATAGAGATGAATGAAAGAGATGAATGATTTGATTGTAGATGAATATTGGTGAATGATTTGTGAATGAGGAGAGTTGATGAATGAAGAAGAGAATTGATGATTCTTGGTGAATGAAAACGGAGTTTGATACGATATTTATAGAGAAAATCATCCAAAAAAGATAATTTATCAAAACAGAGTCTGAAGACCGCAAAACCATCTTGGCGCCAGCCCTGGCTAATTGGCGCCAGGACCAGTGGCTAGCGCCAGGCGCCAATGGCTGGCGTCTGGCGCCAATCCTGATTCCAGGTGCCAAGGCCTGGGGTTGGATGCCAAACTGACTTTTAATGCGTTTTCAAAAATCTGATAAATTTCCCGTATTGGAAGATAAAATAATATAATTTCAATCGAAAATGCTATTTGATCTAATTAAAACTCTGAAGAGTCCTAATTGAATTAAGAATGATAAGACCTTCTAGAATTTTCTAGAAGACTAAAACCATTCCTAATTACATTAGGAATGATAAATTATATTAGGCCCTCCCCTAGATCATAGGGCCGTACTTAAAGCTCAAACCGGGCCCAGTTTAGTAAATTGGCCATAAATTCCTCAATATTCATCGGAATCGGGCTTATAATATATCGTTGGAAAGGTCTTTGCAAGCCCCATCCAACTACACCACTATGGGACCCATATCATGGACCAACCAAACTGGATTAGCTGTTTTCTTAAAATAAAGTTTTCAAAATCAGGGAGAAATGAAAAGAAATAAAAACTTTCCACAACACTAGACCTTTCCACACTTTCGCTTCATTCGATTATGATTCAATGTGAAAGGTACTCATCACCGGGTTTGGTTTTGGGGAGACACAAATGGGTGTCTACAGTCATAGAGTCACATTCGCCCGTATTGGCCTCTACTCGATTCTTATATTGAAAAGCATTCCTGTGATCTCAAAGGCATACAAACAATAATTCAATTCGCTCCAAACTATTATTTAACTAAATTGGTTCAAGATTAATGCACACCTAATTCTAAAAATTTGGTGATCACTTCAATTAATAATAAGATTAAAAGGGATCCTAAACCGGTTGTCCAAATTATCTTATTAGTCGTGATTTTCAATTACATATTCCCTTTAACATGCAATATGGTGATCAAAATAAATAATAGAATCAATATTAAAATAAAAACCAACTTAATCATAATTCCAACAACATAAAAAAAATTGTTAGAAAAATAATAATAATAAAAAGAGCATGATCCTTACTTTGAATCTGTTTGTTTGCAACTACAAAATAATAAACGAGTTAGTAACTTCAAGGAAATAATAAAACAATAACTAAATTAAATTAAATAAAATAAGGTTGATTTTAGGGCCAAACCCTCAAACGATTCTACCTTTCACGCCTTGGCTTAAGGACAAAACCTCGAGTAAAATATGGACTCCTTTGAGTGCTCGAAGAAGGAATTTTGAAGTGAAAAGGGTAGGCTAGTGTTTAGGTAAATAGCATAGAAGAGAGAAAATAAGAATCATAAAATTCTGGTTGCCCCGTACATCAGAAATGAGGGGGTATTTATAGGGAAAATGTGCTGAGGGAGCACACGGAACCCTAAAAAAGTATCCCGTGACACGGTCAGACTGTACCGTCAGACGGTACACTTTCCCGTGACACGGCACAGTTTTGGAGTGACGCGGGAAATTTTCAGAAAACGGAACGAAAAACGCGTTAAGGGTTTACGCGGAAAGGACACGGAACGTCCCGTGTCACGGCAAACCTCCCGTGTCAAGGGAAGTCCCACCGTCAGACGGGAATTGTTCCCATGACACGGTCAGACTGTACCGTGACATGGTCAGTTCCAGTCCATTTTTCCAACTAAATTCATTTTTAACCTTAATTTCTTTCGGCTTTTTAAGTGCCGATTGATAATTTCGGGCTTTTTTCTGACTTTTATTATTCGGGCTAAAATAAGAAATAAATAAAATAAAAATAAATAAAATGTTTGGGCCAAAAATAAATAATAAAATAATAAAATAAAAAGGTTTGGGCTTAAAATTAATTAACAAGCTTGGGCTAAAATTAAAACTATGCTTTTACCAAACACCAAGACTAATCCATGGACCTTTCAAAAATATGAATTTAATAAAATACGATTTTTTAAGCACTCTCGGGATTAGATACTAAACCCGACCAACAGTGGCGGTGAAAGGTTATTTATCATCGGGTTTGGTTTTGGGGAGACATTTTTAGGTGTCTACAGAAGCCCCCACTTTGACTGAGTTTGCAGAAACGTCAGTTTCAAAAACGATAGTCAAAGTAGCCGATAGGGACGAAGAATGATTTAAGACGTTCTGCGATCCTAGATCATTCTGGGCACGCCGATACCTGCAGAAAAATGTTAATTCCACAGATAAAAGAGTAAAGGGATAGAATACGTATCTGGCACCAGTGTGTCGGTGACAAACGAGTTTGGCAGCTTCCTAAGCTTGAAGGAATCTACCGAGTGACATTGGTTGAAATGCTTTCCATGCTTGAGGAAAGCCGACTGAAGAGTTTGGCAGTTTTCTAAGCCTGAAGAAAACTACCGAATAATACCTTCCATGCCTGAGGAAAGTCGACGAACGAATTTGGTGTCATTCTATGCTTGAAGAATTCCACCGATAATGCCTTCCATGCTTGAGGAAAGCCGACTGAAGAATTTTAGTGGTTTTCTATACTTGAAGAAAAATCCACTGATGATGCTTTCCATGCCTGAGGAAAGCCGACTTGGCGGTTTTCTACACTTGAAGAAAAATCCACCGATAACACTTTCCAAGCCTGAGGAAAGCCGACTTGGCGGTTTTCTATACTTGAAGAAAAATCCACCGATAACGCTTTCCAAGCCTGAGGAAAGCCGACTTGGCGGTTTTCTATACTTGAAAAAAAATCCACCGATAACGCTTTCCAAGCCTGAGGAAAGCCGACGATTGCTGAAAATTGATAAGTGTATGGTGGTTCGATTATCCCCGAACGTGGGTCGCAGATGATTCACAATTTTAAGCCGATTATCCGACGATATTAAATGCTTAAAATGCCGAAAAATAGGCTTTGACGCTTTCCAGGGGTAAAATGGTAATTTTAGTCCCCCTTAAATATCAGTTGGGATTTTCCGCGTAACCGTAGACAAAAATAATCGCCCAATAAACTCGGAAAATCAGTCAAACTAGTCAAAAAGCCAAGAATATTCCCTGACAAATCACAGTTTTCCCGCGATGCGTCAGCAAGTTCCCGTGACACGGTCAAGGCTTCCCGTCAGACGGGACTAGAATCCCGTGTCACGGGACTCCCATTTTTTCTTTTTCTTTTTTTTCTTTTCGCTGTTTGAATCAGTCAAAGCAACGGTCACTTTTTCTCTTTTTTGTCCTTTTCTATCTTTAAATTCGCATGCTTGCTTTCACACTTCACCATTTCACATCTCCTCTTCATTTCTCCATTTTTGCTCCTTGCTTACCATAATTGCCGTGCCACGCTTAGGGTTAACCACCGGCCGTCGAAGCTCACCGTGACACGGTAACGGCGACCGTGACACGGTTAGTCTACAGATCTGATTTTTTCCTTCTTTTTTTTTTGTTTTGTTGCGGTTTGTTGCTGCTGTTCTGCGCTGCTGTTGTCTGCCATTGCTGTTTCTGTTTCTGTCCCGGAGCTGCCGCCCAAATCGTCGGAGCTCCGTCAGCCTTGAAGGTCGCCGTGACACGGGACTGCTTCTCCGTGTCACGGTTAGTGTTGATCGTGTCGCGGCAGTCGCGCTGGTGGCCGGAAATTTTTTCGAGTTTTGGAGTTCAAATTTCACCAATTTTGCTGTAATTTCTCGATCTTCTCCTCATTTTCGACCCTCTACAAACATTCATGTAAGTTTCCTTTGATTTTTGCTTTGAATTTTCTTCACATAAACAATTTCATGACAAACCCTAAAAATCAATTTGGGGGTTTTTTATTTTGAAGCTTTATGTTGAAATTCTTGCCATGATTCTATTTGTATATGTATACATGTGTGTTTGTGAGAAATTTGAGACAAAAATTGCATGATTTGATAGAGAATTGAGCAAATCACCATTTTTGGGTCCTACTTTGTGAAATAATGTTCATGTTTTGAAATGGTGAAAAAAAATGGTGGTGAATCTTGTGAAATGATGTGTTGATTCATATTTTGCATATGTACTATATTGTCATGGAGAACATAGTATCATGCGGCTAGGAGAACTGTAGTATTAGTTTGTCATGGAGAAACTAAATACTATAATTTTTGCCAATTTTTAGCCTTGAGGTAAAAATTTAGCATATAATTCAATACAACTAAATAACTTAGGAAATGATGCTAAGTATTTAGATTTTATCTTGCAATTTAAAATGTTTAGGAAATGATGCTAAACACTTAGATTTTAATAAAATTTAGCATATAATTCAATAAACAACTAAATAACTTAGGAAATGATGCTCAGTATTTAGATTTTTATTATAAATATGCAACTTGAATTAAATGTTTAGGAAATGATGCTAAACATTTAGATTTTGATAATAGCATGCCTAGACGACGAGATTGCGACCTTTCTACCCTCGGCCGACGTCGGGCTTTTCGGGAGGACACTCCCACTGTCCCTGAGGGCATGGACGACGACGTCTTGGAGTCCGAGCCTCGGACTTCTACGAGTTGGGGTAGGTGGGTTCCACCTCCGTGGACCCCAGACCAGCTGGTTTTCTGCCGTAAAACCACGTCTCTCACCGCGCACTCTACGGCATAGTCGATGGCACACTTCGCCAGCATGGTTTCGGGGCCGGTGATTTGATCCCTCGACTTCACCAGGTCATTACGAGGGATCCTGCTACGAGCGCCCTATGGGAGTCGTCTGGCTTGGTCGATTTCTACGCGGCGGTTGTAGGGTTTCGCAGCCCCCGGGGTTGCGGTGCGACGGTCGTTCGCGCATTGTTGGAGTATTTCTGGGATACTACCAAAACGTTTCACTTTGCTTGGGGGGAGATGACGGTGACCCCCCTAGACTTCAGCATGATCAGCGGGCTGTGCTTCACTGACCGGGCAGTAGGCCAGATGTTTGATCTATCTTGGACATCGGCTGAGGTAGCTGATTTGTTGGGTCCGATTGTTCAGCACATCAGGACCCGACCGGTGTCTGGAGGTGGTCCTAGGAGTGGACGATCGGAGTCGGCTTCAGTTCTTGCTCGCGACTTCGATATGGAGGATACGACGGCCGAGCAGCGGGTGCAGATCTTCATTTTGATCCTGATTTCTATGACCCTCTCTCCCGATAGGAGGTCACGCGTGCTCCTCTTCTACCTCCCCTCTTTGGCCAGGATCCCCGAGATAGGATCCTATAGCTGGGCCAGCCTTGGGTACGCGGATCTTCTTTTGTCTCTACGTCATGGCTGCCGTCAGCTGAATGACGAGTCCCCTGTCACCGTTTACGGCCTGTGGAGAGTCGTAGAGGTGATTATCTTTTCCCTTTTTGTTTCATTTTAGCTTGTTCGACTCTTGTGCTAAGTATCACTTTGTTGCAGCTACGGTTCTACGAGTACTTCCCAGGCTTGGCTCCTCGCCGGCGTCGGGGAGCGGTCCATGACTTCCCCGTCGGGGCCAGCTGGCGTGACCGAGGAGAGTCACGGGTGGAGTCTGTTCCGGCGCTTCGTGGGCTACTACGCCGAGGCACCTCTTCCGTTGGCGTAAGGATTAGCTTTGTTGCGTTTTTTCCTTCTAATGTTGTTTCCGTTTTTTCACGCCTAACTTTTATGGTTTCCAGGTCCCCATCGATGTCCAGTACCGTCCTTGGGCCGGGATGACTGATCTACCGGAGGCCCTACGTCTTTCAACGTACCGTACCATTTTGGTTGGTACCGGGCGCTTCGTATGGTATTTGGGGGAGCGAGTCGTCCGTCAGCATAGCGGCGATCGCTTTGTGGTGCCTTCATCCCCGCCAGAGTCGATGCTGGACTCCCGCTTGATTAGAGGGTTGATCAACCGGGGAGAGCGCTACACTCTTCCGTGGCAGGAGCTCGTTCACATGGAGAGCGACTACGCGCGGGATTTGCTTCCCTCTCTGGCTCCTCCACCCCGTCTTCCCGAGGTATGATTTCTTTCAAGAATCTTCTTTGCTAGTCTATGTTTTAAATAGTCGAATAATTTGATTATTCGATCATATTTTCAGACGACCATCCACCCTGTGGGGAGGATTCAGATTCCTCCTCAGTCTTTCCGCTACCCTTGGCCGATCGGTATCACGGAGGACCATATTGCTGACGCGCCAGAGGGTTATAGACAGGCGCAGGAGTCAGTGCCCGAGGTTTTTGAGCCGGTGAGTTTTCTTCGACGCATTATCCACTCTTTTAATGCTGCTTATTACTGATTTGTTTTATCCTCATCCTAACCGCCCGGAGGTGATGGGAATCATGAAGCTGGTGGACGCGCTGAAGTATTGCATCATCAAGCTTCGGCGTGGTGCGAGTTGTCGGAGCTCTAGCGACGTTCTTGAGGTATCACTTATTTTTTCATTTCTGCCATTTGTTTTATTTTGCATCATTGACACCTTTTGATTTTGTGTTTTTTAGGAGCGACAGAGGTCCCGCTCGCGCTCGAGGCCCAGAGGCTCGGACGAGGAGGAGCTTGGTCGTGGTAGACGATCTCCTGAGGCTCACCGGCGTTCTCAGCGAGAGCCTCAGACTACTCAGCCATTCCAGGAGGCTTAGTGGCAGCAGGGTCAGTCTTCTCAGTGTTTCCCGGACCAGAGTCAAGGGCAGCGTCAGTCATTTTCACAACCTCCGGTTCCCGAGTTTGGGTCTCCTTTGGATCCTGGTTCATTCTCGGCTCCATTATCCGGGACTCCTCCACCGCTGTCGGGCTTGTTCTCGGTTCCGATGTATGGGACGATGCCTTCGCCGACGATTCCAGTATCTTTGGGCCAGTCTACTCCGTTTTCCGGTTGGACGGGTCCTGCCTTGAGCTTGGCTACTGCTGGGCCTACGGGGACTAGTAGGGACGCTACTCCCCGTACTCAGATGGTCGAGGGACTCTTCGGTTCGCCGTTCCCATAGACACAGGGTGGACCACATGCACAGGGTGGAGATGAGACTGATTCTGGTTCTAGAGATTTTTGACCGAGGGTTTTTGTATTATGACTCTTTGTACATACTATGATGATACTTCACATATTTATGTATTACGACTCTTTGTACATTATTTACAGTTTATATATTTATTATTGTGTATGTTAGTGTGTGTTTGAGACTCTTTGTGTGTGATTGTGTATTTATTAACGACACGACGAAAAAACATAAGTGGAGTAATGGAGGGTACCGACCTTCCCCAAAAGAAAAGAAATAAAAAAAAGACACTCAAAATAAAATTACTTTCCCCAACAGAAAAGAAAAGAAAAGAAATAAAAATAAAATGATGAATAAATAAATATAAAAAATATCTTCCCCAAAATAAAAATAAATTAAAAAACAAAAGAAATAAAATCTTAAAATAAAATAAAGATAAAAATAAAAAAGGTGAGAATTTTATTAGAAATAAAACTCTCAGAAAAGACTGAAAAATAAACGTTAAAGATAAGAAAATATAAAAAATCCGGATAGATACGGAAAAGATGAAAAAATAAAGCGCGCAAAGTGCTGTGACACGGCACTGTTCACCGTGTCACGGCAAAACCTGCCGTGTCACGACAAAGGTTCCCGTGACACGATGGAACTTCCCGTGTCACAGGACGCGTATTATCCCGCGGTGTATTTTACGCGTATGAAAAGATAAATCCTGGGCAGTTTCGAGCGCTTTTGCTATAAAATAAGACCAGATTATTCACGATATGCATAATTACGAAACACAAAATAACTTAGAATTTCATATTTCAATAATCATGTCTCAGAATTTTGATAATACATTGCGCGACTGGTCTTATTCTTTGACCAATGCTGAAAAAAAAGAGTTAGAATTATTTCATGTCAGGGGTTTGCTAGCCCTGCGACATGTAGCTATTGAACATGATTTTCTTAGAGCAGCATTAGATTATTGGAGTCCAGAAACGCACTGTTTCAAATTTGATTATGATGAAATCTGTCCTCTGCCGGAGGAATTTGGTGCAATCTTTGGATTTCCTGCTAGAAATCTTATAGCCATGCCTACCTTACGTGAATATTATTACCAAGACTTTGAGCGTCATCTGAATCTAACAGATCCAGATTTAAATAGAATTGTTTGTGGTAATGAAGTAGACTTAGAAAAACTTGCTAACTTATATTTTAATCGCCCTATCTCTGAGTCTTATCATGTATATCGTAGAAGGGCATATATTTTTTGCATGTTTAGCAAGCTACTATTTGCAAACGGTAGGGTAGGACATGCTTGTCTAGCGTCTGTTCTTGAGCATGTTGAATCCGGAAGATCTCCTATGCCGACGTGCCTTGGAGAAACATTTCGTGGTCTTGACGAGGCAAAAGCTGACCGGAAAGCCATCAGTAAGGGCTCTCTGGTACTATTACAGGTAAAAACACGCTCCGAATAGCCCCCGTGACACAAAACAGGCACCGTGTCACGGCGGGTGTCTGCCGTGACACGGTTAAAACTGCCGTGTCACGGGAATCTGCAGTACTTTTTTTTTTTTTTTCGGTTTTTCGATTTTGATTAATATTCTTTTTTCTTTTTTGCAGATTTGGTTGATGGAGCGTTTGGAATTATTTGAAGCCCCCGACGATATTGAAAAATATGGCCCTAACGACTTAGTCCGTAGGAAGAAGAATTACTCTGCGAACATGTCGTATGAAAATTGGAAAAATTTCTTTGCAAAGAGGGAATTTTCCATTCGTTGGGTGGTGCCTTGGTGGAGGCTTAGTAGGATGGTTGGCACGAATGAAACTCCATATTGCCGTGTTCCTAGTATCTCCAAACTAACCTTTTACTGTCCCTCTTGACTGATGCGGCAGTATGGACTTGAACAAGTGATTCCACGCTATAACGATAGTCCTCGTGAAGTATCGTTGCATGAAAGTAACGTTCACAAGTACGAGGCTTATTGGATTGGAAGACCTTTGTGGACCGTTTCTACAAGTGACCAAGCTCCTCCTCCTTTATCTAGTGCATACAAGGCATGGTTGAACCCTAGAAGTAGGAGGGAACGATTCGGATCACGCAAGTCTGATGTAAAGAGTCGTCTTGGAGATAAGAAAGCTCCTCTTAAAGATCGCCTAGGTCCGAGAACACAAGGAATTGAGTTTAAGACTCCTACGATGCCAAGAAAGAAGACCTATGTGAAGGGAAAGGGTAAAGAAAAGATGGTGTATAGGGAGAAACAACCAAAAAAGTTCAAGAAAGGTGAAAGGGGTGAAAGTTCGACTAGGGGTGTGACGGTTCGGGCTACAAAAGACACACTAATGGTGAAGGCCGACCTAATTGAGCAAGAGAAGGACGTTCCTAAAGAGAATAGAGATTAGATCAATAGTGCTTTGCATTTTATTATTTATAATTTTTATTTAAAATAAGGCATTTGATGCCAATATTTGTAGTCGCATTTATTTTAATAATAGCATATTTATTTCAGCCTTAAAAATAAAAATTACAATGACTTTTATTTATTATTTATTTATCCGAGTCAAGGAGTCGGACGCAATGGAAGAACGAAAATAAAAACTCGAACAATTAATTCGCAACGAATGCGCCAAAAATAAAAACGGGAGAACTGGAAATCCACCGTGTCACGGTGAAAGAGTCCCGTGACACGGTACAAATTCCCGCGTCACGGCAAATTTTTTTTGTTTTTTTTTACGGGAGAAATTCCCGTGTCACGGGAGGTTCTCTGTCCTTTTTTCGTTCAGAGATTGCCGTGACACGGGAACTTCTCCCGTCAGACGGGATGAAATCCCGTGTCACGGCATTTTTCCTTTTTTTTTTTTTTTTGCCGTGACGCAATGCTGAACCGACGCGCATATTAGATCAACAGAGGGAGGATTTTTTATTTTAAAGTGGTCGGGCCCCCTTGAGGGGTTGCCTACGCATCCTAAAAAGGAATCAGGCCAGACGTAGCTCTATTGGGTCATGAACCCATGCGACTAGGCGTAGAATTTCTTGAGTTGATCCAAGTTGGTTAAATTATGGAAGCCGTTACCGTCCATGTCTACTAATTGTGCCGCTCCGCCAGACAGGATGGCTTTAACAATGTACGGGCCTGACCAGTTCGGTCTGAATTTTCCTCTTGGATCTAACGCATTTTTACGAAGTGCCTTAAGCACTAGGTCACCCTCTTTGATATTCCTGGTCTTGAATTTTTTATTAAAATGTCGTGCCATACGCTGTTGGTAGGTTTGGACATGATGCAAAGCTGCCAAGCGTTTTTCATCAAGCAAGACCAGTTCGTCGTATCTTGCTCTAATCCAGTCGACTTCATCTAGTTGGCTTTCCAATGCGATTCGGAGAGAAGGTATCTCGAGCTTGATTAGTTGTACAGCTTCGACGCCATAGACTAAAGAGAAAGGGGTAGCCCCTGTCGATGTACGAACAGAGGTTCGATAACCCCAAAGGGCGAAATGTAGCTTACTTGGCCAATCCTTATAATTTTCCGTCATCTTTTCGATGATGGTCTTCACATTTTTATTGGCCGATTCGACTTCTCCGTTCGTTTGTGGTCGGTAAGGTGATGATCGATGATGTTTGATATGATATTTCTGCAACAATTCCGTGCATTCGGCTTGGAAATGTGTTCCATTGTCACTGATCATCTCATGTGGTACCCCATAGCGGCATATAATATTTTTCTCAATGAATTGAGCTACGTGTTTTGCCGTCAGCTTGGCTTATGAGGCTGCCTCGACCCATTTGGTGAAGTAGTCGATTGCTACGAGAATGAATTCATGCCCCCCTTGTCCTGGTGGTGTGATTTTTCCAATGATGTCAATGCCCCAAGTGGAGAAAGGCCATGGAGAAGTATACGTGTAGAGAAGCGAAGGTGGAACATGTTGTAAGTTTGCATAGATTTGACACTTCATACATTTCTTGACGTACTCGTGACAATCTCTCTCCACAGTAGTCCAATAATAACCTTGTCGTTGAATCTTTTGGACTAACATCTTTGCATTCATGTGAGTTCCACGTATACCAGCATGAAGGTTTTCCATGGTTTTAAGTGCTTCTTTCTTGGCTATACATAAGAGATTCCTTCCCGTTGCGGTTCTCTTGTGGAGTTCTCCCCTGATGAGCACATACTGTGAAGCCAGGAGCCTCAAAGCACGGCGTGCTCTTTTATCAGTATTAGGAGGATATTCTGCTCTTGTCACATAATTAAGGATGTCTGTATACCATGGCCCTTCATCTTCTTCCTGTGGTTCTTGTTCATCATCGAGTGCATGAACATAAGCTGGTTCATATCTTCTCTCTATGGTCAGTGGCATTCTGTTCGTGTCAGCTGGAATTCGCACCATTGATGCTAACTTAGCTAGTGCGTCGGCGAACTGGTTTTCTTCTCTTGGAAAATACGTATATTCCACTTCATCTAGTTGCTCCGTGAGAGTTTCCAGATGAGCTTGATACGTAGCGAGACTTTCACTCCTCACTTTCCATCTCTTAGAGATTTGGTTAATGATTAGTGAAGAGTCACCGTAGATTCTGAGTTTCTTGATTCCCAAGGCGACAACTGTTTCTAATCCCAAAATGCATGCTTCATATTTTGCGGCATTGTTGGTGACATCAAAGTCGAGCTTCATGGAAATTGGGATGTGTTCTTCATTGGGCGATACGAGCAAGACTCCCACGCCACATCCTTTTTGGTTTGAAGCTCCATCGAAATAGAGCGTCCAACTATCGTCTTCGGTCATGAGTAAATCTTCGTCAGGGAAATCGTACTCATCTTCTTCTTTTTCAGCTTTTTCTAGCGGAAATTCTGCTAAGAAGTCAGAAACTGCAGAACCTTTGATGGCCTTTTGTGGCACAAATCTCAAGTCAAATTGAGCTAGATTGACTATCCACCTTGATAATCTGCCGTTGAGTGTTGCTTTCTCAAACAGGTATTTGAGAGGATCCATCTTAGACACGACATGCACTGTATGAGTGAGCATGTAATGCCTCAGTTTCTGTGCGGCCCATACAAGTGCGAGACACAACTTCTCGAGTGGCGTGTATCGCGTCTCATATCCTTGGAGTTTCTTGCTCAGGTTTCTCCTTGCTTTCGATCTCTTGTGCTAGCATTGCCTCCATCGTTTCTCTCGTGACCGTAAGGTAGAGTCGAAGAGGAAATTCAGGTATTGCTGGCGCTAGCATAAGTGGGTTTGCCAAATACTCTTTGATTTTGTCGAAAGCCTTTTGGCAGTCATCATCCCATGTGACTGGGAATTTCTTCTTAAGCTTCTTGAATATAGGTTCACATATCGCTGTGAGCTTTGATATGAACCTACTTATATACTGCAACCTTCCAATGAAGCCTCGAATCTCCTTCTCATTTTTGGGTGATGGCATGGCCATGATTGCTTTTACTTTTGAAGGATCTATTTCAATCCCTTGAGAACTGATCACATATCCAAGTAATTTGCCTGACGTGACTCCGAATGCACATTTTGCTGGATTTAATCTCATGTTGTACTTACGGAGTCTTTCAAAAAACTTGCGAAGTGCGACAATATGGCCTGGGCGATCTTTAGACTTGACAATCATATCATCGACATAGACCTCCACCTCTTTGTGCATCATGTCATGTAACAATGCTGCAGATGCTCTTTGGTAGGTGGCACCCACGTTTTTCAACCCGAATGACATTACCGTATAGCAATATGTACCCCACTGTGAGATGAATGTGGTTTTCTCCATGTCTACTTCGGCCATCAATACCTTATTATATCCGGCGTAACCATCCATGAATGACAGGAGTGTATGGTTTGCTGTATTATCGACCAAAATGTCAATGTGAGGTAGAGGGAACCCATCTTTTGGGCTTGCTTTATTGAGATCCCTGTAATCAACACACATTCTGACCCTTCCATCCTTCTTTGGAACTGGGACCACATTTGCTAACCATTCCGGATACTTAGATACTCTGATGAAACCTGCGGCCAATTGCTTCCTGATTTCTTCCTTGATCTTGAGAGCCACATCTGGTTTCATTCGGCGCAGCTTTTGTTTGACAGGCTTCATACCTGGAATGAGTGGTATCGTATGCTGAGCTATATCCCTGTCAATTCCTGGCATATCTTGGTATGACCAAGCAAATACATCAACAAATTCACTAAGCAAGTTAATTAGCTCTTTACGTTCATCTTGACTTAGTGTTAATCAAATTTTCACTTCTTTAACAGTCGTATCATTGGAAATGTTAACTGTTTCTGTATCTTCAATAACTGCTGTTTTATTTTCATGTTCTTCCATTGCTTTTATTATTTCTTTGTCATTTTTATCATTAGCAAAGCAATATTGATCAGGGCTAGGGGAATGGCACGCGTCATAAGCAAAGGTACTCATTTTGTTGAATTCACTGGCTAATACATCAAGGGAGGCAAGGTCAGCTGCGACCTCACCAGAATTATTAGGACTAGAAGGATAGGACTCAACAAGAGACTCAGGGTTAAACTCTATAGCAGAAAGAGGGTCAGCCTCAGACTCTAAGGACTCATCTACAGACTTAGACTCAGACTCGGACTCAGACCCAGATGATTCAGACTCATCAAACATAGGACCCTCGCCAGCGGTTATTTCCAACTTCTCTCCACTCGGCGTAGTGATCCTCAATGTCTTGCGCCATCCCCTTGAAATGTTGTCAGCTTGGACAATTAACTCGGAGGGGTCGAAATCCTTGTTCGCTATAACGGCTTGAACGAGCTCAGAGTTATTATTGCAGACCGGCTTGGATTCATTCTTCTCCATTCCAAAAAGGAGGTTAATTCCCAGATCATCAGAGTTCAGGCTAGCTGACTTCTCGACTGTGGAGAGCTCTTCATCGATGAAGTCACAATCGAGGAACACCTTGAATCCCGGTTCACGGATCTCATCATGGACAAATGGTTCAGGGAATTCATAGCATGGGAAGTCTTCTTCTTCTTTGATGTACTGGCCGTTGAGAGTGAACGAATATGGATCCATGGCCATTTCCGTCTTCGTGATTCGAGTGTTGTTGCGAGCCTTCATTTTCAACGCAGCCTGTTTCAGATCTTCCTTTGCCGGCTCGAATCCTAAGCCGAAAGTGTCCTTCTTGAGCGCACCAGGATGGCCCCAAGATTTAGCCATTTTCTTCTTGAGCCCAAGGGTCATTCCAGGAAAGTGACCTTGCTTCTTCAGAATGTCGTTGATACTGGTGTTTGAATAAGGATCGAAGTCGAGATGACACTTTTCCTCTTCTTCGATCGCAAGAACATCATCTAATGAAAACCCCCAAAGATCTTTATCTTCCTCGTCGTGTTCAACATGGACGATAGGGGTATCAATAACTTGAATGCGCATAGGAGAAGCATCGATAGTAATCGGAACCCCTCCAACTATGGCTTTCACTTTCTGGTGAAGCGATGACGGAATCGCCTTTAGCTCATGAAGCCAAGGGCGTCCTAACAACAGATTGAAAGAGGCCTTAATGTCCACCACCTGAAATTTGGTGCGACGTTCAATGGCCCCAGTAGTTATATTCAGTACGATAGTACCCACGGCTTGACGGCGGGTATTATCGTAAGCTCGAATCCCTTGAGTGGAGGGAGTCAACTCTTCATTCTTTATACCCAACTTCCTTGCAGTACGGATTGGGCACACATTGATTGCAGAGCCATTATCAACCAGGCTCATAGGAACATTCATCTGCCTACACACTACAGTGAGGTGTAAGGCCTTATTATGTTGGTCCCCTTCCGGGGGTAGATCCTTATCAGAAAAGGAGATCAGATTGCTAGTACTCGGCAACTCAGTAGTGAGAAAGTTGACCAATCCTTGAGGAGTCATGTCATCATCAACTCCTATCTTCACCAGAGCATTCATTACAGCCTTTCGATGCTCGTGGGAAGTGGCCAAAAGCTTCCATACATTCATCTCCACCTTGGTCTTTTGCAGCTGTTTGACCACATCGTTATTCACAGGGTCGATGGGATCAACTATCGGATTTGATTGTGGTGGAGGTGGAGGTGGGTTAGGTTGTTGCAACCGTCCACTTCTGGTGAGAACCTTGACCTCAAGGTCCCCCCAAACATCTTCACTGGTGCCGAGAGATGAACAGGCTATGTCTTTGA
This sequence comes from Chenopodium album, assembly GCF_948465745.1. Taxonomy (NCBI): domain Eukaryota; kingdom Viridiplantae; phylum Streptophyta; class Magnoliopsida; order Caryophyllales; family Amaranthaceae; genus Chenopodium; species Chenopodium album. The sequence goes on from NC_137837.1 coordinate 71,516,191, forward strand.
GATAGACGTCTTCATCACTATCCCAGATCCCATTCACTTCTTCAGTGCTTCAGACAACTTCCGGCAGAGGTTCATTCACAGATTGAATGAGTATCGATGGATCAAAGGAGACTTCATCTCCCATGATAGCCAGAGCATCAGAAAGAGGACTTGTTTGAATGATAGGCTTCTTGCCCCCTGGAGGGACAGGAAGTTGGTTAGCATCAATCAGGTCTTGGATTGCGTCTTTCAACCTCCAATACTTCTCAGTGTTATGAACCTTGCCTTGGTGATACTTGCAATAAGCGTTGGGGTCATAGTTAGCGGTCCTATTCTCAGGTCGAGGTTCTGGAAATGGTCCGATTGGCATAATCAGTCCCTGACCATGAAGACGGTCATAAGCAGCATCATAAGTCATTCCCAAAGGCGTATAAACCCTCCTTTGCCTTTGGAATCTTTGAGGAGGAGCATTAAGGGCCAGCACATCATTGATGTTGATATTGTTGGTAGCATTATTGGGCTTAGAAGACGAAGAAGAAGGAGTGTCGTTCTTCTTGTTTTTCCAAGTGCTGTTGTTATTGTTGCTACCAACAGACTTCATCAGTTCATCTTCGATATTGATTCCAATATCGTACACAGCTTCAAAGGTACTTAGAGGCAGAAACTTCAGGTGTTGCTTTTATTTATGAGTCAGATTGGCAATGAACAAGCGAACCATTTCTTTCTCCTTAGGCGGATCCACCAAGAGCGCAGCTGTTTCTCTCCACCAGCTTAAGTAAGTGGTGAAGCCTTCATTCTCTTTCTGTTTGAGAATGGAGAGTTCACGTTCAGAAGTCTTGGCCTGGATGTTACACTTGTACCGGTTCATAAAGCTTTCAGCAACATCTTCCCAGGTCGCGACATGCTTGGATTCCAGAGAATAGAACCACTGTTGGCAGGCATGCTCTAAGGAAAGAGGAAACACCGTAGGGAAGAGTGTCACATCTACTCCCTTAAGAGCCATAGTTGCAGAAAAAGCCTTCAAATGGAAAAGCGGGTTATCAGTAGGCTTGAGCTTGGGAATATCAGCAGTGGAAAACTTCTCAGGAAGCTTCTCTCTTATGGACGAGGAGGTGACAGGCTGTTCCACATAAGTGAACTCTTCTGAAATCTTGCTCATCTGTTCCTTGATCTTGTCCATCGCAGCAGCAGTGACACTATTTTGCTTGTCTTGCTCTACAGTGCTGACTCTAGTAGTGAGTGTCTGCATCATGTGAGACAACCTTTCGATTGTCCTGTTGAGGTTCTCGATGTCTTCCTTAGTGGCCATTGGTTGAAAGTAGACTGGAGACGGATCTTGTGGAGATGACTGAGGTGGCTTCCTTGTACGCCTCTTTGGTATAAGAGGTTGTTGAGGTATGGACTCGAACCGTAACAATCTACCCTTGCTTCTTGCCCAAGCGCTGTGACACCGAAACAAACACACCTTTAATGACCAAACTTAACCTTAACCTATCCGGATTAAAAAAAAAGAAAAGAAAATTTCAAAAAAATTTGAAGCTCTACTTATTATTTTTTTTTTTTTAAAAAAAAAAAGAAAAAACATGGGAGGATACCATCCGACTTACTCCGAAAAAAAAACGACACAAAAACGAGACTTCCCTAAAATATGGTCAAAAGTGGTGCACGACTAAAAAAAGTGTGTGGTCATAACATGTAAGTGATTAGGTGAGGTTATAGACGCGTGTTTTGACCGTATAGCTAGACACGACTCAATACTAGACACAAAAATCGAGAAAAAAGACTGACATAACACTTTCCTGGGCACCGTGTCACAGTGCAGACTGGCGTGACACGGTTCAGTCTACCGTCAGACGGTAGACTTTCCCGTGTCACGGCACTATTCACCGTGACACGGCAGAACATGCCGTGACACGGTGCGCAGTTCCAGGTCAGTTTTTGTGATTTTTTAGATTTTAATCGATTTTAAGTCCGTACTAATTACTATGTGAGAATAAAAACCCTCGGTCATGGGTTAAACAAAAAGAGCAAACGCATGAGGGTTAGCACCAAATAACCATATAGCATTTAGGCACGATGATGTAAAAAAAGTTCTCAACCTAAAGTCAAGATCTATGTTCAACTATTGGTTAAGCTTTTGGGTGTCAAAAGGGTACCATGGTTAAGAGTTTGGACGCGTTAGCAAGGCAGCCTCCCTTGAGAGTGTATGCCAATGGGCGGCTCTGCGAGTTCGTGATGAAATCGAACTCGACTCCATGGTTTGGGTGGATTTAATGACTCGGATGAACCCTTATTGCCATGAGCGTTATTCGGTTGATAGAGCTTAAATTCCCCGGGGCTAAGACACATGTAGAACACATACGTTTTTTCAGAATAATCGAAGGAAGTCGACTGTGAGAAAAGAAAATAAGCCACCGCACTGATTTTAGGACTGCCGTGACACGGTAGACTCTGCCGTGACACGGCAGTCAGAAAATCTGACAGGTGCCCTGTTTGCTTTTGCGCGCAATCAAGTTATCCAATTTTTCCTACGGGACAGACCTGAATGCGACGTTAAAACGTCTATGCAAATGCAAAAATGCCAAATTAATCACAGGATTATTTTTTCAAGAATCTTTCGAGTCTCATCCACTCATCTTAATTAAATACCGATCACTCAAATTGATAAATAATTAAGAATCCTCCCCAGTGGAGTCGCCAAATTGTAGGCGTCGCTCGAAGTGCGCCTATGTTAAAGCATGTTGTGAATATGCTTGGAACTCATAGGAAGTGGGAATTGACATTACGATTAGGGACAACGATTAGGGACAAATAAAGTAGGGAGCTGCCAACAAGTTTTTAAGGAACTTTTAAACCGTTCACGAATCATAAAAAGGCAACCACGATAAGGGACAACGATAGGCAACAACGATTGACCCGTGAAGGTTACACCCCATTCATAATCCATGAGATTACTAACTCCATATGGTTCGGAGCCACGAAAGGAGGATCGGGGATGATGGTACGAAGTGAGTCATGGAGTCACATTCGCCCGTATTGGCCTCTACTCGATTCTTATATTGAAAAGCATTCCTGTGATCTCAAAGGCATACAAACAATAATTCAATTCGCTCCAAACTATTATTTAACTAAATTGGTTCAAGATTAATGCACACATAATTCTAAAAATTTGGTGATCACTTCAATTAATAATAAGATTAAAAGGGATCCTAAACCGGTTGTCCAAATTATCTTATTAGTCGTGATTTTCAATTACATATTCCCTGTAACATGAAATATGGTGATCAAAATAAATAATAGAATCAATATTAATATAAAAACCAATTTAATCATAATTCCAACAACATAAAAAAAATTGTTAGAAAAATAATAATAAAAAGAGCATGATCCTTACTTTGAATCTGTTTGTTTGCAACTACAAAATAATAAACGAGTTAGTAACTTCAAGGAAATAATAAAACAATAACTAAATTAAATTAAATAAAATAAGGTTGATTTTGGGGCCAAACCCTCAAACGATTCTACCTTTCACGCCTTGGCTTAAGGACAGAACCTCGAGTAAAATATGGACTCCTTTGAGTGCTCGAAGAAGGAATTTTGAAGTGAAAAGGGTAGGCTAGTGTTTAGGTAAATAGCATAGAAGAGAGAAAATAAGAATCATAAAATTCTGGTTGCCCCGTACATCAGAAATGAGGGGGTATTTATAGGGAAAATGTGCTGAGGGAGCACACGGAACCCTAAAATAATAAAAACCCTAAAAAAGTATCCCATGACACGGTCAGACTGTACCGTCAGACGGTACACTTTCCCGTGACACGGCACAGTTTTGGAGTGACGCGGGAAATTTTCAGAAAACAGAACGAAAAACGTGTTAAGGGTTTACGCGGAAAGGACACGGAACGTCCCGTGTCACGGCAAACCTCCCGTGTCACGGGAAGTCCCACCGTCAGACGGGAATGGTTCCCATGACACGGTCAGACTGTACCGTGACACGGTCAGTTCCAGTCCATTTTTCCGTCTAAATTCATTTTTAACCCTAATTTCTTTCGGCTTTTTAAGTGTCGATTGATAATTTTGGGCTTTTTTCTGAATTTTATTATTCGGGCTAAAATAAGAAAAAAATAAAATAAAAATAAATAAAATGTTTGGGCCAAAAATAAATAATAAAATAATAAAATAAAAAGGTTTGGGCTTAAAATTAATTAACAAGCTTGGGCTAAAATTAAAACTATGCTTTTACCAAACACCAAGACTAATCCATGGACCTCTCAAAAATATGAATTTAATAAAATACGATTTTTTAAGCACTCTCGGGATTAGATACTAAACCCGACCAACAGTGGCGGTGAAAGGTTATTTATCATCGGGTTTGGTTTTGGGGAGACATTTTTAGGTGTCTACAGTAGTACATTCCAAGTGCACATCCCCAACTGTCGTTTCTCATTTAAACTAAACAAAGTTGTTGTATAAGTTTCAATTGTTGCATCAAAACCCACAACAATGACTAGCATATGTAAAACTTAGTCAAAGAAATATGATTTCATATTGATTAAGAGTTCTAAAATATTCATTTTGGAACATGATGATTATGCAAGTAATAAATATGATTTGACAAGTTATGACTCCAAGTGGTTTAAAAACCAGGTAATCTGAAATAGATTCTAAGTCTGTAAGCAAGTGTATGACACTTGAATAATTTGCCTAATTGGGTGAGACCCATTATAAGCAAAGAAGACAAGAAAGAAAAATGTTTTCTAAGTAAGCAAAGACTGGTTAAAGGATTCAATTAATTCATAGTATGACTATGATTACGATGAAACCTTTACATTAGTCACGTTGCAAAGATCTATTAAAGATGTTTTAGTGATTTCTATCTTATAAGATTTGGTAGATGGATTTCAAAACACTTTCTTGAAATTGTTCATGAAAGAAGATTTGTATATGATACAATCAAAAGTTTGAAGATCCAATAATCCTAGGGATGCATAGCATCATGGAGTTAGTGTTCTTAATTTTGTGAGTAAATCAAATCGTTTGATGTTCTCGTAAAATGAAGAAAAGGTCATGTGTGTACAAGATGTTTAGTGGGATCTATGAAGTCTTCTTGGTCTAGTACAAAGAGAAATTATTCATTTCTTGAAGGGTCAAGTGATGGCTAATGCATTTTGTATGGAAATCTTGAAGAAGAAGATGAGTACATTTGGGATTCAAAATCTATAGAGATAGGTTTTGATGGATGTTTGAGTTTGGTTAAGAAACTTATATTGATAAGATTCTTATAAAGTTCAACGTTATATTGAAAGGAGTTTCAATCCCATGTAACATGGCACATTGCTTAATGATTCAATACTTTGAGAAAGTTTGATGAAATTAAGGTCTTGAGTGATGATCCTTATGCAGTTTGCAAAGGATGCATCATGCATGTCATGGACTATACTCGTCTATTTGATTCACATGTTTTAAGAACAAGTGATGATAGATTTAAGTCGAAATCCAATGTAACGTTGGAATACAAATTAGAAATTCCAGAGTTCCTTGCGAAAGGGCGAAGGAAAATTCTTAGTGTATGGAGATGAAAATGATTATAAGATTTAGAAATTGCAAAATTCATGTTTATGAGAATTTCTCATGAACTCTACTTAGTAAACCCCTTCCATTTCCAAAGCATGGGAAACATGCTAATGAAACTGGATTGAGGCAAATAATGTAATTAGAAGTTGTATTTGTTTTTTGAGAAAAACAAGTTACATATGTAATACATTCAATTGCAGAATTATGTTTATCAATTGAAACAAAGTTTCAATCTTATTTAATCGTGGTTTCAAGATTAAATAAAATGTCCAGAATAATTATGAATTGATGGGCTTATCAGGTTGATGACCTGGTGAATGAAACCCCACGGGTGAACTAAATTCATATATTATTTAAGTTCCTAGTTCGGAATCATTAAACTGGACATAAATTATTTCAATTCATGGACTAGCATGTAAGATTGATTGGATAGCGCAGTTTCATGGGCTATAGGAGCGTAGTGAAGCTCGGTCAATCACATGGATATGCATGAATGATGCATGATCGAACTATAGACCTACTTTGAAGTTTAAGTATAGAGCTTCCGGATATATTAGTGGATTCCTTTGACATGAGTGGAACATTGATTTCATTCAATGGATGTTATGGCTGTGGTCACTCAAACGTCTGCCCGTAACTGGAGATTATAAAGGGTGTTTCCCGGTTACTTCAGAAGTTGAGTGGGAGCTTTGGTTGCCACAAGATTGGATAGAGTCTACCTATTTAATTAGGAATGTGTTTTGGCCCCTTGAAGAGGGAGAATTCAGAAAATGCATGGCCGTGCTCAAATGGATTACATGGTAACCATTTGTTTTGTAATTCTCACTCAGTTTTCAAGAAAAGATTTGTAGACTAATATGATCACGACATGAGATGCAATCATATTATCAAATCGACACACATTGACTTAAGGAATTTGAATATTGCGTACTTGTCTCAGACAAGTGGGAGATTGAAGGAGTTATGTCTTCGATAAGTGCAATTACTAGATATATCAAGGATCACTATTATGGAGATAATAAGTTCATTCTATAGGGTCGTCAATGTTTGGTGCTAGATATGACAATTGATCTTTGGGCTAACTTAATGGCCCAAAGCCTTATAGAATGGATCCTACAAGGTCACACATAAGAGTATTGGGTTAAACAAGTTAGAGGCCCATTATTGGGCCTCATGAGTTCATGACATACCATATTGATAATTGGGCTTGGATAGTTAGAAGAGTCTAATGGGTTTTGGACTTGACATGATTTTATTTCTAGATATGATCTATAAATATAAACCATGCCTAGGGTTGCATGACAGAACAATTGACATACAGTGAATTGTCACACAAGCAACCAATTTCCCCAAAACCCTAACCCTCTCCCTCTCTCTCTCTCTCTCTCTACTCGGCCCTATCTCTCCTCCCTGTTCGTACGACCCCTCCTCCTTGGGTGGCGCGTGTGATGGTGCGTGGGTGGTGTTGTGGTGTGTTCGTGGCTCAAATCTCCGTTGAAGGTTGATTGAAGTGTTCAGTCACAACTAACTAGCATTAGTGGAGGTTTAATCCATGCTCGTGGACCAAGTAGAGGAATCACGCTTGGGGTTCTTTATCTCCCATTGTTCTTGCTCGATCGCATGTGGAATCACGCTTCAAAGGTACGATTATATGTTCTTTATGTGTTATGCATTAGATCTTGAGATTAGGTACTGTGTGAATATGATTCATGTTTTTCCGCTGCGTAGTACCTATAATTCCCTACAATAATGTGCTTCTTCAAAAAAAAAAATTATATTTAAAAATAATAAAAAAAAAATAAAACAAAAAAATGTGCGAAATTGTTATTCACCTTGAAAAAAAGTAGAAGACTAGAAATTTGGAATGCTGGAACAAAAGATCAATATAATCATTCAAGAATATTTGGAGAAAATATAACTTCAAAAAGAATAGCAGTCATTGCCCAATAATGACATCAAAGCCTTTCATTTGCGGAAATATTGCTCGTGAGCCATAACATTTTGTTCTTTTGGAGAAACTTGTGATATACAAAGTGAATACAACCAATTTATAATCATCAAGTGATCAACACACAAAACATCAAACTCTATGCCCTTTAATACATAATCAATAGATTATACCTCTTCATTTTCTAGTCTTACGCAACTGATCACATCCTAAAATACCTTGTCGATAAAAAAAAAGAATATGATATTAAGTTTAATGTTTTTTGATATAAGCAAGATGATACAAAAACTAAATAAATTCATCCTTATTAAGATATAAGAGTAATTCATTTAATTTACACTAATCAAGTTCAAGAGAATGACGACTTTTAGGCATTTTTATCACATGAAGTCAAGAGTTCATATTTATTTTACGATGTGTAATAGAGGGTTAAATTGTACAAAGATCTAAGCATATGGAGTTATCTATATGAATGAGTCTACGATGATAACATGATAAACAAACACAATTAAATGTGACTTTGTGAGTGATTTTACTTAGTTAAGAAATTATACCTCCAATTCAAACCATTTAGCAAAAAAATAAAATAAAGCTTTTGTACGATTAATATATTTTCGTCTACTACGTCAGATCAGTTGGCTCCATCAGTTTCTTGAAAGACAACCTGTACTCTAATCATAGCGTGCTAATTTTTTTGGTGTGCCACCCAATTCACCTTTTGGGCTAATCCGGATCGGGGATCAGTTTTGGATCGTGGTTAGGTTCCTGTCCCCTTCCAGTTGTTGTTGCGGGGAATTGAACACGGGTTCTCCCAACCAAGTGTAGCCCCAATCACCACTACACCAACAGTCAATTGGTATCATAGCGTGCTAATTAGTTAACTAATTAACTAACTCATAGGGTGCTAATTAGTTAATTGCTTTGTCAATTAGAAACACACATAGGGTGCTAATAGTCCCTCTAGAATTCTCTTCATCATGATAAATTATCAATCTTTAAAAATAAAAAATAAAAAAAAACCTTATAAATTATCATTATTACACATAATGTCAGGCTAATTAATTAATAAGACCTAAAAGCACTCTTTACTGTTTTTGGAAATTCAAAACAAAAACGTATTACTCCATTTGTCTTTAGTCTTTCATCCAACTACCAACCTATTCTACAATAGCTTAGAATATCAAGCATAATATCATTAACAGTTTGAATCATTACATTAAAGGACATGAAATTGAAAAGCAGCTATTAACAAAAGACAAAATACACACTAAATATGTCAACATATTGAATAAGTGAAGAATTATTGGCTGCTAAATTTAGTAACATAATCTGTCAAAATTTTACAATTACGGTTTACATACTCACCTATTTTGCTTTATGATATATGGGTGTATCTTTTTCAAAGTTTATCTTTTATTGAAAAATGGTGAAAATGTAAAATGAAGGTTCATTTCGTCAAAAAGACATTTAGGGAAAGGGCAAAAGTAAATTAATGGAATATCTTAGCAGATGCTCCATTTTAATTTGATGCAAGAACTAACCTAGTTAATTACTGTACTATTGTAAAAAAAAAAAAAAAAAAAAAAAAAATAAAATTGGTAACAGTAATATTTTTTTTTTGAAGGAATTGAAACAGTAATAATATTTTTAAAACATTGTATAGAAAAAAAAATGGTTTTTTTCCCTCAAATAAGCTAAATTAGGGTGTTTTAAGACCACTTTTTTTTTTACTTCTTTCCTCCTTTTTTTATTAAAAAAAAAAAAACATTTCCATGAAACACAATTGATTTGAGTATAAAACATTCCATGAAACACAATTGATTTGAGTATAGAAGAATCCAATAAAAGAAAAAATTCCTTCAAAATCAAGAAATAATGTGCAACGGTAAATAATTCAAATACACACCCTTCAATTCACAACTATCATCTAATTAATATCAAATTTTCAAGTGGAACAAAATTATGGAATAATGCATATACCAATTTGGTGAAAATGTAAAACAAAGATAATATGTTATTTTTGGGGAAAAGACATTTGGTCACCATGTGAAAGACAAGAATGGGAAGAAAATGATTTACATCATATTATTTAGAATTATTACTCAATTAGTTTTTAATTACAAACTTTAAAGATCGAGTTATATGGGTGTTATGCATAACATGTGACAAAGTGAAGAGTGCTTTATATTGTTAATTAATCAAAATACATACTTCCTACTTTAAATATGTTAGCATGCATTAATAATTTTCATGGATAAATCAATATTGTTTGCTCCAATACAATTCATTCCAATATAACTTCAAATACGGATTATGTGTAATGATTATTAATTGAACAATGAACAAATGTAGAACATATTATAAATAAAAAACAAGCATGAGTTAAAGCACATTAGTAGGAGATAAAAGTAAACATACATGTATTAGCATGTAAAATTGAATAAGAGACTCAGGTGGTGAAAGCTAAGTAGAGTTTTAGAGAATAGAATGAGACGTGAAAAATTCCAACAAGTTCCCTCCTCGTCACGACATTATTTTTTAACTAACTTCCCTCCTTGTCACGATATTATTTTCTATTTTAAAAGTAATCCGTTGCATTGGTGTTTTTTTAGGACTATTAGGCTTTTTTTTTTTACATAAAAAAGTAAAGATAAGAAAAGGGAAGATGTTGGAAACTCCTCCACTTATTTTGATTATTGTTAGTTTAATCATCTAACAAAGAACAAAGACTAATATTGGGTTGGTTGAGTGCACCATTAAAAAAAAAAAAAAAAAGTTACACAACTCAACATCGTCCGATTCCAATCGAGTCATTTCAAAAAATTAAAGTGCACCCATATTTATTTTTGTCCCTTAATAAAATGTTATTAAAATATATGATCTTATTTTATTTTTTTTTAAAAAAAAAAAAAAAAAAAAAAAAATTCATCTTATAGTATTTTTCTTAAAAATTCAAAGTATAATTTATTTCAAGCATCTCAAAATCCAAATGTGTATTTTATTAAATCCTTAGCTTGTTTTGCATAGTACTTCTTTTGGATCATTTAATTTTGTGAGACAATATTTTTCAATCTTATTATAAATCTTTGGCCTAACCTTTTCCTTTTCTTTTCTCTTTATCTATTTTTGTTTCCCTATTAGCTAGTCATATAAATAGAAGAGTACGCCTTGGACTCTTGTCAAGTTCCATTATCTTCAGTTTGCAACATTGCTCTTCTTCCCCCAATTTCCAACTCTATTTTAAACCTTTACAACTCCATTTACTTTCTATTTACTTGCATGGGTGCATACAAGCTATAAGCTAATAGTTATAAGTTTATAACACCCATTCAACTTTTTCAATCTTATTATATCGAAATATATAGTACGATTATTCATATAGTTTATGTATTATTCAATTCATCCGTAGTTACTTGCATTGTTGATCACTATGAACAACAATCATTCGATATAAGCCATATATATATATATATATCCAACTTCAAATGCGGGATTTTACGTAGTATATATATCACCACACTACCGAACTCATCTTCGGTGCCGGAGCAGCTCGATCACATTGCACGAAAGTAGCGTCGTAACTCGTAAGCTAGCACCATCTCCTGCGCTCTTCGCTTCCTTGTTTAGTAGCTTTTCATTTAAGGTAAGTAAAATAAGTTTTAATTTAGCTTTTAATCATCAACTTTTAATGATTGTAAGTTATATTTATTAGTAGTTAAATATATTTATCGTTTAAATTTATAACACCCCAATTTAATTTCTTGAATGAAATAGAAAAGGAAACCTTGGTTAGAAGAAAAATCAGGAAAAAAAAAAAAGATAAAACAAAAATTGAAGAATATATGAACCGTTTCTTTTATTATTCTAAGCCCTTCAAGTTTGATTGGTTTTAAAAAAAAAAGGCCCATATTTATTATTCCAAACCTTTTATGTTTGATTAGTTTTTTTTTTTTTTATTAAAAAAAGCCCTTTTTTTGTTATGGGAGTTTAAAAACCATAAAATGTCCTTGCGAAATTAACAAATACTCTTTAGTTTTTACAAGTTGACGATATAATACAACCAAAAAATCCTAAGAGAAAATCAATATCAACTTGACAACTTGTCCTTTGATTTTTAGTCATAAATATTTTCACATTCTAACGTTAGGGTTTAGTAAGGAAAAAAAAAGTGACATTATTAGGTAATGTGATGAGTAAAGCTTGTACATCGCTTTATTTTACAAATGCAACATATTTTTGCGTGACCACTAGCAGCTATATATATATTAAGGGAAAAAAAAAGTGACGTTATTAGGTATTATGATGAGTAAAGCTTGTACATCGCTTTTTATCAAAACTCACACTTTTTTTGAACGGGATCAAAACTTTCTTACTTAACTAATACCTACCTACCAATAATACGTACGGTTATTGTCTTATTGAATTTATAAGGCTTACTTAGTACTACAAATTCTTATGCAAGTTCTTATTTTAAAGCCTAAATAATTTTAAATATTCTTATGCAAGTTCTTATTTTATATCAGTTATGTTTGTAGACATTCTTTATAGTACGTGGACTTCTCTATTCTTTATAATCTTAAGCATTACCATGTATCAAAGATTATATAAGTATAGCTAATACTAGTTGCAAATTAATGTTGTTAGTCAAATTGGCTAATAAACTAACCTTCCTAAAATAGATTATAAAATATAAAATGGGAATTTATCTATTCTAATGTTTAATGTGGGTTCTCAATTTACTACTTGTAACATTTAATTTATTTACGGGATTTTTATGCATTCACTTTAAGATTCATATGTTTTTTTTTTTTTTTTTTTTTTTTTTTTTTTTTTTTTTTTTTTGAACGGAAAGAATAATATCATTAAATAAAAGCCATACGACATCTACAATAATAAGGATCTGTAAACCACAGATTTAGAGAAAATATCATAACTTTTACAATCAAAATCATAACTAATTTGCATATTTGGCATAGCTCATACTACATTGCTTCAAGCTTGACGCGAGCAATGATTTTCGATGTCTTTGCATCTTTCCAAGTTGAGACCTCTGCAATCTGCGTTGATGTTTTGATCGACCGGTTGATGACAAATCCCAGACCCATAGGAATCCAAATCACCTTCCAAATTATTATAAGAACCCTAAAAATAAAATTCTCATCCATAGATGAGAATCAAAATCCCAGAAAATTGGGAAAAACTCTCACAGATGGAGAGAACAAAACAAAACAAAAAACTAAATTGAATTAAAGAAAAAGGGTCGGAAATAATCTAATTTCCGAAGAAATTAGACTATTTTCGGCCTAAACGGCCAAGAAAATTAAAATCCTAGAAAAGAGAGGAGAGAGGAGAGAGATTCATATGTATTTAGTGTCTTCATAAATAATCAATTTTTGGTTTGGCAAATAAGAAAATTAATTACCTCCTAGGCTCCTATTGCCTTGTTCTATTTAGCTGCACTATTACCGACTTTTTCCTTATAAACAAATGGAGTTCTAATTAGCCTGACAATAATGATTTCAAGTAACACAATATGAATTAAAGTATACTCTTTTTGAAAATTTCTTTTACACTTTACATGTTGATGAATAAATAAATAGTGTACATTAAATTAGAACTAAAAAAAAATATTCAAAAAAAAAAAAAAAATAGAACTAAAAAACACATAGGTACACTTTATTTGTATGCACTTATTAAACAAAGGGACCACATGTGTAAGAAGTACTTGTAAACTTCCTAAATTCTAATGGAATACTTTGAAAAAAAATCTAAATTTTGATGTAACCTAGTACTTTTATGCATTGAATAAGTATATAATTTATGAATGTAAATAAACGAATATGACTTATTCCCCTATTTTCAATGAAAAGAATAAAACAAATCAAGTTTTCCTAGCTATTTGGAATCAAATTCCATATAATCTGTCCCCTACCTTGTCAAGAATATGTTTACTTTGTAATTTGTAGTTTTCTAAATTTTGTTGTTGAGAGTGACTTATGTAGACACATTTCATCACACTATAAAAAATAAATCATCCATAAAAGATCAAACTTCTATATAATGACTTAAAGTCAATCTATGAGAATTACGATTATACTTTCATCAAGTTTACTTTAGTTGACATATACATTATTTTAATTTGAAACTATTCAATACACTTACTTTCAACTATATATTTTTATTATTTATAATTAAGGTGGAGTGCAGTGATCAATGTGGAATTTGTTAGATATTTACATTTATATTCTTACTTATGAGGAAATATAAGACAACATTCCATGTAGAATAACAATTTCACAACCATGCCAATTGATATCTGATAATATAACCTAATAGGTGTACATACTAACAAGTAACAACCAACTTGATTTAAATTATTTAATTTCTTTTAAAAAGGAAAGATACAATTATAAGTTAGGTGAGTCTTTTCTCAAGATTACAACCCAACCTATTAATAACAAAGAACTTTTACTATCTAAAAAAGGATCAATATCTTAGTGCGTGTGCATTTAAATTACTTAAACGTATTTGCATATTGATGGTGTTAATATAAGTCTTATTAGTCATACATCTTCTCTCATTTAGGGACATCTCATATGTACATTTTTAAAAAAAAAACATTAAGATCATAATTAATTAGTTTAGTTACAACAACAAAAATTACTTATGTTGTCATAATTAGATGGAATAAGGAGTGGATATTTTAAACGGATCGGAACAAAGATTAAAGGCTACCTATGTACTAGCTAGAAAATTGTATAATGACTCACATAAAAGTTTAAAGTTTACTATAATGAACTAGCTCATCTAAAAGTTTAAGTTTCTAATTAAGGTAATCATGTGAAATAAATCACATGCATGCATTACTTTGCATGCATTAATAACATTATTATTACTCTCATAAAGCTGTTGGGAGAGTAGATTGATTCAGGTTTGGATGGACTTTCTTTTTAACAATATAAATCACATGCACTTTTTAAAACATTAAAATAAAGATGTAATATAAATTGCATGCACTATTGCACTAGATGCATGTGAAAATTTATAATTGTTTATTTTAGTATATAGGAAAAAAGATAAAGTGGTTAATTTTTTGACGGAAAAGTGGTTAATTTAGATAAATGAAGGACTAATAATAAATATTTGCTTACTGCATGCTTTCACCGATTTACTTGAGGAAATTAAACTAATGCATGTAAATACAGTAAAACAAAAGGCAATAATTGGGCCCGTTTAGTATCTTTGTAGTTCTCAAAATTGTACTCCGTACTTTTTAGTTTTGAAAGTCATAGGATATACTTTATTACTAAATAGGATTTTTTTGTGAAAAACTACCTTTTATATACAACTTTTTGTGAAAAACTACCTTTTAAAAAAATTGTTGTAAATGACTACCTGTTTTTAAAGAAATGTTGTAAAGGACTACCACTTGCCGGAATATGACCGTTGACTCCCTTTTCCGGCGTTGACCACCCACGTGCCGGTCACATGACCTTTATTTTTTTTTTCTATGCATGCACCACCAGCATTGCCGCCATCGTCACCGCCGCCCCACCTCCACAACACCTCAACCCACCTCAAAACTCCCTTACAACCGCCCACACGCATCCCAAAACCAACCCCACCCCACTTGAATCTGCCTCCACCCCGTCGAATCCAACACAAGCCCTCAATCGCTCCGGGATTTTGCGACCCTCAAACAACAACATCATAACTTCCTCAATTGAAGAAAGGAAAGGAAGGGAGATCTGGTTTTTGAGGGGGTCGAAGGAGGGTGGGTGGGATTTCGAGGGTTTTTGATGCGTGGGATGAAATTTGACTGAAAATTGATAATTTATTTGAGGGGTTGGTCGGAAATCAAGAATCGAAGGAAAGGGGAAGGGTTTCAAGGTGTTCGGGGGAATGATGAGCAGTAAATTGAAGGGCGTTGGTAAGGAAAGGGCTGCCGGATTCAATGGAAGAGGGGGTAGGGAGTGGCCGGAAATTGATAATTTGTTTGAGGCTTGGGCTGCAAGAAGGGGTAAGGAGGGCTAAGGGAAAGAAGCGCTATAGGGGGTGGGGGATGGTCGGAAATTGGAAAAGGGAGTCGGAGGGGCAACAATCGTGGCAGTCAGAATTGTGTAGGGGTGGTCGGAAACTGGACAAGGGTGGGGAATGTGACAGCGAGGGGGTAGGGGTGCTCGAAAACTAGAAAATGGAGGAGGAGGGGTGAGGGTGGTCGAAAACGAGAAAAGGCAGCCACGTGGTCTAGTCAACGCCGGAAAAGTGAGTCAACGGCTAGATTCCGGCAAGTGGTAGTCCCTTACAACATTTTTTAAAAAAGAGGTAGTCATTTACAACAATTTTTTTAAAAGGTAGTTTTTCACAAATAGTTGTATATAAAAGGTAGTTTTTCACAAAAAATCCTACTTAATATGATCAAAATAAGTTGATCAAACTTATCACTCGTGATCCTAAAAAAAAAGTAAGAATAAAAAATTATTAATCATTAAACTTTATCATCATGATTTAAAAACTGATACTATTTAGTTTTTTTTTTTTTTTACGGAAAACTGATATGTAGCTAAAAAAAAGTATAAAATAAAAAAATAAAAAAATGGGACTTTCAAAGATAATAAACAAAATAAATTGTGTGTAATAATCTTGGTGGTCAGTAACTTAGCCCCATCAAAGAGCATTTTTACTACTTAGCTAAGTACACACCAGTAAGTTTCCTCAAAAAAAAAAAAAAAAAAAAAAAAAAAAAAAAAAGTACACACCACTAATTGAACTTTGTATATGTATGATTGCAAATTACTTGGATGTCAATATCTAAAACTACTACGTACTATCATTTTACAAATGAGTCTAGTGGCTAAGTATTACTACTTATAAGCTAAGGATTACTATATTAGGTTACTATTTTTTTATTTTTTTTTTATTTATTTATTTATTCGGATTAGTGCTAAACAACAATTATTTGAATTGAATTCAAACTTGTAGCCAAATTTGTACTACTGTACTCCAAGTTGCAACAACAATAATGTTACCTAAAATGCATGCAATATCATACAAGTCTATTATTCTCCCCTCTATTTATATATGTCTATCATCAAACAACTTTCATACAAAATCTTGAAGAAACTTGTCTTCCTATTTTTTTTTTTAAGTCTTCCTATCACTTACTTGTGTTAGTTTGATCTTACTCCTCGTTTCAAATTATTTGGACAACGGTTAATAATATCTAACTACATACTACTACGTACAAGTATCTATCATATTTTTTACATACAAATGAGCGTAAGCTAAGCTTGTATATATATCAAAATCTTAGGTTACTTTTTTTATCCTTTATTAATTATTTTCTTCCAAGCCCCATACATCGAAGAGAATTTTTGCTGAGTGGTTTGTAACTTGATCAGCAGACATTCTTGGTGCATTCTCTCCCTTCAGCTTCAGTAATCGATCGATCATTGTTGGATGGTTAATTAACAAGAGGCAGCATCGACGACCCCTGCTGTGACCATAAGAGCTAAGGCAAATCGATCAGAAGGTGTACACCAACTCCGCTCCGGGAGTCTCATATTAAGGTTTTCACCACTTTCTTTTATTTAGATTATACACTTTTAAATTTCGTCTTTAAAAGTGACTATTGCTGTGTTCACAAGTTACAAATTATATTACATGCATAATGCATTTTACCTCTTAAATTTTGTCCCATGTTATGTTTTAATCATCTTTAAAAGATTTTTCCATTTCATAACAATCTATTAAAATCAAGTTTACTCTTACAATATTTACTTTAGGTTCCATCAATTTTTTTCTCTTATCAATTACATTCAATCATTGTTTAATAAGTCAAAATATAACATATTTATAAGGGACAAAGGGACGAAATACATTCTTAGTTCTTTATTTGTTCAAATTTAATTATTTTATGAATAGTTTTATTTTAAATGGCTCATGACATTAATCATAAATAAACCTTAACTTTGTCTTGATTAATTCTTAGTTTAATTTTTTCCATCCAAATATGCAAGTCTTTTTAGATAAATTAAGGACTAATGAATACGGAGTATTTATCAAAGTAATTAGAAGTTTATTATTGACTATAGTGAATAATAATACTAATTTGTAATTGATTGTTAATCAATTTTTTTAAAAACTTGTCTTTAATATACTCTGATCACGTTCTTTCTTTCCCACCTTATAGTTTGTCATTTGCCTTTTTACTTTATGATTATATTACCTTAAATGGACAAAAGTTAAATTACCTTAATTGTTTTTAAGATGAAATTTCTTTAAAACTTTTAAAAAGTATTAAACTTTTTAGTGTATGTATGATCACATGAAATAATAACTAATGACAGAGGGTGGGTGACACATCTAGTATGGACTTGCTTATCAACCATTTTTTTTAAAAAATTTAAATACTATAAATATAGATGAGATGCAAAATTGGAAGCATAATAAAGCAAAAATTAATGTCACTGAACTCAATTTATCCCTATAACTAGCCTTCTGTCACGTGCAATGCACGGATTGTTTATAGATATATAATATAATTTTTAATTTTATAATATGTTTTTTATTGGAAAATGAATAGTTTATAAAAGATAAAAAGGGGTGAAAATTGAATGTAATTGTTATTGATATTAAGTTGGGGGAAAGTGAACCAAACATTCATTCATGTATTGAATTTAAGCTAGTGTATTTTTTTTTTTAATACGAGAAAGGTTAAATGAGATAACATGTGACATTGGTGAAAAATATAATTTACATGTGGCATGAACTCCATGAAGAGGATGATGATTTGTGTTTTAAAATACTAAGTATAGATTAGTTTGTTTGATTGTGGAACTTCCTTAATTCTGAATATTGTCTAATAATTTGGTGTGTGAGACCTAGACTGTTATTGTTACAATATTATTAATGAAGTAGATTAATAACTTGCTTATTATTAAGGGGACCACATAAAAATCTCATTGAAAAAAAATACAAAGCAACCTAGCTAGCCTCCTAAAATAGTCCTTTACAAAAAAAAACCTAATCATATTGATGTAACCTAATATTGCATGAAAATGGTACAGAATATTTATGAACGTACATAATTTATTTGTTACTTTCTATTCTTTTAGATGTCTAATGTCTTAACTCTTAAGTAGTTTTTCACTCATTTTCAACAATCAAATAAAACAAGATAAGTGGTGGTCCATAAATTCTATATAATCAAGACAATGTTCTTCATAATTTATAGGTCCAATTTCTACATTTTGGTTTTAATGTTCTACTTCACCACAATACTCTCTTTAATTTTTAAAGTTAGAAAAATTTGTGAGAAAGGTCTTTCTAAGTAGGTCTTTTTGTTGTAAAAGTCTTTTTTATATATAAAAAAAATGGCATAAATGGTCCTTTTATCGCACCTAGCTTGTGGCCTGGCGAGGGTCCTTTAACCGAATTTCGATCATTGGCTAAAAATAGGTAGTGTGTTGCACATGACCACTTAAAATCCTTTTTTTTTCCTCCTTTCCCCACTTTTCCCCTTTACCTTGCTCGATTTGTCTTTGATTGTCTTCAATTTTATTACGAGGAACTAGAATCGGAGTTTGATGATTTTTTTTTCTTCTCAAAATAGGGTTCGTGTTGAGGTTGATGATTAAGATATTAGGGTTTAATAAAGGGAAAAGGGGGGAAATAGATTTTTGTGCAAGGCACGTGACTTTTTTGGTCGGGAAAAAAAAGTCAATTGTCGGAATCTGGTCAAAGGACCATTGCCACAACCTAAGAGCTATAAAATGACCTTTTGTGCCACCTTTTTTATAAATGGACCTTTACAACAAAAGACCTACTTAAAACGACCTTTCTCAAAAACTTTCCTTAATGTTACAATCAGCTTTATAAATTATCTTTTACCATACAAATTTTGAATGATGTGTTAATATACCTACAAATTGTGTGTAAGTGTCGTTTGGCTATCTTTCATTAATGAAATCCTTTTTCTTTTGGTCAATAAATAAACAAATATATACATACAACTTATTCAATTCCCGTATAATTTTTTAATTTTCAAAGAACTACGATCTTAAAATATTTATCAACTTCACTCTTAGAGGCTGGACTGTAAAGGCAATCACCACACTGCGCTCACTTGCCTACGGCGCCAAAACACCTTGATCGGTCCTCTAGCTCACCGTAAGCTAGCACCACTAAGCCAAGTACACCGTAAAATAATAAATATCTATTTAGCTTTTGATCATCAACTTTGTATAATTGCACATTATTTAGATGTTAATATTTTTTTTTTTTTTTTGAAAAGCATTAGATGTCAGTATATCTAACTACTACAACCGTACAACGTAACAATCAAGTATCATTTTACAAATACAAACCACAATTATTAACCACAATTTTACTACAAGAATTTGCCTTTGAGTCCATTAATTACATTCCTTAAATAGTTAAATGGAATATCATGATTCAAGTTCAAGCTTTAACCAAATTACTACCATTATTACTACACAATATTACAAAAACTAAAAAGATGTTGAGTTGTTTTCTCGCCTCTACTCTACGGTACAATAGTCACGTGATGAGCTAACTAAATTCGCAATCGTTTACCTTTCTACCACGTCCATCATAAATACAGCTTCCATAGAATCATAGATAAAGGCGGCATATTCGTAGGCCAGTATCAGAAACAGTACACATCTTCCACAAGTCGATTATACCAGTAATTTTTCTTTTTTGAAAAAAGTTAAAAAATTTTATTAATCACCAAAGAAAGTAAGTACAGCACAAGGCAAAACCAGCCCTCAGAAAATACAACCAAGAAACAGAAACAGCACTAAACAAAAGACAGAAAACAGACAAAAAAACTGCTGCTAACCATCAGTAAACAGCTCCTTGAACCAGGACTGCTTACTTCTACTAGTCTTTCTTGGCATCGCAAAAGAAATTCTGTGATAAGATTATATCAATAATCTACCATTCACTTATCCGATTCATTGAATTACAGAAGTATATAAACCTCGTAGCTCAAGAACAACGAACGGCGAACGAACGAGGTAATAACCTGCAATCCCTTCCAAATATATGTATGATGATAATAATATCTATTATTGTTATCATGTGTATGAATTACAACTTACAAGCATGTTTATTGTATTTCCTTGAATGATTATATTTTTATACTTGTACGCCATTAATGTGAGTTGAGAAAATGAGTATGAACAATAGAGAGGAGTATTTTATTTTTATTTTTTTCTTATCATACATATACCCTATTGTTTGTTTTTTTTAACATATTTGATCATTACATTATTGATTTAGCTCACTAGTTTATAATATAATTTTTAATTTCTGTTTTAAGTTGTTTTCTTGAAGAAGTAATAAAAACGGCGGAAAGTGAATTTTTCCTAAAATAGTTGTAATGGTAAATAGGATTTATTATTATTATTATTATTAATTTTTTTTATTTAATGAGGTTACAAGCAATGAAGAAACAACAAAAGAGCATGTAAGTAGGAGATGTTGACGTGTCAAAGGGATTTAGTGGGTTTTAGAAAAAGAACGACCATTGTTTTTTTTTTTTTTTAATTTATATATAAATATAAAAAATAAAACAAACAAACAAAGAATTCTAGTTGGCAATTAATTATTAATATTATTAGTGGAAAAACGAAGAAAAAAAAATATTCTAGCTTATATATATTACAACTAAAGTTACATAATGTAAATTATTCATTAATCATTATATTGATCTATTCATTGGGATAAGTTAAAATTATCAATCATTATACCCTTGGGCTGCCTTTACTTAGTATATATAGAAATGTTGTTTAAAATTGCTGTGGCTTGAAATTAGAGCTAGGAAGATTTTAATTAGCTTGATATAATATTATTAGATCAAAACATTTCAATTAGAAGTTTATTATCTCACTTTTTTTTTTAGGAAATTATCGACTAATTTATTATTAATACCGAAAAATAATACTCCCTCCGTTTCAATTCGTTAGTCCCATATATTATTTTGGGCGTTTCAAAAAGATCTACCCATATTGAATGTATTCCACTTTTAACTTAGTTTTTATTTCCTATTTTATACATAATAAATTATGAGTGATTAGATTAATTGATTGTGAATTAATAACATGACTCTATGTAAAGAAATTATTCCCTTGATTTATGCAATTATGACTAATGTTTTCCTTAAAAAATTCAAAAAAAATAAATAAGGCAAACTATTTATGAATTGTTTTTTATTTTAATGCTAGATTCCAAATATTCACCTTTTCTTAGGGTCTGTTCATATTTACTGAACTGAGCTAAACTTAACTGAATTGAACTGATTGGAACTGAACTGAATTGAACTGATTGGAACTGAACTGAACTGAACTGAACTAAGCTGAAATGAATATTTTATGAGAGAGGGAAATTAAGAGCTGAACTGATTGGAGCTGAACTGAACCGAACTGAAAATAAGTAAATATGAACAGGCCTTTATTTTATGTGATTGATTCCATATGCGACTATCATATTGAAACGGAGGGAGTACTAATTTGTACAGTAATTGATTATTAATCTAATTTTTAGGATATTGTCTTTAATATACTCTGATCAATAAACATGTTTCTTCATTACCAACTTAGTTTGACATTTGCCTCTTTACTTTATAAATGAATTACCTTGGCCAAAAGTTAGCTAGGCGCATAGAGATGGCAGATGATTTTATCAAGGTAACGTAAAAAAAAATTAAAAAAAAAAATAAAATAAGTAATAAAAGGCACTTAATAGGACTTAAAACACAGAATAAGAACAAATTGTGATCAAAATAACTGTTCTAACAACAACAATACTGTTTTTAGTTTTCCCATTTGTATCCAGATTCAAGTAGAATTTTTTTTTTTTTTTCTTCTCCATTAAGCTATCTGTAACAATCAGCATCCAATTTGAACAATGCATCTATCTTCTGATATGAACTAGGGCTTCCTTCTGACTTCCTCCAAGCATTGGACCATATCACCGATCTGAAAAATCAAATCAATCGTGAATCACGACACCACACTTTTTTTCGTTGATAACTGACTCCACATCTTGCTTCTTGTGCTTGAGAGATGCATATGAGCCCTCAAAAATAAGCAATCTTAACATCAGCCCCTTCAGCCTTGCTTCTACCAGTGATATCGAATGTATCAAGCACTTGTGCTTCCCCAGCTACCTGTATCTCATATGTTCCCGGGGCTTTCTCTACAATCAAAGCACCAATGTCGTTCAAAAGGTGGTAGATCACACGATGCAGTACTATCTAAAATAGAAAAGGAATTCAAAATATATATCACAAAAACAATCAGTACAGCTGGAAAAGTATACTACATCAAGATCATGTTATAAACACAACAGAACTGTTTGTACCTTTATCTTGGCTCTTTCGGCTTCTTGATTGATGGCATTAGATGGACTACGAATAGCGACCTGATGATACAAGCTCCACAAGCTTTAGCTATGTCCAGATCAAATTGGTATATAGGGCCAACTCCAACATGAACCACATTCACAAGGACCTTAGTCCAGATCAGATTCCTAGCGACATAAATTGTAGAAAATATGTTACTCAAACAGAATAGCTTTAAGTGCCCATTTCAAGATAGTGAGGTACCTGCTGGCCACCTTGAAATTAAAGAATTTGTGCTTTTTCCTTCAGTCAACAAGTTCCTACCTCATTATAATCAGACCAATCAGCTCGCAAATGTAGACATATAGGAGTTCTAGTCAGGTATCTATTGTTTGCTGTAGGGATTAGTTCATTTCAGTATAAATGTTCAAAAATACTAGTATTAGCTTACATTCTTACGGTAGCTAGTAGCTATTCATGAGTTGCAGGTTAGGAGTTTGAGCTCTAAGATAAAACCCATGTAATAAGCCTTCTCTATTTCTTAGCTAATATATCTGACCAAACCCAATTGATTCAATGGACCTTTTGATTGTTCCTTAGCTAACCAAAATTATTGTGCTTTTATATATAATCAGCTCCCAACACCAATAAATAAATAAATAAATAAAATAAAATAAAATCTACGGACTTCAGCATGTGAAAGGGAGAAGGCAACCTAACAAATACAAACTCAGAAATAGAAACTACATCAAGAACACAATACTAACACAAACATAATCCCAATGAAACCAAACCCACATAATTGTGATCCTTCAAAAATAGAGGATCCCCTTCTCTTTTTTCTATCACCATTTATCAGGTTCAAACTGTAAAAGTAAGTGTTATGTGGTTGCCCATAAGCCAAAGTAGTTATTGAACTAAATAGTTGCTAAATGAACATATTATCATGTTTGTTATGCTCAAAGCATGCAAATACGGTTAACTACCTAGCAAAGAACAACTGAACAAGTGCAGCAAACCAATCCATGGTGCTAGTATATTTCAAGGGCTTCTTATTAGTCCACTGACCCCCCAATAAAACCATGACACAAATTTAATTAAAGAACTGAATTGGGAGCCAAAACTAAGCAGAAGTTATCAAGTGCCCAATAATTGTGAATAGAATACTGAGATATTAATAAAATAGATAAGAAACATCCAAATGAACATGAAAGAAATAGCCAAATTTGATTTCTTTTCTAATAGTGTAACCTTTTATATCACATTCACCTGCATATGTTATAGTTTTCAATTCCCAAGCTCCTAGCCTTGAAATACGCCTTTGCTACTCCAGTTCCAAACTAATCTTCAAAAAGTTCATGAAACAATTTACTTTTAGATATTCACCTAAACTTTATGTCTAATTTGAAACCCTCCTACAGGCTGCCACTTGAAGCTCTAATTTCATGTTTTCTTCCCCACTAGAAATGTGGTTCAATCACTTCTATAATATTTAAGGGTCTAGTTTTAAACCAAACATAGTGACAACTTTATTGAAAAGCCTTAATTAAAGTTTTGAATGAAACTTTCTTGGACACTCATTGTGATATTATAAATCTGTCTCTCAATTTACATATGCCTTACATGACTCCTTTTTTCAGGTATCGTTTTACCAAATTTAAGTCAACTAATTGATCAAAAATATGGTTTTACCAAATTTAAGTCAACTTAATTGATCAAAAATATGGTTTTACCAAAATAATCGACTCCAAACACGTTTAAAAATGATATAATCTAAATTCATGTTTAAACAATAAATCTAACCCCAATAATCTACTCCATATCATTTTTTTTTTTATATAAGTAGTTCAATTCTACCCAATAATCTCCTTTTTTTCAGAGCAAAAGCAGAGCAAATTATGCCACCAACTATATTGCTACAAAAATAGGTAAAAATGGAGAGCCTAGTTAGAATTTGTTACCTTTTTTTCTCAGGATGAATATCAAGACCATGATAAAGATCTTTAAGACCATCAAACAACCCCTCTTGACCAAACTCAACAGAGCCCTGGTTCAACTCATTCACCAACATATCGAATTGATTTCCCCTTGACGTTTTCAACCTTTCCCTTTGCCACTCAACTATGTAATCCTCCTCATGATTTGATAATCCTATTGACCTATTCTATGCACTCCATCATCATCATCATCATCATCATCATCTTTATTTCTATACCACGATATTGTTTTCCCCGATATAAGGCATACGATTTTCTTCGGAGTCATCTTTACTACAAAGTATAAGTAGATGGATTGGAAATTGCTACCTATATTGATCAAAGTATATGAAGAATTAAAGATAAAATTAACAACCTTGAACACAATTGCAAAAGAAGCTGATTTAAGATAATAATTATGTGGCGGTAGTGTTTTGACTGCAGTTATAATGTGACTAGTCGTTTTGATTGTTTTTTCATCAGTTTGCGGATGAACTTGTTGTACTGTGAGAAAAGAGAAAGAGATTGAAAAAAAAAAAAAACGGCTTCAATGATTAACTGAAAAATTGATTTAGATTTCACATTAACAGTCGATAAAAAATATTAGAAGAAACTGCACTAAAATAACATCAAATTAAATCAATTACAAATCACAAAAACTTTAAAAAGCACAAAAATCCACAGAAAAATGAAGAAATAAAAAAAAAAATGAACTTGGAATAAGAACTAAGCAACAGAAACACACACACACACACACACAAAAAAAAAAAAAAAAAAAAAAAAAAAAAGAGAGATTTACCAGAGTGATGGATAGAACAATGGCGATAATAAAGGTGGACATTCTTAGTTAACAAGGACCCATGGCTAGGAGTGACAGTCGTTGGATCAATAATTCTCACTTAACTACCAAGATAGAACTGCAATTCAATTAAACAATGCATAATCAAACTCAATTCATCAACAACGGCGTCAACTCTCCCTCAACCACTTCTCATCGAAACAACTACTTCCACCCAAAAATTCTTCGTCAAATGTCGGAGAAGTTATCGAGGTAACGGCGGCAATTGTGTGGCTATCTGCTGCTACTCCTTTTTTTTTAATTAGTAGGTATCCACACATGCATGAGCCCTGCAATTAAATAGCAGCAACTTGAAATAGACATGCTCACATTTGCACATCCATTACCCTCCCCATGAAGCCCTGCCCAAACAAAAATACATATAGACAAACACTATCTTAGCAACTTCCTTGCATACCATTCCCATAAGTAAAACAAAGCATAAAGCTTAAGTAGATCAAATTTCAGCTTCAATCACTAACACAGGACAGAGTCCACGTGGATTTACACACAGCAGCATATGCAATAGGAATATAAAGAAGATGGATGTTTGGTTTATATATATAATAATAGGAATCAGATAGTGTACAAAATCATTTTATTAAGCAGAATGCAGTTAGAGCATACCTAGTCCCTGCAAAATGATGAGACTGTCTAGACACCAAAGCAATACTGATATCACGTACAGTATGTTGCCAGCACTTAAATAATAAAGAAAACAACGCATTCACCAGACAGCAATGGACAACTAAAGTGTACATTAGCAATGGCTAAGAATCATACAATTATTGAGTACAGGGCCTAAGGGATTCACTGAAAGCTATGGAATTGGCTAGGAACAGGAGCACAAGACAACCTTTTAACTGACAATGGCATGACCTTAGTACACTATAGGTGAAAGGACCCCCTTAAGTTCATTACACAGACAGCCAATTAAAAAGGGCATTAAAGGGATCTCTCACCACCCTTTCTTCAAACTTCAACAAAGCCAACCCTATCACAGAAAAAGAAAAATTTTTAAAAAAAAAATCAAACCCAGTTCGTTTCAGCTTAATCCCAAAAACCCAGAAAATAAAATCAAATAAAGATGGTTACTTCTCATCTTTTCTTAGGAAAAACCCAGACAATAGTTCTCACCTTAATCCCAGAAAAATCCAGAAAATAAAATCCGAAAGCCCAATCCTTCCAAGAATTAAGGGATCAACAACAAAGAAGAAGAAGCTGAAGATGATACTCGTAAAAGAATACCAAATTCATCCCCATAAAACATCCACAAATTATTTCTCACCTGCAATCATAATAAAATATATAAAAAAAAAAAAAAAAAACAGTAGAAAACTTCTGAATTTCTGGATTTAATTTAACCAAAGAACTAAGCAAAGCAAGTCACAAGCAAGTCACATGAAAAAGTTATTGTTCATAAGAAGGGGGGGGGGGGGGGGGTGGGAGGAGGACTCAAACTTATTAAAGGGTAGAGATAATTGGGATTATTTTGAGTGGATTATTAATACTTACAATTAATCATGTCAGTTTTTCAAAATAATTAGCAACTCGCATTATTTTATCAATTGATATGAATAAGTATACTGCTAGAGGGTTTTTTTATATTGGATTTTTATTTGTAATATAATTTTTGCAGGATCCGATCAAATGGCTAGTAAGCCTGGTATCATTGGTTTAGGTGGTGTGATGCTACTCCTATCATGGTTGACATTAGTCTCCAGTAAGATTTTGAATCTAAATTCATATATTTTTCTTCTAATCAATTCTTTGTCAAATCGCAATAATTTGGTTATATGTTTGTTAAATGTGTAGGTGATAGCCAACTGCTGAACTTCACCCAAAGGGTAGACCATACAGCGCCTACCAACACGAGTGATCTCACCTTTACGCAGAGATTACTCGTAGATGATACCCGTTGGGAAGGAGCAAAAAAGAGGGCCCCCATTTTCGTACTGTTTGGGGGTGAAAATGGTCAAACGTTCTCTCCCGAGCAATATGAAGTGTTGAACCAAAGCGCGAATGAGTTTGGCGCTATGCTAGTTCACATTGAGGTAATTATATATCTCGTATCATAATTTGTTTAATGGAATTACCAAACTTTTTTTAACTAATTTTATACTCCTTGTCAAGCTATAAAACAAACTGTTATGTTAACTAGTAATATTTCTTGTTTGCTTGGTCCATCACTCCCCACTCACTAACTTTAACCCTTTTCCTTCTCCTTCCTCCCGACACTTTCTCCCTTTGTCACTCTCTCTCTCTCTCTCTCTCTTCATTAATAGTTTTAAAATTTCTGTAATTATTAAAGGTACAGGCTACCTCTACTTGATTTACACTTTTATGAGTTGTACATACACAATAAAAAGGAACTAATAGGAGAAGAAGAGTTCTAGTTAATTTCTTTACCCAACAGTGCTGATTGATAATCAATTGATTTCAAATCAAATCGTATAAGGGGAACGAAATCAAACAATAGGATAATGAACAAGTAAACATAAAATCATTTTCTAATTAGCAGTCAAGTAGTCAACAGATTTGTGAATCTGAGTGACATACATGTACTCTGTAATCATTAAGTAAGATGAATAACAAAAACGTTTAGTCAGATGGACATTACAATTTATCCCTTCATCGATATTATCCCTGTTTGATACTTCCTTAATATAGGAAAAACAAAATCATCATGGAAACAGGTTATTCTCATACCCACAGAGGAATTGCATAAAACTGAAAATTCCAACACTCACTAATACTATAAAACATAGCTAAAATATTGAATTTCACAAATAAATCAGAGAATTGGAAAATAATCCAAAAACACCAAAATAGAGAAATAACTTGGAGAGGAAATTTAAATTTCATTAGTTAAGATTTTAGGGTTTCAAACATTTCAACGGTGGGGGAAGATCAGTTAAAGATGTATTTTTTGTATATACTAGTATATAATTGCAGGATGGAGATTCCATTTATAAAATTCCTTTCACCAGCAAATCTTAATAACAACTATAACAAAAATAGATTCCTTAAATTTCAAACCATTAAGTAAACCAATGACTAAAATTAAAAACATACTGAATAGTATTATTAAATATAAAATCAGATCTATGACGTGTATTATTCTTCAAATGTTTCAGTGCAAACAAATATATTACAGAAACTGAACAAAATTGAAGAAACATGATAATGATCCAGAGCCTTAACTGTTGCTTTAGTGTTGTATAATTTCATGTCAACCAGCTAACAACCAACGCCATCTTCATTCCCAATGTTTAACTCATTTTCTTCTCAGTTTCCCTGTGAACAATAAATATGCCAAAATTTAATAAAACTAAAAACCCACATCACAGTATAGATATAATGTCACGTAAAATGCAACAACAATTATGCACAGATGAACCAACTGGCAATCATTCAGGGCAATGAAAAGACATTAATGTGAAGAAAAAAATACGAGTAAAAAAAAATTTCATGTTCCTTTACTGATAATATTTAATTATAAAAATAAAAAAAGCATAATGTAACACATATTATCACCTAACTTTCCCAATACTCAGACCAATTAGATTACTGGAGTATAGTAAAATCAAGTTATACAAAAATTAAATAGAATTTAGCATAAGCTACCTCATAAACCAAAAGAACTTTCACCTTCAACTTCCTGAAAATGCCTGCAAATTAAAAAATCCCAAAATCAAACACTTTATATCAATTCTTGCTTTTTCATCATAATGATGGTCCGATAATAGGCATGTAAGAGGTAATGCATAGCTTCCATGTTTGTTTTATTATAACTGTTTTACAAAGGGGACTTCATAAGTTCATAATAGGAGTATAGGACCCAAAAAGCATAATCAATTTTGATGATTTAGAAACTACAATGCTAACATTCAAAAATGCTAACTTAAGTATTTAATTGCTTTTTTGATAGCCTAGAATCGCAGAAGAAAAAATATGAAGACTAATTCATATATTCAGACTATATCATGAAAGCAAATATTCATGCATGTATGCATAGCTATTGATAGTCTCATCACTCTACATAATTTTTTACAATGAAAAGAAGCCTTTTCATGTTAGAATTGAACAAGATGAATGTCATATGACTTGGTTTATATTAAAAAAATATTCATCTCAAAAACCAGATCAAGACAAGGCCATTTGAATCCAGCTACTTGTATGAGTCATTACTCATAACATGAAAAATACTCACTCATATCAAAGATATAAGCAAAACCTAAACTCATAACCTATAAAATCCAAGGAAAACAAAGTATTAAAACTCCATAATACAGACAAATTATATTTAACTCATTAGATATGACAAACCTTAATAGTTACAAGTTGTGACTTGTGAACTTTTTAGTTAGGCCACAGGGAAAGAAGGAGAGGCTTTGGGGAGGGGAAGTGTAATTAGTGCAACATCAACAAATTACGACATATGTTATAGTAATGTTTGTTTGTTAGGTAAAGTAGGTTTTATGTTAAGTTAGTTATTGTCACATTTTGCTACATTTAATGAAATTTAATTTATTTCAAGCCCCAGCGAGTGGTAGCTATTTCTAACTTTTATTTTTCCTTTTTCTTCATCAAGCATCGGTTTTATGGAGATTCGATCCCATTGGGATCGATCGAGTCTGCTATGGCTGATCAGAAGGTTAGGGGCTGCCTATCCACTGATCAAGCCTTACAGGACTTTGCCGAGATAATTCAAAGCTTGAAGATGAATTATTCGGCTCGGAACTCACCGGTGATTGTTGTTGGTATCGGCTATGCCGGAGGTATGAAAATATATGAACTCAACATTTATTCAATTTTTTTAATACATACAACAGTTTGGTAATTTTTTATTTTCCTAACTGAAGGATTGTTCATATGGATATGTTTGAATATAAATCATTTTTATGGCTACATATTAAATATTAATTTACTTTTTTTTTTTAATTAATGCAGCTTTAGCTACATGGTTTCGGTTGAAATACCCGGAAATTGCGATTGGGGCCCTTGCCTCATCAACACCATTGCTATTTTACGGTAATAGCACACCCACATCTGGGTATTGCTCGATCGTCAGTAAAGATTTTCAGGTATTTTCTTGTCATAATACACAATATTATTAAAAGTTTTAACAAAGAATTTACTACTTTGTATAGTACAAGAATTATATGATTAATTAAAGATTACTTGTATAGCTAAATATTATTCTCTTAAGTTTAATCTTGATAGCTAAAGTGTATATATGATTAACTGCTCCTATAATATGATTAATTATGTAACCATAAATTTTGTGATTCTTATTGTTTAGGACATTGACTCAAGATGTTATGAAAAGATTCGTCGATCCTGGAAACAAATCGACGAGATCGCAGTACAATATGACGGTCTAGCGCATCTAAGTCGCACTTTTAACACATGCAAGTAAGTTTACACAAATATTAAATACTCATATACATGTTTATGCTAAAACAAAGTTTGACTAAAAATGAGCTTGTTCTTCAAATTCTTAGTTCATGACATTCTTCCAAATCATGTCTCTATGTTGAAATTACAGCACAATGATAGGATAGCTCCATATTATAACAATATACAAATAATTTTTCCTCTTAGGAATTTCTCTAAAACATATAACGCTCTAGTAGTAGACTGTGCAAAGAGACTTATATATGACGTAGTAAGGGTTTAAAGATTAATTGTAATCCTTTATGAGAGTAAAGAGACTTGAATATATCTATGTAGTCAATGAAGGGTTGAAAGATCAAATGTATTCCTTAATCAGAGTACATGGCTATAAATATTTAGCGAGTAGTTAATAAAGTTAACCAACAGAAATGAGATAATATCCTAACAAATGATACTATGTAGCTAGGTGCAGGGATATATTACCAAAAGTAAAGAGGAAATCAATTAAAAAAGATAGCAGTTAATCCTAGGTCAAACTTTTTGCAACCAATCAAGTTTTTTTGCTGTTTGATCGTCGATCGAGCCATTCTTTTGTTATTTAAAAAAATAAAACACACTTGGAGTTTAGGAGATCTAGCAACAATTAAAGTAGGTGAGTAATTCTCTCAATGGCATGAGTAGTTAGTGGGCTGATTTATTTATTGGATAGGGAGTTGCAGTTGATTTTTTGGGATGATGAAACATTAATTTACTGAGTTGGGCTGCTCAATTTTTAGGCTAAAAAGTTTGGGCATCATTGGTCGTAGTTGTTGGGAAATAAGATTCTGATTCAAGATTAGGATGAGTGGGAGATGCTTTGGTGGGCTGGTTCTGAGGATTGGTTCCTTAAGAACCAAACTGTATGACAACAACTCTTTATTGTACTTTTTTTCCCATATGATATAAATATCTATTCAAACAGAAAAAGAAAAGTCAGCTTAGGTACCCCATAGCCTACCCATATAAATTTAAAAGGAGCATTATTCTATTTGTACCACCATTAAAACCTTCCTTCTTTACCAAACATCAAAGATCAAACCTTTCCTCACTTTGGAAAGATTTTTTCAAGAACTGCTCTCTATAAACAAAAGGCTAGATCGATATAAACACAATCAGTCCTCTAAATGAACACAATCCACATGCCATAAGTCCAATGGGCACATGAACATAAATAGACCACAGATCCCTTAAGCAACTCATACATGTTCACCTGCTTGCCAACTTGATATGGAAATGGAATAAGTAAAATACAAGCAAATGGCAAGGCTTGTAAGATAAATATTGTTTGATGATAATAACCCATATTCCATACATGTATATTATAACCTCCTTTATAGCATCAATCGACTCCCAATTCCCCCTGGAAGAACCTAATATTGCACGGGCTTGCATATATCCTCAGAAAGACCTAATACCAGCTATCTAAGAGGTTTGGAGTTCCTTTGCTGATAACAAATGTCATAACTCTATATTCCAATAACCAATAAGCCACCAATCACCATAACAAAAATACTCTTTCAACCTGAGCCCAACAATGTCAGCCAAATGACCTATACAAGAAGTAAATCATAGCACCTCATTCTGCCACTAATACTAAATGATGGAACCCTCCCCATCCCAAAGGAGAAAAACAGGAAGATACCGTAATTATTTTCCAAAGGTTGTAATATATATTAATAAATGGTTCCAATGTAGGGCGCTCAACTCCCTGCTTCCTAGTCTTGTGTAGGATGCAGGACAATGACAAAGACTTAAAATTCCTCAAGTGTAACTCTAACAACAGTACAACAGCCTGAAATAAATAAGACCGCGATGGTACGAGATCCAGTTAGAATAAGGACTACCTTCTAATTCTTAAAAAGAAATCATCTACTTCATCATGCCCCAACACTTAATTCTAGGGTACCAGCATTAGGAAATCAAGGTCTAATATGCCTGGAATTTATTTCAGTACAGTTTTAGCTTCTTTTTGCTATGCTGTAAGCTGTTCCAGGACAAATTCCGGGTTTTCTTTTAACTTGGGCTGAATTGCATTTTAAGTGAAGCTAAAAGCAGAAACTTGGGCTGGTAGTCTGGTACTCTGAATAATTTGAAGGCATAGGTTGATTTTATAGTGTTTAGGATAAATGAGATACTTTAAGCTATACACATCTTCTTACAAAGCTGGTTGAAATCTACAGCAGGCTCGCTGCATAAATTTTTTTTTTTTTTATTAAAATTTTTTTTTAAAAAAAAATCAATTTCATGTCACAGTTTCACATAAATAAAATCAACAATCAAAAAAATGAATTGGGTAATCAATGGAAATTAAAATATTCAAGTATTGACATCCTACACTACCTATTCTAGCCAATTTGAATAAAATAATTAAAAACTTTCCTTTTCGAAATATTATCATCAACATTATACAAGCCAATCAAGTTGTTCATATAAACCATTAACTGTTGGGGAATTTGTGTATGAACAAGGGTCACAAAAATAGCAAACAATTATACCGGATAACTTCAAGGCGTGAACGGAATCACTTTCCCAAAAGTATAATTCCGACCCTAAACTACAACCGGGTTTTCACGGAAATTTACTTAGGAGATACAATGAAGAAAACAATTGTAATCACAAGTAGGATGATTACAAAACAATGTAAATAAGCCTTTGGAATTATGATGATGATGAAAGTTGCAAAAGAGGTTTCAAGAAAAATATGTTTCTGATTTTTCTCAAGTATATCCAACATATGTTCTTTGAACATATATATATATTAAAGCCTAATTCCCCTCAAGAGCCACGAAATTAACTGATTTCTCTAAGCAAAACTGATGAAACCGTCAGTTTCAACTTACTCTCTGACACGCGCCCGATCGGGCCCGCTCTCGCCCGATCGGGCGGAAATTGACGTCAAATCCAACGTCTTCTCGCGCCCGATCGGGAGGTTGTTGCCCGATCGGGCGGCTGCCCCAAATTCCAGAAGTGCATTCTCGCGCTCGATCGGGCGGTGAAGATTGCAATTTTCAACCCAGCCTCGCGCCCGATCGGGCGCACCACCACGATCGGGCGGCTGACCGGGCGATGTACAGGGGCAGCAAACCAGAGTTTTGAGTTGATCTTTATCAACCTTTAATCAAGGTTAATTGCTTTAATATTCTATGATAATTAAATTACAACACCATAACCTAAGTAATTCAATTATTTACTTGAAATTTGTCTCCAATTCTCAAAATTATTCAACAATCCTCCCCCGTTTTGAGAATTAAACTAGACACATTGCAAAACATCATCATCACAAAATAATCTTATGCATAAATGAAAGTGTACATAGACTTGAACTCCCACTTAGTGAAATATACAATTCAAGAATCCGTATCGATTTGGTATCGTAAAACGTTTGAACCAAAAGCAACACATTTGGAAACTCGAAGATATTACACACACAAGATTAATTACTTAAATACATATTAACTTGACACTATAAGCCATGTGTCCATATCTATTCATAAGTACATCAAAGCTACACCCTAAATAGCTTCTTGAAGCGGCAAAACCTCGTACTTATATAGGTAGAGTTCCAACATGCTCCTGTGACAAAGCACTTTTATCAGGAATTCTATTAAGTTTAAAACAACCTCTTTTCATCACAGTAAAACCGGAACTT
Source organism: Chenopodium album (assembly GCF_948465745.1). Taxonomy (NCBI): domain Eukaryota; kingdom Viridiplantae; phylum Streptophyta; class Magnoliopsida; order Caryophyllales; family Amaranthaceae; genus Chenopodium; species Chenopodium album. The sequence goes on from NC_137837.1 coordinate 71,550,961, forward strand.
TACCTTGGATAAATAAACAAGTTCCCAATCAACAATTAAGAGAATTAATCTCATTGAACTTAAGACCCAACGTCTTATTAGGCGTTAAGTTGAGATTCTCCTAATTGTGATTATTTAGGGTTCCAATCCTAAACCGATTGCCATCCTTCTGTTAACATCTCTAGCCAATGCCTTTGTAAAACAATCGGCGAGATTTAAATCCGTTCGAACATAATCAATAGTAATCACACTATCCTTGATAAGTCCTTGGATGTAACTGTGCCGTACTCCAATGCGCCTTGACTTACCATTATAAACTTGGCTATAAGCCCTTGCCAAGGTAGCATTATTATCACAATGCATCACTATTGGTGATATCGGTTTTGGCAACAAAGGAATCTCAAACATGAGATCCTTCAACCATTCGGCTTCTTTACCAGCTGAATGCAAAGCAATGAACTCCGATGTCATTGTGGAGTCCGCAATGCAAGTTTGTTTCTTTGAAGCCCATGAAATGGCACCTCTCCCATATCAGAAAATCCATCCACTTGTGGAGGAATGATCTTTGTTAGAGATCCAACTTGCATCTGAATACCCTTCTACAACCGAAGGATATCCACTATAAGACAAACCAAATTCCTTGGTTTTCTTCAAGTACTTCAACAAGCGTCGAACCGCTTGCCAATGTTGCATACTAGGCTTGCTAGTGTACCTGCTCAGTTGACCAACTGCATAAGCAATATCAGGTCTAGTACTTGTCATGGCATACATCAAACAACCTATTACTTTAGCATATTCAAGTTGTGCAACTGCATAACCTTCATTAGGTACCAACTTTATGCTAGGATCCATAGGTGTTGAATAAAGAGAAGTAGTGTCTTCACTCACATTGAATTTCTTGAGCACTTTCTCAATGTAATGAGATTGTGACAAGATCAACTTTTATTTTTCCCTCTTTATTCTTATGCCCAAGATGACATCCGCTTCCCCCATGTCCTTCATGGAAAACTTTGAACTAAGGAATGACTTTGTCTTTTCAACTTGTGACAAATCAGTTCCGAAGATCAACATGTCATCTACATATAGACAAATTATGACACCTTGACCGTTGTCATCAAATTTGCTATAAATACACTTGTCTGAATTGTTCAACTTATAACCATTAGACAGCACAACCTCATCAAATTTTTGATGCCATTGCTTAGGTGCTTGCTTTAGCCCATACAAAGATTTAATCAACTTGCAAACCTTTCCTTCCTGACCTTCCACAACAAACCCTTCCGGTTGTCGCATGTAAACCTCTTCCTCTAGATCTCCATTCAAGAATGCTGTCTTGACATCCATTTGATGGATCACAAGATTGTGGATAGCCGCAAGTGCTATCAACAATCTTATAGTTGAGATTCTAGCAACAGGTGCATATGTATCGAAATAATCGATACCAGGTTTTTGTGTAAAACCTTGTGCCACTAACCGAGCTTTGAACTTTTCAACCGTTCCATCAATCCTCAATTTCTTTTTGAAGATCCATTTGCACCCAATTGGTTTACATTTTGGTGGTAAATTAGCTAAAACCCAAGTGTTATTTCCCATGATGGATTCTATCTCATCATTAATAGCTTCCTTCCAAAATGGAGCATCACGAGACCTCATAGCCTCTTCATAGGTCAAAGGATCATCTTCTACATTAAATATGAATGGGAATTGTGTTGAAACAGATTCCCTTGATCCTTCAACTAAGTACACATGAAAGTCCGGGCCAAAAGATTTTTCTTTCCTTGCCCTCTTACTTATCCTAGGTTGAGATGATGATGTAGATGCCTCCTCTAAATGAGTTTGGTCATCCACCTCTTGATCAATGTCAATTTGATCAAAACTTTGAGCATCGGCATTTGGAGTTATGTCCTTTGGTCTAGGAATTGAAGAAAAACGATTTTCATCAAACAATGCATCCCTAGAATCAATGGTGGTGTGAACCGACCAAAAGTCATTTTGTTCTATTACATAGAACCTATAGGATTTGCTATGATCCGCATATCCTATAAAAATACATTCAACTCCTCTTTCACCCAACTTTTTACGTTTAGGTTCCGGCACTTTTACAATTGCCCTACAACCCCAAACTTTGAGATGACTCAAGTTTGGTTTTCTTTTATACCAAAGCTCATATGGGGTTACATCTTTCCCTTTCATGGGAACACGATTTAACACGTAACAAGCCGTTAAAACGGCTTCACCCCAAAAACCATCACTTAAACCTGAATATGACAACATAGAATTTACCATTTCTTCTAGTGTCCTATTCTTTCTTTCCGCTACACCATTTTGTTGTGGTGTATATGCTGCGGTAGTTTCATGTACTAAACCTAAATATTGGAAATAACTTGGATCATAGTATTCACCTCCTTTATCAGTTCTTAACCTTTTAATCTTTTCATTAGTTTGCAACTCTACTTCATTTTTGTAAACTTTAAACTTGTCAAGGGCTTCATCTTAAGAGAATAACAAATAAATGTAACAAAACCTTGAATAATCATCAATAAAAGTTACTAAATATTTCTTATTCCCTAAAGAAGGTGTGTTATGAAAATCACACAAATCACTATGCACTAAATCAAGCAATGAATTATTTTTCTCAACAACTTGAGGAAATGGTTTCCTTGTGATTTTAGTTAACAAGCATGTTTTACACTTCTCTATTCTTGGATCAAACACAGGTATCATATCATGCTTTGACATAAAATATAACTTTTTATAATTAACATGACCAAGTCGCAAATGCCATAGAGAAGAATTACCATTAACAACATACACTGCATCATTCAAAGTATTTGAAATACTTAATTTAAACATACCATTACACAAATAACCAAGTCCTACAAATTGACCTCCTTTAGACAAAATAAACTTATTTGACTCAAACACCATCTTAAAACCTAATCGATTCAAGACCGCACCGGATACAAGATTCCTCCTAAGTTCGGGAGAATACAACACATCCCTTAAAATAAGAGACTTTCCCGAACTAAAGACTAGCTCCACTTGTCCTTTGCCAAGCACCTTAGCTGTAGAATCATTGCCCATATAGAGAATTTCTCCATCATCAACCTCCAAGAAGGTCTTGAACAATGACCTATCCTTGCACACATGCCTCGATGCTCTCGAATCGATATACCACGAACAATCAGCATGTACACAATTGATTTCAGAAATCATACACATATAATTCATAAATGAATTAAATGAAATTTGTGCACAAGATTTACCTTGTTTGTCTTGGGATTGGCTAGCATTGCCATTCCCATCTTGAGCCTTCTTTTTGCTCATCTTTTTCTTCCAGATTGTGCAATCTTTCTTGAAGTGACCAGGTTTACCACAAAACCAACAAGCACGTGACTTTGAACCATCACCGCTTAACTTAGGCTTCTTGCCTTTATTTTTGTTTGAGTCATTACCCCTTTTCCTCACATTTTGTTTGGCATCCTCCACTACATTTACTGTAGTAGAACTAGGATTTCCATCCTTATTACCTTCTTGCAAACGGATTTCTTCCTCAATCCGAATGTGTGAAGCCAAACTCTCAAGGTTAACATCATCCTTCCTATGCTTTAAACCACTTTTAAAGTCTTTCCAAGAAAAAGGTAATTTGTCTATTATTGATGACACCACAAAAGTCTCATCAAGAACTATGTTATGCTGTCTAAGACTTCCTAAAATTCTTTGTATCTCATGAAATTGCTCCATAATAGGCCTACTATCAATAATTTTATAATTATTAAATTTACTAACAAGAAACTTCTTGCTAGAAGAATCTTCGGCCATATATTTAGCCTCTAATTCATCCCATAGAGACTTAGCAGAATCATTGAACTGATAGATATCAAAGAGTTCATCAGACATACCGTTAATAATGTGACCACAACAAATATAGTTGTCATTCTCCCACTTGCTGCGTTTCCTTGCTTCATCAATTGTTTCCTCCTCCTTTTCCTGGGGTTTTGGAGTAGCAAGAACATAAGCCACCCCAACTGTAGTCAAGAAGAAATGCATCTTCCTTTGCCCCCTTCGGAAATCAACACCTTCGAACTTGTCCAACTTTTGAATGTTGGCCATCAATTCCTTAACATTTGCCATTTTTTGTAGATTATACTTTTGGATTGTTGGGGAATTTGTGTATGAACAAGGGTCACAAAAATAGCAAACAATTATACCGGATAACTTCAAGGCGTGAACGGAATCACTTTCCCAAAAGTATAATTCCGACCCTAAACTACAACCGGGTTTTCACGGAAATTTACTTAGGAGATACAATGAAGAAAACAATTGTAATCACAAGTAGGATGATTACAAAACAATGTAAATAAGCCTTTGGAATTATGATGATGATGAAAGTTGCAAAAGAGGTTTCAAGAAAAATATGTTTTTGATTTTTCTCAAGTATATCCAACATATGTTCTTTGAACATATATATATTAAAGCCTAATTCCCCTCAAGAGCCACGAAATTAACTGATTTCTCTAAGCAAAACTGACGAAACCGTCAGTTTCAACTTACTCTCTGACACGCGCCCGATCGGGCCCGCTCTCGCCCGATCGGGCGGAAATTGACGTCAAATCCAACGTCTTCTCGCGCCCGATCGGGAGGTTGTTGCCCGATCGGGCGGCTGCCCCAAATTCCAGAAGTGCATTCTCGCACCCGATCGGGCGGCGGCTGCCCGATCGGGCGGTGAAGATTGCAATTTTCAACCCAGCCTCGCGCCCGATCGGGCGCACCACCACGATCAGGCGGCTGACCGGGCGATGTACAGGGGCAGCAAACCAGAGTTTTTAGTTGATCTTTATCAACCTTTAATCAAGGTTAATTGCTTTAATATTCTATGATAATTAAATTACAACACCATAACCTAAGTAATTCAATTATTTACTTGAAATTTGTCTCCAATTCTCAAAATTATTCAACATTAACCTTACTTCACATATTCAACACATTACAACTCAATTTTATTAAAATTGATATTCTAATCAAGAAGCCACCACACAATAATCAATTCTAAAAAAAAAAAAAATTTAATCACCAACATCAAATATCTCAAAGAAAAAAAAAGTCAAAAACCTAATATAGTCACCTACTTTACAAATCAAAATAAAAGAATCAAATAAACCAAATTCATAAATTTTACCAATCAAAATAAAAAAAATCCAAGAAGAGGAGAAAGAGAAACCTCCAGAATTCTTCAACAGTTGATAATCTTCCCTTTCCTCCAAATCTTCATTGTCTTCTCTCCTCTTCAACTTTTGTGAAAATCTTAGATTCTGCCTTGTAAAAAGGATTGGCAAATTACACGTGCCAAGCTTGTGCTCACGTGCCATGCTTCGTGCTCTCGTGCCATGCTCGTGCTCACGTGTCATTCCCACCTACGGGCAACTCATTAAAAAAAAACACTTGAATTTAAAGAGCTTTATTTATTAAGCAGGTTGAGTAATGTGGTGAATAGGTTGGGTAGTTAATGGGCTCAATTTATGGTCCATAATTTTGGGCCTCGATGGTTGTAGTTGTTGGGCTGAAGTGAGTTTATTGGACAGGCATGGGAACATTTAGAACCATAAATCAGGCTACGAGTAGGAATAGAAATATGCAAAATTACAGTCATTAACACCAACTTTATAAAATTTTGCAATTATTAACAATTTAACACCAACTTATATCACTTGTTGAATTGATACCAATTTGCTACAAAAATTACAAAGTTGACACAAATGACACTAAACAACTAGTTTACGTAACTTTTAACCCTTATACAAGTATAAAATTCCTTCTCAACAATCTTTTGCTATAAAAGTTCTCAATGTAAATTATAATTGAATGTTTAGTGTCCTTAACGTCAATTTTTTTTTTTTTTTTTTTTTTTTTTTTTTTTTTTTTTTTTTTTTTTTTTCACGGGAGGAATAGAAATAAACTAGGAATGTCTATAATTCACTTTTTTTTTAATAAAATGTAGGCCGTTACAATCATCTGAGGAGCTTAAACGGACGCTTGCACAAATGTATGCTTTAACTGCGCAATTTGATGAGCCCGGTGATCTAGGGATTAAGTCCCTGTGCCATAGCATTGATGGTTATGAACCATCCATTCAAGATATAGCATACGGTCTTCTTGGAAAACTGAAAACGGGAGATTGCTTTCAAAATGTGTTGATTGGGGTTGAATCCCCCTTCGAACCTGTTACCAATTGGACCGTTGCTTGGGAATGGCAGGTACTTTATTATATTGTAATTTTTTTTGTTAATTATTAGGCTATATTTTAAAAGATATCTTTAATTATGTTAACTAATAGTGTAATGCTTTGACATAGCGTTGCTCCGAGCTAATTTTTCCCATCGGATGTGAAAATGATACTATGTTTCCTGCCCGACCGTTCGATTTTGTCAAGTTCAAAGAATCATGTCGATCAAGGTTTGGAATTTCGCCGAATCCACGTACACCCATTAGTTTTTTCAAGAGTAAGGTATATTTTTTTGTAATTTGGTACTTAATCATGATTTAATATCACCATTACTTAATTTTAAAACCTTTTCTATTCCAATATAGTGTTATTTGATTTATATTAACTTTTAAATTTTTGTTCAGAATCTTGTTGAATCTCTCACGGAATTTGGAGGAAATATCATCTTCTCCAATGGGTTGAGAGATCCTTTTTCTATTGGAGGGTAAGAAAACATTGCCTATTGATCATGATTTTTATTTAAATTCATAATTAGCGTAATAATAACTTCTAATCTTTACTTTGTACAGAATTTTGGATGATCTATCTGATACCATTGTCGCACTTACTACGACAAAAGGTATGTACATATGTGTATAGCATTGTTTTTTTTTTTTTTTAATTAAATAATTGTGTTTTAACATTTTTCCAAATTTTTTTAGGTACTTTTTGTCTTGATATGACCACCCCAAACATCAACTATGTTGATACAAAATGGTTGATGGAGCAAAGGGAAAAAGAAATCAAGATTTTCCGACAATGGATCGACCACTTCCACCATATTAGTGGATCATACACTACAGGTTGTAGTTTGATTATTATTACTTGGCTACAAATCTTAGTTTTTCTATCTATCAACCTAAATTAGTTTTAATTTGTAATAGTTGGGTATGTAAGAACTTCTAATACACTATAAATATTTATTAGTCTAATTTAGTAATTTACACTCTAACTTTTTCTATAATTTTAAACTCGTTTTATTCTATAATTTACACTCTAACTTCGTATAATGGTTTATAACCATTACTTTGTAATGAAAGACACTCTTTACATTTAAGTTATGTAAATATCATATTTAAAGATATTAGTAATAATATTCCAAATTATTTCTATCTTTCTATATGTCTGCCTAATTATCCAATGATTTTGTTGCATCTTTCTAGACTCAATATATATATATTTACAAGTATTTCAACTTAATGAAAATTTGATTGGCTTTAATTATTTAGTAATTAATTGCTTCAATAAAATTACTCGATTTAGTAGTTAATTCACATGCAAAATACGGAGTACATTATTACCATAAACAATACATAGGAAAATGGAGTAGAATAAAGACAATATGAAAGAGAGTTGCTAAGGAAAAATAGAGAGAAATTGTAAATCATAACATGATGATTTGATCTTTATTTGGTTTATAAGTTAAATTTCAATGTTTTTAGTCGAAATTTAATTTTGAAAACAACAACAGTCTCTACTAATACAGTGTCCGCCTTTAGGGCAGGCACTACATTTACTATCGCAATCTCCCTGGTTACAAGTAGCACCCATGGGTATGCATGTTTTTGGGCACGTTTGTTCCACCCCGCTCGTTATTGTATTGACCAATGGAGAAACTTCTCTGCTAGTGCCACCTGTTATACATAAATATAATAATTTGTTAGTCACAATTAACAAATAAAAAAAAAAGAAAAGACATACAAATCTAAGTTAAAGAAATGACTAAGGCTTATTAATACCGGGTGATTTTATTATAAATACATTAATACCAAATATTTAAAGAGTATCCATTTAGAAAATGAATTTAGCGCTTATATGTAGCTCAATGGTTATATAATATATATATATATATATATATATATATATATATATATATATATATATATATATATATATATATATATATCTATATATATATATATATATATATACATATATACATATATATATATATATACATATATATATATATATATATATACATATATATATATATATATATATACATATATATATATATATATATTAATTTGCGGCAATATTTCTAATGACACAAAAGATGGTCTAGTTATCTTTATGTAAGAAACATATAAATTTCTTGTCAAACAAAATTAAAAATAAAAAACATATAAATTTATTAAAGTGATTCATATAGCATTACAATTATATTGAAACCATAGTTGTAAATAATACAATGCCTATTTAAAGAGTAGACAATTGAACTCACCATAAGGCATACACACCAAAACTATCACCAAAAACAAGGTAACAAAAGCTGACTTTCCAGCCATATTGAAAATATAAGCTCGTTAATTAAGAAAAATGTAGTCACAATATGGGATAAAAAATGAAGAAACGTTTTGCTTTGTGATAGAATTGTTTAAAACTTTAGGTGCTTATATAACTGAGCGACCAATTTATATTTGTAATGTTTTTTTTTCTCTTTATAATAAAGATCTTAAGATTATTAAAAAAAATCACAATGGTATATATTAATCAATCATATCATATATTTTAAGACCAAATCAGATTTTATGACAAAATATTAAATTATATTTTCTGCTTTAAGATGATATATGATATGGAGTAATATTTCCTTACAATTTGCTGTGTGCAAAAGATATTGTATGTTGATTAAGCCTTCTACCAAGCAAATTACTTCGTAGTTTTTGATAAATATATATATTCTCCAAAATTCCTTTCTTAACCACAAATACTTCTTTCTAATTTTGAAAGTTTAAGGCACTTATTACTAATGTACGTGTGGTCAATATAAAATAATATATTTCCTGATATATATAATTAAATGTGCAATATTTTTAGAATCTTGAAATTTCTATATTCTCAAGTACATGCACATTTTTGTTGTTTAATATGCTTGCTAAAGTATGCTTACATAATTTGAATAAAAAAATAAAAACTAGTATGCTTACATAAAATTTAAATATTTGAGATTTTAGTTTATTAGGAAAGATAGTGACGGACTAGGAATTTATGTATGAGGGTATGAAATTAAGCTTAAAGTAATATATGGAGTATTACTATCATTTTTTGGAAACTATATTACGATGAGTTATTAATTTATTTCGCTATTTTATTACTCTTTGTGTATACAATGTATGAATTCTCCGGCAAGGTGTATAAATAAGGTCACTATATTAATGTGAAAAAATTCCTACAAAAATATTAATGTGAAAAAACAATTATCCTAAGACACCAGTTATTTGTGAGACACATGTCGTTTTGGTCGAAAAAAGCTAATGAAAACAAGACATAACATATGAATCAATCAAAATCAATATCAATATGGAAAAAAATCTAGTTTTGTGCTCGTGCGATGTTCGGGTTGTTTATTGAATTTTAAGATAAATTTTTATTTCTACGTTAAATTTCAAAATTAGTTTGTCTTATGTGTGGATGACCACATCGTGTGACCACTTATAAAATAACAAAGTAACCCCTATAACTAACACTGATCAAGTAACCCCCTGTGATACTGATCGAGAAACCATATAACACTGACCAATTAACCCTTATTACACTAACAAAGTATGTAACACCCCCAAATCTCCCTCTACGGAAATACTAGTATAATACGTATAATTATACCGTAGAGATAGACTTAGGCGTATTACCGCCGCGTGATTACGCAAGGCTACTCAACTTACTAAAAATAACAATACTTTGCAGCGGAAACTTCAATACTCTTCTTTATTAATAATAAGCATAATAGTAACCAATGTTATGAGTACTTCAAATAGATACAAGACCAAATTCCTAATTTAGTGAAAACCAATCCCGGGACTCCAATGCATCATTTATTGACTCCAACCTGAAAATAAGCAACACTGCTTACCATTACAGTAAACAGGGCGAACCAAAACAAATAAGAAGTACGGGTTAGCAAAATATGCTAAGTACGGTAAGTGCAAGATAATTAAACTCAATTTATTCGCAAACATGCTTTAAAACCAATTTTCAATAAATAATCCAATAATTCCAAGCTCATGGTTTAAAACCAATTCTCAATAATTCCAATATCAATAATCAATAAAACCAATTCCAATTATTTAAAAACCAATTCCTCATATTAAAACCAATTCCTTTCCCAATTAAGTGTGCACACCCCCCAAGCTAGTCTCCTTATGTTACAAGGTTATTCTTGAGGAAAGACCCGATCATGCAAAGTCCAAGGCCTTATCAATAAACCAAATCCGCATAGTGGGATTACCAACATGCTTATAAAGCATAAATAATAATAAATCCATGATTCAATAAATCCTCTTTTAAATCCAATAATTCAACCTTTAATAATAATAATTCAAACTTCTTTTAATAAATTCAACATGCTTTTAAAATCAATCCTTTTTAAACATGAATAATAAATTAATTATTCAAAACATGTAATAAAAATTAATACTCCAATTTAATTATTAAAACCAATCCTTTAAACATACTTTTAATTCATAAACCATAATTCAATTCAATTTAATTTAATTCATCATAAAATCATTCAAACATGTTATTCAAATCGATCACTTCAAGGTATCTAGCCACCTAACTTACCTTGATCTTCACTTAGCCAACAACACTTCAAAAGAACTCTCAAATAGCTTGATCAAAAACACCCTACAAATAGATATAACCTTAATCAATATAAGGTTAACAAATAATCACAAATAATTAAATTAAACCCTCCCAACTATATGTACATGAACCTCTTAAATTAATTCAACATGAACATTATTAAAATCTGATTTAATATAATTAAAACTAATCATAATAATTTCATATTAATCTCCCATAATAATAATAATAATTGAATAAAAGAAAAGGAGAAGAAAAAAATTGGATTTGCGTAGGAAATAATAGGCAGAACTTTCAGAGGCTATAACTCCAAAAACTGACCAGAAGTGTCACTACCCCAAAAACTGACCAGAAGTGCCCGAAAATTGGCTTCAAAGATAAACAGGATGATTTGTGTAAAATTGAGGAGAAGAAAAGAAGAGAATTGGTGTGAAGAATGTGAGAGGTATGAAAGGGTATTTATAGGCTAGTATGAGCTTGAATTATGGTAGGAAAATGTAGGAAGAATTATGGTAATTAGGGTTTAAGATATTACTTGGAGAAGTGAGCAAAGATTTAAGGAAAGTTTTGATATTTGAAGGGATTGTGTATAATTGAATATGGAAGGTATGTATGTCATGAAAAATATTAAGGAAATTGGGATTGCTTTGGGAATAATTAAGAAGAATTGGATATGAAAAAGATGGAGAATTAGAATTATGGAAAATAGGAGATTTTAGGGAGATAATTATAGATACAAATTACCAAAATATTTTCCCAAAATCTTTATGGGATGGCCGAAATTATTGAGCTTTCCTAAGCTCATATTTTTGGCCTTCCTATTTGGTATTTATGAATATATTTTGCTAGTTTAAAGGAATAAAAATAATTGTGTAAATAATATTTATTGTAATAAATAATTAAATAATAAAATACCAAATATTCACCAAATAATTTAACTAAATAAAAATCAGATTTTCACATAGGAAAATCCGAAATTATTAGCTAATTAATTGGGATTTTCGGACCCATTAAAATAATAATAAAATATAGCTTTTGCCTTAATTAAAATATCCGAAATATATAAAAAAATCCGGTTTTTAAAATAGGATAAATGGATAATAAATCTTATCCAAAATAATGATTAGTTTTCAAAATACTTTTAGAGCCAAAATTCAAATATCATTTTGGCTCCAAGATTTAAATAGTAAGTTGAATTACTAAATACCCTTTTTAGAAAATAATAATTAATTAGGAAAATACGTATGAAAATACGGGGTATTACAGTCTACCCCCCCTTAAAATAAGTTTCGACCCGAAACTTAGCCAAAAGAAACGAAAATTATTTTGAAATTATTGGTTCATGCACATCCTAACTTAACTCAAGACTCCAACTAAACTTAAATAAGACTCGAAATCCCTAAAAATGACTCGAAAAGTAGACACGCGAAACTATATCGCCCTCTACCCCCCTTAGAAGGAGTTACGCCCCCGTAACACGAACACTAACCTTAGGCAAACAGTTCTGGGTAACGTTTCCTCATATCAGCCTCAGCTTCCTATGTAGCCTCTTCAGGTTTCTGATTTGACCACAATACTTTCACAATGCTCACATCCTTGTTTCTTGTGCTCCTGACCTTAGAGTCAAGAATCTTTACTGGTCTTTCCTCATAAGTCAAATTCTCATCCATCTCAATGGTTTCTGGTTGAAACACATGTGTCACATCAGGAATATACTTTCGGATTTGGCTCACGTGGAACACATTGTGAACTCTTTCAAGCTCGTTTGGCAAATCCAACTTATAAGCCACTTTTCCCACTTTCTGAATGATCTCATAAGGCCCTACGTACTTTGGGCTTAATTTCCCTTTCTTCCCGAACCTCATCACACCTTTCATGGGTGAAATTTTCAACAAAACCTTTTCTCCTACTTCGTACTCCTCTTCCCTCCTTTTCAGATCAGCGTAACTCTTTTGTCGATCTTGGGCCGCTTTAATCTTTTCTTGGATCAACTTAACCTGCTTCACCATATCCTCAATCATCTCTGGTCCAAGAACCATAGTCTCACTTATATCATTCCAACATACTGGACTTCTACACTTTCGACCATACAAAGCTTCAAACGGTGCCATCCCAATGCTTGCATGGTAACTGTTGTTATAAGAGAACTCTATCAAATCAAAGTGGTCTTCCCAAGACCCTTGATACTCCATCACACAAGCTCTTAACATGTCCTCTAATGTCTGAATCGTTCTTTCTGTCTGACCATCTGTCGCAGGATGAAATGTTGTGCTCATTAACAACTTAGTTCCCATCACCTTTTGCAAACTTTGCCAAAAGTTAGACAAAAACCTTGAATCTCTATCCGAAATGATATCCGTGGGTACCCCATGGTACTTCACCACAAACTTCACATAAGCTCTTCCTAACTGATCCATGGTCCAAGTACTTCTCATGGGTATGAACGCTACTGACTTCGTTAACCTGTCCACTATCACCCAAATAGTGTCATTTCCTGCCTTGTTATTTGGCAAAGCTCCCACAAAATCCATAGAAATCGAATCCTATTTCCACTTAGGCACCTCCAAGGATTGGACCTTTCCTTGAGGCCTGCGATGCTCAATCTTCACCTTCTGGCATGTCAAACACTTAGCCACAAATTCAGCCACTTCTCTCTTCATATTGGGCCACCAAAATGTCTTCTTCATGTCCTTATACAACTTATCCCCTCCAGGATGCATTGAATAGGGAATATTATGGGCTTCTTCCATCAATATTTGCTTCAAATCACCACGATTCTGCGGTATACACCATCTTCCCTTAAAACGAATACTTCCCTCATCACCAATGGTGAAATCCAACACTTGCCCTTCATCAATCTTCTTCTTTATTGCTTTTAACTTCTCATCTTCCAATTGGCTATCTCATCATAAATGGATGGTTGAACCACCAAGACATTCAACATCCTTGCCACTCCACCATGTTCCATCACCTCTAAGTTCAACTTATGAAATTCCACACACATCTGATCTGGGACTACCATCACATTCACCTTATGTTCTAACTTTCTGCTCAAAGCATCTGCCACCACATTAGCCTTTCCCTCATGATACTGAATATCCAATGTATAATCACTCATATACTCCAACCATCGTCTCTGTCTCCCATTCAAGTGCGTCTGGGTGAAAATGTATTTCAAACTCTTATGATCCGTGAAAATCCTACAAGTCACCCCATACAAGTAATGTCTCCAAATCTTCAAGGCAAACACAATTGCAGCTAACTCCAAATCATGGGTTGGGTAATTCCCTTCATGAACCTTCAACTGCCTCGAGGCATACGCAATCACCCTTCGATGCTGCATCAACACACATCCCAATCCCAACCTCGATGCATCACTACACACGTCATATAGATCACTCCCATCTAGCAAAGCCAGCACAGGTGCTGTGGTCAACCTTTCTTTCAAGATCTTAAATGCCTCCTAACACTCTTGGGTCCATGAGAACTTATGCCCCTTTTTCATCAAACTTGTCATGGGCTTCGCGATCCTTGAAAAATCCTTCACAAACCTTCTGTAATAGCCTGCTAAACCCAAGAAACTCCTTACATCCAACACATTCTTTGGGGTTGGCCAATCACTCACAGCTCGAATCTTGCTTGGGTCCACTGAAACTCCGTCCTTGGAAATCACATGGCCCAAAAATGCTACTTTCTCCAACCAAAACTCACACTTAGACAACTTGGCATACAACTGATGCTCTCTTTAACATGACAACACTTGTCTCAAATGCTCCTTATGCTCTTCTTCATCCTTTGAATACTAGTCGTTGGAGCACGCGCGTTGCGCGTGCCCCCCCCCCCCCCCCGACGACAAGATAAGTAAAATTCGTTGTTGTGTTCGATTTTTGTGATATTCGTGGTTGTGTTCGGGTTTTGTAATGCTACATTAGTTAAATTTTAGTTGCAACTTTGAAATATTTTATATCTCATAAATAAGACCTCAAAATTACAACTAAAAAGTTAACAGAGGTAGTAGCAAGGATACAAGAACTTTCAAGTAGTAACAAGGAGTAGTGATAACGTTTCTACGGGAAATTTTTATGGATAAACAATTTTAATAAGTAAAGTTATCTAGAATTTGTTAGAATTTAAAGATTAAATTTTTTTTTTGATTAATCTAGATATTATTTTAGAACGCAATATGGTTTCTTATTGAGTAACTTAATAATTTTCAAACAGCTTTATCTTAAAATGATTGTGATAATAAGGAACAGTAATAAGGAAATGTAATTTTAAAGGTTAAAGTTATTTAAAATGGATTAAATGCAAAACATATGAAAGAATTGTTTATTTCTTTGTTATTAGTCTACATAATTGGTGCGATCTACACTTCTTCAAAGCTTCTTGTTTTTGTATTTGTATATTTTTTTCTTCGAGATGCATAATGAATTTTAATGCTATTTTTATTCTCGAAATTTGTTTTCCTTGAGTAAATATACAATCTAATTTGGGCAAAAGTAACTGTCTTGGCAAAAAACGTAATGTTTCTCAATAATGAGGTGTAAAATGAATTTTCTTTCGTTTTCTCCCTGACCTCCTCTCTCTCTCTCTCTCTCTCTCTCCTCCCTTTTGATCTCTTTTCAGCCTGCCATCTCTCTTTCTTTTTGTTCCCTTGGCTTTGTCTCCTTGTTCGTTTTTTTTATAACTTTGAAAATTATAGGCCGCAGTTTCTCCTCTCTCAATCATTCCTTATTTTTTATTGGTCGAAACTCTTTCTCCGACTTTCATTTTTTTCTTTCCTAATCCCTCTTGTCCCTGTTCCATCTTTAAAAATGCTCTGAAAATTATAAGTTGCACTTGTTCTCCCAATCCAAATCCTCCGTCTTCTTTATCCTCCCCAGCTTTTCTTTATATTTCTCTTTTTCTTTCGGCCTCCTTCCCCCTTCACTTTGTCTCTAGTCCCCTTTATATCTTATTGCTCTATGGCTTCCTTTTTTGACCTTTCTCTCCCTCTTCTGGGGCTCTTTCTCTTACTTTCTTCCTCTTAGGCGCTTTTTCTTTCACTTTATCTTTTCTCTTAACTCCTCTCTCATGGCCTTTATTTCTTTCACTTTCTCCTAGACCTCCTCTCTCTCGTCCTCCCTTTCGTTATCTCCTCAGCCCCCTCTGTATCTTTTTCGGCCCACGTTCTCTTTCAACCCTTCTATTTCCCAACTCCTTCCCTCTTTCTCTCCCTTTTCTCCCTCCTTCCCTCTCTCGTCCTATCCCTCTTTGCCTCTTTCTCTTCCCCCTCACTTTCTCCTCCATTCTCCTATCTTCACATGCCCTTTCCTCTTTTAGTCTGCACTCTCTCTTTTCCATCCCCCTTCTCTCTTGTTCCCATTTTGTATCCTTCCCTTCTCTTTCCTAACTCTCTCTCTCTCTCTCTCTCTCTCTCTCTCTCGTATGTGATGCGTGTCATTTTGACATTTATTTTCTAGTCATGTTCCTAGATTTTTGGTTAATTCCTTTAAAATTTAGTGTCTTTATTTATGTTTTTGATATTTTATGGCTTATTTGTCCTTTGTGTATTTTTTATACATTATTGGGGTCATTTTGGAAGATAAAAAGATGAACAAAATAATGGGATTTAATATCTTGCAAAGAAACAACCTAGTATATGCAAACTAAAGGAAATGTTACGTATGAATCCAATACGTTCTACCTTAAGGTTGAATTCATTTTCTAAATATTATCAATTAGATTGACACGCTATACAAATTATCAAATTAGTACTGAATTTTTATCATATGAAATTGGCAATTAATTAATCATCTCTTTCTCCCCTTCCCTCTCTCCTTTCCTTTCCTTTCCTATCTTATAATTTTCGATCAAAATTTGTAAAGTTAATCTTTATTTGTATCCCCAGTTCTCACTCATTCTCTTCTCTCTATCCTTCTTTTGTTACATAGTCGTTAGAGCACGCGCGATGCGCGTGCCCCCCCCCCCCCCCCCCAAAACGGTAAGATAAATAAATTCGTGGTTGTGTTTGGTTGTTGAGATACTCATTGGTTGTTTTTGGGTTTTATAATAACAAGGATACATGAATTTGTAAGTACTAACAAGGAGTAGGGATAAGTTTCTATGGGGACATATCTATGGAAAAACAATGATTATAAGTGAACTTATTTAGAATTTGTTATAATTTAAAGATTTTTTGTAAAAGTTATACTATTGTTTTAGATATTAATTTAGAATGCAATATGGTTTCTTATTGAGTACCCCCCGGTTAAAATATGTAAGATTCCTGGTTGTTATCGTATTTCGTAGTTTGGGATGTTATTAATATTATGATTAAGGGATCTTATTTGTATGGTAAACACTAGCTTGTTTTTTAAGTTCTTCATATCCCTTCTTACTTTATGATATACCCTTTCTCTTATATTTCTCCCTTGTCTTATCTCATTTTCCTTTTCTATTCATCCTTGCTTTCTTTCACCGTCTGGTTCCTTTTTTCTCTTCCTTATCCACTCTTCTTGTATAGTTTGAGCGGTTTAGTAAGTCGCTCTCTCTCTCTCTCTCTCTCTCTCGACCCATCTCTCTTTCTCGACTCATCTCTCTCTCTTTATCACTATATCTCTCTCTTCCTGCCCCTCTTTCTCTTAAATTCTCTATTTCAATTCACACAGCCCTGCTCACGCCCACCACCAAACTGCAACACCCCTGCTCCTCACCGCAACAAATTCCGGCTACCATTTAGCGCTCTAGCTTTATTCGATCTTTCGACCTCCTCTTACTCTCTTGGCCCTTTTTCTCTCTCTATGTCACTTTATTTTTCCCAACCCTTCTTTCTTATTCTCTCTCTTCTCCTAGATTCTTTTTCCCGTCTCTTGGCTCCTCTCTCCCAGCCTTCTTTGTCTATCCCTCGACATGCCCTTTACTCTTAGCTCATGGCCGACCTTTTCTCTTTCTTTTTTGACCAACCTTTTCTCTTTCTTTTTTTGACCTATCTTTTCTCTATTTCATATCACCTTTCTCTCTCAGCCCCTCTTCCCTCCTCTCGCGACCTTGCCTTCTTTCTCTTTCCTAGAACCTTCATCTCTCAACCCCCCTCTCGATCCCTCTCACTCTTTCTCTCGGCATTGCCTTCTTTATCTATCTATCCATTATTTATCTTTCTCCTGGCCTCTTTGTCTCTCCTGATCCTTCTTTATCTCTCTCTCTCTTCTGCCCTTTTCATTCTTGGCTCTCTCTTTCTCTCTCTTTTTCTCTCGACCCTTCTCTTCCTTTCCCATCCCCCCTCTTTTTTTTTCTCTCCCTCTCTTCCTAATTCTTTCTCTCTATCTCTCTTTCTCTCCTCTCTCGAGTCTCTCCCACTGAATTTTGTAGTCATAAATTTGTAACTTTATTCTTGTCAATTGTTCTAGTAAGATTTTTTAAATTGTATGGTTGTTTAGTATATATATATATATATATATATATATATATATATATATATATATATATATATATATATATATATATATATATATATATATATATATATATATATATATATATATATATATATATATATATATATTTGTGCGTGTGTGTGTGTGTGTGTGAATCGAATTCATTATTATTGTAAGGAATGAGGATTAATCGGTAAAATTATACTTATGTACTAAGTAATAAAAATGTTTTTGATACATGTTTATTACATTTTATTTAATATATTTATGATAATTATAAGTTATGGTTCACTTAATAATTATGCTCAAGATTTTTTCTTAATTAACATTATTCAGTTGTTCTTGTATAGTTTAACAAAAGAGCTTTTATAGGTTCGAATAGCAGAGGATATTGACTTTGAATATTGTTAGTTAATTAAACATGTAACTAACTCTAAAAGGACTAAAATTAAACAAAGCATGTTTGTGTTTTTTTCACGAGCATTAAGTAGGTTATAGATTCCTTAAAATTAATTATTAAGGGTACATATGTGTAATGTGGAGTTAGAGACAGAAAAATTAGTTGAGAATTATAATTGAAAGGGAAGGAGAAACTACAGGATTGATGTCAAAAAGCATCATTAGTACAAAAAAAGAAAAAGGAAAAAAAAAATGACAACTCATAAAAAAGGGCGATATTGTCAAAAGTATTAAAATAAGATTTAAATTTTTACTTACCTATTAAAGAATGCAAACTATGTAATATGAGACCCTGAGACTGAGGGAGCAATACCTAAACTTGTGCTTAAGTAAATAAGTCTCATTGCAATCAAGTTGAGCCGATAATGAGTGATTCCAAAATTCATCGTATTGTTAATGACGACATTAGTAATTAGCTAATTAATGATTACAAAATTAACACTTCTATTTATAATAACTTTGTATATGGGGTATATTTCAAACCCATTGGACATTTTAATTTGTTCAAGTACCCTAAGAAACTGATCTTTCCTGTTTGCTTTTCTTTTATGTATCTCTTCCTCCATTAGATTTTCGGCCTTTTGCAAAATCTGAATTATATATGAAATTGACATAAATAAATGTTAATAGAAATTGATCAAAGAAATGAATCTGAATACATCATAATTACATTAAAAATCTACAAAGTTTCACAATGGATTCATAGATCATTAAGATGTGTTTTAACAACGGTACGTAGGTGACAGCTGACATGTAATAGAAGTTCTCCAATTGCAGAATAGATGGTTGCAAATTCTGCCTCTGAATCATCAATAGCTAGTTGTAGTTGAGCTCTAGAGTGGTTAGCCACATCAACTTTTCTCGTGTATACTTCTATGCATTCTTGTTCA
Organism: Chenopodium album; assembly: GCF_948465745.1. Classification (NCBI taxonomy): domain Eukaryota; kingdom Viridiplantae; phylum Streptophyta; class Magnoliopsida; order Caryophyllales; family Amaranthaceae; genus Chenopodium; species Chenopodium album. The sequence goes on from NC_137837.1 coordinate 71,570,553, forward strand.
AGCTCAAGCTCAAGTTCAAGTAACATCTTGGCCCTAGACATTTCAGCCTTGCCTACTTTATCCCAAAAGTATCTGAATAAAACAGTTGAATAAAAAAAATTAGAGCTAATCACGGATGAAAACACGATAAACAGTTAGCTTGTATTGTACCCAAAGTTCATAGAAAAGAGACCTACAAGTAGTTTCCTCTTGTGAAAGAGGAGCATTCAGATACATTTGTTCTTTTTTGTTTGCTTATCTCAGTAACAGATATATCTGCAGGTTAATAATTTCGTGGTTACAAATATCTCTTAATATGGGTGACATTTAGATTGCGAACATATATTTAAGAAATCTAAATGATGACGAAGGCATATGCAAAAACTGATACTTTACATTCAAGATACTTAATTCTACTATTCTAGCTGCCTTAAAAGCTTATACACTTAATTTGGTATAGAGTGCTGGGGCAAAGAATGGCCTAGACTTATATACACAAGGCACAATATAATGAAAAAATACACTAACCTACATACACATCAGAAAACAATGCAAAGAAATAAACCAAATCTGATATAACATAGACTCGGCCTTTATGATGTTTATGTGTAGCTTAAGCTAACTCACAAAGTCTGTCCCATAACTTCCTGGCTTGCGCTTGTGAGTAGCTTGGTGTATCATATGTCAGAAAAATGAACGCCTTAAATTACCCTCCCCTTTTTAATAATCAAAAGAGATAATGCAATACATATCTATTGCCTTTATTATCTCCCCAGGCTCTTCCCTCCAATTCATCAACCCAAACACAAAGCAAAAGGGATCTGAAGCCTTATGTATCAAGTTAGTAGGATGTATGCAAATATTTAAACTAAGCATTTAAAACTTATTCGCCTATAAAATTTAGGTTGGTTTACTTAAATTAAAGTATTCTATAACAAATTTGGTAGCTCATACACTAAGTTATTCAAAGCTCGTCCAAAAGGTGGTGACTAAAAGAAAACTATGTATGAATTTAATAAAGGACCATCAAAAACTTGTTAATTGTAATTAGTAACTGATATTTGATGACCTATAAATATAGGTGTTAGTTTTTCCTCAAAGTATTTGTTGTAAAGTGATTTGACAATGAATTTAAAATAGGATTGTCAGATCAATGAATATGTCATAAAACTATAGTAATAGTCAATGAACTTGAATTGCCTCCCAGTAATCCAATATTGAGGAAAAACTAACACCTAAACTATAATAATCAATATTGGGCTAACACATAATTAAAGAATATGTCTGTGATTTAAACTTCTTCTTTTTTTTTTTTTTTTTTTTTTTCCCCAATTTAGCATCACCTTAGTTATTATCATGTTGCAGAAAACTATAGAATAAAGCTATTTTTTTTGCACTTCTTGTTGATAATCTGAAGTCTATATCATGCTGTTCCTGTCACCAAGTTTGCTGAAACTGCTGCTAAGCCTATTATGAGCACTCCTAAGAAAGAAGAAGCTGAGGAGGGCTCTTCCAATCAGGCATAATGAGTCATGTACAGAGAAACCAAGAAGTAATTCTAGAAGTAGTAAACTAATATTCTTAAATATTTCAATTAAACATGCACATCACAAGAACTTTTTCATTTTCACAATATAAGATCAGTACCATGTTCTGCCATTAATTTGGTTTAACAGCAAAATATGCAAATGATAGCATATGACCATCATCGTTTTGCAGAGAAAGATAAAAGGAGGGCAAAAGAGAATGCAAAATAGTTAGGAATCCATAAAGTTGGGATTTAAAAGAGTTTAAATGGGAAGGGGATTTCAAAGATAAAAAGGCTTCAAGAAACCTTAACATGCACCTATACAGTTTGTTTCATATATATAACTGCAAAGATGTTTTGTGTTTAAAGCCCAAAAAAACATTACAGTGAGAGAAAACTCGAATACATCAGGCCATTGAATACATCAGGCAATTGAATATAGGTCCACAAACCATTCGGAGGATTAAGCTCAATTAACTTTATTTGATCTAGCTGTTTAGCAAGTTAGTTTGAAGATCATACTGTAGTTGGTCCAACCAGAACCATACTGCTGACCTTTTGCATTTTAAACAAAACCCAGTGAATAAAGCATTACAGAAATATAGAAAATAAGCACATAAACCATAATCTAATCCCACAAATCATGTCAAGAATCATAATTTAGCATCCACAACCATAAAACAATCACCAAATTATGAAAACAATCACCCAAAAATATTATTTAATATCAAAATGTTATAGGAAGGTATATTCTTAAAATGCATTCATGAAATAGTTTATAAGAAAACATATGCCACTCTGCTCCTACTTATTTGCTCTCCAAAGAAAAATAAATCAATACACGAGAATGGACTCAACGATCCACTATGTCTATATTATTTGACTCGATAAATTACAATGTAATAAAACATATTTTTTTACTCCAGATTTCACCAAATTACTTCCATAAATGAATTATAATATCTTACAGCACTAAGAATTGGCAAAAGGTCAGATTATCATTATATTAATCCTAAGAAGCAAATTTGTAGCAAAAATTGAATGTTTAGAATCTTGCCTGGCATAAATGGTCAATAAGTCCTTCACCTTGAATTTTCTGCACATGCACATCCATGACATGAAAGACTGGTAGATTAGAAGTATATTCAGAAGGCATCATAAACCCTAAAAATTGATTGCTAATTAAACAAGCTAGGTATTTACTCACCATCCATGAAACATCCATCTTCGCCTGAAACATAAGCTCTAGTCAATATGAAACTGAAATCGGGGAGGGTTTGGATTGGTTCGAAAAGAATTTCATTCCTTGCACTGCTAACCTGAATATGACCGAAAGTTTAAACTTTCAGATACATCAAACTGATAGTCCTCTATAATATAATATCAAAACATATTCCAAAATTATAACAGGTGATATTCCTAGGCTTACAAACATATTCTTGATCAACAACCAAAATAGCAAAACGCTAAATTATAATGCATCCTTTTGGGACAATGGGACATATTCCGCATTTCCAGTTTAGGAAATGTTTAGATAGTTCTTTTAAGATACATTATAATCCATTTAAAGATAAACCAAGACTGGAAATATAAGAATATCTACCTGTATTATAGTGGCACTCTCAGAAGTACCAAGCCAAAACATACAAGAGCAACCAAATAATAGAAATTCGAAATTGAACAATACAAAAACAAATTCCACAAATTGATTATTACTGATTCTTGAACAACATAACACTGAGCTTACCAATTTAGTTACCACTCAAAACACTCACCAATTTACTAAAAACACCTCTGATTTGACAAAAAAAAAAAAAATCCTAACATCAACTGAGCTTGTTTCTCAATCAATCAAATTAAAATTCCATCAATTCCACAAAACACAAACAAACATCAACAACAACACACAAATCACAACAAAGATCATAAATAAATCATTACATTATAGAAATTAATCAAAAAAATAAATAACAAATCGACCATGCGATAATACTTGAGTATCTTCACTTGAAACTCGAATCCACCAAACCTGGGTCCATCTTCCTCCTTGCAAAAATTAAATTTTTAACATCTAAAACACCCATATAACGTAAAATAGTGAAATTAATAATAAAATAAAGTCAATATCTTGAAAACTTATAAGACTAATACCTTAATTTTGGTGGGGTTGAATCAAAGATCCAAAGTAATCTCCTCTTTCTGGAAAAATACTGAAGAACATAAGGAGTGACCTGAATAGCAACAACCCATGCTTCGAACATCAATCCGTGGGATCAAAGCTGCGGCAGAGCTTCTTCCTTGCTTGGTTTCTTCTGGAAAATTCCTTCGAACACTTTGCTTTAGGAAACCATTTGAAATCAAATTCAATGAAAAAACTACATGAAAAGCCCATAAATAAATAAAACAACCTTCATATAAAAGGTAAAATCTAATCAAGGAGATGAACATCAAAGTATCGAACCAATTAGAACAAGAAAGATAAATGAACCTTAACAACCGCGTCGCCAAAACCGATGAAATTGAAACACTGAGAAGAATCGAAGCCCAACGCCATGGTTTTTCAAGGATGATCGGTGGTTTTGAGCTCATCGCCAAAATTGTTAAAGGAGGACATATTTTCTCTCTCTAGGTTTCTCTCTCCTTGTTTCCCATTAAGAATTCTGAGCCTTTTTTTTTAGATGAGAAGGAGGAAAGAGAAGGAAGTTTGTGAGGAAGTCGGTGAGAGAGTAAGGGGCAAGTAAAGTCGGTGGGAGAGCACGCAGCAGGCATCAACAAATAGGAATAAGGGGCAAAATTGGCAATTCATTAATTTTAGGGGCAAGGCTGTAATAGCACCACAAAGTACTATACACCAGCTACAATAAATTATTTTGCATGTTTATAAGGGTTATACATATCAAAATATCATCAATAAACACCACTACAAACTTGTCAAAGTATGGCCTGAAAATCCTATGCATCAAGTCCATGAACACTGCAGGTGCATTGGTCAAACCAAATAGCATAACTGTGAACTCATAATGACCATAACGGGTCCTGAAAGCACTCTTTGCAATATCTTGCTCCGCAATTCTCAACTGGTGATAACCCGATCTCAAATCTATCTTTGAGAATACCCCTGCTCCTTTCAATTGGTCAAACAAATTATCGATCCTTGGTAATGAATACTTATTCTTCACTGTCACCTTGTTCAACTCTCGATAATCTATACACAACCTCATACTTCCATCTTTCTTCTTCACAAACAATACAAGAGCTCCCCAGGGTGATGAACTAGGCATAATATAACCTTTCTCCAACAAATCATCCAACTGGGTCTTCAACTCCCTCAACTCAGTTGGAGCCATCCTATATGGAGCCTTAGAAATAGGTCCAGTTCCAGGCACTAGATCGATAGTGAACTCAAAATCTCTCACTGGTGGCTTACAAGGAATCTCATCCGGAAACACATTTGGAAACTCTTCTACAACAGGAATACCCTATTTACCTTTCTTTTCCTCACTTTAACCTCTTGAACACTACACAAAAACAAAGGACAACCCTTCTTAACCAGCTTCTGTAGTTACATTGCAGACACAATTCTCAACCCTAAGCTTTTCCCTTCCTTTTTATACACTACTTTGGTCTTACTGGGGCTAGTCAAGGTGACCTTTTCAGCCGCACAATCAATTTTTGCTTCATACTTTCCTAACCAATCCATACCAAGAATCACATCAAAGTCATTCAAGTCAAACTCGATCAAATCAGCCAGAAACTCAACCCTAGAGATGGAAATAGGCATACTCAAAAACAATCTCGAACAACTCCTCACTTCCCCAGACGGAATAGACACATCTAGAGAAACTGACTCAGGACTCTCTAACCCGAGACTCCCAACTACTTCCTTAGAAAGAAAAGAATGCGACTCCCCTGAATTAAACAAGACTTTCATAGGAAAAGAACTTATAAAGAAAACACCAATTACCACATCATTAGCAAACTCAGCCTGCCGACTAATCATCACGAACACACGACCCTTTGGGGCACCTCCCGCACCGCTACTAGTTCCAGCCTTGGTTGTAGGTCCACTAGACTGAGGTGGTTTACTAGGTGCACTAGACTCTTTCACCTTCCCAGACTTAACATCAGCTTCCTTCTTGAAACACTCATACTCACGGTGTCCCAACTTCTGACAGTAACGACAAGTTACCGGGTTTCCCTCACAGTACTTCCCTGGGTGGTCTTTCTCACACCTCTTGCAGAAATACTTCCTCTTGGGCTTCTCACCCATTTGGTTCCCATTCCCTTTATGGTTGGATGACTGTCCCCCATTCCCCTTCCCAAAGTTCCCCTTGTTGTCCCTCCTATCTCCAGAATTCCATTGGTTATTTCCATTAGGCTGGTGCCTCTTTTCACCCCCGTGAAAAGAGTCTGGGTTCTTCATTTTCTCTCCCACCTGCTCCATCTCCCTCCCCTTAATTCCGTACAGATGGGCTGCACGACCATAGACTTCATCTAGGGTCTCAAAAGTCACTCCCCCTAGCTTCCTTTCGAGGGTCAAGGTTAGGCCTTGCTCAAATCTTTGAGCCTTAATGGTTTTAGTAGGGACTACTTCCGGGGCAAACCTCATCAACTAAATGAACTTGTTGTAGTATTCACTAATTGACATGTTTCCCATTCTTAGGTTGGTAAACTCCATACACTTTTGCTTTCTAAGGTAGGAAGGGTAAAACTTTTCTCTCAAGGCTTCCTTGAACTCATCCCACCCAAAGTTTGGTCTTTTCAGCAACTAATCCTTTCTTTGGGCCCACCATATGTCAGCTTCCTCCCTCAAGTAGTAAACCCCATTGTTCACCCTCAGCTCACTTGGGCAATTGATAGCATCAAACAGCTTGTCAAACTCCCTAATCCAGTTTTCAAGGCTGGCTGGGTCCTCTTTTCCCAAGTAAAAGGTGGTTTAGCTGCAGCTACCCTCTTAAAGACTTCACTATAGGCATCAAGCTCAGGATTTTGGTGTTCCCTATTCACCACTATCGTGATGTTCTCAGTAATTTGGGTCAACTACTTAAGGACCTTTCCAACTTTGGAACCAGTGCGCTTACTCCTTAAATGTTCCCTCATTCTTGGAGACATAATTCCTGGGTATGAGTAATACACTTGGAAATCAAAACAAGTTCTACTCATACAAGCATTTAATTAACTTAATAACATAGAGAAATTTCAAATAATTCATTTTATTTCATTAATAATTAATTAAAATACTACTTTGTCACTTAGGACAATTATTGAAACATGAAACAAAAACATAGTTAAAAAACAATCAAATAACACTATGGGCATAACCATCTTCAATAGAATCATAATCTGGATCATCACTTCTATTGCTTGGTTCGGCCATGAGAGTTGGGTTATAACCACTATAGCTTGGAATAAGGCTTGATGAGCTTGACCCAGATTTACTTATATTTCTGTCTGGGGCAGGAGTGTAACTTGGGCTTTTTGTTGGACTTACATCCCCACAAGGTTAGCTTGAAGAAGCTTTGGGGTTTTGGGCTCTTTCTTTTGCAGCTTGAGAACGAGTTATGGGCCTTTTAGCAATGTGGAATTGGGCTTTTGGGCTAGAATGTTTTGAAGATTCAGAGCTCAAAGATTGGCTAAGAGAAAGGTAATGCTTGCTCCTACCAAGAGGTGGTACGGACTCATCACTAGATTCCACATACTCATGTCGCTTCTTTGGGTATGAAAAAGGTACTTGGGCATTTAAGAAGTACATTTGGTCATTAGGTCCAAAGGTTCGATCTTTTGGGATCGTAGGAATTTTCACATTTTTCCTTCTAGGTTCATACTTGCGCTCCACATAGTGCAAGTACCTCTTAAGGCTAGACATAGTTGCTAACCACTTCCCTTCATGATGGTGCTTCTCATTCCACATTCCGTCTTCCTTAATCACATCCTCATATTTGTCAAAGAGAGGTTGGTATTTCTTAATTCTAGGCAAATGGGCCAAGGCTAGAAGAACCCTCCAAGGTTGTTGGGTCAAGACTTCCTCACCATCCTTCTCATAAAGGGTCAAGGCCAAAGTACAAATTCCAGTTATGAAATCATTAAATGTGACTCCACTATCTTTCAAGTAATGAATGTCAAAATATTGGTGTCTCATTGCATCAATCATTTTCATATGTTTCACACACACATGCAAAACAATTAATTAAGTGTCAAATAACCCAAACAATCCAATTCAAAATCCATTTGCAAAAAGCAATTCATATTCAACCAAACATAACTCAAGATTACCCAACCATGGGTAATAACTCAAAAATACGGGGTATTACAGTCTACCCCCCCTTAAAATACGGGTTCTTCCTTTTCTCTCCCACCTGCTCCATCTCCTTCCCCTTAATTCCGTACAGATGGGCTGCACGGCTATAGACTTTATCTAGGGTCTCAAAGGTCACTCCCCCTAGCTTCCCTTGGAGGGTCAAGGTTAGGCCTTGCTCAAATATTTGAGCCTTAATGGTTTCAGTAGGGACTACTTCCGGGACAAACCTCATCAACTCAATGAACTTGTTGTAGTATTCACTGATTGACATGTTTCCCATTCTTAGGTTGGTAAACTCCATACACTTCTGCTTTCTAAGGTAGGAAGGGTAAAACTTTTCTCTCAAGGCTTCCTTGAACTTATCCCACCCAAAGTTTGGTATTTTCAGCAACTAATCCTTTCTTTGGGCCCACCATAAGTCAGCTTCCTCCCTAAAGTAGTAAACCCCATTGTTCACCCTCAGCTCACTTGGGCAATTGATAGCATCGAACAGCTTGTCAAACTCCGTGATCCAGTTTTCAAGGCTGGCTGGGTCCTCTTTTCCCAAGTAAACAGGTGGTTTAGCTGAAGCTACCCTCTTAAAGACTTCACTATAGGCATCAAGCTCAGGATTTCGGTGTTCCTTATTCACCACTTTCGTGATGTTCTCAGTAATTTAGGTCAACTACTTAAGGACCTTTACAACTTTGGAACCAGTGCGCTTACTCCTTAAATGTTCCTTCATTCTTGGAGACATAATTCCTGGGTATGATTATTACACTTGGAAATCAAAACAAGTTCTACTCATACAAGCATTTAATTCACTTAATAACATAGAGAAATTTCAAATAATTCATTTTATTTCATCAACAATTAATGAAAATACAACTTTGTCACTTAGGACAATTATTGAAACATGAAACAAAAACTTAGTTAAAAAACAATCAAATAACACTTTGGGCATAACCCTCTTCAATAGAATCATATTCCGGATCATCACTTCTATTGATTGGTTCGGCCACGAGAGTTGGGTTATAACCACTATAGCTTGGAATAAGGCCTGATGAGCTTGACTTAGATTTACTTCTATTTCTGTCTGGGGCAGGAGTATAACTTGGGCTTTTTGTTGGACTTACATCCCCACAAGGTTGGCATGAAGAAGCTTTGGGGTTTTGGGCTCTTTCTTTTAAAGTTTGAGAACGAGTTTTGGGCCTTTTAGAAATGTGGAATTGGGCTTTTGGGTTAGAATGTTTTGAAGATTCAGATCTCAAAGATTGGCTAAGAGAACGGTAATGCTTGCTCCTACCAAGAGGTGGTACGGACTCATCACTAGATTCCACATACTCATGTCGCTTCTTTGGGTATGAAAAAGGTACTTGGGCATTTAAGAAGTACATTTGGTCATTAGGTCCAAAGGTTGGATCTTTTGGGATCGTAGAAATTTTCACATTTTTCCTCCAAGGTTCATACTTGCGCTCCACATAGTGCAAGTCCCTCTTAAGGCTAGACATTGTTGCTAACCACTTCCCTTCATGATGGTGCTTCTCATTCCACATTTCGTCTTCCTTAATCACATCCCCATATTTGTCAAAGAGAGGTTGGTATTTCTTAATTCTAGGCAAATGGGCCAAGGCTAGAAGAACCATCCAAGGTTGTTGGGTCAAGACTTCCTCACCATCCTTCTCATAAAAGGGTCAAGACCAAAGTACAAATTCCAGTTATGAAATCACTAACTGTGACTCCATTATCTTTCAAGTAATGATTGTCAAAATATTGGTGTCTCATTGCATCAATCATTTTCATCTGTTTCACACAAACATGCAAAACAATTAATTAAGTGTCAAATCACACAAACAATCTTATTCAAAATTCATTTGCAATAAGCAATTCATAATTCAACCAAACATAACTCAAGATTACCCAACCATGGGTAATAACTCAAAAATTCGGACCTCTAGACCACACTCTAAGGTGTTTTAACACCAACTTTAATGCACACATAATCGCATACTCAAGTTTCAAACAATTTTAATTCTTTTTATTTTCGAAAATAATAAATATGTACTTGAATTGAGATTAAAGGACGGTCGAGCCCGCGTCTCCCAGGAAAGTTACCTACGACGTTGAGGCGAGCCTTTCCTAGACAGAGAGTCGTACCTATTGTAGGCCTCCATAGAGAACTTAAGAATCCTTTTCTCCTTCATCTTTCCACAAATAAGAAAATAGTTTTTTAAGTAAAAATAAGGCTTTTGACTCACACACAAATGCGAAACTCTATCTATCCTATATGCCCTCTTAAGTCTACCAGCAATTTTAATTACTAGTCCAATTTTAATCTTTTTAGGACCTTGAAATCTGATACCACTTTGTAACACCTCCAAATCTCCCTCTTAGAAAATACTAGTTAAGCAGGTTGAGTAATGTGGTGAATAGGTTGGGTAGTTAATGGGCTCAATTTATGGTCCATAATTTTGGGCCTCGATGGTTGTAGTTGTTGGGCTGAAATGAGTTTATTGGACAGACATGGGAACATTTAGAACCATAAATCAGGCTACGAGTAGGAATAGAAATATGAAAAATTACAATCATTAACACAAACTTTATAAAATTTTGCAATTATTAACAGTTTAACACCAACTTATATCACTTGTTGAATTGATACCAATTTGCTACAAAAATTACAAAGTTGACACAAATGACACTAAACAACTATTTTACGTAACTTTTAACCCTTATACAAGTATAAAATTCCTTCTCAACAATCTTTTGCTATAAAAGTTCTCAATGTATATGTAGACTATAATTGACTGTTTAGTGTCCTTAACGTCAATTTTTTTTTACGGGAGTGTAGACACCCATTTGTGTCTCCCCAAAATCAAACCCAGTGATGAGTACCTTTCACGTCGAACCATAATCGAATGAAGCGAAAGTGTGGAAAGTTTAGTGTTGCGGATAGTTTTAATTTCTTTTCTTTTCTCTCTGTTTTTGAAAACTTATTTTAAGAAAACAGCCTATCCGGTTTGGTTGGTCCATGATATGGGTCCAATAGTAGTGTAGTTGGACGGGGCTTGACAAGAGCTTTCCAACGATATATTATAAGCCCAATTCCGATGAATATTGAGGAAGTTATGGCCAATTTACCAAACTGGGCCCGGTTTGAGCCTTATGTGCGGCCCAATGATCTAGAGGAGGGCCTAATATGATTTATCATTCCTAATGAAATTAGGAATGGTTTTAGTCTTCTAGATTCTTCTAGAAGGTTCTTTTCATTCCTAATTCAATTAGCATTGATAAATTGACTTTTGTTGACTTTTCAGAGTTTTAATTAAAATCAAAAAGCATTTTCGAGGAAAAGATACGATTTTATCCTCCAGTACGACAAAACTTATCTGATTTTCAAAAACGCATCAAAAACAGGCATGGCGCCTGACTCCAGGCATTGGCGCCTGGAACCGGCCTGGCGCCTGGCGCCAGCCAATGGCGCCTGGTGCTAGCCATTGGCGCCTGGCGCCAATTAGCTGGTTCTGGTGCCAGCTCTGTTTTGCGTGCGCCAACCTAGTTTTGCGTGCGCCAAGTACTCTGTTTTGATATTTTATCTTTTTGGCTGATTTCTCTATAAATAACGTATTAAAAACTCCGGTTTCATTAACAAATTCTCACGAATTCTCATCTACAATCAGTTTTCATTCACAATCATTAATTCTCTAATTCTCTTTTAATTCAATCATTCTCTCTTAATCTTTCATCAATTCTCTCTTTTTCTAAACTAGTCTTTTACATACAAAAATTCCGCATTCGCATGATCTAGATACACTTAGCCATATTCGAAGTTGCCTTCGCCCTAGACGTGAAAGGTTTAATTTCTGAGGGTTTGGTCCCTAATCTCTCTTTCAATTATTTAATTTAATTGTTTTGATTATTATTTTCTTTGAAGTTACTAACGTGTGTATTTTGTTATTAGAAAGAGGTATGAGGCATCAAAGTAAGTACTTTAATGGTTTTTTTTATTGATATTATGATGTAGAAATCATGTTTATATTATGATTCCTAGTATCATGTCTATGGTAATTTTAATATTAAATATGATTGTTACGATGCTTCCTATATTCTTCCTTATATTTATTCATGTTAGTATCATGTTAGGGATAAAGATTTGATTTTTATTGCTTAGTGACATGCTAAGGTTTGTTATTAATCTTGTTTGTATCATGCCTAGGATCTTGCTATTATTATGCTTTAATATTCACATGAACATATATTATTATGATTATAATAGTTATGATTTATGATGATTATGAATATTATTATTATTTTTTATTATAATCTTATTATTAATATTATTTATTATGTTGCTTGATATTTATTGTTATTGCTTGATCACATTTTTTATTGCATGTTTAAAGGGAATTTGGTACTTGTAATCACGCTTAATAAGATAATTAATAATCTTGTTTAGGGTTAATTGTGATTATAATTCAAGTGATCGCCAATAATAGATTCGTTTGTGCATTAATATTAAACCAACATAGATAAACAGGTTTAGGGTAACCTATTGATTGCATGTTAGTCAGAAAGCGCACATGAATACGATCAGAATAAAGTAGAGGCCTATTATTAGGGCAGGTTCAATCTCTTTTAGGTTGGATTTGTACCTTCATCCCCGAACCCTTATTTGGTTCTAGACCTTATGGAGTTGACGATCTCTTGGATCGTTAAGGGGTGTAACCTTCACCCTGTGAACGGTTTACAAGTTCCTAAAACTTGTTGGCGACTCTTTTGCTCTATCTTCTTCCCTTTTGGACGCCACCGTACTTTAGTGTATGATCACAGTGGGGTTCAAGATAGTGGGATTAAATATTGAAATATTCCCTACAGTTTTTGGCGACTCCACTGGGGAGGATTTCTATTTTAATTCCTGAATTTGTTTCGGCAATGATTTAGAATGAGTGGATGAGACTCGAAACGTTCTAAGTATTTCATGTGCGTAATTTTGATTAACATTATTGTCATATGCATAAAAAAGATCTCATTGGAAAGACCATCCATAATGAGTTAAAAACATAGGATTTTATACGTAGGAAATTTGAGAAATATCATTCACAACTAGGACCGAAATAACACCGCGTGAAACTGGAAAATTTTATCGAGCATAGAAAGCTGCTGAGGCATGTGGGAAGTAGCGTTAGGGGCCAGAGCTTGGCGCCAGAATTTTAGTCGTAGGGCCAGACGCCAGTATTGGCGCCAGACGCTACAATTAAAAGCTGGCGCTAGTCTCTGATTGCTGGTGCCAATTTCCCCCAATTCCGAGCCAGAAATATGCGTTCTAATTTCGACCGGTTTTTCGTATTGTTTGCTCGATCCTACTTCCTGATTGACTTTTTTCTCACTTTTCTGAAACCCTTATGTGTTCTACATATGGACATAATCCTCTGGGAATTCATGCTCCATCTACCCGATTGAACGCTCCGTACAACAAAGGGTACATCCGAGATGTTGAATTCACCAAACCATGGAAGCGAGTTTTTTCTAAAACTCGCGGTGTCCCATCCACTCGCGCCAACCCTTCACGATTAGGCTTCCGCGCGGTGCATCCGGACAATTAACCATGGACCCTCTTTGACTAAACCATATCCCGAACTTTAGAGAACTAGAGCCATGGTTAGGTTGCAAACTCATTGCATCATATTGTGCCTACTTGACTAATTGTGCATTATTTGTTGTGCATATATTCTATGTTTCTCTTAACTGTTTGTTTGGCTTGTGTTAAGACTAAATAAACTGATTAATGACTAAAGGACTTTGTTTAATTAATTAATTTGAGCTAATAAATAAACATAAAATCGAGTCATAGTTCCTTTAAGTCGACCCGGATTTTTATTCCCGTATACTGCACAAGCGTCAACTTGTTTTGGTCATAGCCGGAGTTCTAGGAAGAACTACGAGTCGTACAAACTATGGATCTGTAGCCCCGAGTTTTATCTTTAATTTGGAATTGGTTTGATCCAAATCAGAGTCACAGATAAAAAGTTATGACTAAAATACCACAGTCTGTCCAGTTTAATGCATATACGTGAAGTCTTAACTTAGTCTTTGCTTGAGTCTAGTCACATAGTCTAGCCACATGGTCATGACAAGAGTCTTAACACATCACCTACACTCACTAGTCATAGCACACACTTTGAGTATATGTCACCATGACCATGTCTTAGGTCCATGCATGAGTCGGTCTTCCCGTCATTTGAGTCGGGGGGTACATTCTACTCCTAATTCTTCATATCCCTCCACCTCCATCATCTTTTTCTTTTTTCACATTCTATTCCAATCTTTCTTCACTTCCTCCATCCATTACATGTTTAATGAAGTTTGAGTCAAATAATTAACAATAAATATCCCCAAATTCCTTTTCCACAGTACTTGGTCAAGGAGAGAAGGGCGATTAATCAAGGACAACCTCTTTATTCATGTCTCGCTTTTTGATAAACCGATTCGTCAAAAGAGGAAGGCTAAGAAGATAATGACAACTCAAGAGGAAGTCAATGAGCTTAGGAACCAATTGGTTATCGTGACTGAGACACTGAAGCTACTCACACTCATGATCGATGATCCCGTGAAGCAACAACAAATGAACCTCATGTAAGAAAAACTAAGCAAGCTATCTAGTGATTATAAATTTCAGGGAATGAGTTCACAAGGGGTCTCGCTGGACAAGGAACTTCTTCCGCATAAGTTCAACGCCACTGACATCCCAAAATTCAAGGCAACAGATAACCCTTACTTTCATCTAAGAGCTTTCGAAACTATAATGAGCATTAAGAGTATCGATAAGAAGGTTTTCCCCTCTCTGTTCTCACTATCTCTTGAAACCGTTTGCCAACAATGGTTTTTCTCCCTTGACAAAGAGAAAACCTCTACCTGGGAATCGATAGTAAACCCTTTCGTTGATAGATACAAGTGCAATATTCACGTTGAAACCGATCATAGACAACTTGAGATGCTAAGACAAAAAGAGAATGAAGGTTTTAATTCTTTCTTTAATAAGTGGAGGGAAACTTCCGCTAAGATGATTGAGGTCCCCACCGAAAAGGAGTCTGTGAGGATGTTTATCAAGAATCTTCAAGAGAAGTATTCGAAGCATTTAAAATATCAACACAATCTGAATACTTTCAAGGCCGTTTATGACATCAGAATTGAAATCGAAGACGACCTCGCAAAGCAAAAAGCTATTAACAATAGTAACCACGGTGGCTGGAAAGGAAAGAAGAGCGAAAATCCTTCTTCTTCCGAAAACGCCCACTCTAGTAATAATGTTAGTACCTTTGACCATAATGGTGTCTTAGCCATGGACAATCAAGGATC
Organism: Chenopodium album; assembly: GCF_948465745.1. NCBI lineage: Eukaryota > Viridiplantae > Streptophyta > Magnoliopsida > Caryophyllales > Amaranthaceae > Chenopodium > Chenopodium album. The sequence continues at coordinate 71,585,693 of NC_137837.1, forward strand.
TAAAAGGAAACCCTGGCGAGAGTTCACACCCATTGGAATGACCTACGATGCCGCTTTCGATCGTCTCTATGATCGAGGATTAATCAAGCCTATTGGTCCTACCGAGGATCCAACACCAGAAAATCGATCTTCGAGGTGGAATCCAAACTCCTATTGCAAGTACCATCGAGGGGGCGGTCATACTACTGATGAATGCTACAGGTTTCAAAACCTCATTCAAGATCTCATAGAGGCAAATAAGATCCCATTGCCTCTAGCAAGCGAGAAGACTGGATGATATCGGAACAAACAACACAAGGCAGAGGCGAGCTTCAACGACAAGATTTCATGACCTCTTTTTCTATTTGTTTTCCATATTTTCCCTTCCCTTAATAAGTCTAGCATAGGCACCTTTTTATTCTCCTTAGATTAATTTTGTAGATTATTTTCTTTCTTCTTTTTTAATAAAATGAGCATTTATTTCCTTATATATGATCATCACATTGCATTGCATAAAAAAATAATAAATAAATAAATTAAAAAAAAAACCATGTCGAACTAAGAACAAGGTATACCAATGATTTGTGGCACCCCTTGTAGCCACATCATATTTCCTTTCACCCTTCAAATTTACAATCCTTTCTTCATAAACCACTTTGAGCCTCATCTAACAATAGACCTTTCTTTTTTCAACCTACATCTATCTAATCTTGGGATGGGATGGTGTGCAACTTATGCAATTTCAGAAAGGCTTGAGTGATTCAAAAAATTAAAATAGCAAAAGCAAAAATAATCATAAAAGTGTACAAAAGGGCAAGTGTTCCAATGTCTTTGATATGAAGATGTCTTTGATAAGAACACGTCTCAGATTGCTCGGTACCGTGCCTGAGAAACATGAATGCCAAGTGAGTGATAGACCGCATGATCGGGATTGCCTACACTTATTAAAATAAAATAACTGCTTAAGCAAAAAGAACTAAAAAAGAGTAGGAACTCAAGCACAAAAGACAAAGATTCAAAAGCGAGGTTGCACACCTTGGGGGCTTATCTAGGGTCTTGAGCCTTTATCCCCTTCTTCTTCAAACCTTTAGCCTAACCAACCCTTAAAAAGACCTTTTTGAGGTATACACACTTGTGCGAGGTTCGGCTAGAGCTACGCTCGACCTGATTCCTAACGGATACGTAGGCAACTTCACATCGAGGTGCGGCCGTAATAAACATGCATTCATATTCACACTCACACACTTACACCATGATCATATCAAGGGATCTCCAATGTTCATCCCTATTCACTTAGAGCTAGACTTGGGGGCTTGATCCCTCCATCATTAGCTTACCTAGCCTAAGAGTCACCACCATTTGACTCTTTTCAATATATTTTTCCACACACTTAGCTCTTATGGCTTAGCTTTAGTGTTACTTTCACACATCGCACAGATACATGACCAAATATATTTCCCTTAGGAATTCTTTGTCATGAAATCTTAACATAGCGTTGAAGTATGCCTTGTCATATCAACATCACTCATCAATTGTCATTGCATCACGAAGTATGAAGTGCTTAGCCTCCGTGCCTAAGTTACCGAAATACTTTCATCATTGAGTTAACCATTGAGATAGCCTAGGATGGATTAATCCTTGCACCTTGAGAGACAGTATCAAACAACATCCGACTAAGCTCATTCAACATGCATCTTCAAACTTTCGATTCTTTTTCGCGTCTTTCTTTTTCGGGAGAAAGTCGGTACCCTCCACAAACCCTCCACAAAAATGACGGAAAATTTTTGCTTTTTTGCATATTCGAGTCGCATAATCAACACTATGCACAAACGGGTCATGAGTCTAACACATGTGTCATTTCACTTTGAGTCGAGTCAACCTCGAGTCAGTCAATCAGCGAGTCAAGTTTATACCTTGAGTCGTGTCAAGTCAATGAGTTGAGTCAATGTTAAACCTTAGGTCAACCCTAAGATAATTTAAAGCCTTAGGTCAACCTTAAGATAGTTAAAAAGATTAGCAAAGTTCTATAGTCAAAAATAAATACAGGTGCAGCAGAACAGGGAAGACCCTATCACAGCGTTCGGCGACAGAGTCAATTCTTGGCACCAGAGATATTTCAGCAGCGACAGAACAACAATTTCGGGTTCCTTGGTACGCCAGTTAGCCCCTATAAGCAATTTGACATGATTAAGTAGTCAGTTTGATTACAATTGCAAAAAGAGGTCGACCTGATGAAAGATCGTCTCACTTAGCTTAAAGCGCCTAATCACGGAGACACCGACATACTGGTTTTAGCGGAAGCAAAGTTCAGGCGAGCTTTAGAGATCGACAAACGTTGGTCTTCGGAAATTTTCTTTGGAATATTATCGCAACAAACGTTCAAGTCCCGAAGCTCTATTGTCCAGAGACGCGTGGGCATATCATCAAAGCTCTTTTGTTCAGAGACGCGTGGACAATCCTTTTCAAGCTCTATTGTTAAGAGACGTGTGGACATTTCCTACAAGCTCTATTGTTCAGAGACGCGTGAACATTTTCATTCAAGCTCTATTGCTCCAGAGACGCGTGGGCATATTATTCAAGCTCTTTTGTTCAGAGACGCGTGAACATTTCCATCAAGCTCTTTTGCTCCAGAGACGCGTGGGCATATTATTCAAGCTCTTTTGTTCAGAGACGCGTGAACATTTAAATCAAGCTCTTTTTCTCCAGAGACGCGTGGGCATACTATTCAAAAGCTCTTTTGTTCAAAGACGCGTGAACATTTCCATCAAGCTCTTTTGCTCTAGAGACGCGTGGGAATATCATTCAAAAGCTCTTTTGTTCATAGACGCGTGGACATATCATCAAAAATCATCCTAATATCAAGCTCTTCGTTCAGAGACGCGTGGACACATCATTTAGAAGTTCATATCCAAAAAAAAAGAAAAGAAGCTCTTTGTTCAGAGGCGCGTGAACATATAAAAAAGAAGCTCTTTGTTCAGAGACGAGTGAACATCGAAACAGCAAGGTGACGTTCTCTAGATTGTGGAGAGTTGTCACAAACAACTGAGGATTGTTTCAAGAGAAGCAATCTTCAATGGTATTCCCTTGGATGTTGAATATTATCAATGCGGATGAGGATTGTTTCAAGAGAAGCAATCTTCGATAGTATTCCCTTGGACATGGAATATTATCAAAGCGGAGGAGGATAGTTTCAGGCGAAGCAATCTTCTAATTTGGAAGCAGTTACAGGCGTAGCAGTTTTCAAGCGGGATGGCATTCTCTAGCTTGCAGGAGGTCATCAAAACAAGGATACAGCAGCAAATTGGTTACTTTCAGAGACGTGTGCTCGACGGTGCAAGATACGCGTTTGTTAACTCTTTTATTTGTTGAAATAACGCTAGTTTTGCAGTTATCGGTGTTACAAGAGTGATTTAGGATCGCAGAACGTTCTGAGTCATTCTCCGTCCCTATCGCTACTTTGACTTTCGTTTTCGAAACTTGCATTTCTCCAAACTTAGTCAAAGTCGGGGCTTCTGTAGACACCCATTTGTGTCTCCCCAAAACCAAATCCAGTGATGAGTAACTTTCACGTCGAACCATAATCGAATGAAGCGAAAGTGTGGAAAGTTTAGTGTTGCGGATAGTTTTAATTTCTTTTCTTTTCTCTCTGTTTTTGAAAACTTATTTTAAGAAAACAGCCAATCCAGTTTGGTTGGTCCATGATATGGGTCCAATAGTAGTGTAGTTGGATGGGGCTTGACAAGAGCTTTCCAACGATATATTATAAGCCCAATTCCGAAGAATATTGAGGAGGTTATGGCCAATTTACCAAACTGGGCCCGGTTTGAGCCTTATGTGCGGCCCAATGATCTAGAGGAGGGCCTAATATGATTTATCATTCCTAATGCAATTAGGAATGGTTTTATTCTTGTAGATTCTTCTAGAAGGTTCTTTTCATTCCTAATTCAATTAGCATTGATAAATTGACTTTTGTTGACTTTTCAGAGTTTTAATTAAAATCAAAAAGCATTTTCGAGGAAAAGATACGATTTTATCCTCCAGTACGGCAAAACTTATCTGATTTTCAAAAACGCGTCAAAAACAGGCCTGGCGCCTGACTCCAAGCATTGGAGCCTGGTGCTGGCCATTGGCGCATGGCGCCAATTAGCTGGTTCTGGCGCCAGCTCTGTTTTGCGTGCGCCAACCTAGTTTTGCGTGCGCCAAGTGCTCTGTTTTTCTATTTTATTTTTTTGGCTGATTTCTCTATAAATAACGTATTAAAAACTCCGTTTTCATTAACCAATTCTCACAAATTCTCATCTACAATCAGTTTTCATTCACAATCATTAATTCTCTAATTCTCTTTTAATTCAATCATTCTCTCTTAATCTTTCATCAATTCTCTCTTTTTCTAAACTAGTCTTTTACATACAAAAATTCCGCATTCGCAAGATCTAGATACACCTAGCCATATTCGAAGTTGCCTTCGCCCTAGACGTGAAAGGTTTAATTTCTGAGGGTTTGGTCACTAATCTCACTTTCAATTATTTGATTTAATTGTTTTGATTATTATTTTCTTTGAAGTTACTAACGTGTGTATTTTGTTATTAGAAAGAGGTATGAGGCAACAAAGTAAGTACTTTAATGGTTTTTTATTGATATTATGATGTAGAAATCATGTTTATATTATGATTCCTAGTATCATGTCTAGGGAAATTTTAATATTAAATATGATTGTTACGATGCTTCCTATATTCTTCCTAATATTTATTCATGTTAGTATCATGTTAGGGCTAAAGATTTGATTTTTATTGCTTAGTGACATGCTAGGTTTGTTATTAATCTTGTTAGTATCATGCCTAGGATCTTGCTATTATTATGCTTTAATATTAACATGAACATATATGATTATGATTATAATTGTTATGATTTATGATGATTATGAATATTATTATTATTATTATTATTATTATTATTATTATTATTATTATTATTATTATTATTATTATTATTATTTTTAATATAATCTTATTATTATTATTATTTATTATGTTGCTTGATGTTTATTGTTATTGCTTGATCACACTTTTTATTGCATGTTTAAAGGGAATTTGGTACTTGTAATCACGCTTAATAAGATAAATAATAATCTTGTTTAGGGTTCATTGTGATTATAATTCAAGTGATCGCCAATAATAGATTCGTTTGTGCATTAATATTAAACCAACATAGATAAACAGGTTTAGGGTAACCTATTGATTGCATGTTAGTCAGAAAGCGCACATGAATACGATCAGAATAAAGTAGGGGCCTATTATTAGGGCAGGTTCAATCTCTTTTAGGTTGGATTTGTACCTTCATCCCCGAACCCTTATTTGGTTCTAGACCTTATGGAGTTGACGATCTCTTGGATCGTTAAGGGGTGTAACCTTCACCCTGTGAACGGTTTACAAGTTCCTAAAACTTGTTGGTGACTCTTTTGCTCTATGTTCTTCCCTTTTGGACGCCACCGTACTTTAGTGTATGATCACAGTGGGGTTCAAGCTAGTGTGATTAAAGATTGAAATATTCCCTACAGGGAGGAATAGAAATAAACTAGGAATGTCTATAATTCACTTTTTTTTTTTAATAAAATGTAGGCCGTTACAATCATCCGAGGAGCTTAAACGGACGCTTGCACAAATGTATGCCTTAACTGCGCAATTTGATGAGCCCGGTGATCTAGGGATTAAGTCCCTGTGTCGTAGCATTGATGGTTATGAACCATCCATTCAAGATATAGCATACGGTCTTCTTGGAAAACTGAAAACGGGAGATTGCTTTCAAAATGTGTTGATTGGGGTTGAATCCCCCTTCGAACCTGTTACCAATTGGACCGTTGCTTGGGAATGGCAGGTATTTTATTATATTGTAATTTTTTTTTTTGTTAATTATTAGGCTATATTTTAAAAGATATCTTTAATTATGTTAACTAATAATGTAATGCTTTGACATAGCGTTTCTCTGAGCTAATTTTTCCCATCGGATGTGAAAATGATACTATGCTTCCTGCCCGACCGTTCGATTTTGTCAAGTTCAAAGAATCATGTCGATCAAGGTTTGGAATTTCGCCGAATCCACGTACACCCATTAGTTTTTTCAAGAGTAAGGTATATTTTTTTTGTAATTTGGTACTTAATCATGATTTAATATCACCATTACTTAATTTTAAAACCTTTTCTATTCCAATATAGTGTTATTTGATTTATATTAACTTTTAAATTTTTGTTTAGAATCTTGTTGAATCTCTCACGGGATTTGGAGGAAATATCATCTTCTCCAATGCGTTGAGAGATCCTTTTTCTATTGGAGGGTAAGAAAACATTGCCTATTGATCATGATTTTTATTTAAATTCATAATTAGCGTAATAATAACTTCTAATCTTTACTTTGTACAGAATTTTTGATGATCTATCTGATACCATTGTCGCACTTACTACGACAAAAGGTATGTACATAATGTGTATAACATTGTTTTTTATTTAATTAAATAATTGTGTTTTAACATTTTTCCGAATTTTTTTAGGTACTTTTTGTCTTGATATGACCACCTCAAACATCAACTATGTTGATACAAAACGGTTGATGGAGCAAAGGGAAAAAAAAAATCAGATTTTTCGACATTGGATCGACCACTTCCACCATATTAGTGGATCATACACTACAGGTTGTAGTTTGATTATTATTACTTGGCTACAAATATTAGTTTTTTTATCTATCAACCTATATTAGTTTTAATTTGTAATAGTCGGGTATGTAAGAACTTCTAATACACTGTAAATATTTATTAGTCTAATTTAGTAATTTACACTCTAACATTTTCTATAATTTTAAACTCGTTTTATTTTATAATTTACACTCTAACTTTGTATAATGGTTTATAACCATTACTTTGTAATGAAAGACACTCTTTACATTTAAGTTATGTAAATATCATATTTAAAGATCTTAGTAATAATATTCCAAATTATTTCTATTTTTCCATATGTCTGCCTAATTATCCAATTATTTAGTAATTAATTGCTTCAATAAAATTACTCGATTTAGTAGTTAATTCACATGCAAAATACGGAGTACATTATTACCATAAACAATACATAGGAAAATGGAGTAGAATAAATACAATATGAAAGAGAGTTGCTAAGGAAAAATAGAGAGAAATTGTAAATCATAACATGATGATCTGATCTTTATTTGGTTTATATTTTAAATTTCAATGTTTTTAGTCGAAATTTAATTTTGAAAACAACAACAGTCTCTACTAATACAGTGTCCGCCTTTAGGGCAGGCACTACATTTACTATCGCAATCTCCCTGGTTACAAGTAGCGCCCATGGGTATGCATGTTTTTGGGCACGTTTGTTCCACCCCGCTCGTTATTGTATTGATCAATGGAGAAACTTCTCTGCTAGTGCCACCTGTTATACATAAATATAATAATTTTTTAGTCACAATTAACAAAAAAAAAAAAAAGACATACAAATCTAAGTTAAAGAAATGACTAAGGCTTATTAATACCGGGTGATTTTATTATAAATACATTAATACCAAATATTTAAAGAGTATCCATTTAGAAAATGAATTTAGTGCTTATATGTAGCTCAATGGTTATATATATATATATATATATATATATATATATATATATATATATATATATATATATATATATATATATATATATATATATATATATATATATATATATATATATATATATATATATATATATATATATATATATATATATATATATATATATATTAAGTATTAACAATGTACAAAATTAATTTGCGGCAATATTTCTAATGACACAGAAGATGGTCTAGTTATCTTTATGTAAGAAACATATAAATTTCTTGTCAAATAAAAATAAAAATAAAAATAAAAAACATATAAATTTATCAAAGTGATTCATATAGAATTACAATTATATTGAAACCATAGTTGTAAATAATACAATGCCTATTTAAAGAGTAGACAATTGAACTCACCATAAGGCATACACACCAAAACTATCACCAAAAACAAGGTAACAAAAGCTGACTTTCCAGCCATATTGAAAATATAAGCTTGTTAATAAGCAAAATGTAGTCACAATATGGGAAAAAAAATGAAGAAACGTTTTGCTTTGTGATAGGATTGTTTAAAACTCTAGGTGCTTATATAACTGAGCGACCAATTTATATTTGTAATGTTTTTTTTTTTGTTTATAATAAAGATCTTAAGATTGTTAAAAAAATCACAATGGTATATATTAATCAATCATATCATATATTTTAAGACCAAATCAGATTTTATGACAAAATATTAAATTATATTTTATGCTTTAAGATGATATATGATATGGAGTAATATTTCCTTACAATTTGCTGTGTGCAAAAGATATTGTATGTTGATTAAGTCTTCTATCAAGCAAATTACTCCGTAGTTTTTTATTAATATATATATTCTCCAAAATTCCTTTCTTAACCACAAATACTTCTTTCTAATTTTGAAAGTTTAACGCACTTATTACTAATAAACATGTGGTCAATATAAAATAATTTATTTCCTGATATATATATAATTAAATGTGCAATATTTTTAGAATCTTGAAATTTCTATATTCTCAAGTACATGCACATTTTTGTCGTTTAATATGCTTGCTAAAGTATGCTTACATAATTTGAATAAAAAAATAAAAACTAGTATTACATAAAATTTAAATATTTGAGATTTTAGTTTATTAGGAAAGATAGTGACGGACTAGGAGTTTATGTATGAGGGTATGACATTAAGCTTAAAGTAATATATGGAGTATTACTATCATTTTTTGGAAACTATATTACGATGAGTTATTAATTTATTTCGCTATTTTATTACTCTTTGTGTATACAATGTATGAATTCTCCGGCAAGGTGTATAAATAAGGTCACAATATTAATGTGAAAAAATTCCTACAAAAATATTAATGTGAAAAAACAATTATCCTAAGATACCAGTTATTTGTGAGACACATGTCTCTTTGGTCGAAAAAAGCTAATGAAAACAAGACATAACATATGAATCAATCAAAATCAATATTAATATGGAAAAAAATCTAGTTTTGTGCTCGTGCGATGTTCGGGTTGTTTATTGAATTTTAAGATAAATTTTTATTTCTACGTTAAATTTCAAAATTAGTTTGTCTTATGTGTGGATGACCACATCGTGTGACCACTTATAAAATAACAAAGTAACCCCTATAACTAACATTGATCAAGTAACCCCTGTGATACTGATCGAGAAACCATATAACACTTACCAATTAACCATTATTACACTAACAAAGTATGTAACACCCCCAAATCTCCCTCTACGGAAATACTAGTATAATACGTATAATTATACCGTAGAGATAGACTTAGGCGTATTACCGCCGCGTGATTACGCAAGGCTACTCAACTTACTAAAAATAAAAATACTTTGCAGCGGAAACTTCAATACTCTTCTTTATTAATAATAACCATAATAGTAACCAATGTTATGAGTACTCCAAATAGATACAAGACCAAATTCCTAATTTAGTGAAATCCCTAAAAATGACTCGAAAAGTAGACACGCGAAACTCTATCGCCCTCTACCCCCCTTAGAAGGAGTTACGCCCCCGTAACTCGACCACTAACCTTAGGCAAAAAGTTCTGGGTAACGTTTCCTCATATCAGCCTCAGCTTCCCATGTAGCCTCTTCAGGTTTCTGATTTGACCATAATACTTTCACAATGCTCACATCCTTGTTCCTTGTGCTCCTGACCTTAGAGTCAAGAATCTTTACTGGTCTTTCCTCATAAGTCAAATTCTCATCCATCTCAATGGTTTCTGGTTGAAACACATGTGTCACATCAGGAATATACTTTCGGATTTGGCTCACGTGGAATACATTGTGAACTCTTTCAAGCTCGTTAGGCAAATCCAACTTATAAGCCACTTTTCCCACTTTCTGAATGATCTCATAAGGCACTATGTACTTTGGGCTTAATTTCCCTTTCTTCCCGAACCTCATCACACCTTTCATGGGTGAAATTTTCAACAAAACCTTTTCTCCTACTTCGTACTCCTCTTCCCTCCTTTTCAGATCAGCGTAACTCTTCTGTCGATCTTGGGCCGCTTTAATCTTTTCTTGGATCAACTTAACCTGCTTCGCCATTTCCTCAATCATCTCTGGTCCAAGAACCATAGTCTCACTTATATCATTCCAACATACTGGACTTCTACACTTTCGACCATACAAAGCTTCAAACGCTGCCATCCCAATGCTTGCATGGTAACTGTAGTTATAAGAGAACTCTATCAAATCCAAGTGGTCTTCCCAAGACCCTTGATACTCCATCACACAAGCTCTTAACATGTCCTCTAATGTCTGAATCGTTCTTTTTGTCTGACCATCTATCGCAGGATGAAATGCTGTGCTCATTAACAACTTAGTTCCCATCGCCTTTTGCAAAATTTGCCAAAAGTTAGACAAAAACCTTTAATCTCTTTCCGAAATGATATCCGTGGGTACCCCATGGTACTTCACCACAAACTTCACATAAGCTCTTCCTAACTGATCCATGGTCCAAGTACTACTCATGGGTATGAACGCTGCTGACTTCTTTAACCTGTCCACTATCACCCAAATAATGTCATTTCCTGCCTTGGTCTTTGGCAAAGCTCCCACAAAATCCATAGAAATCGAATCCTATTTCCACTTGGGCACCTCCAGGGATTGGACCTTTCCATGAGGCCTGCGATGCTCAATCTTCACCTTCTGGCATGTCAAACTCTTAGCCACAAATTCAGCCACTTCTCTCTTCATATTGGGCCACCAAAATGTCTTCTTCATGTCCTTATACAACTTATCCCCTCCAGGATGCATTGAATAGGAAGAATTATGGGCTTCTTCCATCAATATTTGCTTCAAATCACCACAATTCTGCGGTATACACCATCTTCCCTTAAAACGAATACTTCCCTCATCACCTATGGTAAAATCCAACACTTTCCCTTCATCAATCTTCTTCATTATTACTTTTAACTTCTCATCTTCCAATTGGCTATCTCATCATAAATGGATGGTTGAACCACCAAGGCATTCAACATCCTTGCCACTCCACCATGTTCCATCACCTCTAAGTTCAACTTATGAAATTCCACACACATCTGATCTGGGACTACCATCACATTCACCGTATGTTCTGACTTTCTGCTCAAAGCATCTGCCACCACATTAGCCTTTCCCTCATGATACTGAATATCCAATGTATAATCACTCATATACTCCAACCATCGACTCTGTTTCCCGTTGAAGTGCGTCTGGGTGAAAATGTACTTCAAACTCTTATGATCCGTGAAAATCCTACAAGTCACCCCATACAAGTAGTGTCTCCAAATCTTTAAGGCAAACACAATTGCAGCTAACTCCAAATCATGGGTTGGGTAATTGCCTTCGTGAACCTTCAACTGCCTCGAGGCATACGCAATCACCCTTCGATTTTGCATCAACACACATCCCAATCCCAACCTCGATGCATCACTATACACGTCATATAGATCACTCCCATCTAGCAAAGCCACCACAGGTGCTGTGGTCAACCTTTCTTTGGGGTTGGCCAATCACTCACAGCTCGAATCTTGCTTGGGTCCACTGAAACTCCATCCTTGGAAATCACATGGCCCAAAAATTCTACTTTCTCCAACCAAAACTCACACTTAGACAACTTGGCATACAACTGATGCTCTCTTAAACATGACAACACTTGTCTCAAATGCACCTTATGCTCTTCTTCATCCTTTGAATATATTAAAATATCATCAATAAATACCACTACAAACTTGTCCAAGTATGGCCTGAAAATCCTATGCATCAAGTCCATGAACACTGCAGGTGCATTGGTCAAACCAAATAGCATAACTGTGAACTCATAATGACCATAACGGGTCTTGAAAGCACTTTTTGCAATATCTTGCTCCGCAATTCTCAACTGGTGATAACCCGATCTCAAATCTATCTTTGAGAATACCCCTGCTCCTTTCAACTGGTCAAACAAATTATCGATCCTTGGTAATGGATACTTATTCTTCACTGTCACCTTGTTCAACTCTCGATAATCTATACACAACCTCATACTTCCATCTTTCTTCTTCACAAACAATACTAGAGCTCCCCAGGGTGATGAACTAGGCATAATATAACCTTTCTCCAACAAATCATCCAACTGGGTCTTCAACTCCCTCAACTCAGTTGGAGCCATCCTATATGGAGCCTTAGAAATAGGTCCAGTTCTAGGCACTAGATCGATAGTGAACTAAACATCTCTCACTGGTGGCATACAAGGAATCTCATCCGGAAACACATCTGGAAACTCTTCTACAACAGGAATACCCTATTTACCTTTCTTTTCCTCACTTTAACCCCTTGAACACTACACAAAAACTAAGGACAACCCTTCTTAACCAGCTTCTGTAGTTGCATTGCAGACACAATTCTCAACCCCGAGCTTTTCCCTTCCTTTTTATACACTACTTTGGTCTTACTTGGGCTAGTCAAGGTGATCTTTTCAGCCGCACAATCAATTTTTGCTTCATACTTTCCTAACCAATCCATACCCAAAATCACATCAAAGTCATTCAAGTCAAACTCGATCAAATCAGCCAGAAACTCAACCCTAGAGATGGAAAAAGGCACACTCAAAAACAATCTCGAACAACTCCTCACTTCCCCAGATGGAATAGACACATCTAGAGAAACTGACTCAGGACTCTCTAACCCGAGACTCCTAACTACTTCCTTAGAAATAAAAGAATGTGACTCCCCTGAATTAAACAAGACTTTCATAGGAAAAGAACTTATAAAGAAAACACCAATTACCACATCATTAGCAGACTCAGCCTGCCGACTATTCATCACGAACACCAGACCCTTTGGGGCACCTCCCGCACCGCTACTGGTTCCAGCCTTGGTTGTAGGTCCACTAGACTGAGGTGGTTTACTAGGTGCACTAGACTCTTTCACCTTCCCACACTTAACATCAGCTTCCTTCTTGAAACACTCATACTCACGGTGTCCCAACTTCTGACAGTAACGACAAGTTACCGGGTTTCCCTCACAGTCCTTCCCTGGGTGGTCTTTCTCACACCTCTTGCAGAAATACTTCCTCTTGGGCTTCTCACCCATTTGGTTCCCATTCCCTTTACGGTTGGATGACTGTCCCCCCATTCCCCTTCCCAAAGTTCCCCTTGTTGTCCCTCCTATCTCTAGAATTCCATTGGTAATTTCCATTAGGCTTGTGCCTCTTTTCAACCCCGTGAAAAGAGTCTGGGTTCTTCATTTTCTCTCCCACCTACTCCATCTTCCTCCCCTTAATTCCGTACAGATGAGCTGCATGACCATAGACTTCATCTAGGGTCTCAAAAGTCACTCCCCCTAGCTTCCCTTGGAGGGTCAAGGTTAGGCCTTGCTCAAATCTTTGAGCCTTAATGGTTTCAGTAGGGACTACTTCCGGGGCAAACCTCATCAACTCAATGAACTTGTTGTAGTATTCACTGATTGACATGTTTCCCATTCTTAGGTTGGTAAACTCCATACACTTCTGCTTTCTAAGGTAGGAAGGGTAAAACTTTTCTCTCAAGGCTTCCTTGAACTCATCCCACCCAAAGTTTGGTCTTTTCAGCAACTAATCCTTTCTTTGGGCCCACCATAAGTCAGCTTCTTCCCTCAAGTAGTAAACCCCATTGTTCACCCTCAGCTCACTTGGGCAATTGATAGTATCAAACAGCTTGTCAAACTCTGTAATCCTGTTTTCAAGGCTGGCTGGGTCCTCTTTTCCCAAGTAAATAGGTGGATTAGCTGCAGCTACCCTCTTAAAGACTTCACTATAGGCATCAAGCTCGGGATTTCGGTGTTCCCTGTTCACCACTTTCGTGATCTTCTCAGTAATTTGGGTCAACTACTTAAGGACCTTTCCAACTTTGGAACCAGTGCGCTTACTCCTTAAATGTTCCCTCATTCTTGGAGACATAATTCCTGGGTATGATTATTACACTTGGCAATCAAAACAAGTTTTACTCATACAAGCATTTAATTCACTTAATAACATAGAGAAATTTCAAATAATTCATTTTATTTCATTAATAATTAATGAAAATACAACTTTGTCACTTAGGAAAATTATTGAAACATGAAACAAAAACATAGTTCAAAAACAATCAAATAACACTATGGGCATAACCATCTTCAACAAAATCATAATCCGGATCATCACTTCTATTGCTTGGTTCAGCCATGAGAGTTGGGTTATAACCACTATAGCTTGGAATAAGGCCTGATGAGCTTGACCTAGATTTACTTATATTTCTGTCTGGGGCAGAAGTGTAACTTGGGCTTTTTGTTGGACTTACATCCCCACAAGGTTGGCTTGAAGAAGCTTTGGGGTTTTGGGCTCTTTCTTTTGCAGTTTGAGAACAAGTTCTGGGCCTTTTAGCAATGTGGAATTGGGCTCTTGGGCTAGAATGTTTTGAAGATTCAGAGCTCAAAGATTGGCTAAGAGAACGGTAATGCTTGCTCCTACCAAGAGGTGGTACGGAGTCATCACTAGATTCCACATACTCATGTCGCTTCTTTGGGTATGGAAAAGGTATTTGGGAATTTAAGAAGTACATTTGGTCATTAGGTCCAAAGGTTCGATCTTTTGGGATCGTAGGAATTTTCACATTTTTCCTCCTAGGTTCATACTTGCGCTCCACATAGTGCAAGTCCCTCTTAAGGCTAGACATAGTTGCTAACCACTTCCCTTCATGATGGTGCTTCTCATTCCACATTCCGTCTTCCTTAATCACATCCTCATATTTTTCAAAGAGAGGTTGGTATTTCTTAATTCTAGGCAAATGGGCCAAGGCTAGAATAACCCTCCAAGGTTGTTGGGTCAAGAATTCCTCACCATCCTTCTCATAAAGGGTCAAGGCCAAAGTACAAATTCCAATTATGAAATCACTAAATGTGACTCCACTATCTTTCAAGTAATAAATGTCAAAATATTGGTGTCTCACTGCATCAATCATTTTCATCTGTTTCACACACACATGCAAAACAATTAATTAAGTGTCAAATAACCCAAACAGTCCAATTCAAAATCCATTTGCAATAATCAATTCATAACTCAACTAAACATAACTCAAGATTACCCAACCATGGGTAATAACTCAAAAATTCGGACCCCTAGACCACACTCTAAGGTGTTTTAACACCAACTTTAATGCACACATAATCGCATACTCATGTTTCAAACAATTTCAATTCTTTTTATTTTCGAAAATAATAAATTTGTACCTGAATCGAGATTAAAGGACGGTTGAGTCCGCGTCTCCCAGGAAAAGTTACCTACGACGTTGAGGCGAGCCTTTCCTAGATAGAGAGTCATACCCATTATAGGCCTCCGTAGAGAACTCAATAATCCTTTTCTCCTTCATCTTTCCACAAATAAGAAAATAGTTTTTTAAGTAAAAATAAGGCTTTTGACTCACACACAAATGCGAAACTCTATCTATCCTATATGCCCTCTTAAGTCTACCCACAATTTTAATTACTATTCCAATTTTAATGTTTTTAGGACCTTGAAATCTGATACCACTTTGTAAAAATCTGATACCACTTTGTAACACCTCCAAATCTCCCTCTACGGAAATACTAGTATAATACATATAATTATACCGTAGAGATAGGCTTAGGCGTATTACCGCCGCGTGATTACGCAAGGCTACTCAACTTACTAAAAATAACAATACTTTGCAGCGGAAACTTCAATACTCTACTTTATTAATAATAACCATAATAGTAACCAATGTTATGAGTACTCGGATCCAAATAGATACAAGACCAAATTCCTAATTTAGTGAAAACCAATCCCGGGACTCCAATGCATCATTTATTGACTCCAACCTGAAAATAAGCAACACTGCTTACCATTACGGTAAACAGGGCGAACAAAAACAAATAAGAAGTACGGGTTAGCAAAATATGCTAAGTACGGTAAGTGCAAGATAATTAAACTCAATTTATTCGCAAACATGCTTTAAAACCAATTTCCAATAAATAATCCAATAATTCCAAGCTCATGGTTTTAAACCAATTCTCAATAATTCCAATATCAATATTCAATAAAACCAATTCCAATTATTTAAAAACCAATTCCTCATATTAAAACCAATGCCTCTCCCAATTAAGTGTGCACACCCCCCAAGCCAGTCTCCTTATGTTACAAGGCTATTCTTGAGGAAAGACCCGGTCATGCAAAGTCCAAGGACTTATCAATAAACCAAATTCGCATAGTGGGATTACCAACATACTTATAAAGCATAAATAATAATAAATCCATGATTCAATAAATCCTCTTTTAAATCCAATAATTCAACCTTTAATAATAATAATTCAAACTTCTTTTAATAAATTCAACATGCTTTAAAATCAATCCTTTTTAAACATGAATAATAAATTAATTAATCAAAACATGTTATAAAAATCAATACTTAAATTTAATTATTAAAACCAATCCTTTAAACATACTTTTAATTCATAAACCATAATTCAATTCAATTTAATTCAATTCATCATAAAATCATTCAAACATGTTATTCAACTCGATCACTTTCAAGGTATCTAACCACCTAACGTACCTTATCTTCACTTAGCCAACAACACTTCAAAAGAACTCTCAAGTAGCTTGATCAAAAACAACCTACAAATAGATATAACCTTAATCAATATAAGGTTAACAAATAATCACAAATAATTAAATTAAACCCTCCCAACTATATGTACATGAACCTCTTAAATTAATTCAACATGAACATTATTAAAATCTGATTTAATATAATTAAAACTAATCATAATAATTTCATATTAATCTCCCATAATAATAATAATAATAATAATAATAATAATAATTGAATAAAAGAAAAGGAGAAGAAAAGAATTGGATTTGCGTAAGAAATAATAGGCAGAACTTTCAGAGGCTATAACTCCTTTTATATAGCTCCAAATTGGGTGATTCTTGAGCCTAACCTCAAGGATTTTTTGAGAGGAACAACTTTTTGTGAAACATCACTACCCCAAAAACTTACCAGTAGTGCCTTAAATTGGCTTCAACGATGAACAGGATGATTTGTGTAAAATTGAGGAGAAGAAAAGAAGAGAATTGGTGTGAAGATTGTGAGAGGTATGAAGGGGTATTTATAGGCTAGTATGAGCATGAATTATGGTAGGAAAATGTAGGAAGAATTATGGTAATTAGGGTTTAAGAGACTACTTGGAGAAGTGAGCAAAGATTTAAGGAAAGTTTTGATATTTGAAGGGATTGTGTATAATTGAATATGGAAGGTATGTATGTCATGAAAAATATTAAGAAATTGGGATTGCTTGGAGAATAATTAAGAAGAATGAATGGCAAGAAAATATAATAATTGGATATCAAAAAGATGGAGAATTAGAATTATGGAAAATAGGAGATTTTAGGGAGAAAATTAAAAATACAAAATACCAAAATATTTTCCCAAAATCTTTATGGGATGGCTGAAATTATTGAGCTTTCCTAAGCTCATATTTTTGGCCTTCCTATTTAGTATTTAGGAATATATTTTTCTAGTTTAAAGGAATAAAAATAATTGTGTAAATAATATTTATTGTAATAAATAATTAAATAATAAAATACTAAATATTCACCAAATAATTGAACTAAATAAAAAATCAGATTTTCACATAGGAAAATCCGAAATTATTAGCTAATTAATTGGGATTTTCGGACCTATTAAAATAATAATAAAGTATAGCTTTTTGTAGGTGTAGGGAATAATTTTCACATCACTAGATTCCACATACTCATGTCGCTTCTTTGGGTATGAAAAAGGTACTTGGGCATTTAAGAAGTACATTTGGTCATTAGGTCCAAAGGTTCGATATTTTGGGATCGTAGGAATTTTCACATTTTTCCTCCTAGGTTCATACTTGCGCTCCACATAGTGCAAGTCCCTCTCAAGGCTAGACATAGTTGCTAACCACTTCCCTTCATGATGGTGCTTCTCATTCCACATTCCGTCTTCCTTAATCACATCCCATATTTGTCAAAGAGAGGTTGGTATTTCTTAATTCTAGGCAAATGGGCCAAGGCTAGAAGAACCCTCCAAGGTTGTTGGGTCAAGACTTCCTCACCATCCTTCTCACAAAGGGTCAAGGCCAAAGTACAAATTCCAGTTATGAAATCACTAACTGTGACTCCACTATCTTTCAAGTAATGAATGTCAAAATATTGGTGTCTCATTGCATCAATCATTTTCATCTGTTTCACACACACATGCAAAATAATTAATTAAGTGTCAAATCACACAAACAATCCAATTTG
The DNA here is from genome assembly GCF_948465745.1 of Chenopodium album. Lineage (NCBI taxonomy): Eukaryota > Viridiplantae > Streptophyta > Magnoliopsida > Caryophyllales > Amaranthaceae > Chenopodium > Chenopodium album. The sequence continues at coordinate 71,604,081 of NC_137837.1, forward strand.
AAATCCATTTGCAATAAGCAATTCATAACTCAACCAAACATAACTCAAGATTACCCAACCATGGGTAATAACTAAAAAATTCGGACCTCTAGACCACACTCTAAGGTTTTTTAACACCAACTTTAATGCACACATAATCGCATACTCAAGTTTCAAACAATTTCAATTCTTTTTATTTTCGAAAATAATAAATATGTACTTGAATCGAGATTAAAGGACGGTCGAGCCCGCGTCTCCCAGGAAAGTTACCTACGACATTGAGGCGAGCCTTTCCTAGACAGAGAGTCGTACCCATTATAGGCCTCCGTAGAGAACTCAAGAATCCTTTTCTCCTTCATCTTTCCACAAATAAGAAAATAGTTTTTTAAGTAAAAATAAGGCTTTTGACTCACACACAAATGCGAAACTCTATCTATCCTATATGCCCTCTTAAGTCTACCCACAATTTTAATTACTATTCCAATTTTAATCTTTTTAGGACCTTGAAATCTGATACCACTTTGTGAAAATCTGATACCACTTTGTAACACCCCCAAATCTCCCTCTACGGAAATACTAGTATAATAAGTATAATTATACCGTAGAGATAGACTTAGGCGTACTACCGCCGCGTGACTACGCAAGGCTACTCAACTTACTAAAAATAACAATACTTTGAAGCGAGAACTTCAATACTCTTCTTTATTAATAATAACCATAATAGTAACCAATGTTATGAGAGCTCCAAATAGATACAAGACCAAATTCCTTATTTAGTGAAAACCAATCCCGGGACTCCAATGTATCATTTATTTACTCCAACCTGAAAATAAGCAACACTGCTTAACATTACGGTAAACAGAGCGAACCAAAACAAATAAGAAGTACGGGTTAGCAAAATATGCTATGTACGATAAGTGCAAGATAATTAAACTCAATTTATTCGCAAACATGCTTTAAAACCAATTTCTAATAAATAATCCAATAATTCCAAACTCTTGGTTTAAAACCAATTCTCAATAATTCCAACATCAATAATCAATAAAACCAAATCCTCATATTAAAACCAATTCCTCTCCCAAGTGTGCACACCCCCCCCCCCAAGCTAGTCTCCTTATGTTACAAGGTTATTCTTGAGGAAAGACCCGGTCATGCAAAGTCCAAAGCCTTATCAATAAACCAAATCCGCATAGTGGGATTACCAACATGATTATAAACCATAAATAATAATAAATCCATGATTCAATAAATCCTCTTTTAAATCCAATAATTCAACCTTTAATAATAATAATTCAAACTTCTTTTAATAAATTCAACATGCTTTTAAAATCAATCCTTTTTAATCATGAATAATAAATTAATTAATCAAAACATGTTATAAAAATCAATACTCCAATTTAATTATTAAAACCAATCCTTTAAACATAATTTTAATTCATAAACCATAATTCAATTCAATTTAATTCAATTTATCATAAAATCATTCAAACATGTTATTCAAATCGATCCCTTTCAAGGTATCTAGCCACCTAACGTACCTTGATCTTCACTTAGCCAACAAAACTTCAAAAGAACTCTCAAGTAGCTTGATCAAAAACACCCTACAAATAAATATAACCTTAATCAATATAAGGTTAACAAATAATCACAAATAATTAAATTAAACCCTCCCAACTATATGTACATCAACCTCTTAAATTAATTCAATATGAACATTATTAAAATCAGATTTTATATAATCAAAACTACTCATAATAATTCCATATTAATCTCCCATGATAATAATAATAATAATAATAATTGAATAAAAGAAAAGGAGAAGAGAAGAATTGGATTTGCGAAGGAAATAATATGAAGAGATTTCAGAGGCTATAACTCCTTCGATATAGCTCCGAATTGGGTTATTCTTGAGCCTAACCTCAAGGATTTTTTGAGAGGAAAAACTTTATGTGACACGTCACTACCCCCAAAAACTGACCAGAAGTGCCCAAAAATTGGCTTCAAAGATGAACGGGATGATTTGTGTAAAATTGAGGAGAAGAAAAGAAGAGAATTGGTGTGAAGAATGTGAGAGGTTTGAAGGGGTATTTATAGGCTAGTATGAGCATGGATTATGGTAAGAAAATGTAGGAAGAATTATGGTAATTAGGGTTTAAGAGATTACTTGGAGAAGTGAGCAAAAATTTAAAGAAAGTTTTGATATTTGAAGGGATTGTGTATAATTGAATATGGAAGGTATGTATGTCATGAAAAATATTAAGGAAATTGGGATTGCTTGGGGAATAATTAAGAAGAATGAATGGCAAGAAAATATAATAATTGGATATCAAAAAGATGGAGAATTAGAATTATGGGAAATAGGAGATTTTAGGGAGATAATTAAAAATACAAATTACCAAAATATTTTCCCAAGATCTTTATGGGATGGCCGAAATTATTGAGCTTTCCTAAGCTCATATTTTCGGCCTTCCTATTTAGTTTTTAGGAATATATTTTGCTAGTTTAAAGGAATAAAAATAATTGAGTAAATCATATTTATTGTAATAAATAATTAAATAACAAAATACCAAATATTCCCCAAATAATTTAACTAAATAAAAATTAGATTTTCACATAGGAAAATCTGAAATTATTAGCTAATTAATTGGGATTTTTGGACCTATTAAAATAATAATAAAATATAGATTTTTGTAGGTGTAGGGAATAATTTAAAGCCTTTAAAATCCCACTAGCTTGAACCCCACTGTGATCATACACTAAAGTACGGTGGCGTCCAAAAGGGAAGAAGATAGAGCAAAAGAGTCGCCAACAAGTTTTTAAGGAACTTGTAAACCGTTCATAGGATGAAGGTTACACCCCTTAACGATCCAAGAGATCGTCAACTCCATAAGGTCCTGAACCAAATAAGGTTTCGGGGATGAAGGTACAAATCCAACCTAAAAGAGATTGAACCTGCCCTAATAATAGGCCTCTACTTTATTCTGCTCGTATTCATGTGCACTTTCTGATTAACATACAATCAATAGGTTTACCCTAAACCTGTTTAATCTATGTTGATTGAATTTAATGCACAAATAAACTATTATTGGCGATCCCTTGAATTATAATCACAATTAACCCTAAACAAGATTATTAAATATCTTATTAAGCGTGATTACAAGTACCAATTCCCTTTAACATGTATAAAAGGTGATCAAGCAATAACAATATAAATCAAGCAACAATGATAATAAATATCAATAATAATCATGAACAATAACGAATATCATAATCATAGCAATCATAATTAATAATAATCATAATAATCATAATTATAACAATATTCATGTTAAAGAATAATAAAAATAGCAAGATCCTAGGCATGATACTAACAAGATTAATAACATACCCTAGCATGTCACTAAGCAATAAAAATCAAATCTTTAACCCTAACATGATACTAACATGAATAAATATTAGGAAGAGAATAAAAGGCATCATAGCAATCATATTTAATATTAAAATTACCCTAGACATGATACTAGGAATATCATAATAACAATATAAACATGATTTCTACATCATAATATCAATTAATCAATTAAAGTACTTACTTTGATGCTTCGTACCTCTTTCTAATAACAAAATACACACGTTAGTAACTTCAAGGAAAATAATAAACAAAAAAATCAAATTAAATAATTGAAAGAGAGATTTGGGACCAAACCCTCAGAAATTAAAACCTTTCACGTCTAGGGCGAAGACAACTTCGAATATGGCTAGGTGTTTCTAGATCTTGTGAATGCGGAATTATTTATTTGAGAAAAGGCTAGTTTAGAAAAGAGAGAGAGAATAATCAAGAAAATCTTGATGAGAGTTGGTGAATTGAAAAAGGGGAGATATGACCTTTATTTATAGGAAAAAAGAGGGTCGAAGAATTAAGAAAAGAATCCAAATTTGAATCGAAATAAAACTCGTAGACAGCAGTTTTTGCGGATTTTGTTTTTATCATATCTTTTGATCCAGGAATTGGAATAAGATTAATAAGATGTAGTTGGAAAGATCTTGAAGTCTACTTTCTAACCCAATTAGAATCAGATTAAAATATGTTGTATAATAAAAGATATGAACGAAATAGTGAGACGGTGTCAGTTTTGGATAGAGTTTGATATCTTATTCATATCTTTTCCGTTATAGCTCGGAATTATTATTATAATATATCATTGGAAAGATAATTTCAAGATCTATCTAACCATATAAAATTTGGATAAAAAATATGAGGCACGAAAATAATATCTGACTGTCTTTGAACATGTTTAAATCCGAATAGAATTAGGACTTTAAAAAAGGAAAGTTTTATAAAAAAAGGGAAGTTTATATTTAAATCAAATTCCTTAATCTTATCTTTTCAAAAAAGGATAATTAAGATATTTTAGAAACTTATAGAAGATTCTAATCAATCCTAATTAGTTTAGGAATAGGATTAAACCTTTGGACCCTCCTCATGATCATTGGATCGTAGGTAAAATCCGGTTTGGGCCCAGTTTAGTATTTTGGCCATAACTTCCTCATTATTCATCGGAATTGAGCTTATAATATATCGTTGGAAAGGTCTTTTCAAGCCCCATCCAACTACACCATTATTGGACCCTTATCATGGACCAAACTAAACTGTAATGGACGTTTTCATAAAATAGAGTGGGTTTTCGAAAACAGAAACAAAGAATTTTAACAAAAACTAACCGCAACACTAGACTTTTCACACTTTCACCTCATTCGATTATGGTTCGACGTGAAAGGTATTCATCACTGGGTTTGGTTTTGGGGAGACACAAATGGGTGTCTACAGAAGCCCCCACTTTGACTGAGTTTGGAGAAACGCATGTTTTGAAAACGAAAGTCAAAGTAGCGATAGGGACGGAGAATGATTCAGAATGTTCTGCGATCCTAAATCAATCTTGTAACACCGATACCTGCAAAACTAGCATTAGTTAAACAGATAAAAGAGTTAAGAAACGCGTATCTTGCACCGTCGAGCACACGTCTCTGAAAGTAACCGATTGTTTTGATGACCTCCTGCAAGCTAGAGAATGCCATCCCGCTTGAAAACCGCTACTCCTGTAACTGCTTCCAAATTAGAAGATTTCTTCGCCTGAAACTATCCTCCTCCGCATTGATAATATTCCACATCCAAGGGAAAACCATCGAAGATTGCTTCTCTTGAAACAATCCTTAGCTGTTTGTGACAACTTTCCACAATCTAGGGAACGCCACCTTGCTGTTTCGATGTTCACTCGTCTCTGAACAAAGAGCTTCTTTTTTATATGACTCGAATTTCCGCTGTGATAGTCTTTGAAAAGATTACTGCTCGTTTAATGCTGCTATGCCAGTACGTCGACGCTTTGCTGCTCGTGAACCAGTATGTCGGTGCTTTTGCTGTGAGGACAATCTTCTTTTCTTTGGGAATAGTTGCCAACACAACTCTTGTATGATGTATGACAATCCGATTTAGGGAAAGTTGTCAATGCTTCGTAACAATCCATCCTTGGAAATATTGCCACGATGAAGCGACAATCCGTACCTCGGAAAATTTGCCAAAATCCAATTTTTGGAAAAGTTGTCAATGCTTCGTAACAATCTTTCATAAGAATTTTGCTACGATCAACAATCCACATCTTGGAATATAACTCTTGAAAGCAATCCACCTTGGAAATTTGCCAATGCTATGCGACAATCCTTTTAGGAAAATATTTCCACAATTGACAATCCGTGCCTTGGAACATTTGTGAAAAAGAGTCGACCGACAATCCACTTCGGGAAAATTTGCCACTTGCTGAAATGAATGACAATCCACGTTGAGGAACTTTTGCCGAAATTTATGATGAGTAGAGACCTACGACAATCCTTTGGGAAATTTTGCCATAGGGAACTGGGTGTATGACAATCCAATCTCGAAAAACTTGCCAGCGATCTATGAATGTATGACAATTCGAACTTGGAAAAACTTGCCAACAAAGAAGGAGCACAACAATCCACGCTTGGAAACCTTGCCAGAGATGACAATCCAATCTTGAAAAAATTGTCGTTTGAAGAAGATGCACGACAATCCATTTTTGGAAATATTGTCAGTTGGGGATGAAAATCCAATTTTTGGAAAAATTTGTCGTTTAATAAGAATGTGCGACAATCCATATTTGGAAATATTGTCGTTTAAGTGCTTGTTTTTGAACCGATTGTAATGAGCCAGTGTTTTAGGCGCTTAAGCTAAGTGAGACGATCTTTCGTCAGGTCAATCACTTATTGCAATTGTAATTAAACCGACTACTTAATCATGTCAAATTTCTTATAGGGGCTAACTGGCGTACCAAGGAACCTGAAATTGATGTATGAGGTCGAAATCACTTTTCTGAGAGGCTTCGAGCTCTGTCGTTGCTGAGATATCTCTGGCGTTAGGAATTGGAGTAGGGTCTTCTCTATTCTGCTGCACCTGTATTTATTGTTTACTATAGAACTTTGCCAATCTTTTCAATTATCTTAGGGTTGACTTAAGGCTTAATGTTGCTTGACTCATCGACTTGACACGACTCAAGGTATAAACTTGACTCGATATGTTTGACTGACTCGAGGTTGACTCGACTCGAAGTGTAATGACACATGTGTTAAGACTCAAATCAAAGTGATATGGCACGAAATGACTCAATGTGTACATGACTCGTATGTGCATTGTAATGTGATCGTGCGACTCGAAAAAATGAAAAAAAAAACAAAAATTTTCCGTCATTTTTGTGGAGGGTACCGACTTTCTCCCAAAAAGAAAGACGCGAAAAAAGAATTAAAGTGTTTGAAGTTGCATGTTGAATGAGCTTAGTCAAATGTCATTTGATACTATTTCTCAAGGTGCAAGGATTAATCCATCCTAGGCTATCTCAACTGTCGACTCAATGATGAAAGTATTTGGGTAACTTAGGCACGGAGGCTAAGCACTTCATACTTCGTGATGCGATGACAATTATGATTGATGAGTGATGTTTATATGACAAGGCATGCTTCAACGTTGTGTTAAGATTCCATGACAAAGGGTTCCTAAGGGAAGGGTATATTTGGTCATGTATCTGTGATGTGTGTGATAGTGACACTAAAGTTAGGACGCAAGGGCTAAGTGTGTGGAAAGATATTATTTGTTAAAAGAGTCAAATGGTGGTGACTCTTAGGCTAGGTAAGATAATGATGTAGGGATCAAGCCCCCAAGTCTAGCTCTAAGTAAATAGAGATGAGTGTAGGATATCCTTTGATATGATCATGGTGCAACTGTGTGAATGTGAATATGAATGCATGTTTATTACGGCCGCACCTCAATGTGAGGTTGCCTACGTATCCGTTAGGAATCAGGCCGAACGTAGCTCTAGCCAAACCTCGCACAAGTTTGTGTATACCTCAAAAAGGTCTTTTAAGGGTTATAACGTGGTTAGGCTAAAGGTTATAGAAGAAGAAGGGGATAAAGGCTCAAGACCCTAGATAAGCCCCCAGGGTGTGCAACTTTGCTTTTGAATCTTTGTATTTTCATGCTTGAATTTCTATTCTTTTTTAGCTCTTTTTGTTTTAGCATTTATTTTACTTTTGCAAGTGTGGGCAATCCCGATCATGCGGTCTATCACTCACTTGGCATTCATGTTTCTCAGGCACGGTACCGAGCACTCGATAAGAGATGCAATTTGAGACGTGTTCTTATCGAAGATATTTTCATATCAAAGACATTGGAACACTTACCCTTTTGTACACTTTTATTTATTTTTTGCTTTTGCTATCTTTTGAATTAGTCAAATCACTCAAGCTTTGCTCTTTGAAAATTGCATAAGTTGCACACCATCCTATCCCAAGGTTAGATAGATGTGGGTTGAAAAAAAGAAAGGTCTATCGTTAGACGAGGCTCAAAGTGGTTTATGAAGAAAGGATGTATAATTGAAGGGTGAAATGAGATATGATGTGGCTACAAGGGTTTCCTTAAATCATTGGTATACCTTGTGCTTAATTCAACATTTTTTTAATATATTTGATGCAATATAATGAAATGATCATATATAAGAAAATAAATGCTCATTTTATTAAAAGAAAATAAAGAATCTACAAAATTAATCTAAGGAAAGGAAAAGGTGCCTATGCTAGACTTATTGGGGAAAGGAAAAAAAATGAAAAAAGAAATAGAAAAAGAGGCCATGAAATCTTGTCGTTGCAGCTCGCCTCTTGTCTTGTGTCATTTGCTTCATCATCACCTAGTCTTCTCGCTAGCTAGAGGCAATGGGACCTTGTTTGCTTCTATGAGGTCTTGAATGAGATTTTGAAACCTGTAGCATTCATCAGTGGTATGACCGTTTCCTCGATGGTACTTGCAATAGGAATTTGGATTCCATCTCGAAGATCGATTTTCTGGTGTTGGATCCTCGGTAGGGCTAATAGGTTTGATTAATCCTCGGTCATAGAGACGGTCGAAAGCAGCATCGTAGGTCATTCAAATGGATGTGAACTCTCGCCTGGGTTTCCTTTTAGATCCTTGATTGTCCATGGCTAAGACATCATTATGGTCAAAGGTACTAACATTATTACTAGAGTGGGCGTTTTTGGAAGAAGAAGGATTGTCGCTCTTCTTTCCTTTCCAGCCACCGTGGTTGCTATTGTTAGTAGCTTTTTGCTTTGCGAGATCATCTTCGATCTCGATACCTATGTCATAGACGGCCTTGAAAGTATTCAAGTTGTGTTGATATTTTAAGTACTTTAAATACTTTTCTTGGAGATTCTTGATAAACATCCTCACGGATTCTTTTTCAGTGGGGACCTCAATCATCTTGGCGAAAGTTTCCCTCCACTTATTAAAGAAAGAAGTAAAGTCTTCATTCTCTTTTTGTCTTAGCATCTCAAGTTGTCTATGGTCGGTTTCAACTTGGATATTGCACTTGTACCTATCAACGAAAGCGTTCACTATTGATTCACAGGTAGAGGTTTTTTCCTTGTCAAGGGAGAAAAACCATTGTTGGCAAACAGTTTCAAGAGATAGTGGGAACAAAGAGGGAAAAACCTTCTTATCGATACCCTTAATGTTCATTATTGTTTCGAAAGCTCTTAAATGGAAGTAAGGGTTATCTGTTGCCTTGAATTTTGGGATGTCAGTGGCGTTGAACTTATGTGGAAGAAGTCCCTTGTCCAGCGAGACCCCTTGTGAACTCATGCCCTGGAATTTATAGTCACTAGATAGCTTGCTGAGACTCTCTTGCATGAGGTTCATCTGTTGTTGCTTTACGGGGTCATCGACCCTAAGTGCGAGAAGTTTCAGTGTCTCAGTCACAGTAGCCAGTTGATTCTTAAGATCATTGACTTCTTCTTGAGTTGCCATTATCTTCTTAGCCTTCCTGTTTTGACGAATCAGTTTATCAAAAAGCGAGACTTGAATAAAGCGGTTGTCCTTGATTAATCGCCCTTCTCTCCTCGACCAAGTACTGTGGGAAAGGAATTTGGGGATACTTATTGTTAATTATTTGACTCAAACTTTATTCAACATGCGATTAATGGAGGAAGTGAAGAAAAATGGAAGAATGCGAAAGAAGATTTAGATGGAGAAATATGAAGAATTAGGAATAGAATGTACCCCCAACTTAAACGACGTAAAAAACCGACTCATGCATGAACCTAAGACATGGCCATGGTGATGTGTACTCAAAGTGTGTGCTAAGACTAGTGAGTGTAGGTGATATGTTCAGACTTTTGTCATGACCATGTGGCTAGACTATTTGACTAGACTCAAGCAAAGACTAAGTTAAGACTTCACGTATATGCATTAAACTGGATAGACTGTGGTATTTTAGTCATAACTTTTTATCTGCGACTCTTATTGGGAAGAAACTAACGCCGAATTAAAGATAAAACTCGGGGCTACAGATCCATAGGTTGTACGACTCGTAGTTCTTTCTAGAACTCCAGATATGACCAAAACAAGTTGACATTTGTGCAGTATACGGGAATAAAAATCCGGGTTGACTTAAAGGAACTATGACTCGATTTTATGTTTATTTATTAGCTCAAATTAATTAATTAATTAATTAAACAAAGTCCTTTAGTCATTAATCAGTTTATTTAGTCTTAACACAAGTCAAACAAACGGTTAGGAAAAATCACATAGAGTATGCACAACAAATAATGCACAATTAGTCAAGTAAGCACAATATGATGCAATGAGTTTGCAACCTAACCATGGCTCTAGTTCTCTAAATTTCGGGATATGGGTTAGTCAATAGAGGGTCCATGGTTAATTGTCCGGATGCACCGGGCGGAAGCCTAACCGTGAAGGGTTGGCGCGAGTGGATGGGACACCGCGAGTTTTAGAAAAACTCGCTTCCATGGTTTGGTGAATTCAACATCTCGGATGTACCCTTTGTTGCACGGAGCGTTCAATCAGGTAGATGGAGCATGAATTCCCAGAGGGTTATGTCCATATGTAGAACACATATGGGTTTCAGAAAAGTGAGAAAAAATTCAATCAGGAAGTAGGATCGAGCAAACAATACGAAAAACTGGTCGAAATTAGAACGCATATTTCTGGCTCGGTATTGGGGGAAATTGGCGCCAACAATCAGAGATTGGCGCCAGATTTTAACTGTAGCGCATGGCACCAATACTGGCGTCTGGCGCTACGGCTAAAAGTCTGGCGCCAAGCTCTGGCCCCTGACGCTACTTCCCACATGCCTCAGCAGCTTTCTGTGCTCGATAAAATTTTCCAGTTTCGCGCGGTGTTATTTCGGTCCTAGTTGTGAAAGATATTTCTCAAATTTCCTACGTGTAAAATCCTATGTTTTTAACTCATTACGGATGGTCTTTCCAACGAGATCTTTTTTATGCATATGACAATAATGTTAATCAAAATTACGCACTTGAAATACTTAGAACTTTTCGAGTCTCATCCACTCATTCTAAATCATTGCCGAAACAAATTCAGGAATTAAAATAGAAATCCTCCCCAGTGGAGTCGCCAAAAACTGTAGGGAATAATTTCAAGCCTTTAAAATCCCACTAGCTTGAACCCCACTGTGATCATACACTAAAGTACGGTGGCGTCCAAAAGGGAAGAAGATAGAGCAAAAGAGTCGCCAACAAGTTTTTAAGGAACTTGTAAACCGTTCATAGGATGAAGGTTACACCCCTTAACGATCCAAGAGATCGTCAACTCCATAAGGTCATGAACCAAATAAGGGTTCGGGGATGAAGGTTCAAATCCAACCTAAAAGAGATTGAACCTGCCCCTAATAATAGGCCTCTACTTTATTCTGCTCGTATTCATGTGCGCTTTCTGATTAACATACAATCAATAGGTTTACCCTAAACCTGTTTAATCTATGTTGATTGAATTTAATGCACAAATAAACTATTATTGGCGATCCCTTGAATTATAATCACAATTAACCATAAACAAGATTATTAAATATCTTATTAAGCGTGATTACAAGTACCAATTCCCTTTAACATGTATAAAAGGTGATCAAGCAATAACAATATAAATCAAGCAACAATGATAATAAATATCAATAATAATCATGAACAATAACGAATATCATAATCATAGCAATCATAATTAATAATAATCATAATAATCATAATTATAACAATATTCATGTTAAAGAATAATAAAAATAGCAAGATCCTAGGCATGATACTAACAAGATTAATAACATACCCTAGCATGTCACTAAGCAATAAAAATCAAATCTTTAACCCTAACATGATACTAACATGAATAAATATTAGGAAGAGAATAAAAGGCATCATAGCAATCATATTTAATATTAAAATTACCCTAGACATGATACTAGGAATATCATAATAACAATATAAACATGATTTCTACATCATAACATCAATTAATCAATTAAAGTACTTACTTTGATGCTTCGTACCTCTTTCTAATAACAAAATACACACGTTAGTAACTTCAAGGAAAATAATAAACAAAACAATCAAATTAAATAATTGAAAGAGAGATTTGGGACCAAACCCTCAGAAATTAAAACCTTTCACGTCTAGGGCGAAGACAACTTCGAATATGGCTAGGTGTTTCTAGATCTTGTGAATGCGGAATTATTTATTTGAGAAAAGGCTAGTTTAGAAAAGAGAGAGAGAATAATAAAAAAAATCTTGATGAGAGTTGGTGAAATGAAAAAGGGGAGATATGACCTCTATTTATAGGAAAAAAGAGGGTCGAAGAATTAAGAAAAGAATCCAAATTCGAATCGAAATAAATCTCGTAGACAACAGTTTTTGCGGATTTTGTTTTTATCAAATCTTTTGATCCAGGAATCGGAATAATATTAATAAGATGTCGTTGGAAATATCTTGAAGTTTACTTTCTAAACCAATTAGAATCAGATTAAAATATGTTGTAGAATAAAAGATATGAACGAAATAGTGAGACGGTGTCAGTTTTGGATAGAGTTTGATATCTTATTCATATCTTTTCCGTTATAGCTCGGAATTATTATTATAATATATCATTGGAAAGATAATTTCAAGATCTATCTAACCATATAAAATTTGGATAAAAAATATGAGGCACGAAAATAATATCTGACTGTCTTTGAACATGTTTAAATCCGAATAGAATTAGGACTTTAAAAAAGGAAAGTTTTATAAAAAAAGGGAAGTTTATATTTAAATCAAATTCCTTAATCTTATCTTTTCAAAAAAGGATAATTAAGATATTTTAGAAACTTATAGAAGATTCTAATCAATCCTAATTAGTTTAGGAATAGGATTAAACCTTTGGACCCTCCTCATGATCATTAGGTCGTAGGTAAAATCCGGTTTGGGCCCAGTTTAGTATTTTGGCCATAACTTCCTCATTATCCATCGGAATTGGGCTTATAATATATCGTTGGAAAGGTCTTTTCAAGCCCCATCCAACTGCACCATTATTGGACCCTTATCATGGACCAAACTAAACTGGAATGGACGTTTTCATAAAATAGAGTGGGTTTTCGCAAATAGAAAGAAAGAATTTTAACAAAAACTAACCGCAACACTAGACTTTTCACACTTTCACCTCATTCGATTATGGTTCGACGTGAAAGGTATTCATCACTGGGTTTGGTTTTGGGGAGACACAAATGGGTGTCTACAGTAGGCGTCGCTCGAAGTGCGCCTATGTAAAAGTATGTGGTGAATATGCTTGGCACTCATAGGAAGTGGGAATTGACATATTACGATTAGGGACAAGGAAAGCAGGGAGCCGCCAACAAGTTTTTAAGGAACTTGTAAACCATTCACGGATCATAAAAGACAACCACGATAAAGGGACAACGATAGTCAACAACGATTGACCCGTGAAGGTTACACCTCATTCATAATCCATGAGATTACTAACTCCATATGGTTCGGAGCCACGAAAGGAGGATCGGGGATGATGGTTCGAAGTGAGTCATGGAGTCAAATTCTCCCGTATTGGCCTCTACTCGATTCTTATAGTGAAAAGTGATTCCTGCGATCTCAAAGACATACAAACAGAGATTCAATTTGCTCCAAACTATTATTATGCTAAATTGGTTGAATATTAATGCGACACATTATTCTAAAATATTGTGATCACTTGATTAAACAACAAGATTAAAAAGAAACCTAAACCGGTTGTCCAAATTATCTTATTAGGCGTGATTTTCAATTACATATTCCCTTTAAACATGTAATATGGTGATCATAATAACAATAGAATAACATCAATATTGGAAGCAATTTAACAATAATTCTAACAATACAAAATCGTTAGAAAAATAATAGAAATAAAAGGAACATAATTCTTACTTTGACTCTGTTTGTTTGCAACTACAAAATAATAAACGAGTTAGTAACTTCAAGGAAATAATAATAAAACCATGATTAAATTAAATTAAGTTGAACTGATTTGGGGCCAAACCCTCAAACAGTTCTACCTTTCACGCCTTGGCTTAAGGACAGAACCAAGAGTAAAGTATGGACTCCTTGGAGTACTTCAAGAAGGAATTTTGAAAGAATAAGGGGTAGGCTAGTGTTTAGGATAGAGCATAGAAGAGAGAAAAAACTAGAGAATTCCTTGATGCCTCGTACATCAGAAATGGGGGGGTATTTATAGAAAATATGTGCTGAGGGAATATACGGAACCCTAAATTGATAAAAAAAACCTAAAAAAGTACCCCGCGACACGGCAAAGTGTACCGTGACACAGGAAACATTCCCGTGACACGGTGCAAATTTTGTGTGACGCGGGAAATATTTAGTAAACGGGGGAGAAAACGCGTTAAGGGTTTACGCGGAAAGGACACGGAAATTCCTGTGTCACAGCAGGTTTCCCGTGTCACGGGAAATCCCACCGTCAGACGGGAAAGTTTCACATGACACGGTGGACAGCTGCCGTGGCGCGAGAATTTTCAGTCCGCTTTTCCGTCTAAATTCATTTTTAACCCTAATTTTGTTCAGCATTTTAAGTGCCGATTGATAATTTCGGGCCTTTTTCTGATTTATTGTTATTTGGGATAAAATAAGAAAATAAGTAAAAAAAATAAATAAAAGGTTTGGGCCAAAAATAAATATTAAAACAATAAAATAAAAGAGGTTTGAGCTAAAATTAAACAATAAGTTTGGGCTGAAATTAAAACTATGCTTTTACCAAACATCAAGACTAATTTATGGACTATTCAAAAATACGAATTTAATCAAATACGATTTTTAAGCACTCTCGGGATTAAATACTGAACTCGACCAATAGTGGCGGTGAAAGGTTGTTCATCATCGGGTTTGGTTTTGGGGAGACATTTTTAGGTGTCTACAGAAGCCCCCACTTTGACTGAGCTTGTAGAAACGCCAGTTTCGAAAACGATAGTCAAAGTAGTCGATAGGGACGGAGAATGATTTAAGACGTTCTGCGATGCTAAACCACTCTGTATACGCCGATACTTGCAGAAAAATGTTAATTCCACAGATAAAAGAGTAAAAGAATAGTATACTTATCTGGCACCAGTGTATCGGTGACAAATGAGTTTGGCAGCTTCCTATACTTGAAGTTATCCACCGGATGAAGTTTGTTGAAACGCTTTCCATGCTTGAGAAAAGCCGATTGATGAATTTGGTAGCTTTTAAAGCCTGAAGAAATCTACCAGATGATACTTTCCATGCTTGAGGAAAGCCGACATATGAATTTGGCGGTTTTCTATGCTTGAAGAAATCCACCAGATAATACTTTCCATGCTTGAGGAAAGTCGACAGATGATGAGATTGCAAGTCTCTGTGTATCGAGAACCTTGCGCCGTGAAATGATGGTGGTTCGATTGTCCCCGAACGTGGGTTGCAGTTGGTTCGCTTGTCCCCAAACGTGGGTTGTAGATGGTCCGCTTGTCCCCGGACGTGGGCTGTAGATGGTCCGCTTGTCCCCGGACGTGGGCTAGTTGTAAATGGTCCGCTTGTCCCCGGACGTGGGCTGTAAATGGTCCGCTTGTCCCCGAACGTGGGCTGGTTGTAAATGGTCCGCTTGTCCCCGGATGTGGGCTGTAAATGGTCCGCTTGTCCCCGGACGTGGGCTGGTTGTAAATGGTCCGCTTGTCCCCGGACGTGGGCTGTAAATGGTCCGCTTATCCCCGGACGTGGGTTGTAAATGGTTTGCTTGTCCCCGAACGTGGGCTGTAGATGGTCTGCTTGTCCCCGGACGTGGGCTGTAAATGGTCCGCTTGTCCCCGGACGTGGGCTGTAAATGGTTCGCTTGTCCTCGGACGTGGGCTATAGATGGTCCTCTTGTCCCCGGACGTGGGCTTTAGATGGTCCGCTTGTTCCCGGACGTGGGCTGTAATTGAGACCTGCAAAATAAAATTTGCCAAGGGACTCGTATAGACTATGATTGACTTGACCAACTAACTTGACCAAGTTTGACTTGACACAACATTACATGACATGTGTATAACTTGTGGTCGTGTGTGTATATGGTGTGTGCGTGTGCAAACACATGCAACCGAAAATGAAAGGCAAAAAATTTTCCGTCATTTTTGTCATGAGACGAGTGAAGGGTACCGACTTTCTCCCGAAAAAGAAAGACGTGAAAACTGAACTTCTATTTTTGAACTTCCCTCGATGAGAAAATTTTGAAAAAGTTATCGAACTTCTCCAAAAGAAAAGGAAAGAAGTTCTGAACTTCCTCGTTGAGCAAGACAAAATGAATCGCATGGATTGAATTGCTTTTCTTGAAAGTAATGTATGCATGATGCATGTCCTTAGGCCAGGAGGCTAAGGACAATTACATCATGTGACACGATTAATGAACTTAGGTCATGGAGCTAAGAATCATATATGGTGTAAGGAAACGATCTTGAACGTCACTTAGGTCTGGAAACTAAGCACGTATATAAATAAAGTGATTATTGCATAATGAACGTTGCTTAGGTCAAGGAGCTAAGCACGATATGCTTTGTATGATTAAAAACTGTTGCTCAGCACATTATGCGATGCGTGAAACAATGAATATTGCTCAGATCAGGAAGCTAAGAAAGTATACAACCTTTCTTCTAATGAATGTTGTCTTGAAAGATGATGAAACATGCACAGTGTTGAAACAAGATTTCATGAAAAAGGGTTCTTAAAGGGAAGGATGATATGGATATGGATGTGTGAGTGAAGTGTGTGAATGTGATACTAAGGCTGGCTGCAAGGGTTATGGTGATGGAAATATATGTGAGAAGAGTCAAAGATGATGACTCCTTAGGCTAGGTAGGCTAAATGATGTGGGTTCAAGCCCCCCAAGTCTAGCTCTAGATGAATAAGGTCATAGGGATAAGCATTGGATATTCTTTGACTCGATCATGCATGTGGCCGCACCTCAATGTGAGGTTGCTTACGTATCCGTTACGAATCAGGCCGATCGTAGCTCTAACCGAACTTTGCACAAGTGTATGTACACCTCAAAGAGGTCTTTCAAGGGTTGTAATGTGTTTAAGTTGATGGTTTAAGGAAGAAAGGGGTAAAAGGCTCAAGACCCGAGAGAAAGCCCCCAAATGTATAATTGTGAATTTGAAAATTTTGAATTTTGCAAGTTTATTTTCAACATTTTTTTTCATTCTTTTGAATCAATGTAGGCAATCTTAGATCATGCGGTCCATCACTCACTTAGCATTCATGTTTCTCAGGAACGGTACCAAACACTCGATGAGAGACGCAATTTGAGACATGTTCATATCAAAGACATTGGAACACTTGCCTTTAGACATTGTTTTATTGTTGCTTTGCTGCCTTTTTTTTTTACTTGCTTTTTGAATGTTATAAAATTACACATCTCCCAATCCCAGGGTTAAGTGAATGTGGGTTGAAGAAATGAAGGTCAAACATAAGACGAGGCTCAAAGTGGTTGACGAAGAAATGGAATGTGATTGAACGGGTAACAGGGAATGACAGGATTGCAAAGGCGCCTCAAATCATTAGTGTACCTTGTGTTTAGTTCGGTGTAGACACCCATTTGTGTCTCCCCAAAACCAAACCCAGTGATGAGTACCTTTCACGTCGAATCATAATCGAATGAAACGAAAGTGTGGAAAAGTCTAGTGTTGCGGAAAGTTTTTATTTCTTTTCTCTTCTCTCTGTTTTAGAAAACTTTATTTTAAGAAAACAGCCAATCCAGTTTTGTTGGTCCATGATATGGGTCCAATAATGGTGTAGTTGGATGGGGCTTGCAAAGACCTTTCCAATGATATATTATAAGCCCAATTCCGATGAATATTGAAGAAGTTATGCCCAATTTACTAAACTGGGCCCGGTTTGAGCTTAATGTGCGGCCCAATGATCTAGGGGAGGGCCTAATATGATTTATCATTCCTAATGCAATTAGGAATGGTTTTAGTCTTTTAGAATCTTCTAGAAGGTTCTTTTCATTCCTAATTCAATTAGCATTGATAAGTTGACTTTGTTGACTTATCAGAGTTTTAATCAAAATCAAATAGCATTTTCGAAGAAATTATATTATTTTATCCTCCAGTACGGTAAATTTATCAGATTTTTGAAAACGCGTCAAAATCAAGCTTGGCGTCCAACCCCAGGCCTTGGCTCCTGGAACCAGGCTCGGCGCATTGGCGCCTGGCGCTAGCCATTTGTGCCTGGCGCCAGCTAGCCAGGGTTGGCGCTAGCTCTGTTTCCTGAGCGTCAGACTCTGTTTTGTTAAATTATCTTTTTTGGCTAATTTTCTCTATAAATATCGTATCAAAAACTCCGTTTTCATTCACCAATTCTCCTCATTCGCAAGTTATTCACCTTCAATCAGTTAGTATTCTTTAAATCTCTAAATCATTCATCTCTTTCATTCATCTTTTCCAAAACTTGGTTTTTCTCATAAAAAATTCCGCATTCACAAGATCTAGAAACACCTAGCCATATTCGAAGTTGCCTTCGCCCTAGACGTGAAAGGTTTTAATTTCTGAGGGTTTGGTCCCAAATCTCTATTTCAATTATTTAATTTGATTGTTGATTATTATTTTCCTTGAAGTTACTAACGTGTGTATTTTGTTATTATAAAGAGATACGAGGCATCAAAGTAAGTACTTTAATTGTTTTGATTGATGTTATGATGTAGAAATCATGTTTTATATTGTTATTATGATATTCCTAGTATCATGTCTAGGTTGTTTTTAATATTAAGTATGATTGCTATGATGTCTTTTATTCTCTTCCTAATGCTTATGATTGTTAGTATCATGTTAGGGTTAAAGATTTGATTTTTATTGCTTAGTGACATGCTAGGGTTTGTTATTAATCTTGTTAGTATCATGCCTAGGATCTTGCTATGTTTATTATGCTTTAATATTAACATGAACATGATTATGATTATAATTGTTATAATTTATGATGATTATGAATATTATTATTATTATTGTTATTTTGATGATGATTATTTTATTCATGATTATTATTGTGATTATTTATTATGTTGCTTGATATTTATTTTTATTGCTTGATCACCTTTATTGCATGTTTAAAGGGAATTGGTACTTGTAATCGCGCTTAATAAGATAATTAATAATCTTGTTAGGTTAATTGTGATTATAATTCAAGTGATCGCCAATAATAGTTTATTTGTGCATTAATATTCAACCAACATAGATAAACAGGTTTCGGGTTAATCCTATTGATTGTATGTTAGTCAGAAAGTGCACATGAATACGAGCAGAATAAAGTAGAGGCCTATTATTAGGGCAGATTCAATCTCTTTTAGGTTGGATTTGTACCTTCATCCCCGAACCCTTATTTGGTTCATGACCTTATGGAGTTGACGATCTCTTGGATCGTTAAGGGGTGTAACCTTCACCTCGTGAACGGTTTACAAGTTCCTTAAAAACTTGTTGGCGACTCTTTTGCTCTATCTTCTTCCCTTTTGGACGCCACCGTACTTTAGTATATGATCACAGTGGGGTTCAAGCTAGTGGGATTTTAAAGGCTTGAAATTATTCCCTACAGTTTTTGGCGACTCTGCTGGGGAGGATTTCTATTTTAATTCTTGAATTTGTTTCGGCAATGATTTAGAATGAGTGGATGAGACTCGAAAAGTTCTAAGTATTTCATGTGCGTAATTTTGATTAACATTATTGTCATATGCATAAAAAAGATCTCATTGGAAAGACCATCCGTAATGAGTAAAAAACATAGGATTTTACACGTAGGAAATTTGAGGAATGTCTTTCACAACTAGGACTGAAATAACACCGCGCGAAACTGGAAGATTTTATCGAGCACAGAAAGCTGCTGAGGCATGTGGGAAGTAGCGTCAGGGGCCTGAGCTTGGCACCAGACTTTTAGCCGTAGCGCCAGACGCCAGCATTGGCGCCAGGCGCTACAGTTAAAATCTGGCGCCAGTCTCTGTTTGCTGGCGCCAATTTCCCCCAATACCGAGCCAGAAATATGCGTTCTAATTTTGACCGGTTTTTCGTATTGTTTGCTCGATCCTACTTCCTGATTGAATTTTTTCTCACTTTTCTGAAACCCATATGTGTTCTACATATGGACATAACCCTCTAGGAATTCATGCTCCATCTACCCGATTCAATGCTCCGTGCAACAAAGGGTACATCCGAGATTGTTGAATTCATTAAACCATGGAAGCGAGTTTTTTCTAAAAACTCGCGGTGTTCCATTCACTCGCGCCAACCCTTCACGGTTAGGCTTCTGCGCGGTGCATCCGGACAATTAACCATGGACCCTCTTTGACTAAACCATATCCTGAACTTTAGAGAACTAGAGCCATGGTTAGGTTGCGAAGGTATTGCATCATATTGTGCCTACTTGACTAATTGTGCATTATTTGTTGTGCATATATATTCTATGTTTCTCTTAACCGTTTGTTCATTTGTGTTGAGAATAAATAAATTAATGACTTAAAGAACTTTGCCTAATTAATTAATTAATTAATTAATTAATTATTTAATTTGAGTCAATAAAGTCTAATTTTTTCAATCGGAATTGACCTAGTACGACTTTAGGCTAACCCCAGTTGACTAATAATACCGAAAACAGTCTCAGACCGAAGCTCCACTATTGGCGCCAAGGTCTGAGCTGTAGCGCCACACTATGGTGTGTAGCGCCTGACGACAGCTAAGTTGTCTGGCGCCAATCTCCACAGTGTGACGCAAGTCCTGTCTCTTGGCCGACGATTCGGATTATTTGCCGAGTCATCACCTAAAGTCTAATTAATCAG
Source organism: Chenopodium album (assembly GCF_948465745.1). NCBI lineage: Eukaryota > Viridiplantae > Streptophyta > Magnoliopsida > Caryophyllales > Amaranthaceae > Chenopodium > Chenopodium album. Next base: position 71,624,761 of record NC_137837.1, read on the forward strand.
TTTTCTGTTTAATTCGGTTAATTTTGCTGTCAATAATGTTTAATTGAATCAATGATCGAGTTTAGGCACTAAGTCCCATGGTCTTACACAAGAGTCCAAGCATGTCACTTACACTCAATGCACACACCAGTACACATGCTTTGACCATGATTAAGAGAGTCTTGTGTGCGCGTTTTTTCCGTCATTTTTTTAGGGGGGTAAGTCGGATATTAATCCTCCAATATAAATAATAATACTTAGTTCCCTAAAAATATGTACGTTATTTTTGCCAAAAATATGCACCTTTTTTTTACCCTTTTTTTAAAATAAACCATAAAGTCAAGTTGATTCGAGTCAAGTAATTAAAACGCAAAATGGTTTAATTTACAGCGCGTGGTCAAGAAAGGAAGGACGATTAATCAAAGATAACCTCTTCGTACAAGTCTAACTTTTCGACAAACCTATAGCTCGCAAGAGGAAAGCAAGGGTTTTAATGGAAACTCAAGAAGAAGTCAATGATCTTAAGAACCAACTGGCTACTGTGACCGAGACACTGAAGCTTCTCGCAATTAGGATCGATGATCCCGTGAAACAACAACAAATGGACCTCATGCAAGAGAGCCTAAGCAAGTTGTCCAGCTACTACAAGTTTCAAGAACTCACATCACAAGGGGTCTCGGTGGATAAAGATCTTCTTCCGCAGAAGTTCAACGCCAACGACATCCCAAAATTCAGAGCAATTGACAATCCATACTTCCATTTAAGAGCATTTGAAACAATAATGAGTATCAAGGGTATAGATAAGAAGGTCTTCCCTTCTCTTTTTTCACTATCTCTTGAGACCGTTTGCCAACAATGGTTCTTTTCTCTCGAGAAAGAAAAGACCTCTACCTGGGAGTCTATAGCAAACGCTTTCGTTGATAGGTACAAATGCAACATTCAAGTCGAGACTGACCATAGAGAACTTGAAATCCTCAAACAAAAAGAGAATGAAGGCTTCACCTCTTTCTTTAACAAGTGGAGAGAAACCCCAGCTAAAATGATTAAGGTACCAAGTGAAAAAGAGTCTGTGAGACTGTTTATCAAGAATCTCCAAGAAAAATATTCCAAACATCTTAAATATCAAAATAACCTCCATACCTTTAAGGCTGTTTATGATATTGGGATCAATATTGAAGATGACTTGGCTAAGTCAAAAGCTGCCAACAGTAACTCCAACAGTGGCTGGAAAGGAAAGAAGAACGACAATCCTTCTTCTTCCAAAACCGCCCACTCAAATAACGTTAGCACCTTTAATCTAGGAGAAGTCCTCGCCATGAACAACCAAGGACAGAGGAAACCATTTAGGAGGAACTTCACTCCTATTGGCATGAGTTACGACACCGCATTTGATCGATTAAATGCAAAAGATCTTATAACTCCCATTGGACCATTTGGGGATCCACCAGTTGAGAAGAGGTCGGTTAACAGGAACCCCAACGCACACTGCAAGTATCACCAAGGTAGGGGCCATTCTACCGAAAGCTGTTGGAAGCTTAAGGAAGCTATCCAAGACCTAATCGACAATAACAAACTGCCGTTGCCCCCTGCCAGTAAGAAGCCAAGCATTGACAATGCACCTCTAGCTCATACTTTGGCTATCTCCGATGAAGAAAACGAGGTTGACCCCTCATCTCTCATTAAGCCTGTCGAAGAAATCTATGTCGAAGAAAAAGGAGAGGAGATCTTTTTCGATGTCAGAGATATCCTTCCAGAACCGGCAAATAAAGGAAGACATACAATTGCTCACACTATCTATGAAGGAGGCATCGCAACTACTACGTGAAGCTCTCAAAGTTATGAACGAACTCCATAAAAAATATGATGAGGTTCCACTTTTGAAAGATAAACCTAAAAGAGAATTCACACCTATAGGAATGACCTACGATGCTACTTTTGATCGTCTCTATGATCAAGGACTAATCAAACCTATTGGTCCAACAGAGGATCCAACACCAGAAAAGCGATCTCCAAGATGGGATCCCAGATCCTACTGCAAGTACCATCAAGGAAACGGTCATACTACAAATGAATGCTACAGGTTTCAAAACCTCATTCAAGATCTTGTGGAAGCTAATAAGATCTTTTTACCTCTAGCTAGCAAGGAAAAAACTTATGAGGCAAAGTATTTTCCCTTACAAGTCACCGAAAAACCCAAGAAGAGCAATAAAATCTACACTCCAATTGGGATCCCATATGCGCAAATGTTCGAAATGCTCTCCGAGAGTGGCGAGGTCAAACCTCTCGAACCGAGACCATTTGAGTCATTAAAAAGGACCGATAGATATTACTGCCAGTACCATCAATCAGGAGAGAACACCATAGAAAACTGTTTCAAATTCAAGGATTTGGCACAGAAAATGATTGATGAAAAGAAATTAGTCCAAGTTCAACAAGAAGAGGATATAACCGTTAATGGAGTGTGGGATAGTGATGAAGAAGATGTCTACCTATAGGACATAGTAGGACCTTCACCTTCTGTATCATACACCACAGACGACATTTGGGCTGAAGAAGATTCATCAATAGACGTCCTCACAAGATCCGGGAGGATGCAACCTCCCGTTTCAACACAACCTATGCCTACCGTACAACAAGTTCCCATACCTATCATCTAAGACAACGACATTGTTAAACAGTTTAAGAAGACAAAAGTTGAGATGAATGTGTGGAAGCTCCTGGCAACATCTCGAGAACATAGGTTGGCTGTAATGAATGCCTTGGATAAAATCGGGATAGATTTTGACACTACTCCTGAGGGACTAGCTAACTTCCTCACAAGTGACCTTCCTAGTCTGATTAATCTAATCACCTTCTCTGACAAAGATTTACCCCCAGAAGGTGACAAACATTACAAGGCATTAAACCTTATGGTAGTCTGCGAAAGGATGAATGTTCCCATGACTCTTGTAGACAATGGTTCAGCTATCAATGTCTGTCCACTTAGAACTGCAAGGATGCTCGGCATAAGGGAAGAAGATTTAACTCCGTCCACACAAGGAATAAGAGCCTACGATAATACTCGCCGTCAAGCTCTTGGCAAAATAACCCTAAATGTGACGGCAGGAGCAATAGAACATGCTACTACTTTTCAAGTAATAGACATCAAAGCCTCATTCAACTTGTTGTTGGGACGCCCTTGGCTTCATGATCTAAAGGCCGTCCCTTCAGCTCTCCACCAACTAGTTAAAGCCATAGTTAGAGGAATTCCAATCACTATTGATGCTTCGCCTATGAGAATCAAATCCATAGAGAATCCAATCATCAATGTGGAGCACGACGAGGATGATGAAGACCTATGGGGCTTTAACGAAGAAGTCTCCTTAATCCAGGAGGATGAAAGGACATCTCTTTGCCATGACCCCCATTCCAACATGATTGTCAACACCATGCTGAAGAAACAAGGACACTTCCCTGGGATGACCCTAGGAAAGAAGAAAGGGATAGCAAAATCGCTGGAGTCACCTGGCCTCCCTAAGCTAGATAATTTCGGACTTGGTTTTGAACCAACTCAGAAAGATCTCAAGCGAGCCCATGACAAGTTGAAAGCACGTAGGGACGCTCGCATTCAAAAGAAAGCAATTCCAATGGATCAGTACCCTCTTACGCTTAATGGTCAGTTCATAAAAGAAGGAGAGGACTATCCATGCCATGAATTTCCCAAGCCATTTGTTGTAAATGGCATACGACAACCAGGATTCGAGATTTTCTTGGATTGCTACTTCACTGATGAAATCCCAACTCCCGTCCATAAGGAGAAAGCACCCCCATGCTTTGACTTTAATGTCATGGGATTACTGTTTGGGCGAGAAAAGAATAAGCCAACTTATGAAGAAGATAACTCCTCGCTCATTTAAACAGTCCTACAAAGCGAAAACTTCGACCCCTCGAAGCTAATTACTCCAGCCGAAGGATCACTACAAGGGTGGCGCAAGACTATCAAAGTGACTACTCCAAGTGGAAGGAAGATATCAATCACGACAGGGCAAGGGCCGATGTTCGAAGAGTCGTCTGAGTCAGAGTCCGAGTCAGAGTCTTTCCCTTTAGAGTCTTCTAAGTCTTTAGCAATAACACCTCCCCTTCCTATTTCTTCTCCTAGGATAGTTAGTGATCCAGTCCCTGAGGACATATCACTCTTTGATGTAATGATCTCAGAGTATAATAATATTTCTCATTCTCCTTACTTCTTATGTTCTTCCCTAACCCAAGATGACGAGCATTGCTTAGCTAACGATTACAAAGACAAAGAAATTATTAAAGCAATGGAAACACTCGAAAAGAAAACACCAGTAATCGAAGAAACTGAAACAGTTGACATCTCGAATGATTCAACTCATAAAAGAGAAGTTAAAATCGGACTAACATTGAATAAACAAGAAAGAACCGATTTAATTAACTTACTTAAAGAATTTATCGATGTATTTGCTTGGTCATATGAAGATATGCCAGGCATTAACAGAGAAATAGCTCAAAACACTATACCACTAATCCCAGGAATGAAACCTGTAAAACAAAAGTTGCGTCGAATGAAACCCGACGTAGCACTTAAAATAAAAGAAGAAGTTCAAAAACAAATAACTGCAGGTTTCATCAAGGTATCCAAATACCCCGAATGGGTTGCCAACGTCGTCCCAGTTCCAAAGAAAGACGGAAGGGTAAGGATGTGTGTCGACTATCAAGATCTAAATAAGGCAAGTCCAAAGGACGACTTCCCTTTGCCACACATCGATATTCTGGTAGACAACACGGCAAATCACACACTTCTCTCATTCATGGACGATTACTTCAGCAACCACTTCTTTACATCATTAGGTAAAGAAGGGGGAACCTTTTAGGTAACCACTTCCCATAAAGGTCTAGTGCTCCAGTAAGCGTCGAATCTATCTACTTCTTGAGATACAGGGTACTCATAGGGAGGACGAAGATCCCTGGAAGGAAAATTTTGAAGTAAGCCGTATTGTCTCTTTACCCTGTAGAGATAATAATATGTTACGCGAGACAAGCTTGGAAGACGGCAGAAAGGTTGCTTGTTAACATCAACCATCCTTTCTATTTTCCACCATGGGATGACCCACTTGATAGCAAAATCACATGACTCAAATGCTTTTCTCCACCCATGGCGCCCAATCTTAGGGATGCGCTTCTTTCTTCTCACGAAACAATTGGGAGTATATTTTTTGATGTCATCCGGAGGGCTAATTAATCCTAGCCTCTCCATTAGCCACATCTGTAAAAAATTTCAATGCAAATAAAATTATTATTACAATACAAAAATATATTTTTTGATTTCTGTAATTAAAAATGTTATTTTTCTACCTGTAATAAAATTGGAGAACCGCGGAAAGGCGCTTTTGGGTCCCTTTTCAATTCATCGAGACTAATCATGGTCTCTCCAACTATTAATGGCATTGGATTCCTCCCTGATTCAATTTGTTCTAGTACAGTGGTGATAATTGATTGACCCTCATTATTTTTACCACTACTAAGAAAAAATTGATTGAGCATGCAAAATAAAAACGCCCTTCTTCTATATATATGAAAGGATTCAGAAAGAGGTTTATCAAAATAATAGCCTGCGAATTCTTTCAAATTAACTATATTACCATCTACTATTTTGGATAAATCTCTTTCCTTTAAATTAAAGAAGAGCTCAAAATCCTTATAGTAGTATGCATCTACTCTAGGGATTACTACCAGGTCTATTGCAGGGAAGCCTAAGATAGCACCAAATTCCTCTAGCAAAGGGCTAATCTCATCATACCCTATTCTGAAACAATGCGTATCAGTATTCCAAAATTCTAAAGCGATATGTATGAAGTCTATGTCTAGATCTACCCCTTTGATGCCAGAAATTCCCCCCAAGTGAAATAAATCTAATTCCTTTTTGTCTCTAGCATTAAGAGATCGACACCATTCATGAATGTATTGGGAGAAGGTTTTAGTGGCTAAAGACATGATTATTATTTTTTCTAAAGAAGAGAATAATTTTATTCGCAGGAATTATGAGAAGAATCGGCTGAGCAGGGGGCTATTTATGCACAAATTGCGAAGAGTTTTAATCAGAATGAAATACGGAGTCAGCGTCAATTGGCGTCAAACACCCGTGATTGGCGCCAACCGCCAGAGCTTGGCGCCACACGCTAAGTGTAGAGCCTGGAGCCACGCGCCATAGTGTGGCGCCAGCTGGCGCCAAGTCACCAAGACAGCTGCGCGTGCTCAGTTTGCGTTTTTGATATTAAACTCGAGTCGGTTAATGACTTTATGGCTCCGTTTAATATTCCTAAACATCTTTTCTATCTTTTTTCTTAATTAATTAAATATAGCTATTATTTTTAATTTATATTATTCTTTTTTTTGGACTTTATTTTAAATTCCAAAAAACCGACATTTTTTCGTTTCTTTTCCTTTTTTATTTTTTCTTTTTTGGGGAGAGAGTCGGATAATATCCTCCATCAATAATAAAAATGACGGAATTTTTGCGCAAAATTGTTATCACACTTCTTTTTCACACACTAACATACACATAATAATAAAAAATCAAACAAATTTACGATAACATAAAAATACAAAATGTGTCTAAATAATGAGTCAAAGGCAAAGTTCTATAAAAAGTCAAAATAAAATATATATACAGGAACAAACTACGGCGCCGGAGGACGTAGGCCCATCATGCCATAAAATTGTGCCGTACGAGGAGTCATCTCTCCACCAGCTCCAGCTTTAGCACCAGCTCCAGTCTCCGTAGGAGGAGGAAGACTCAAGATAGGACCACTCCAGCCAGGATCAACCTGAGACTGAGGCCGCAGAGGCTTCTGCGATGACGAGCCGACCTCGTACATCCCACCACCTCTGAAAGCCGAGGTAGCCTCTCCTACAGGTGCAGCAGGAGCACCCTCAGAAGAAGATCCCGAGCCCTCAACAACGTCGGCTCGAGCAGCCTCAGAGCGACCGCCTCTACCCCCTGACGAAGTGCGACGACGTCTCGAGCTAGACCTCGCCGGGTCTCTCCGCCCCTCAGGTCTCGTGCGGGTGTGAGAAGCGATAGGCTGGCCCTGCAACAAGAATTAAATCAGAAACAAGGTAAAACTGAAGCCATAATGCAGAAATAATGAGTAAAGAAAGGTTACCTCTCGGACAACGTCATCCCGACGACAGGTGGCCGCGTTCCTCATCCGGACGAGCTGGCTCCGGAAGGCATCTATGCATCGTGCCATAACCGAAACCACCTCACGTGAAAACTGTCAGAAAAATAAGTCAGTAAAAATGCATGATAAATGAACACAAAATTCTGAATTAAAACTAGGCTTACACTAGTCTGGTGGCGAGGAATCAACCGCTCTACGAAGCGCTCGCTCTCGGGAGCCGGAGAAATCATCTCCTCGATCGGCCCGTATATCCTCTGGTAGTGAATGGACATACGGGGCGGCACGAACTCAGCAGGACCGTCTTGATAAAAAAAAAAAAAAAAAAAAATCAGTAAAGTATTACTTGGGGGCTACTTAGCGAAAAAAAAGGTAAGAATCTTACCCTCACATCCTCAGTCGGTACAGGGGCTGGAGCTAATAAAGGTAGTAGCTCCTCAGCGTAACACCGCCCGAGGATCACATGGGACCGCCAAAGGGTACCAGCTCCCTCAGCCATGCTCGACAACCGTGCCTCATCGAACATGTGACGTGGTGGGGGAGCAGGAACGACGAAGACATCAGAAGAGTGCTGTCTAGCGACTCTCTCTCCTAAGTACGCGACCGCTCCATAGGTCCCTAGAAAATAGCGACGCTCAGCAGAGTACTGTGCGGCTAATCCAGGGACTGTCCAACCGCCCCACGGTCGGTATACCACCTCAGGTCCCTATAGAAAGCATCAATCAGGCAAGAATATATCTAAAGCACCGCGAAAATCAAGATAAACACTTAAAGTCATACCGAGATGATCCAGCTCCAGACACGTACAGTAGACATGTCCACATGGTGGCCGCCCTAAGAGGCGCTCACCGGAAATCCCCTCGGCGATGGTCTCGCCGGCGCAACAGAAGGAAAGTACTCGTAGAACCAAATCTATAAAGAGTTAAAAGTGTGAATAAATGCTAACTAATGTAGGGCTAAACTTCATATAGAATGATGTTTACCTCTACGACCTTCCAAAAAGCAAACAAAGCGACGTTCGTCCTAAAGGACCGGTGACGACACGAGTCCCTCAGCGCACGAACGAAGTCAGCATAGGCCAAGCTAGCCCAGTCATAAGTCCCGATCCGCTGGAGATCACGGACGGCAGGGAGGTAGTAAAACAATGCCCTACTACCCTTGTCAGGGGAGAATGTCCCTGACAACAACATCATCACAAAGATGCGCACCCGCTACTCTCGGGTGGTCGCATCGTCATCAAGAGCCGCTGCCAGCGTCGAGCGGCGAATCCCTCTAGCACTGAACTGAGTCGTCTCGACCTCAGCTCGGGCCCGAATAGCAATCGGCCCTAACAACTCCTCGACCTCTGAAGAAAAGACGTCGATCCCACCGTCGAACGGCAATGGCACAGAAGTGAACTCCAGTCCTGTGAGGAGACTGAAGTCTGTAGGGGTGACCATCATCTCGCCCCAGGGAAAATGGAAGGTGTTGGTGGTGTCCCAGAAGAACTCCACCAAAGCGCGCACTACGTGATGACCCCCGCTGGAGGCGACCATAGCCTCAGAGGTCTCAAACAGAGTAACTAGCCCGCAAGACTCCCATAGGAGTCTCATCTCAAGGTCCCTTGCGATGTGCATCCTGTACAAGTCGCCTAGACCGTCACAGCCAGAGCAGTGATGTCGTGTCCTCCCGGGCTCGGTACCCCGTCTCACCCTCTCAGAAATGTGGTGGGCAGGGGCAAAGAACAGAGTGTGCTCGTCCCACTCCGGAAGCCGACCAAGCGAAGTGGACGGCGTGGTGTCGTCCTCCACGGGCTCATGCTCCCGTCTAGTGTTTCGGGATCGTGAACCCGAGCCTCGTTGTATAGCCATGCTACATTGTGCAGAATCATCATAAATTAAGGTTCTATAGTATCTAAGGTTCGCCTAGCCGCATGATACTATGTTCGCAAAAACAAAGTACGTAGTACTAAAACAGAGCAAATTCAAATTGAGCATGACAATATTTTTTTCAAGCAATCAAACAATTTCTTGCAACACTATAGTTATTATTGTGACAAATTGAACAAGAATTGCTAGCAAAAATGTCAAGAACAAGCCACATTGTTTTTCACGACCTTAAGAGGTCCAACAATGGCAAATTGCTCATTTTTCACCAAATTGAGTCAAACAAGTCTCAAATTACCCCCAAGGCAATATATAAACATAAACAAGCAATTTCATGGCATTAAACTTGACAAACAAAGCAAATTGAGCATCATAAAATTCGAATTTTCATAAAATTCGTGAATAAACATGCCAAGAATTCATAAAAACTGATGTGAGTTTGAGGAAAACTTACATAGATCGGGAAAATAGATGAGAAGAGCTTTGATTTGCAACAAATTTGAGTGAATTCGGTTGAAAAACGAGCAAGCAATGAACAATTGAAGCTTTCGGTTTCCTCGAGCAGTTTTCGCGACGAACAGAGCAGCGAAATGAAGCGAAAACTGGCATTTAAAGAGAATCCCGTGCTGGCGCCAGTCCCTAGGCATTGGCGTCACAAGTTGGGCTTGGCGCCTGGCGCTCACACCAGATAGCTGGCGCTGATGGTTTTTCAGCGACGCCAAAGCACCCAGCCACCTGTTGAGGTTGTGCTAGCCTTCTACAACATATTTTGGGTTCCTTGGCACGCCAGTTAGCCCCTCTAAGCAATTTGACATGATTTAAGTAATCAGCTTGATTACATAAAGTGATCGACCTGATAAGAGATCGTCTCACTTAGCTTAAAGCGTCTAAGCATTGGCTCATTAGCAAAAGGCACCGACATATAGGTTCAAGAGAAAAGGGCACCGACATATAGGTTCAAGAGCAAAAGGCACCGACATACAGGTTCAAAGCAACAAGAGCGCTGATGTACAGGCATAGCGGAAGTGAAGTTCAGGCGAACTTTTAAAGATCGACAGGCGTGGATCTTCGGTAATTTCCTTTGGAAAATTATTGCATCAAATGAGGATGACTTCAAGAGAAGATATCTTCGACAACATTCCCTAGCTTGCGGAGAGTTGTCACGAACAACTGGAGGTAATTTCGGGCGAAGTTATCTTCGATAGTATTCCCTAGGATGTGGAATATTGTCAATACGGCTGGAGATTGTTTCAAGAGAAATAATCTTCGATGATATTCCCTAGGATGTGGAATATTGTGAATGCGGATGAGGATTGTTTCAAGAGAAATAATCTTCGATAATGTTCCCTAGTGTAGGGAATAATTTCAAGCCTTTAAAATCCCACTAGCTTGAACCCCATTGTGATCATACACTAAAGTACGGTGGCGTCCAAAAGGGAAGAAGATAGAGCAAAAGAGTCGCCAACAAGTTTTTAAGGAACTTGTAAACCGTTCACGAGGTGAAGGTTACACCCCTTAACGATCCAAGAGATCGTCAACTCCATAAGGTCATGAACCAAATAAGGGTCCGGGGATGATGGTACAAATCCAACCTAAAAGAGATTGAACCTGCCCTAATAATAGGCCTCTACTTTATTCTGCTCGTATTCATGTGCGCTTTCTGACTAACATACAATCAATAGGATTAACCCTAAACCTGTTTAATCTATGTTGGTTGAACATTAATGCACAAATAAATCTATTATTGGCGATCACTTGAATTATAATCACAATTAACCTAACAAGATTATTAATTATCTTATTAAGCGTGATTACAAGTACCAATTCCCTTTAACATGCATAAAAGGTGATCAAGCAATAACAATAAAAAATATATATCAAGCAACATAATAAATAATCAACATCATTAATAATAATAATATCAATCATAATCATAATCATATTAAAGCATAGCAAGATCCTAGGCATGATACTAACAAGGTTAATAACAAACCCTAACATGTCACTAAGCGACAAAAATCAAATCTTTAACCCTAACATGATACTAACAATCATAAATATTAGGAAGAAAATAAAATACATCATACTTTTAATCATACTTGATATTAGAGTTACCCTAAACATGATACTAGGAAGATCAAAACGCCCTAACATAACATTAGGAATCATAATAACAACCTATGCATGATTTCTACATCATAATATCAATTAAAACCAATAAAGTACTTACGTGGATGCCTCGTACCTCTTTCTAATAACAAAATACACGCGTTAGTAACTTCAAGGAAAATAATAATCAAAACAATTAAATTAAATAATTGAAATAGAGATTTGGGACCAAACCCTCAGAAATTAAAACCTTTCACGTCTAGGGCGAAGGCAACTTCGAATATGGCTAAGTGCTTCAAGATCTTGTGAATGCGGAATTTTGTATGAAAAAGCAAGAAAGAAAGAATGCCAAAAGATTAAGAATTGAGAATTGATGAAAGAAAGATGATGAATAAAGAGAATTGGAGAATGTTGATGATTATTGATTGTAGAAAATTGATAATCGGTGATTGGAGATAATTGTTGATTGTAGATGAATGAAAACGGAGTTTTTGATACGATATTTATAAAGAAAATCGGCCAAAAAAGATAATTTATCAAAACAGAGTCTGAAGATCACAAAAACAACTTGGCGCCAGCCCTAGCTCATTGGCGCCAGGACCAGTGGCTAGCGCCAGGCGCCAATGGCTGGCGTCTGGCGCCAATCCTGGTTCCAGGCGCCAAGGCCTGGGGTTGGACGCCAAACCGGCTTTTAACACGTTTTCGAAACTATGATAATTTTACCGTACTGGAAGATAAAATAATATAATTTCAGTCGAAAATGCTATTTGATCTAATTAAAACTCTAAAGAATCCTAATTGAATTAAGAATGATAAGACCTTCTAGAATGTTCTAGAAGACCAAAACCATTCCTAATTACATTAGGAATGGTAAATCATATTAGGCCCTCCCCTAGATCATTGGGCCGTACTTAAAACTCAAACCGGGCCCAGTTTAGTAAATTGGCCATAACTTCCTCAATATTCATCGGAATTGGGCTTATAATATATCGTTGGAAAGGTCTTTGCAAGCCCTATCCAACTACACCACTATTGGACCCATATTATGGACCAACCAAACTGGATTGGCTGTTTTCTTAAAAAAAGTTTTCAAAAACAGAGAGAAGAGAAAGGAAAAGAAATAAAACTTTCCGCAACACTAGACCTTTCCACACTTTCATTTCATTCGATCATGATTCGACGTGAAAGGTACTCATCACTGGGTTTGGTTTTCGGGAGACACAAATGGGTGTCTACACCTAGGATGTGGAATATTATCATTGCAGAGAGGATAGTTTCAGGCGAAGCAATCTTCTAATTAGGAAGCAGTTACAGGCGTAGCGGTTTTCAAGCGGGATGGCATTCTCTAGCTTGCAGGAGGTCATCAAAACAATCGGTTACTTTCGGAGACGTGAGCTCGACGGAGCAAGATACGCGTTTCTTAACTCTTTTATCTATTTAACTAACGCTAGTTTTGCAGGTATCGACGTTACAAGAGTGATTTAGGATCGCAGAACGTTCTGAATCATTCTCCGTCCCTATCGATACTTTGACTTTTGTTTTCGAAACTTACGTTTCTCCAAACTCAGTCAAAGTGGGGGCTTCTGTAGACACCCATTTGTGACTCCCCAAAACCAAACCCAGTGATGAGTACCTTTCACGTCGAATCATAATCGAATGAAACGAAAGTGTGGAAAAGTCTAGTGTTGCGGAAAGGTTTTATTTCTTTTCTCTTCTCTCTGTTTTTGAAAATTTTATTTTAAGAAAACAGTCAATCCAGTTTGGTTGGTCCATGATATGGGTCTAATAATGGTGTAGTTGGATGGGGATTGCAAAGACCTTTCCAATGATATATTATAAGCCCAATTCCGATGAATATTGAGGAAGTTATGACCAATTTACTAAACTGGGCCCGGTTTGAGCTTTATGTGCGGCCCAATGATCTAGGGGAGGGCCTAATATGATTTATCATTCCTAATGCAATTAGGAATGGTTTTAGTCTTCTAGAATCTTCTAGAAGGTTCTTTTCATTTCTAATTCAATTAGCATTGATAAGTTGACTTTGTTGACTTTTCAGAGTTTTAATCAAAATCAAATAGCATTTTCGAAGAAATTATATTATTTTATCCTCCAGTACAGTAAATTTATCAGATTTTCGAAAACGCGTGGAAATCAAGATTGGCGTCAGGCGCTAGCAATTGGTGTCTGGCGCCAGCTAGCCAGGGTTGGCGCCAGCTCTATTTCTTGAGCGTCAGACTCTGTTTTGTTAAATTATCTTTTTTGGCTAATTTTCTCTATAAATATCGTATCAAAAACTCCGTTTTCATTCACCAATTCTCCTCATTCGCAAGTTATTCACCTTCAATCAGTTAGTATTCTTTAAATCTCTAAATCATTCATCTCTTTCATTCATCTTTTCCAAAACTTGGTTTTTCTCATACAAAATTCCGCATTCACAAGATCTAGAAACACCTATCCATATTCGAAGTTGCCTTCGCCCTAGACGTGAAAGGTTTTAATTTCTGAGGGTTTGGTCCCAAATCTCTATTTCAATTATTTAATTTGATTGTTGATTATTATTTTCCTTGAAGTTACTAACGTGTGTATTTTGTTATTATAAAGAGATACGAGGCATCAAAGTAAGTACTTTAATTGTTTTGATTGATGTTATGATGTAGAAATCATGTTTTATATTGTTATTATGATATTCCTAGTATCATGTCTAGGTTGTTTTTAATATTAAATATGATTGCTATGATGTCTTTTATTCTCTTCCTAATGCTTATGATTGTTAGTATCATGTTAGGGTTAAAGATTTGATTTTTATTGCTTAGTGACATGCTAGGGTTTGTTATGAATCTTGTTAGTATCATGCCTAGGATCTTGCTATGTTTATTATGCTTTAATATTAACATGAACATGATTATGATTATAATTGTTATAATTTATGATGATTATGAATATTATTATTATTATTGTTATTTTGATGATGATTATTTTATTCATGATTATTATTGTGATTATTTATTATGTTGCTTGATATTTATTTTTATTGCTTGATCACCTTTATTGCATGTTTCAAGGGAATTGGTACTTGTAATCGCGCTTAATAAGATAATTAATAATCTTGTTAGGTTAATTGTGATTATAATTCAAGTGATCGCCAATAATAGTTTATTTGTGCATTAATATTCAACCAACATAGATAAACAGGTTTAGGGTTAATCCTATTGATTGTATGTTAGTCAGAAAGCGCACATGAATACGAGCAGAATAAAGTAGAGGCCTATTATTAGGGCAGATTCAATCTCTTTTAGGATGGATTTGTACCTTCATCCCCGAACCCTTATTTGGTTCATGACCTTATGGAGTTGACGATCTCTTGGATCGTTAAGGGGTGTAACCTTCACCTCGTGAACGGTTTACAAGTTCCTTACAAACTTGTTGGCGACTCTTTTTCTCTATCTTCTCCCCTTTAGGACGCCACCGTACTTTAGTGTATGATCACAATGGGGTTCAAGCTAGTGGGATTTTAAAGGCTTGAAATTATTCCCTACATTCGGCAATTGATTTTTTTTTTCGAGAATGAATGAATGAATGAAAAATTCTATGATCGAGATGTTAAGGAAATTTGCTTATTTTATTATTGGAAAAGGTGAACGAAACACATGAAACATATAAAAATTCAAAATGGAAAACCTATGCTAGACATGGATGGGGGAATAGAGATGAATGATAAAGAAAGAAATCATGAAATCTTGCACGAAGGATCTGCTGTGCGCCTTGTGTTCATTACTTCTTGCCGCCTGGAGGGAAAAGAAGTTTGTTTGCATCCACCAAGTCTTGAATGACTTTCTTCAAATTCCAACATTGCTCCGTAGTGTGGCCCCTTCCTTGATGGTACTTGCAATGGGCATTGGGATTCCATTTGGCACTCCTTTCTTCAGGTTTTGGCTCTGGAAATGGCCCAATAGGTGTGATCAAGCCTTGAATGTAAAGGCAATCAAAGGCCGCATCATAAGTCATTCCTAAAAGAGTGTAAGTTCTTTTCTTTTTGGGCAATGGAGTATCAAGAGCTAACACTTCATTGAGATCAACTTGGCT
The DNA here is from genome assembly GCF_948465745.1 of Chenopodium album. Lineage (NCBI taxonomy): Eukaryota > Viridiplantae > Streptophyta > Magnoliopsida > Caryophyllales > Amaranthaceae > Chenopodium > Chenopodium album. The sequence continues at coordinate 71,639,978 of NC_137837.1, forward strand.
TATATTGTTGGTAGTATTTTCGTGCTTAGAAGACGAAGAATAAGGATGGTCGTTCTTCTTGTTTTTCCAAGTGTTATTATTGTTACTACTAGCAGTCTTTATTAGCTCATCCTCGAAATTGATGCCGATGTCATATACAGCTTCGAAAGTGTTCAGTGGAAGAAATTTGAGATGTTCCCTATATTTATGAGTCAGATTTTGAATAAAGAGGCGAACCATCTCTCTTTCTTTGGGAGGATCTACCAAGAGTGAAGTTGTTTCCCTCCACCTGTTCAGGTAAGCGGTGAAGCCTTCATTCTCTTTCTGTTTGAGAACGGAGAGTTCACGTTCAGAAGTTTTAGTTTGAATGTTACACTTGTAACGATTCATGAAACTGTCGGTGACATCTTGCCAAGTCGCAGTATGCTTGGCATCTAAGGACTAAAACCATTGTTGGCAAGCATGTTCTAAGGAGAGAGGGAGCACCGTAGGGAAGAGTGTTATGTCCAATCCCTTAAGAGCCATGGTTGCGGAGAACGCCTTCAAATGGAATATTGGATTGTCAGTAGGCTTGAATTTTGGAATATCAGCAGTGGAGAACTTTTCAGGGAGTCTGTCCTTCACATCCAAAGGAGTAGGAGGCCGTTCCACATAAGTGAAATCCTCAGAAATCTTACTCATTTGTTCCTTCAGTTTGTCAAGGGTGGAAATAGTGACCTTGTTTTGTTCCTTGGTAGTGACCCTAGTGGTAAGGGTTTGCATCATGACAGACAGTGCCTCGATGGATTTGTTGATGTTCTCAATATCTTCTTTAGTGGCCATTGAAAGGTGATGAGCAATGGGGATGGCAAAGTTCTCTTTGAACGCCTATTAGATCTGAGAGATTGTTGCGGTAATGACTCGAATCGTATTAATTTATCCCTGTTCCTTGACCAAGTACTGTGAAATAAAATAATTCACTTAATTATTTTACTCATTGCTCAAGATAGGAAAGGAAGGAAAAAATAAACATTTGAAAACAGGTGAGAAAACTCCACTCATTTTTTTTATTATGATGAAAAAAGGGTGCATGAACCTAGTATACGATCATAAACGACCTGGTGCACGACTCGAGTTGGAACATAAAGAAAGTGTGTGGACTATACTTGACTCGTGAGTGACTAAGTGATGTTATAAGACTCGTGGTATGATCGTATGGCTAGACATGTGAACAATAACCAAAATGACTGACGCGAGGACCAAATTAACACGGAAGACTTAAAAAAAGCTGACTGGACTTATTTCAAGGGCACCGTGACACGGAAAACTGTACCGTGTCACGTGACAAGCTGTCGTGACGCGGTGTTTTTTTTTTTGGAAATCCACCGTGTCACGGTAGAAATTGCCGTGACATGGTGAACTTTCCCGTGCCACGGTAAACATTCCCGTGCCACGGTGGATGCTGACGTGGCACATAATTTTTTTTTGTGGAAATCGACCGCGCCACGGTGGAAATTGCCGTGACACGGTAGATTTTCCCGTGCCACGGTGGATGTTGACGTGGTACGGGAATTTTTTTTTTTTTTTTTTTTGAAATCCACTGTGTCACGGTAGAAATTTGCCGTGACACGATAGAGTTTCCCATGGCGTGGCAGACTTTTTTTTTTTTTTGAATTTGAAAACCACCGTGTCATGGTGGAAATTTGCCGTGACACAGTAGAGTTTCCCGTGGCGAGGCAGACTTTTTTTTTTTTTTTGCTGCAGGTACACCGCGCCACGGTGGATAGTCTCGTGTCGCGGTAACCTTCCCTTTTTTTTTTTTTTTGCTAATTACTAAGTGAGTACAGTCCATTGGCAATCGTTAGTCATAAAATAATCCACCATAGACAAAGAAAGATCGTTAAGGTTAGGATCAAAACGACCAAACATAAAACACGTAGGCACAATGATGCAAAGAATAGTTCGCAACCTAAGGTCAAGTTCTATGTTCGACTATGGTCAAGTTTATTTGGTGTCAATAGGGTACCATGGTTAAGAGTTTGGACGCGTTAGCAAGGCAGCCTCCCTAGCTTGAGGGTGTATGCCAACGGGTGGCTCCGCAAGTTCGTGATGAAATCGAACTCGACTCCATGGTTTAGGTGGATATAATAACTCGGATGAACCCTTATTGCCATGAGCGTTTTTGGGTTGATAGATCTCAAATCCCCCGGGGCTAAGACGCATGTAGAACACACACGTTTTTTCAAAAAAATCGAAGGAAGTTGACTGTGAGAAGATAAAATAAGCCACCGGACTGATTTTAGGACTGCCGTGACACGGCAGAAATTCCCGTGCCACAGTACGGCACACCGTCAGACGGTGCACTGTACCTTGTCACGACAGATTTTTCCGTGGCACGGCAGTCAGAAAATCTGACTGGTGAAGGTTACACCCCAGTCATAATCCATGAGATTACTAACTCCATATGGTTCGGAACCACGAAAGGAGGATCGGGGATGATGGTACGAAGTGAGTCATGGAGTCACATTCTCCCGTATTGGCCTCTACTCGATTCTTGTAGTGAAAAGTGATTCCTGCGATCTCAAAGGCATACAAACAGAGATTCAACTTGCTCCAAACTATTATTAAGCTAAATTGGTTGAATATTAATGCAACAGATTATTCTAAAATATCGTGATCACTTGATTAAACAACAAGATTAAAAAGGAACCTAAACCGATTGTCCAAATTATCTTATTAGGCGTGATTTTCAATTGCATATATGGTGATCATAATAACAATAGAATAACATCAATATTGAAAGCAATTTAACAATAATTCTAACAATACAAAATCGTTAGAAAAATAATAAAAATAAAAGGAACATAATTCTTACTTTGATTCTGTTTGTTTGCAACTACAAAATAATAAACGAGTTAGTAACTTCAAGGAAATAATAATAAAACAATAATTAAATTAAATTAAATAGAATTTATTTGGGGCCAAACCCTCAAACAGTTCTACCTTTCACGCCTTGGCTTAAGGACAAAACCAAGAGTAAAGTATGGACTCCTTGGAGTACTTCAAGAAGGAATTTTGAAAGAATAAGGGGTAGGCTAGTGTTTAGGCTAGAGCATAAAAGAGAGAAAAAACTAGAGAATTCCTTGATGCCCCGTACATCAGAAATGAGGGGGTATTTATAGAAAAAATGTGCTGAGGGAACACACGGAACCCTAAAATGATAAAAAAAAACCTAAAAAAGTACCCCGCGACACGGCAAAGTGTACCGTGAGACGGGAGATCCCACCGTCAAACGGGAAACATTCCTGTGACACGGTGCAAATTTTGTGTGACGCGGGAAATATTTAGTAAACGGGGGAGAAAACGCGTTAAGGGGTTTACGCGAAAAGGACACGGAAATTCCCGTCTCACAGCAGGTTTCCCATGTCACGGGAAATCCCACCGTTAGACGGGAAAGTTTCCCGTGACACAATGGACAGCTGCCGTGGCGCGGGAATTTTCAGTCCGCTTTTCCATCTAAATTCATTTTTAAACCTAATTTCGTTCAGCATTTTAAGTGCCGATTGATAATTTCGAGCCTTTTTCTGATTTATTGTTATTTAGGCTAAAATAAGAAAATAAGTAAATAAAATAAATAAAAGGTTTGGGCCAAAAATAAATAATAAAACAATAAAATAAAAAGAGGTTTGGGCTAAAATTAAATAATAAGTTTGGGCTGAAATTAAAACTATGCTTTTACCAAACATCAAGGCTAATCCATGGACTATTCAAAAATACGAATTTAATCAAATACGATTTTTTAAGCACTCTCGGGATTAAATACTGAACTCGACCAATAGTGGCGCTGAAAGGTTGTTCATCAACGGGTTTGGTTTTGGGGAGACATTTTTAGGTGTCTACACTTTTGCCTTAATTAAAATATCTGAAATATAAATAATTCGGTTTTTAAAATAAGATAAATGGATAATAAATCTTATCCAAAATAATGATTAGTTTTCAAAATACTTTTGGCGCCAAAATTCAAATATCATTTTGGCTCCAAGATTTAAATACTATATAGTAAGTTAAATTACTAAAATACCCTTTTTAGAAAATAATAATTAATTAGGAAAATACGTATGAAAATACGGGGTATTACAGTCTACCCCCCTTAAAATAAGTTTCGACCCGAAACTTAGTCAAAAGAAACGAAAATCATTTTGAAATTATTGGTTCATGCACATCCTAACTTGACTCAAGACTCCAACTAAACTTAAATAAGACTCGAAATCCCTAAAAATTACTCGAAAAGTAGACGCGCGAAACTCTATCGCCCTCTACCCCTCTTAGAAGGAGCTACGCCCCCGTAACTCGACCACTAACCTTAGGCAAACAGTTTTGGGTAACGTTTCCTCATATCAGCCTCGGCTTCCCATGTAGCCTCTTCAGATTTCTAATTTGACCACAATACTTTCACACTGCTCACATCCTTGTTCCTTGTGCTCCTAACCTTAGAGTCAAGAATCTTTACTAGTCTTTCCTCATAAGTCAAATTCTCATCCATCTCAATGGTTTCTGGTTGTAACACATGTGTCACATCAGGAATATACTTTCGGATTTGGCTCACATGAAACACTTTGTGAACCCTTTCTAGCTCACTAGGAAAATCCAACTTATAAGCCACTTTTCCCACTTTCTGAATGATCTCATAATGCCCTATGTACTTTGGGCTTAATTTCCCTTCTTCCCGAAACTCATCACACCTTTCAAGGGTGAAATTTTCAACAAAACCTTTTCTCCTACTTCAAACTCCTCTTTCCTCCTTTTCAGATCAGCACAACTCTTTTGTCGATCTTGGGCCGCTTTAATCTTTTCTTGGATCAACTTAACCTGCTTCACCATATCCTCAATCATCTCTGGTCCAAGAACCATAGTCTCACTTATATCATTCCGACATACTAGACTTCTACACTTTCGACCATACAAAGCTTCAAACGGTGTCATCCCAATGCTTGCATGGTAACTGTTGTTATAAGAGAACTCTATCAAATCCAAATAGTCTTCCTAGGACCCTTGATACTCCATCACACAAGCTCTTAACATGTCCTCTAATGTCGGAATCGTTCTTTCTGTCTGACCATCTGTCGCAGGATGAAATGATGTGCTCATTAACAACTTAGTTCCCATCGCCTTTTGCAAACTTTGCCAAAAGTTGGACAAAAATTTTTGATCTATATCCGAAATGATATCCGTGGGTACCCCATGGTACTTCACCACAAACTTCACATAAGCTCTTCCTAACTGATCCATGGTCCAAGTACTTCTCATGGGTATGAACGATGCTGACTTCGTCAACCTGTCCACTATCACCCAAATAATGTCATTTCCTGCCTTGCTCTTTGGCAAAGCTCCCACAAAATCCATAGAAATCGAATCCCATTTCCACTTGGGTACCTCCAAGGATTGGACCTTTCCTTGAGGCCTGCGATGCTCATCTTCACCTTCTGGCATGTCAAACACTTAGCCACAAATTCAGCCACTTCTCTGTTCATATTGGGCCACCAAAATGTCTTCTTCATGTCCTTATACAACTTATCCCCTCCAGGATGCATTGAATAGGGAGAATTATGGGCTTCTTCCATCAATTTTTGCATCAAATCACCACGATTCTGCGGTATAAACCATCTTCCCTTAAAACGAATACTTTCCTCATCACCAATGGTGAAATCCAACACTTGTCCTTCATCAATCTTCTTCTTGATTGCTTTCAACTTCTCATCTCATTATAAATGGATGGTTGAACCACCAAGACATTCAACATCCTTGCCACTCTACCATGTTCCATCACCTCCAAGTTCAACTTATGAAATTCCACACACATCTGATCTGGGACTACCATCACATTCACCGTATGTTCTGACTTTCTGCTCAAAGCATCTGCCACCACATTAGCCTTTCCCTCATGATACTGAATATCCAATGTATGATCACTCATATACTCCAACCATCGTCTCTGTCTCCCATTCAAGTGCGTCTAGGTGAAAATGTACTTCAAACTCTTAAGATCCGTGAAAATCCTACAAGTCATCCCATTTAAGTAATGTCTCCAAATCTTCAAGGTAAACATAATTGTAGCTAACTCCAAATCATGGGTTGGGTAATTCCCTTCGTGAAATTTCAACTATCTCGAGGCATACGCAATCACCCTTCGATTCTGCATCAACACACATCCCAATCCCAACCTCGATGCATCACTATACACGTCATATAGATCACTCCCATCTGGCAAAGCCAACACAGGAGCTGTGGTCAACCTTTCTTTCAAGATCTTAAATGCCTCTTCACATTCTTGGGTCCATGAGAACTTATGCTCCTTCTTCATCAAACTTTTCATGGGCTTCTTGATCCTTGAAAAATCCTTCACAAACCTTCTATAATAGCCTGCTAAACCAAGAAACTCCTTACATCCGACACATTCTTTGGGGTTGGCCAATCACTCACAGCTCGAATCTTGCTTGGGTCCACTGAAACTCCGTCCTTGGAAATCACATGGCCCAAAAATGCTACTTTCTCCAACCAAAAATCACACTTAGACAACTTGGCATACAACTGATGCTCTCTTGAACATGACAACACTTGTCTCAAATGCTCCTTATGTTCTTCTTCATCCTTTGAATATATCAAAATATCATCAAAAAACACCACTACAAACTTGTCCAAGTATGGCCTGAAAATCCTATGCATCAAGTCCATGAACACTGCAGGTGCATTGGTCAAACCAAATAGCATAATCGTGAACTCATAATGACCATAACGGGTCCTGAAAGCACTCTTTGCAATATCTTGCTCCGCAATTCTCAACTGGGGATAACCCGATCTCAAATCTATCTTTGAGAATACCCCTAATCCTTTCAACTGGTCAAACAAATCATCGATCCTTGGTAATGGATACTTATTCTTCACTGTCACCTTTTTCAACTCTCGATAATCTATACACAACCTCATACTTCAATCTTTCTTCTTCACAAACAATACTTGAGCTCCCCAGGGTGATGAACTAGGCCTAATATAACCTTTCTCCAACAAATCATCCAACTGGGTCTTCAACTCCCTCAACTCAGATGGAGCCATCCTATATGGAGCCTTAGAAATAGGTCCAGTTCTAGGCACTAGATCCATAGTGAACTCAACATCCCTCACTGGTGGCATACAAGGAATCTCATCCGAAAACACATCTGGAAATCTTTTACAACAGGAATACCCTCTTCACCTTTCTTTTCCTCACTTTCAACCTCTTGAACACTACACAAAAACAAAGGACAACCCTTCTTAACCAGCTTCTGTAGTTGCATTGCAGACACAATTCTCAACCCTGAGCTTTTCCCTTCCTTTTTATACACGATTTTGGTCTTACTTGGGCTAGTCAAGGTGACCTTTTCAGCCGCACAATAAATTTTTTCTTCATACTTTCCCAACCAATCCATACCCAGAATCACATCAAAGTCATTCAAGTCAAACTTGATCAAATCAGCCAGAAAGTCAACCCCAGAGATGGAAATAGGCACACTCAAAATTAATCTTGGACAACTCCTCACTTTCCCAGACGGAATAGACACATCTAGAGAAACTGACTGACAGGGTAAAGTCGTATCCCCGAATCAAAAATAATTACCTAAATCACTAACTAAAGTAGATAGGGAAGTAGGGTCGATCTCCACAGGGAAACAAGTCTTTTTACTCCTAATTAAATATTATAATCTAAATAATTTAAGTAACCAATATTTATGAATGAGTGAGAAACTAAACTACTAAGGTTGAGAATAGGAAGAAAACAATATATAAAAGGATCTAGGGCATAGGTTCACCAATAAATAATACTCCAAGGTAAAACAGGGTAATCAATCATTGACAAGGCATAGATAACATGATTAACAGGCTCTCGCAATTTATTAATCAACATAGATCTAACAGGCTCTCGCAATTTACTAGATCTAAGTTCTTATTGAAAATAGCCTTTAATATCAAATTAACATCTGCTTGATTCATCAATTTAATATAGCTATACTTTTACAAGCCGCAATTGTAAAACATTAAAACAATCCAATAAGAAATTATCATGCAATATCAATAATCAATAATAGTCAATCATCAATGCATCAATTAACCAGATTGTAAAGGGCTCTCGCTACTTATTACAATCACACAATTAATTTATCGGTATTAGATCTCATCTCTCGAATCTTGACTTAACCATTTATAAATTAACTTGCCTATTGAAACTAGACCTAAACATTAATTCTCATCTCTCGATTCTTGAATCAATATTGTCAAACTCATGCATAAAAGATAGGCCTAATCTAGTCACAGAGCATTAAATCAATCAATAGGAGATTAATCTAGCATTGATAATCAACAACAATAAATTACCCCTTCATATTATTTATTAGATCCCCATAAACCCTAGAAATTAAACTACTCACACATAATAAAAACTAAACTAATCAAAGTAATAAAATAAATCATGATGAAAGGAATAAAAATAAATAAGATTAAAGGAAGAGAAATCGTTACCAAAATAAATCTGGAATTAATGAAAGAATTAAGAACAAAGGTTTTTAGAGAGAGAGTTTAGAGAGAAAAGTCTAAGTAGAGAGAGAAAATCTAAGAGAGAAGGAGATTAAGAGAAGAAGTCCAAGAAAAGTGGTAGAAGAGGATCCAAATTAATCGTCCTCAAAACGTACTTAAACAAAAACTAAAACAACTCCTAATTAGAAACTAATTGCTCGACAAAAGTGCTTCTCCAGAAACACGTGCCCGATCGGGCTAGAGGCCGCCCGATCGGGCGCGCCTTTTATCTCGCTCAGGTCTTCTCACAGCCCCGCCCGATCGTGCTAAGCCTTGCATGATCGGGCGCGCCTTGGGCCACGCACTAGCACACTGCGCATCTTGCCCGATCGAGCTAACCTTGCCCGATCGGGCCCTTGTGGCTCCTCGAGGCTTTGGACTTCCGATTGAGCTCGACTCCTCGGCCCAATCCGGATCTCCTCTTTGGGTCTTGAATACTCGGTCCAAACCTCGGTATTCCAAATACCGAGCCCTTAATCACCGGCTCGATGGCTCTAGCCGGCCTTGGGCTCCAAAAGTGGTCGTGTTCCTCTAATGCTCGTAGTTGCTTCATAAAAATCCCGGGAAAATGCTCCACCGGTGCAATTCCCTGCAAAACTCAACCAAAACTACGAAAACACTAGAAAACACATATTAGTAATAAAAGTGGAACTAAAGAGCCAAAAACACTACTAATTATGACCAAGGGACGAGGGTAAAATACTATATAAAATAGACATATCAAACTCCCCCAAGCCAAACCTTTGCTTGTCCCTAAGCAAAGAGCTCATCAACGAACATATAAAACATGCCTCACCCCAATAATCAAATCAACAACCAACGATTCAAGGTAAAATTAAATGAACATGCTTCAACATCAATCAATCTTATTCATCTAATCACCCTTCCTCCCCAACAATTGTCAAGTAGAGCAAACCACAAGAGCATATAGAATTCAAGACTAGTGCTCACACACTCAACTCTCATTTTTGTGGCGAGTAAAGAATGTACTCGATCTCTCTCCAACCAACCCCTTTAATGTGAACAATGCCCTCCCAACTCACACTCTCGTGTGTATAAAAACATTGAACGCTCAATCCTACTAGTCGACTCGAAATATGCCAAATCATAACTTGCATTGATAGGCAAGACTTTCACATTCATACAATTCTATGCACAAGGTCAGAAGTTCTTTTAAAGCTTGTAATGTAAGGCTAGGGTAAAGGGTAGGATAAATTTGGGAATAAGTGAGAGAAAAGCTATGCTTAAAGGAGCCATAACCTAATAAAACCCATGATCAACATAAATAATGATCATACATCTCCTACATAGCCAACTCTAACAACAAACCACCAAATATATACTCCAAACTATAAAAACAATCCCAACACTCACAATTTCACTCATAAAAATATGATAATGTAGAACAAGAGTGAATAACAAACTTTGAACTCATAACTCGAAATATTTACATTGAAACTCAACTTTTTTTCTTTTTCTTTTGATTACCCTTCACTTAGAACATTTGAACATCAAACATTTTTCTTTTTTTTTTCTTAGAAGTTCACTTTCTTTTTTTTTTTCAAATTTCTCACTTTTTTTTTTTTTTGAACTTCTTTTTTTTTCATCACACTTTTATTTTTCTCAAATATATACAACTTTCAAACTCATATAAACAAAAATATGATCAAGAACAAATTACTTCTCAAAACCCACCCAAATTGTGCAAATAAAGTGCACACTACAAACTCCCTCACCTCACTCACTAATAGCTCCCCCAAGCCAAGCTTGGGACTAGTAACCAATGGGGCAATTAAGGCTTGTAATGTGGCTATAAACAATAAAAGGGCACAAGCAACAACATGGGTGACAAGAAGGGAACAAATGTATCTAAATACTCTGAAGGCTACCTAAAAGAATGAACGCCTTCGTCCTCCTCATGTGCATAATAATAAGTCATAAAACACTACTCATAGTTGCAAATCAATACTCAAATTCATTGACATACCAGGAATTATGGAACTATCACACATTTCCTAACCAAATCAACTAGTCAAGCACTATATTCACAAGTAGTTGGGCAAAGTTGACGCAAGTTTAGGAATCCAAACAATTAGACTTCAAATCATGACCAACAAATCCACAATATTCATCATCAAATACCAAGAATCAAAATAAATTTTCTCAAGTATGGGGCACAGGGAAGCATGATTTACAATTCATTGGAACGTATTTTTGAAATTTTTTTATTTTTTCAATTTTTTTGTATTTTTATATACAAATAAGGCAATAAAAACTACACTAGGAAAGCAAGAAATCTAACCTAGAAAGCAAATAAAAATAGAGAAGGAAGAGAATTTCCAAGTGAAAGAACACCCCCCCAAGCCAAATCAAGCAATGCCCTCATTGACTTGGGAGAGTAGCCTACTCCTCATCCTCATCCATCCTAGAATAACCCCCGCCATGGCTAGAACCGGCTCCTCCATGGCTAGAACCACCACCACCATACCCCGAACCACCAGTATAGTAGTTAGGGTCCACGTTCCCCCCAAGCCCGCCAAAAGGTACATCGGTCCCATAACCATGGACCAATGAGTAGTCGACGTAGGTACCAAAGGCACTTGGGTTCGTATATCCACCCTGCGGATATTGGAACCAATCAGGGACAAGTGAATCGGGGGGAATAGCCCCCCGACGGGCATAATCATCATACATGGGGTATAAACCCCGCCCTAGGTTCCTCTCCACAACCCCAACCCTAGCATCTAGGGCTCTTACCCTAGAGTCCAAATTCCTAACCATACCCTCCATCCTCCCTTGCCCACTCTCTATCCGATCCAATTGGCTTCTAAAAGCCGAAAAGTCATATGGAGCGTTAGGGTCGATGTTGTAGTTGGTTGAGGAAGTGGGAATGTTATGTGTGTAGTGTTGGGGTGATGGTTGGTGGAAATGTTGTGGTGGTGAGGGAGGTGCTTGGTGGTGTGCTTGGGCATCCCCTTGGTCTCCTAATTCAAAGGTATAGGAGGGAAGACCCTTCTCGAATTTGGTCAAGGCCAGGTTAGGCAAGGTGAAAGCGTTGTCTTTCCTACCCGACTCCCTATGAATCACCCACCAAGTCTCACCCCCTATCACATTTATCCAATTAAGGCCTCCCAAGTAGGGTGCGTCCATTAAGGTTGGTCCGGCTACCTTACCATCATCGTTAGGGGTCCAACTAAGGTATTTGACCGCAATGTGGGTTACTAACCCACCAAAGTAAATTGGGACCCTAGACCTACCCGATTCGGCCGCATTGGCCACCCTCTGAAAGTTTTGGGCCATCCTATGAACTATGTTAAGCTTGTCACTCTTAGGAATCATGTATGATCCTAATAGTTCTAGTTCATCTCTCCTCACATTAGCCAGTTCATGCCTCCCAAAGATGGTGAGGCCAACAAACCGTTGCCAAAGTTTTGGCACGGGATGTTGAATCCAATTTCCCTTGGCATGTTGGAGGTTTAAGTTAGGATTCCCTGTTAGAGCACGGTAGACAAAAGTAATGTTGTCTTGGGGTGGTTCAATTGGTCTATCGGCTTTCAATTCAAATAATTTTACAAAATCTTTCAAGGACAATCTAATATCATTATTAAACAATCGAAATTGAACATGAGAGATTAGAGCATTTGATTTTATGACATTAAAACTAGAAATGAATTCTAAAGTCAAATAATCATATGTATCATAATGTAATTGGAACAAACCACTCATGCCAATTCCCTTGAACAATTTCTCAACATATTTATCAATTCCTAGTCTAGAAAGCGTAGGATGATGAATAAAACGGGTAGGAATTACCTGCCGCGTGACGAGGTTGAGCATCCTTTGCCTTTGCTCTTGGGTGGTGATGACCACCCTCTCCCACCCCGGAATTTGCAACTCCGGGTCAATGCTAGGTGCTTGTTGCCTCGATCCTTCACCCCTAACAGTCCTAGACCTCTTGAAAGCCATTTTAGAGTGAAAATAGTAGGAATTGAAGCTTTCTCTCTCTTAGGGTTTGAGAAGAAATTGAGAGAAAGTGTTGAAAATTTAGTGTAGATTGTAGAGGAAGATGAGGAGTTGGAAAATGTAAGAATTTTTAAGTTTGGATGGAGGAATTGGAGGAGATCTTGGAATGAAGTGTGAGTTGAAGGTTTGAAAATGGAGGTTTTAGAGAGAGAAAGTGAATGAAGAAGATGAAATAAGGAGAAAATGAGGAAAGAAAGAAGAGAAAAGAAAATAAAGGGGGGGACGGCCTGAAGGCGCGCCCGATCGGGCGAAAGTACGAATTTCCAGAATACAAGTTGCGCGCCCGATCGGGCAAGCTTCGCCCGATCGGGCGAAAATTGCCCCTGAATCCAACTGTGCTTGCGCGCCCGATCGGGCTGTTTCGCCCGATCGGGCTGTTTCGCCCGATCGGGCTGTGTCGCCCGATCGGGCGAAATTAGTTCCGATTTTAAGCTCGCTTTCGCGCCCGATCGGGAAACGTCGCCCGATCGGGCGAAATTGCTGCTGAATTCTGGGTAGCTTGCGCGCCCGATCGGGCGAGCCTCGCCCGATCGAGCCCGAGAGAGCCTTATTCCCCGATTTCGTTTCTTCTTCAAAAATTTTCTAAGTCTTTATACTTGAAAAATTCATACCTGTACAACAACACTTAAAACTGGTGAAATATCACTTTCCTCGCCTCTCTAAAAAAAAAAAAAAATAAATAAGAAAAATTAAGGAAAAGGAAAACTAGCCTAGAAAGCATGAAATACGGGTTGCCTCCCGCAAAGCGCTGGTTTATCTAGGTCCCACACGACCTTCTTACCAAGTACAATTCCTAGGACCCTTTACCTAACGCTTGATCGGGTGATTTCTCACCCGGTCTAGCGATGTTTAGGCTGCGATGCGGCTTCCTGACATAACTTGTGGGACGCCAAGTTGCCTTATCTGGTGGATCCTCCTTGACTTGGAATGGGGGATCTTCAATGCTACGCACTAAAAACCCTTCTTCGATCGAATGTTGCTTCAAATTGTCATTGCGTTAAACACTTGCAACTCGATCTGGCGGAACACATACTGTAGGCTCGATTTGCACAACTTGCTCGATCGGTTCCACTTGTTCATCCTCGAAACCAAGACCAACATTGTAGAGTGCTCTTTCTATTGCATCGACTTCCCTTTGCCATCTTTCTACCTCATCTGAAAAGGATGCAACACAAGATACCGCCTCCAAGGGATCTTCTTCAAGAGCTTGGGGCTTGTTAGAATAATTTACAACCACATTGACACTGAAACATTTCTCCTCAGTCATGGAGCATTTGGGGGCATTATTCAGATTAAAAACAACTTTATCGTCCCCTACTGATAGTGTTAACTTACCACTTCTAACATCTATGACTGCTCCTGCAGTGTTAAGGAATGGTCTACCCAAAATAATTGGGGTTTGCGTATCCTCAGCCATATCAAGAACAACAAAATCCACAGGTATATAAAATTTACCTACTCTGACAGGAACATCCTCTAAAACACCTAGGGGGTATTTGAAAGAACGGTCGGCCATTTGCAGAGTTATATTGGTAGCTTTTAATTTACCCATATTCAACTTAGAACACACAGATAATGGCATGACGCTAACACTAGCACCCAAATCACATAATGCATTATCAATCAAGAGATTGCCAATATGACAAGGGATAGAGAAACTACCCGGATCTTTTAATTTAGGTGGAGACTTATTTTGAAGTACGACACTACACTCTGCAGTGAAAGCTACTGTCTCTACCTCACTAATAGACCTTTTTCTCGTCAAAATTTCTTTCATAAATTTTGCATATGAGGGGATTTGTGTGATCAATTCAGTAAAGGGAACTGTTACCTTCAAATCTTTAACCACCTCCAAGAACTTACCAAACTGCTTATCCAAGTTTGTCTTCAATTGACGATTGGGGAAAGGAAGTTTGATAATTGGCTTTTGAGCATTCTTCTCTTTGTCTGGAGTAGCCACCTTCTCTGGAGTTTTACCCTGCAATGTAGAATTAGATATGTTAGCATTATCCTCTAGCCCTGAAGGGCTAGCAACTACATTGTTTGGTTTAATGGAATCAAGATTAACATTATTTAATAAAATAGGTTCATCAACTCTGGGCATAGAGGGCCCTTCATAGTTTGAACCACTCCTTAGAGTAATTGCAAATGCTTGATCCGTAGGCCTAGTCGGCTGTGCCGGTAGGGCTCCCTGTTGGCGTGCTTGTAGAGTAGCGGAGAGTTGCGCAATTTGATTATCTACAATTTTATTATGCGCTAGAATTTGATCAATTGTCGCATCCCTGCTCTCCATGTGCTTTTGCATATTGACCAACATTGCTCTAATTTCCCCCAAAGAAGAATCGGGAGATGAGGGGGGTTGTTGTGGTTGATTCTTCTGGCTAGCATTTGGGTGATAATACTTCTGCTGCTGTTGCTGTGGCACCTGTGGTTCTTGTGGTGGTGGATTTTGAACATTAGTGCTCCGGTAGGAAAGGTATGGATGATTCCGATACCCAGGATTGTAAGTGTTGGAGTATGGGTTATTCTGCCTATAAGCTTGGAAGGCATTAACTTGATCCACGGAACTCCTACAATCCTGCTCCCAATGACCTACAATACCAAAATTTTCACAGAAGGCCTCATTAGAATTGTTATTAATTGCAGAAACATTAGCTACATTAGTAGTGCTCAGATTATCTAATTTTTGGCAAATTGAGGTCAGTTGAGCTTGCAAAAAGGATACAGAGTCGACACTATGGTTCCCTTTATTAGCAAATCCTCTGGGATTCCCATATTGGGAATTGTGTATCTCCATATCTTCAATAACCTGACCTGCATCATCAACATTAAGATTCATAAATCTCCCACTAGCTGCAGAGTCTAAAATTATTCTAGAAGAATTTCCAATGCCGTTATAAAAGGCTTGGATTAACTGCCATTGTGCTAAATTATGGTGAGGGCATTCTCTTTGTAAGTCCTTGAACCTCTCCCAAGCCTCATATAAAGACTCATCGGCCTCTTGGGCGAAGTTCTGAATCGCACTCCGTAGTACTGTTGTTCTCTCTGTAGGATAATACTTGTTATAGAAATTCAAAACAAGAGTTTCCCAGTCAGTTATACCAAGTGTAGTTCTATATAAGCCATTAAACCACAATTTAGCTTTTCCAGTTAAAGAAAAGGGAAAGAGAATCTCCCTGATTTGGTCTTGAGTGACCCCGGCTTGCCTTATGGTGTTGCAATATTGACAATAGTCGGCAATGTGAAGATTCGGGTCTTCACCCTTGGCTCCACTGAATTGCTTCCTCTCTATCATCGTTATAAATTGGGGTTTAATTTCAAATTGAACCCCATCAAGAGCCGGAGTAGGGGTGAGATGTGGAAAATCCGTAAGCTTTGGTTGTGAATAATCACTAAGCTTCTTTGGAGCCGCCATCTCTGATTCTGTGTCTGATGATGCCTCTAAATCGCTAGAATCAGTTGGAGGATCGCGGTGATTATTGTTAGTATCACCAGAATCCGCCAGGATTTGCTTGTAGAAGTTTTTCTGTCTATGGAAGGAACGTTTGATCTCAGGATCGAATGGGATATAACCTGATCTGGAACACCTGGGCATAAACAAAAACTAGAAGCAAATATGAGATTTGTCTCAGAGAACTAACGCTCTCTGAGACAAAAGAGAAATAATCTAGACTACAAAAACAATCAGAAATAAAAATAAAACTGTTTCCCCAGCAACGGCGCCAAATTTTGATAGGGTAAAGTCGTATCCCCGAATCAAAAATAATTACCTAAATCACTAACTAAAGTAGATAGGGAAGTAGGGTCGATCTCCACAGGGAAACAAGTCTTTTTACTCCTAATTAAATATTATAATCTAAATAATTTAAGTAACCAATATTTATGAATGAGTGAGAAACTAAACTACTAAGGTTGAGAATAGGAAGAAAACAATATATAAAAGGATCTAGGGCATAGGTTCACCAATAAATAATACTCCAAGGTAAAACAGGGTAATCAATCATTAACAAGGCATAGATAACATGATTAACAGGCTCTCGCAATTTATTAATCAACATAGATCTAACAGGCTCTCGCAATTTACTAAATCTAAGTTCTTATTTAAAATAGTCTTTAATATCAAATTAACATCTGCTCGATTCATCAATTTAATATTGCTATACTTTTACAAGCCGCAATTGTAAAACATTAAGACAATCCAATAAGAAATTATCATGCAATATCAATAATCAATAATAGTCAATCATAAATGCATCAATTAACCAGATTGTAAAGGGCTCTCGCTACTTATTACAATCACACACTTAATTTATCGGTATTAAATCTCATCTCTCGAATCTTGACTTAACCATTTATAAATTAACTTGCCTATTGAAACTAGACCTAAACATTAATTCTCATCTCTCGATTCTTGAATCAATATTGTCAAACTCATGCATAAAAGATAGGCCTAATCTAGTCACAGAGCATTAAATCAATCAATAGGAGATTAATCTAGCATTGATAATCAACAACAATAAATTACCCCTTCATATTATTTATTAGATCCCCATAAACCCTAGAAATTAAACTACTCATACATAATAAAAACTAAACTAATCAAAGTAATAAAATAAATCATGATGAAAGGAATAAAAATAAATAAGATTAAAGGAAGAGAAATCGTTACCAAAATAAATTTGGAATTAATGAAAGAATTAAGAACAAAGGTTTTTCGAGGGAGAGTTTAGAGAGAAAAGTCTAAGTAGAGAGAGAAAATCTAAGAGAGAAGGAGATTAAGAGAAGAAGTCCAAGAAAAGAGGTAGAAGAGGATCCAAATCAATCGTCCTCAAAACGTACTTAAACAAAAACTAAAACAACTCCTAATTAGAAACTAATTGCTCGACAAAAGTGCTTCTCCAGAAACACGCGCCCGATCGGGCTAGAGGCCGCCCGATCGGGCGCGCCTTTTTCTCGCTCAGGTCTTCTCACAGCCCCGCCCGATCGTGCTAAGCCTCGCACGATCGGGCGCGCCTTGGGCCACGCACCAGCACACTACGCATCTTGCCCGATCGAGCTAACCTTGCCCGATCGGGCCCTTGTGGCTCCTCGAGGCTTGGGACTTCCGATTGAGCTCGACTCCTTGGCCCAATCCGGATCTCCTCTTCGGGTCTTGAATACTCGGTCCAAAGCTCGGTATTCCAAATACCGAGCCCTTAATCACCGGCTCGATGGCTCGAGCCGGCCTTGGGCTCCAAAAGTGGTCGTGTTCCTCCAATGCTCGTAGTTGCTTCATAAAAATCCCGGAAAAATGCTCCAACGGTGCAATTCCCTGCAAAACTCAACAAAACTACGAAAACACTAGAAAACACATATTAGTAATAAAAGTGGCCCTAAAGAGCCAAAAACACTACTAATTATGACCAAGGGACGGGGGTAAAATACTATATAAAATAGATATATCACTGACTCAGGACTCTCTAACCCGAGACTCCCAACTACTTCCTTAGAAATAAAAGAATGTGACGCCCCTGAATTAAACAAGACTTTCACAGGAGAAGAAATTATCAAGAAAACACCAATTAACACATCATTAGCAGACTCAGCCTGCCGACAATTCATCACGAACACACGACCCTTTGGGGCACCTCCTGCACCGCTACTGGTTCCAGCCTTGGTTGTAGGTCCACTAGACTGAGGTGGTTTACTAGGTGCACTAGACTCTTTCACCTTCCAAGACTTAACATCAGCTTCCTTCTTGAAACACTTATACTCACGGTGTCCCAACTTCAAACAGTAACGACAAGTTACCGGGTTTCCCTCACAGTCCTTCCTTGGGTGGTCTTTCTCACACCTCTTGCAGAAATACTTCCTCTTGGGCTTCTCACCCATTTAGTTCCCATTCGCTTTATGGTTGGATGATAGTCCCCCATTCTCCTTCCCAAAGTTCCCCTTGTTGTCCTTCCTATCTCTAGAATTCCCTTGGTAATTTCCATTAGGCTTGTGCCTCTTTTCACCCCCGTGAAAAGAATCTGTGTTCTTCCTTTTCTCTCCCACCTGCTCCATCCCCCTCCCCTTAATTCCGTATAGATGGGCTGCATGGCCATAGAATTCATCTAGGGTCTCAAAAGTCACTCCCCCTAGCTTCCCTTGGAGGGTCAAGGTTAGGCCTTGCTCAAATATTTGAGCCTTAATGATTTCAGTAGGGACCACTTCCGGGGCAAACCTCATCAACTCAATGAACTTGTTGTAGTATTCACTGATTGACATGTTTTCCATTCTTAGGTTGGTAAATTCCATACACTTCTGCTTTCTAAGGTAGGAAGGGTAAAACTTCTCTCTCAAGGCTTCCTTAAACTCATCCCACCCAAAGTATGGTCTTTTCAGCAACTCATCCTTTCTTTGGGCCCACCATAAGTGAGCTTCCTCCCTCAAGTAGTAATCCCCATTGTTCACCCTCAGCTCACTTGGGCAAGTGATAGCATCAAACAGCTTGTCAAAATCCTTAATCCAGTTTTCAAGGCTAGATGGGTCCTCTTTTCACAAGTAAGCAGGTGGTTTAGCTGCAGCTACCCTCTTAAAGACTTCACTATAGGCATCAAGCTCAGGATTTCGGTGTTCCCTGTTCACCACCTTCGTGAGGTTCTCAGTAATTCGGGTCAACTGCTCAAGGACCTTTCCAACTTTGGAACCAGTGCGCTTACTCCTTAAATGTTCCCTCATTCTTGGAGACATAATTCTTTGGTATGATTATTACACATGGAAATCAAAACAAGTTCTACTCATACAAGCATTTAATTCACTTAATAACATAAAGAAATTTCAAATAATTCATTTTATTTCATTAACAATTAATGAAAATACAACTTTGTCACTTAGGACAATTATTGAAACATGAAACAAAAACATAGTTAAAAAACAATCAAATAACACTATGGGCATAACCATCTTCAATATGATCATAATCCGGATCATCATTTCTATTGCTTGGTTCGGCCATGAGAGTAGGTTTATAACCACTATAGCTTGGAATAAGGCCTAATGAGCTTGACCCAGATTTACTTATATTTCTGTTTGGGGCAGGAGTGTAACTTGGGATTTTTGTTGGACTTACATCCCCACAAGGTTGGCTTGAAGAAGCTTTGGGGTTTTGGGCTCTTTCTTTTGCAGTTTGAGAACGAACTATGGGCCTTTTAGCAATGTGGAATTGAGCTAGAATGTTTCGAAGATTTAGAGCTCAAAGATTGGCTAAGAGAACGGTAATGCTTGCTCCTACCAAGAGGTGGTACAGACTCATCACTAGATTCCACATACTCATGTCGTTTCTTTGGGTATGAAAAAGGTACTTGGGCATTTAAGAAGTACATTTGGTCATTAGGTCCAAAGGTTCGATCTTTTGGGATCGTAGGAATTTTCACATTTTTCCTCCTAGGTTCATACTTGCGCTTCACATAGTGCAAGTCCCTCTTAAGGCTAGACATAGTTGCTAACCACTTCCCTTCATGATGGTGCTTCTCATTCCACATTCCATCTTCCTTAATCACATCCCCATATTTGTCAAGGAGAGGTTGGTATTTCTTAATTCTAGGCAAATGGGCCAAGGCTAGAAGAACCCTCCAAGGTTGTTGGGTCAAGACTTCCTCACCATCTTTTTCATAAAGGGTCAAGGCCAAAGTACAAATTCCAGTTATGAAATCACTAACTGTGACTCCACTATCTTTCAAGTAATGAATGTCAAAATATTGGTGTCTCATTGCATCAATCATTTTCATCTGTTTCACACACACATGCAAAATAATTAATTAAGTGTCAAATCACACAAACAATCCAATTCAAAATCCATTTGCAATAAGCAATTTATAACTCAACCAAACATAACTCAAGATTACCCAACCATGGGTAATAACTCAAAAATTCTGACCTCTAGACCACACTCTAAGGTGTTTTAAGACCAACTTTAATGCACACATAATCGCATACTCAAGTTTCAAACAATTTCAATTCTTTTTATTTTCTAAAAAAATAAATATGTAGTTAAATCGAGATTAAAGGACGGTCGAGCCCGCGTCTCCCAGGAAAGTTACCTACGACGTTGAGGCGAGCCTTTCCTAGACAGAGAGTCGTACCCATTATAGGCCTCCGTAGAGAACTCCAAAATCCTTTTCTCCTTCATCTTTCCACAAATAAGAAAATAGTTTTTAAAGTAAAAATAAGGCTTTTGACTCACACACAAATGCGAAACTCTATCTATCCTATATGCCCTCTTAAGTCTACCCAAAATTTTAATTACTATTCCAATTTTAATCTTTTTAGGACCTTGAAATCTGATACCACTTTGTGAAAATCTAATACCACTTTGTAACACCCCCAAATCTCCCTCTACAGAAATACTAGTATAATACGTATAATTATACCGTAGAGATAGACTTAGGCGTATTACCGTCCCGTGATTACGCAAGGCTACTCAACTTACTAAAAATAACAATACTTTGCAGCGAGAACATCAATACTCTTCTATATTAATAATAACTCAAAAATTCGGACCTCTAGACCACACTCTAAGGTGTTTTAACACCAACTTTAATGCACACATAATCGCATACTCAAGTTTCAAACAATTTCAATTCTTTTTATTTTCGAAAATAATAAATATGTACTTGAATCGAGATTAAAGGACGGTTGAGCCCGTGCTCCCAGGAAAGTTACCTACGACGTTGAGGCGAGCCTTTCCTAGACAGAGAGTCGTACCCATTATAGGCCTCCTGTAGGGAATAAATTTCAAGCGTTAACCCCTAGCTTGAACCCCACTGTGATCATACACTAAAGTATGGTAGCGTCCAAAAGGGAAGAAGATAGAGCAAAAGAGTCGCCAACAAGTTTAAGGAACTTGTAAACCGTTCACAAGGTGAAGGTTACACCCCTTAACGATCCAAGAGATCGTTAACTCCATAAGGTCTTGAACCAAATAAGGGTTCGGGGATGAAGGTACAAATCCAACCTAAAAGAGATTGAACCTGCCCTAATAATAGGCCTCTACTTTATTCTGATCGTATTCATGTGCGCTTTCTAACTAACATGCAATCAATAAGTTAAACCCTAAACCTGTTTATCTATGTTGGTTGAATTTAATGCACAAATAAATCTATTACTGGCGATCACTTGAATTATTAATTATCTTATTAAGCGTGATTACAAATACCAAATTCCCTTTAAACATGCATAAAAGGCGTGATCAAGCAATAACAATAAATAATATCAAGCAACAAAATAATAATAATCATCATAAAAATAAATAATAATTATAATCATCATATTAATAATAATCAAAACAATTATCATAAATAAAATAATCATCATTAAAATAATAATATTCATAAAATTCATAATCATCATAAATTATAACAATTATAATCATAATCATGTTCATGTTAATATTAAAGCATGACCATGTGGCTAGACTATGTGAGTGTAGGTGATATGTTAAGACTCGTGTCATGACCATGTGTCTAGACTATGTGACTAGACTCGATTAATGACTCGACAAGGTGTTATTGACAGCGAAAATTAACCGAATTAATTAGCAAACTGGTTAATTAGGCACTAGGTGAAGACTCAATCAATAATCTGAAATGTCGGCCAAACGACAAGACTGGCGTCACACTGTGTATGTAGCTTGGCGCCAGACGACAAAGTTGTCGCCACAGGGTGGCGCTACAGCTCAGATTTTGGTGCCAATGGTGGAGCTTCAATCTGAGACTGTTTTCGGTGTTATTAATCAAAAAGGGTATGCCTAAAGTCGTACTAGGTCAATTCTGATTAAAAAATTAGACTTTATTGACTCAAATTAATAAATTAATTAATTAATTAGGCAAAGTTCTTTAAGTAATTAATTTATTTAATCTCAACACAAGTCAAACAAACGGTTAAGAAAACATAGAATATATGCACAACAAATAATGCACAATTAGTCAAGTATGCACAATATGATGCAATGAGTTTGCAACCTAACCATGGCTCTAGTTCTCTAAAGTTTGGGATATGGTTTAGTCAATATAGGGTCCATGGTTAATTGTCCGGATGCACCGCGCGAAAGCCTAACCGTGAAGGGTTGGCGCGAGTGGATGGGACACCGCGAGTTTTAAAAAAAAACTCGCTTCCATGGTTTGGTGAATTCAACATTCTCGGATGTACCCTTTGTTGCACAGAGCGTTCAATCAGGTAGATGGAGCATGAATTCCCAGAGGGTTATGTCCATATGTAGAACACATATGGGTTTCAGAAAAATGAGAAAAAATTTAATCAGGAAGTAGGATCGAGCAAACAATACGAAAAACTGGTCGAAATTAGAACGCATATTTCTGGCTCGGTATTGGGGGAAGTTGGCGCCACATTTTATCTGTAGCGCCTGGCGCCAATGCTAGCGTCTGGCACTACGTTTAAAATTGTGGCGCCAATGCTCTGGCCCCTGGCGCTACTTCCCACATGCCTCAGCAGCTTTCTGTGCTCAATAAAATTTTCCAGTTTCGCGCGGTGTTATTTCGGTCCTAGTTGTGAAAAATATTTCTCAAATTTCCTACGTGTAAAATCCTATGTTTTTAACTCATTACGGATGGTCTTTCCAATGAGATATTTTTTTATGCATATGACAATAATGTTAATCAAAATTACGCACATGAAATACTTAGAACGTTTCGAGTCTCATCCACTTATTCTAAATCATTGCCGAAACAAATTCAGGAATTTAAATAGAAATCCTCCCTTGTGGAGTCGCCAAAAACTGTAGGGAATAAATTTCAAGCGTTAACCCCTAGCTTGAACCCCACTGTGATCATACACTAAAGTATGGTGGCGTCCAAAAGGGAAAAAGATAGAGCAAAAGAGTCTCCAACAAGTTTTAGGAACTTAGAAACCGTTCACAGGGTAAAGGTTACACCCCTTAACGATCCAAGAGATCGTCAACTCCATAAGGTCTTAAACCAAATAAGGGTTTGGGGATGAAAGTACAAATCCAACCTAAAAGAGATTGAACCCGCCCTAATAATAGGCCTCTACTTTATTCTGATCGTATTCATGTGCGCTTTCTGACTAACATGCAATCAATAAGTTTAACCCTAAACCTGTTTATCTATGTTGGTTGAATTTAATGCACAAATAAATCTATTACTGGCAATCACTTGAATTAAAATCAAATTAACCCTAAATAAGATTATTAATTATCTTATTAAGCGTGATTACAAATACCAAATTCCCTTTAAACATGCATAAAAGGCGTGATCAAGCAATAACAATAAATAATATCAAGCAACTAAATAATAATAATCGTCATAAAAATAAATAATAATTATAATCATCATATTAATAATAATCAAAACAATTATCATAAATAATATGATCATCATTAAAATAATAATATTCATAATGTTCATAATCATCATAAATTATAACAATTATAATCATAATCATGTTCATGTTAATATTAAAGCATAATAATAGCAAGATCCTAGGCATGATACTAACAAGATTAATAACAAACCCTAGCATGTCACTAAGCAATAAAAATCAAAGCTTTAGCCCTAACATGATTCTAACACGAATAAATATTAGAAGGAATATAAAAAGCATCATAATAATCATACTTGATATTAAAGTTACCCTAGACATGATACTAGGAATTTATAATAATCTAAGCATTAAATCTACATCATAACATCAATAAATCATTAAAAGTACTTACTTTGATGCCTCGTACCTCTTTCTCATAACAAAATACACACGTTAGTAACTTCAAAGAAAATAATAAACAAAACAATTAAATTCAATAATTGAAAGAGTATTTGGGACCAAACCCTCAGAAATTAAACCTTTCACGTCTAGGGAGAAGGCAACTTCGAATATGGCTAGGTGTTTCTAGATCTTGTGAATGCGGAATTTTGTATGTAAAAGCAAGTTTAGAAAAAGGGAGAGAGAGAGAGATGGTGAATGATTAAGGAAATCTTGATGAGAATTAGCGAATGATTAAAGAGAATGAAAGAGAATTGAAAACTGGTTGTAGGTGATTATAATTGAAAAGCTGGTTGTTGATGATTGAAAACAGAGTTTTTAATACATTATTTATAGAGAAATCATCCAAAAAGATAAAATATCAAAACAGAGCATCTGGCGCACGTGAAACAGAGCTGGCGCCAACGCCAGCTGATTGGCGCCAAGCGCTAACACTAGCGCCAGACGCCAATGCTAGCGCCAGGCGCCAATGGCTGGCGTTAGGCACTAGTCCTGTTTTTGACGCATTTTTTAAAATCAGATAAATTTTGCCGTATAAGAGGATAAAATCGTATCTTTTCCTCAAAAATGTTCTTTGATTTTAATTAAAACTCTGAAAAGTCAACAAAAGTTAATTTATCAATGCTAATTGAATTATGAATGAAAAGAACCTTCTAGAAGAATCTAGAAGACTAAAACTATTCCTAATTGCATTAGGAATGATAAATCATATTAGGCCCTCCCCTAGATCATTGGGCCGTATATAAGGCTCAAACCGGGCCCAGTTTGGTAAATTGGCCATAACTTCCTCAATATTCATCGGAATTGGGCTTATAATATATCGTTGGAAAGCTCTTGTCAAGCCCCATCCAACTACACTAATATTGGACCCATATCATGGACCAACCAAACTGGATTGGATGTTTTCTTAAAAATAAGTTGTCATAAACAGAGAGAAGAGAAAAGAAATTAAAACTTACCGCAACACTAAACTTTCCACACTTTCGCTTCATTCGATTATGATTCGACGCGAAAGGTACTCATCACCGGGTTCGGTTTTGGGGAGACACATTTTGGTGTCTACAGAAGCCCCCACTTTGACTGAGTTTGGAGAAATGCAAGTTTCGAAAACAAAAGTCAAAGTATCGATAGGGACGGAGAATGATTCAGAACGTTCTGCGATCCTAAACCACTCTTGTAACGCCGATACCTGCAAAACTAGCGTTAGTTAAACAGATAAAAGAGTTAAGAAACGCGTATATTGCACCGTCGAGCACACGTCTCTGAAAGTAACCGATTGTTTTGATGACCTTCTGCAAGCTAGAGAATGTCATCCCGCTTGAAAACTGCTACGCCTGTAACTGCTTCCAATATAGAAGATTGCTTTGCCTGAAACTATCCTCCCCCACTTTGATAATATTCCACGTCCAAGGGAATACCATCGAAGATTTCTTCTCTTAAAACAATCCTCATCCTCTATGATAATACTCCACATCCAAGGGAATACTATCGAAGATTGCTTCTCTTGAAACAATCCTCATCCGCTATGATAATACTCCACGTCCAAGGGAATACTATCGAAGATTGCTTCTCTTGAAACAATCCTCATCCGCTATGATAATACTCCACGTTCCAGGGAATACTATCGAAGATTGCTTCTCTTGAAACAATCCTCAGTTGTTTGTGACAACCCTCCACAATCTAGGGAACGCCATCTTGCTGTTTGTTTTGACGATATTCCGCAATCTAGGGAACGTCGTCGATCAATGTTGCTACATCTTGAGCCTTTTCTTGAGTCATAGTGACAACCTTTCCAATCATAGCAAAAGTCATCGAAGACCGCCTCATCATGAACCGCTCTTCTCATATCTTGGTGACAACCTCCACAATCTTAGCGAACGCCGTCGAAGACCGCCCATCTCGTGCTATCTTCTCAAATCTTGGGTGAGAACCTCCACAATCTTAGCGAATGCCGTCGAAGACCGTCCATCTCGTGCTATCTCCTCAAATCTTGGGTGACAACCTCCACAATCTTAGCGAATGCCGTCGAAGACCGCCCATCTCGTGCTATCTCCTCAAATCTTGGGTGACAACTTCCACAATCTTAGCGAACGCTGTCGAAGACCGCCCATCTCGTGCTATCTTCTCAAATCTTTAGTGACAACTTCCACAATCTTAGCGAATGCTGTCGAAAATAACTTTACTTGAAGTCATCCTCAGTTGTTGCGATAATATTCCGAAGAAAATTACCGAAGACCAACACTTGTCGATCTTTAAAGCTCGCTTGAACTTTGCTTCCGCTAAAACCAGTATGTCGGTGTTTCTGTGATGAGCCAATTCTTAGGCGCTTTAAGCTAAGTGAGACGATCTTTCATCAGGTCGATCACTTATTGCAATTGTAATCAAACTGACTACTTAATCATGTCAAATTGCTTATAGGGGATAACTGGCGTACCAAGGAACCCGAGATTGCCGTATGAGGTCGAAATCACCTTTCTGAGAGGCTTCGAGCTCTGTCGTTGCTGAGATATCTCTGGCGCCAGGAATTGGAGTAGGGTCTTCCCTATTCTACTGCACCTGTATTTATTTTTTACTATAGAACTTTGCCAATCTCTTTAATTGTCTTAGGGTTGACTCATTGACTTGACACAACTCAAGGGATAAACTTGACTCGCTGTGATTGACTCGAGGTTGACTCGACTCGAAGAGTTTGACACATGTGTTAGACTCAAATCAAAGTGATATGACACGACATGACTCAATGTGTACATGACTCGTGTGTGCATTGTAATGTGATCGTGCGACTCGAAAAATGCAAAAAAGCAAAAAATTTCCGTCATTTTTGTGGAGGGTACCGACTTTCTCCCAAAAAAGAAAGACGCGAAAAAGAAAGAATCGAAGATTTGAAGATGCATGTTGAATGAGCTTAGTCAAATGTCATTTGATACTATCTCTCAAGGTGCAAGGATTAATCCATCCTAGGCTATCTCAATGGTTGACTCAATGATGAAAGTAGTTGGGTAACTTAGGCACGGAGGCTAAGCACTTCATACTTCGATGTAATGACAACTATGAATGATGAGTGATATGACAAGGCATGCTTCATCGTTATGTTAAGATTTCATGACAAAGGGTTCCTAAGGGAAGTATATTTGGTCATGTATTTGTGCAGTGTGTGAAAGTGACACTAAAGTTAGGCCGCAAAGGCTAAGTGTGTGGAGAAAATATTATTTGTTAAAAGAGTCAAATGATGAGAATTAGAATTATGGAAAATAAGAGATTTTAGGGAGATAATTATAAATACAAATTACCAAAATATTTTCCCAAAATCTTTATGGGATGGCCGAAATTATCGAGCTTTCCTAAGCTCATATTTTCGGCCTTCCTATTTAATATTTAGGAATATATTTTGCTAGTTTAAAGGAATAAAAATAATTGTGTAAATAATATTTATTGTAATAAATAATTAAATAATAAAATACCAAATATTCACCAAATAATTTAACTAAATAAAAATCAGATTTTCACATAGGAAAATCTGAAATTATTAGCTAATTAATTGGGATATTCAGACCTATTAAAATAATAATAAAATATAGTTTTATCCTTAATTAAAATATCCGAAATATATAAATAATCCGGTTTTTAAAATAGGATAAATGGATAATAAATCTTATCCAAAATAATGATTAGTTTTCAAAATACTTTTGGCGCCAAAATTCAAATATCATTTTGGCTCCAAGATTTAAATAGTAAGTGGAATTACTAAAATACCCTTTTTAGAAAATAATAATTAATTAGGAAAATACGTATGAAAATACGGGGTATTACAGTCTACCCCCCTCAAAATAAGTTTTTACCCGAAACTTAGCCAAAAGAAACGAAAATCATTTTGAAATTATTGGTTCATGCACATCCTAACTTGACTTAAGACTCCAACTAAACTTTAATAAGACTCGAAATCCCTAAAAATGACTCGTAAAGTAGACGCGCAAAACTCTATCGCCCTCTACCCCCCTTATAAGGAGTTACGCCCCCGTAACTCGACCACTAACCTTAGGCAAACAGTTCTGGGTAACATTTCCTCATATCAGCCTCAGCTTCCCATGTAGCCTCTTCAGTTTTCTGATTTGACCACAACACTTTCACAATGCTCACATCCTTGTTCCTTGTGCTCCTGACCTTAGAGTCAAGAATCTTTACTGGTCGTTCCTCATAAGTCAAATTCTCATCCATCTCAATGGTTTCTGGTTAAAACACATGTGTCACATAAGGAATATACTTTCGGATTTGGCTCACGTGGAACACATTGTGAACTCTTTCAAGCTCGTTAGGCAAATCCAACTTATAAGCCACTTTTCCCACTTTCTGAATGATCTCATAAGGCCCTATGTACTTTGGGATTAATTTCCCTTTCTTCCCAAACCTCAGCACACCTTTCATGGGTGAAATTTTCAACAAAACATGTTCTCCTACTTCGTACTCCTCTTCCCTCCTTTTCAGATCAGCATAACTCTTCTGTCGATCTTGGGCCGCGTTAATCTTTTCTTGGATCAACTTAACTTGATTCACCATATCCTCAATCATCTCTGGTCCAAGAACCATAGTCTCACTTATATCATTCCAACATACTGGACTTCTACACTTTCAACCATACAAAGCTTCAAACGGTGCCATCCCAATGCTTGCATGGAAACTGTTGTTATAAGAGAACTCTATCAAATCCAAGTGGTCTTCCCAAGACCCTTGATACTCCATCACAAAAGCTCTTAACATGTCCTCTAATGTCAGAATCGTTCTTTCTATCTGACCATCTGTCGCAGGATGAAATGTTGTGCTCATTAACAACTTAGTTCCCATCGCCTTTTGCAAACTTTGCCAAAAGTTAGACAAAAACCTTGAATCTCTATCCGAAATGATATCCGTGGTTACCCCATGGAAATTCACCACAAATTTCACATAAGCTCTTCCTAACTGATCCATGGTCCAAGTACTTCTCATGGGTATGAACGCTGCTGACTTCGTCAACCTGTCCACTATCACCCAAATAGTGTCATTTCCTGCCTTGGTCTTTGGCAAAACTCCCACAAAATCCATAGAAATCAAATCCCATTTCCACTTGGTCACCTCCAAGGATTGGACCTTTTCTTGAGGCATGCAATGCTCAATCTTCACCTTCTGGCATGTCAAACACTTAGCCACAAATTCAGCCACTTCGATCTCTCTTCATATTGGGCCACCAAAATGTCTTCATCATGTCCTTATACAACTTATCCCCTCCAGGATGCATTGAATAGGGAGAATTATGGGCTTCTTCCATCAATATTTGCGGTATACACCATCTTCCCTTAAAACGAATACTTCCCTCATCACCAATGGTGAAATCCAACACTTGCCCTTCATCAATCTTCTTCTTGATTGCTTTTAACTTCTCATCTTCCAATTGGCTATCTCATCATAAATGGATGGTTGAACCACCAAGGCATTCAACATCCTTGCCACTCCACCATGTTCATCACCTCCAAGTTCAACTTTTGAAATTTAACACACAACTGATCTGGGACTACCATCACATTCACCGTATGTTCTGACTTTCTGCTCAAAGCGTCTGCCACCACATTAGCCTTTCCCTTATGATACTGAATATCCAATGTATAATCACTCATATACTCCAACCATCGTCTTTGTCTCCCATTCAAGCGCGTCTGGGTGAAAATGCACTTCAAACTCTTGTGATCCGTGAAAATCCTACAAGTTACCCCATACAAGTAATGTCTCCAAATCTTCAAGGCAAACACAATTGCAACTAACTCCAAGTCATGGGTTGGGTAATTCCCTTCGTGAACCATCAACTTCCTCGAGGCATACGCAATCACCCTTCGATTCTGCATCAACACACATCCCAATCCCAACCTCGATGCATCACTATACACGTCATATAGATCACTCCCATCTGGCAAAGCCATCACAGGTGCTGTGGTCAACCTTTCTTTTAAGATCTTAAATGCCTCCTCACACTCTTGGGTCCATGAGAACTTATGCTCCTTTTTCATCAAACTTGTCATGGGCTTCGCGATCCTTGAAAAATCCTTCACAAACCTTCTGTAATAGCCTGATAAACCCAAGAAACTCCTTACATCCGACACATTCTTTGGGGTTGGCCAATCACTCATAGCTCAAATCTTGCTTGGGTCCACTGAAACTCCGTCCTTGGAAATCACATGGCCCAAAAATGCTACTTTCTCCAACCAAAACTCACACTTAGAGAACTTGGCATATAACTGATGCTCTCTTAAACATGAAAACACTTGTCTCAAATGCTCCTTATGCTCTTCTTCATCCTTTGAATATATCAAAATATCATCAATAAACACCACTACAAACTTGTCCAAGTATGGCCTAAAAATCCTATGCATCAAGTCCATGAAAACTGCAGGTGCATTGGTCAAACCAAATGGCATAACTGTGAACTCATAATGACCATAACGGGACCTGAAAGCACTCTTTGCAATATCTTGCTCCGCAATTCTCAACTGGTGATAACCCGATCTCAAATTTATCTTTGAGCATACCCCTGCTCCTTTAAACTGGTCAAACAAGACATCGATCCTTGGTAATGGATACTTATTCTTCACTGTCACCTTGTTCAACTCTCGATAATCTATACACAACCTCATACTTCCATCTTTCTTCTTCACAAACAATACTAGAGCTCCCCAGGGTGATGAACTAGGCCTAATATAACCTTTCTCCAACAAATCATCCAACTGGGTCTTCAACTCCCTCAACTCAGCTGGAGCCATCCTATATGGAGCCTTAGAAATAGGTCAAGTTCCAGGCACTAGATCGATAGTGAACTCAACATCCCTCACTGGTGGCATACAAGGAATCTCATCCGGAAACACATCTGGAAACTCTTCTACAACAGGAATACCCTATTTAGTAAATAAAATAACTAAAGTAAAAGAGAAAAAAATTGTTACCAAAAGAAATCTGGATTAATGAAAGTAATTAAGAACAAAAGTTGAGGGAGAATTTAAGAGAGAGAAAAATCCTAAGTAGAGAGAGAAAGTATAAAGAAGAAGGGTAATTGGAATTTACGTACATAATTTGTACTTAAACATTCCTCAAAACAAAAATTAAAACTAATTTAATCAGCTCTAAGAAAAACACGCGCCCGATCGGGCAAAAGGCCGCCCGATCGGGCCTGCCTTTTTTACAACGCCCTGCTGGTGTGCCGCACCCGATCGAGCTTACGCTCACCCGATCGGGCGCGCTTCTTCCTTGAAGGTGCTTGTGCGCGCATCCGCCCGATCGGGCGTATGCTTGCCCGATCGAGCCCGGTCTGCTTCTTCGAGGCTTGGATTTCGATTGGGCTCAATTTCTCGGCCCAATCTGGATTTCCTCATCGGGTCTTGATTAATCGATCCAATAGCCCCGGTGTCTCATACCGAGCCCTTAATCATCGGCTCTCACCGATCCTGGGCTTCAAGAGTGGCCGTGTCCTTCTAGCTTCCGTAGTTGATCCATAAAAACCCGGGAAAATGCTCCAAAAGTGCAATATCCTGTAAAACTCAACTAAAACTACGAAAACACTAGAAAATACAAATTAGTAATAAAAATGGCCCAAAAGAGCCAAAAAAACACTACTAATAATGACCACGGGACGGGTTAAAACACTATATAAATTGGACATATCAAACTCCCCCAAGCCAAACCTTTGCTTGTCCCTAAGCAAAGAGCTCATCAGTGAACATATAAAACATGCCTCATCCCAATAAACAAAATCAAGCACAAACGATTCAAAATAAGTCTAATGAACATGCTTCAATGTCAATCAATCTCCTTCATCTAATTACCATTCATCCCCAACAATTTTCAAGTAAAGTAAACCACATGAGCATATAGAATTCAAGAATAGTGCTTACACTCTCAACTCTCATTTATGTGGCGAGTAAAAGATGTACTCGATCACTCTCCAACCAACCCCTTTATTTGTGAACAATGCCCTCCCATCTCACACTCTTGTGTGTTTAAAACAATGAACGCTCAACCTACTAGTCGACTCGAAATATGTCAAATCATAACTTGCATTGATAAACAACACTTTCACATTCATACAACTCTATGCACAAAGGTCAGAAGGTCTTTAAAGCTTGTAATGTAAGGCTAGGGTAAAAGGGTAGGATAAATTTTGGAAAATGTGAGAGTAAAGCCATGCTAAAGGGAGCCATATCCTAATAAAACCCAAGGTCCCAACAAGTGATGACCAAAATATCTCCAATCACAACTCAACTCCACAAAAGTTCACCAAATAATCATATATACAACACAATCCCAACACTTACATATTCACTCACAAAATATGATAATATGAAATAGAGTGAATTAAAACAAACTTTGAACCACTTATTCTTTTTATTTCTTTTTTTCTTTTGAATCTTTCTTTTGTTTTTTTTTTCTTGAGCAACCTTCAAATAGAAAATTTGAACATATGAAACAACTTTTTTTCTTTGCTCTTCTTTTTTTCTTTTTTACCTCATATTGGAAATTTTCAACTTTGTAACACAAAACATCAATATTTCCCAATCATAATATCAAAGAACAATCACTCTTCTTTTATTCCCACATTGTGCAAATAATGTGCACACCACAACTCCCTCACCTCACCAACTAATAGCTCCCCCAAGCCAAGCTTGAGACTAGTAACCAATGGGGCTCATATAGGCTTGTAATGTGGCTAAATAAACAATAAAAGGGCACAAGCAACAACATGGGTAACAAGAAGGGAACAAATGTATCTAATATCGTCTGAAGGCTTCCTAAGAGAACAAATGCCTTCGTCCTCCTCAATGTGCATAATATTGAGCTATATAAACATTACTAATAGTTGCAAACCAATACTCAAATTCATTGACATACCAGGAACTAACACACATTCCTAACCAAATCAACTAGTCAAGCACTATATTCACAAATACTTGGAAAAATTAACGCATGTTTAGGAATCCAAACAATTAAACTTCAAATCATGATCAACAAATTCACAAAGCTCATTATCATATACCAAGAATAAAAACAATATTTTCTAAGTATGGGACATAGGGAAGCATGATTTACAATTCATTGAAATGTATTTTTGAATTTTTTTTGTTTATCTAATTTTTTTGTATTTTTTTCATAAAGGAAAGCAATAAAAACTACACTAGGAAAGCAATAAATAGAGAAAAGAGAAAGAGAGTTACCATATATACAAGAAATCTTCCCCCAAGCCAAATCAAGCAATGCCCTCATTGACTTGGGAGGGTAGCTAGGAGAAGCTACTCCTCATCGCCATCCATCCTCTCATATCCTCCTCCATAGCTCGAGCCGGCACCACCCTGGCTCGGTCCAGCACCACCATAACCCAAACCACCTGCAAAGTGGTTAGGGTTCACATTTCCCCCCATACCCCCAAAAGGAGCGTCACCCCCGTGTCCATGGATTGAAGAGTAGTCCACATAAGTACCAAATGATCCGGGGTGAGAATACCCTCCTTGGGGGTATTGGAACCAGTCGGGAACTAATGCCTCGGGGGGATAGCCCCTCGGCGTGCATAGTCATCATACATGGGGTAAAGACCCCTCCCAAGGTTCCTCTCTATGTGACCTACCCGACCATCCAAGGTGCTTAACCTAGAATCTAGGTTTTCCATCATACCCTCAACTCTCCCTTGCCCCATATCTATACAGTCCAATTGGCTCCTAAAAGCCGAAAAGTCATAAGGGGCATTGGGGTCGACGTTATAGTCGACCGAGGAAGTGGGTATGCCATAGGTGAAGGGTGGAGGTGGTGGGTAGTGTGGTGAATGGTGAGGGGGGATTGGTCTAGGGGTGATTGGTGGGGTTGTGGTGAAGGGTGAGGTGCTTGAACCTCACCTTGACCGTTAATCTCAAATGTATAAGAAGGCTTCCCCTTCTAATTTGGTCAAGGCGGGGTTGGGTAAGGTAAGGGAAAGGCTTGCACCCAGTTTAGGCTCCCTAAATAGGCTAGGTCCATGAGGTTTGAGCCTACAACTTTCCTATGCCCATCCGGGTTCCAACCTAGGTGTTTGATGGCAATGTGGGTCACTAACCCCCCAAAATAAATAGGTGCCCTAGACCTACCCATTTCGGCCGCATTGGCCGCCCTTTGGAAGTGATTGGCTATCCTATGGGGTATGTTCAATTTTTCAGCGTTAGGAATTACATAGGATGCCAATAATTCCAATTCATCCCTCCTCACATTTGCCGGTTCATGCCTCCCAAAAATAGTGAGGCCGGCAAATCTTTGCCAAAATTTTGGGATGGGATGTTGAATCCACGTCCCTTTGGCGTGTTGGAGGTTAGCCAAACCCTCCCCTGTGAGTCTCTTGTATACCACGACAATGTGGTCTTGGGAGGGTTCGATTGGTTTATCTGATTTCAAATCAAACAACTTTCCAAATTCTTTAAGAGTTAATCTCACATCGTTGTTCAATAACCGGAATTGCACATGAGTGATTATTGCATTCATTTTAATAACATTAAAACTAGAGACAAATTCTAATGTTAAATAATCATAAGTATCATGGCACATTTAAAAGAAACCACTCATGCCTATACCTTTAAACAATTTTTCCACATATGTATCATGGCACATTTGAAAGAAACCACAATTTTTCCCCGGCAACGGCGCCAAATTTCGACAGGGTAAAGTCGTATCCCCTAATCAAAAGTAAATACCTAAGTCCTCTAACTAAAGTAGGTAGGGAAGTAGGGTCGAACTCCACAGGGAAACAAGTCTTTCTACTCCTAATTAATTATTATAATATAAATTATCTAAGTAACCAATATTTTTGGGAATAAATTCTATACTACGAAGAATAAGGTCGAAAGAAATAAAATAGGGAGAAATTAATTATTAAAAGACCTAGGGCATAGTGTAGGGAATAATTTCAAGCTTTAACCCCATGCTTGAACCCCACTGTGATCATAGACTAAAGTACGGTGGCGTCCAAAAGGGAAGAAGATAGAGCAAAAGAGTCGCCAACAAGTTTTAAGAACTTGTAAACCGTTCACAGGGTGAAGGTTACACCCCTTAACGATCCAAGAGATCTTCAACTCCATAAGGTCTTGAACCAAATAAGGGTTCGGGGAGGAAGGTACAAATCCAACCTAAAAGAGATTGAACCTGCCCTAATAATAGGCCTCTACTTTATTCTGATCGTATTCATGTGCGCTTTTCAATTAACATGCAATCAATAAGATTAACCCTAAACCTGTTTATCTATGTTGGTTGAATTTAATGCACAAATAAATCTATTATTGGCGATCACTTGAAATTATAATCAAATTAACCCTAACAAGATTATTAATTATCTTATTAAGCGTGATTACAAGTACCAATTCCCTTTAAACATGCAATAAAGGTGTGATCAAACAATAAAAAGTAAATATCAAGCAACATCATAAATAATCATCAATATCATGACAATAAAATTATAATCATCATAATAACAATAATAATAATATTCATAATCATCATAAATCATAGCAATTATAATAATAATCATGTTCATGTTAATATTAAAGCATAATAAAAATAGCAAGATCCTAGGCATGATACTAACAAGATTAATAACAAACCCTAGCATGTTACTAAGCATTAAAAATCAAATCTTTAGCCCTAACATGATACTAACAATCATAAATATTAGGAAGAACATTGGAAGCATCGTAACAATCATATTAAATATTAAAATTACCCTAGACATGATACTAGGAACATCATAATAACAATTTAAACATGATTTCTACATCATAACATCAATTAAAACCATTAAATTACTTACTTTGATGCCTCGTACCTCTTTCTAATAACAAAATACACGCGTTAGTAACTTCAAGGAAAATAATAAACAAAACAATTAAATTAAATAATTGAAAGAGAGATTTGGGACCAAACCCTCATAAATTAAAACCTTTCACGTCTAGGGCGAAGGCAACTTCGAATATGGATAGGTGTTTCTAGATCTTGTGAATGCGGAATTTCGTATGTAAAAACAAGGTTTAGAGAGAGAGAGAGAGAGAGATGAAATAATGAATGAACTGATTAAGGAAATCTTAAGGAGAATTAGCGAATGATTAAAGAGAATGAAAGAGAATTGAAAACTGATTGTTGATGAGAATTGGTGAATAAAAACGGAGTTTTTAAAACGTTATTTATAGAGAAATCAGCCAAAAAGATAAAATATCAAAACAGAGCACTTGGCGCACACAAAACGAGATTGGCGCACGCAAAACAGAGCTGGCGCCAGCACCAGCTTATAGGCGCTAGGCGCTAATGGCTGGCGCCAGGCCTGGTTCCAGGCGCCAATGCCTGGAGTCAGGCGCCAGGCCTGTTTTTGACGCGTTTTCGGAAATCAGATAAGTTTTGCCGTACTAGAGGATAAAATCGTATCTTTCCCTCGAAAATGCTTTTTGATTTTAATTAAAACTCTGAAAAGTCAACAAAAAGTCAATTTATCAATGCTAATTGAATTAAGAATAAAAAGAACCTTCTAGAAGAATCTAGAAGACTAAAACCATTCCTAATTGCATTAGGAATGATTAATCATATTAGGCCATCCCCTAGATCATTGGGCCGCATATAAGGCTCAAAACGGGCCCAGTTTTGTAAATTGGCCATAACTTCCTCAATATTCATCGGAATTGGGCTCATAATATATCATTGGAAAGGTCCTTGCAAGCCCCATCCAAATACACTACTATTGGACCCATATCATGGACCAACCAAACTGGATTGGCTATTTTCTTTAAAATAAGTTTTCAAAAACAAAGAGAAGAGAAAAGAAATTAAAACTATCCGCAACACTAAACTTTCCACACTTTCGCTTCATTCGATTATGATTCGACGTGAAAGGTACTCATCACTGGGTTTGGTTTTGGGGAGGCACAAATGGGTGTCTACAGAAGCCCCCACTTTGACTGAGTTTTGAGAAACGCAAATTTCAAAAACAAAAGTCCAAGTATCGATAGGGACGGAGAATGATTCAGAACGTTCTGCGATCCTAAATCACCCTTGTAACGCCGATACCTGCAAAACTAGCGTTAGTTAAACAGATAAAAGAGTTAAGAAACGCGTATCTTGCACCGTCGAGCACACGTCTCTGAAAGTAACGTATTGTTGATGTATCCTTGTTGTTTTGATGACCTCCTACAAGCTAGAGAATGCCATCCTGCTTGAAAACTGCTACGCCTGTAACTGCTTCCAAATTAGAAGATTACTTCGCGTGAAACGATCCTCCTCCGCTATGATAATATTCCACGTCCAAGGGAATACCATCGAAGATTGTTTCTCTTGAAACAATCCTCACTTGTTTGTGACAACTCTCCACAATCTAGGGAACGCCACCTTTCTGTTTCGATGTTCACTCGTCTCTGAACAAAGAGCTTCTTTTTGTTATGTTGACATGTCTCTGAACAAAGAGCTTCTTTTTTATATGACTTTAATTTCTGCTGTGATAGTCTTCGAAAAGATTACTGCTTTTTAATCCTTAATGCTGTCATTCCAGTACGTCGGTGCTTTGCTGCTTGTGAACTAGTATGTCGACAATCCTCTTGTATTTGGGAATAGTTGCCAACACAACTCTTGTACGATGTATGACAATCCGATTTAGGGAAAGTTGTCAATTCCACGTAACAATCCATCCTTGGAAATGTTGCCACGATGAAGCGACAATCCGTACCTCGGAAAATTTGCCAAAATCCAATTTTGGGAAAAAGTTGCCAATGCTTAGTAACAATCTTTCATAAGAACTTTGCTACGATCGACAATCCACATCTTGGAATATAACTCTTGAAAGCAATCCACCTATGAAATTTGCCAATGCTATGAGACAATCCTTTTGGGAAAATATTGCCACTATTCACAATCCGCGTCTTGGAACATTTGCAAAAAAGAGTCGACCGACAATCCACTTCGGGAAAATTTGCCACTTACTGAAATGAATGACAATCCACGTTGAGGAACCTTTGCCGATATTCATGATGAATAGAGACCTACAACAATCCTTTGGGAAATTTTGCCATAGGGAACTACGTGTATGACAATCCAATCTCGGAAAACTTGTCAACGAGCCGATGAATGTATGACAATCCGAACTTGGAAAAACTTGCCAATAAAGAAGGAGCACGACAATCCACGCTTGGAAACTTTACTAGAGATGACAATCCAATCTTGGAAAAATTGTCGTTTAAGAAGAATACGCGACAATCCATATTTCGAAATATTGTCGTTTAAGTGCTTGCTTTTAAACCGATTGTAATGAGCCAGTGGTTTAGGCGCTTAAGCTAAGTGAGACAATCTTTCGTCACGTCGATCACTTATTGTAATTGTAATCAAACCGACTATTTAATCATGTTAAATTGATTATGGGGGCTAACAGGCGTACCAAGGAACCCGAAATTGCTGTATGAAGTCGAAATCACCTTTCTGAGAGGCTTCAAGCTTTGTCGTTGCTGAAAAGATTTAGCGCCAGGCGCTGGAGTAGGGTCTTCCCTGTTCTGCTGCACCTGTACTTATTTTTACTATAGAACTTTGCCAATCTCTTTAATTATCTTAAGGTTGACCTAAGGTTTAGCATTGCTTGACTCATTGACTCGACACGACTCAAGGTATAAACTTGACTCGATATGATTGACTGACTTGAGGTTGACTCGACTCAATGTGACTTGTGTGTGCGTAGTGTTGACTCATGAAACTCGATATGCAGAAAAACAAAAATTTCTGTCATTTTTGTGGAGGGTACCGACTTTCTCCCGAAAAAGAAAGACGCGAAAAAAAA
The DNA here is from genome assembly GCF_948465745.1 of Chenopodium album. Taxonomy (NCBI): domain Eukaryota; kingdom Viridiplantae; phylum Streptophyta; class Magnoliopsida; order Caryophyllales; family Amaranthaceae; genus Chenopodium; species Chenopodium album. Next base: position 71,679,147 of record NC_137837.1, read on the forward strand.
ATCGAAAGTTTGAAGATGCATGTTGGATGAGCTTAGTCAAATGTCATTTAATACTATCTCTCAAGGTGCAAGGATTAATCCATCCTAGGCTATCTCAATGGTTGACTCAATGATGAAAGTATTTGGGTAACTTAGGCACGGAGGCTAAGCACTTCATACTTCGATGCAATAATGATTGATGGGCGATTCTGACATGGCATGCTTCAGCGTTATGTTAAGATTTCATGACAAAGGGTTCCTAAGGGAAAGTATATTTGGTCATGTATCTGTGCATTGTTTAAAAGAGACACTAAAGCTAAGCCGCAAGAGCTAAGTGTGTGGAAAGATGTTATTTGTTAAAAGAGTCCAATGGTGGTGACTCTTAGGCTAGGTAAGCTAATGATGTAGGGATCAAGCCCCCAAGTCTAGCTCTAAATTGATAGGGATGAGCATAGGGAATCCCTTGATATGATCATGGTGTAAGTGTGTGAATATGAATATGAATGCATGTTTATTACGGCCGCACCTCGGTGTGAGGTTGCCTACGTATCCGTTAGGATTCAGGCCGAACGTAGCTCTAGCCGAACCTCGCACAAGTATGTGTATACCTCAAAAAGGTCTTTTAAGGATTGTAACGTGGTTAGGCTAAAGTTTATAGAAGAAGGGGATAAAGGCTCAAGACCCTAGATAAGCCCCCAAGGTGTGCAACCTTGCTTTTGAATCTTTATATTTTTATGCTTGAGTTTCTACTCTCTTTTTTTAGCACACTTTTATCTGTTGCTTTAGCATCTATTTCATTTTTGCAAGTGTGGGCAATCCCGATCATGCGGTCTATCACTCACTTGGCATTCATGTTTCTCAGGCACGGTACCGAGCACTCGATAAGAGACGCAATCTGAGACGTATTCATATCAAAGACATAATCATGTCAAAGACATTGGAACACTTGCCCTTTTGTACACTTCTATTATTTTTTTTGCTTATTTTTTTGCTATTTTAATCTTTTGAAGTCACTCAATCTTTTTATGAATTGCATAAGTTACACACCATCCCATCCCAAGGTTAGGTAGATGTAGGTTGAAAAAAGAAAGGTCTATCGTTAGGCGAGGCTCAAAGTAGTTTATGAAGAAAGGATGTATAATTGAAGGGTGAAAGGTAATAGAATGTAGCTACAAGGGGTGCCTTAAATCATTGGTATACCTTATGCTTAGTCCGACATGGTTTTTTTTTTTTTTTAATCCAATGCAATGAAATATCATATGTAAGGGAATAAATGCTCATTTTTATTAAAAGAAAATATATAATGATCCTACAAAATAAATCCAAGGAAAATAAAAAGGTGCCTATGATAGACTTATTGGGGAAAGAAAAGAGATAGAAAAAGAGGCCATGAAATCTTGTCGTTGAAGCTCGCCTCTTGTCTTGTGTCATTCGCTTCATCATCACCCAGTCTTCTCGCTAGCTAGAGGCAATGGGATCTTGTTTGCTTCTATGAGATCTTGAATGAGATTTTGAAACCTGTAGCATTCATCAGTAGTATGACCGTTTCCTCAGTGGTACTTGCAATAGGAGTTTGGATTCCATCTCGAAGACCGATTTTCTGGTGTTGGATCCTCGGTAGGGCCAATAGGTTTGATCAATCCTCGATCGTAAAGACGGTCGAAAGCAGCATCGTAGGTCATTCCAATGGGTGTGAACTCTCGCCTGGGTTTCCTTTTAGATCCTTGATTGTCCATGGCTAAGACACCATTATGGTCAAAGGTACTAACATTATTACTAGAGTGGGCGTTTTCGGAAGAAGAAGGATTGTCGTTCTTCTTTCCTTTCCAGCCACCGTGGTTACTATTGTTAGTAGCTTTTTTCTTTGCAAGGTCGTCTTCGATTTCAATTCCGATGTCATAAACGGCCTTGAAAGTATTCAAGTTGTGTTGATATTTTAAGTGCTTTGAATACTTTTCTTGGAGATTCTTGATAAACATCCTCACAGACTCCTTTACGGTGGGGACCTCAATTATCTTGGCGGAAGTTTCCCTCCATTTATTAAAGAAAGAAGTAAAGCCTTAATTCTCTTTTTGTCTTAGCATCTCAAGTTGTCTATGGTCGGTTTCAACTTGGATATTGCACTTGTACCTATCAACAAAAGCGTTTACTATCGATTCCCAGGTAGAGGTTTTCTCCTTATCAAGGGAGAAGAACCATTGTTGGCAAACGGTTTCAAGAGATAGTGGGAACAGAGAGGGGAAAACCTTCTTATCAATACCCTTAATGTTCATTATAGTTTCGAAAGCTCTTAGATGGAAGTAAGGGTTATCTATTGCCTTGAATTTAGGGATGCCAGTGGCGTTGAACTTATGTGGAAGAAGTCCCTTGTCCAGCGAGACCCCTTGTGAACTCATGCCCTGAAATTTATAGTCGCTAGATAGCTTGCTTAGACTTTCTTGCATGAGGTTCATTTGTTGTTGCTTCGCATGGTCATCAATCTTGAGTGTGAGTAGCTTTAGTGTCTCAGTCACAGTAACCAATTGGTTCCTAAGCTCATTGACTTCCTCTTGAGTTGCCATTATCTTTTTAGCCTTCCTCTTTTAACGAATCGGTTTATCAAAAAGTGAGACTAGAATAAAGAGGTTGTCCTTGATTAATCGCCCTTCTTTCCTCGACCAAGTACTGTGGAAAAGGAATTTGGGGATATTTATTGTTAATTATTTGACTCAAACTCCATTCAACATCCAATGGATGAAGGAAGTGAAGAAAGATTGGAATAGAATGTGAAGGATAATGATGTAGATGGAGGGATATGAAGAATTAGGAATAGAATGTACCCCCCAACTCAAATGACGGAAAAAGACCGACTCATGCATAAACCTAAGACATGGTCATGGTGACATGTGTACTCGAAGTGTGTGCTAAAACTAGTGAGTGTATGTGACATGCTTGGACTCTTGTGTAAGACCATGGGACTTAGTGCCTAAACTCGATCATTGACTCTAATAAGTACTATTGACAGCAAAAATTAACCGAATTAGTTAGCAAACTGATTAATTAGACCCTAGGTGATGACTCGACCAATAATCCGAACTGTCGGCCAATCGACAGGACTGGCGTCGCACCATGGAACTTGGCGCCAGACGACAGAGCTGTCGTCAGGCGCTACACTGCATAGTGTGGCGCTACAGCTCAGACCTTGGCGCCAATATTGGAGCTTCGATCTGGGACTGTTTTCGGTGTTATTAGTCAATCGGGGTATGCCTAAAGTCGTACTAGGTCAATTCCGATTAAAATATTAGACTTTATTGACTCAAATTAATTAATTAATTAATTAATTAGGCAAAGTTCTTTAAGTCATTAATTTATTTAATCTCAACACAAGTCAAACAAACGGTTAAGAGAAATCATAACATATATGCACGACAAATAATGCACAATTAGTCAAGTAGGCACAATATGATGCAATGCGTTTGCAACCTAACCATGGCTCTAGTTCTCTAAAGTTCGGGATATGGTTTAGTCAATAGAGGGTCCATGGTTAATTGTCTGGATGCACCGCGCGGAAGCCTAACCGTGAAGGGTTGGCGCGAGTGGATGGGACACCGCGAGTTTAGAAAAACTCGCTTCCATGGTTTGGTGAATTCAACATCTCGGATGTACCCTTTGTTGCACGGAGCGTTCAAACGGGTAGATGGAGCATGAATTCCCAGGGGGTTATGTCCATATGTAGAACACATATGGGTTTCAGAAAAGTGAGAAAAAATTCAATCACGAAGTAGGATCGAGCAAACAATACGAAAAACCGGTCGAAATTAGAACGCATATTTCTGGCTCGGTATTGGGGGAAATTGGCGCCAGCAAACAAAGACTGGCGCCAGATTTTACTGTAGCGCCTGGCGCCAATGCTGGCGTCTGGCGCTACGACTAAAATTGTGGCGCCAAGCTCTGGCCCCTGACGCTACTTCCCACATGCCTCAGCAGCTTTCTATGCTCGATAAAATTTTCTAGTTTCGCGCGGTATTATTTCGGTCCTAGTTATGAAACACATTTCTCAAATTTCCTACGTGTAAAATCCTATGTTTTTAACTCATTACGGATGGTCTTTCCAATGAGATCTTTTTTATGCATATGACAATAATGTTAATTAAAATTACGCACATGAAATACTTAGAACTTTTCGAGTCTCTTCCACTCATTCTAAATCATTGGCGAAACAAATTCCAGAATTAAAATAGAAATCCTCCCCAGTGGAGTCGCCAAAAACTGTAGGGAATAATTTCAAGCTTTAACCCCATGCTTGAACCCCACTGTGATCATAGACTAAAGTACGGTGGCGTCCAAAAGGGAAGAAGATAGAGCAAAAGAGTCGCCAACAAGTTTTAAGAACTTGTAAACCGTTCACAGGGTGAAGGTTACACCCCTTAACGATCCAAGAGATCGTCAACTCCATAAGGTCTTGAACCAAATAAGGGTTCGGGGAGGAAGGTACAAATCCAACCTAAAAGAGATTGAACCTGCCCTAATAATAGGCCTCTACTTTATTCTGATCGTATTCATGTGCGCTTTTCAATTAACATGCAATCAATAAGATTAACCCTAAACCTGTTTATCTATGTTGGTTGAATTTAATGCACAAATAAATCTATTATTGGCGATCACTTGAAATTATAATCAAATTAACCCTAACAAGATTATTAATTATCTTATTAAGCGTGATTACAAGTACCAATTCCCTTTAAACATGCAATAAAGGTGTGATCAAACAATAAAAAGTAAATATCAAGCAACATCATAAATAATCATCAATATCATGACAATAAAATTATAATCATCATAATAACAATAATAATAATATTCATAATCATCATAAATCATAGCAATTATAATAATAATCATGTTCATGTTAATATTAAAGCATAATAAAAATAGCAAGATCCTAGGCATGATACTAACAAGATTAATAACAAACCCTAGCATGTTACTAAGCATTAAAAATCAAATCTTTAGCCCTAACATGATACTAACAATCATAAATATTAGGAAGAACATTGGAAGCATCGTAACAATCATATTAAATATTAAAATTACCCTAGACATGATACTAGGAACATCATAATAACAATTTAAACATGATTTCTACATCATAACATCAATTAAAACCATTAAATTACTTACTTTGATGCCTCGTACCTCTTTCTAATAACAAAATACACGCGTTAGTAACTTCAAGGAAAATAATAAACAAAACAATTAAATTAAATAATTGAAAGAGAGATTTGGGACCAAACCCTCATAAATTAAAACCTTTCACGTCTAGGGCGAAGGCAACTTCGAATATGGATAGGTGTTTCTAGATCTTGTGAATGCGGAATTTCGTATGTAAAAACAAGGTTTAGAGAGAAAGAGAGAGATTAAATAATGAATGAATTGTTGATGAGAATTGGTGAATGAAAACGGGGTTTTTAATACGTTATTTATAGAGTAATCAGCCAAAAAGATAAAATATCAAAACAGAGCATTTGTCGCACGCAAAACGAGATTTGCGCACGCAAAATAGAGTTGGCGCCAGCACCAGCTTATTGGCGCCAGGCGCCAATGGCTGGCGCAAGGTGCTAGGCCTGGTTCCAGGCGCCAATGCCTGGAGTCAGGCGCCAGGCCTGTTTTTGACGCGTTTTTGAAAATCAGATAAGTTTTGCCGTACTGGAGGATAAAATCGTATCTTTCCCTCGAAAATGCTTTTTTATTTTAATTAAAACTCTGAAAAGTCAACAAAAAGTCAATTTATCAATGCTAATTTAATTAGGAATGAAAAGAACCTTCTAGAAGAATCTAGAAGACTAAAACCATTTTTAATTGCATTAGGAATGATAAATCATATTAGGCCCTCCCCTAGATCATTGGGCCGCATATAAGGCTCAAAACGGGTCCAGTTTGGTAAATTGGCTATAACTTCATCAATATTCATCAGAATTGGGCTCATAATATATCGTTGTAAAGGTCTTTGCAAGCCCCATCCAACTACACTACTATTGGACCCATATCATGGACCAACCAAACTGGATTGGCTATTTTCTTTAAAATAAGTTTTCAAAAACAAAGAGAAGAGAAAAGAAATGAAAAGTATCCGCAACACTAAACTTTCCACACTTTTGCTTCATTCGATTATGATTCGACAGGAAAGGTACTCATCACTGGGTTTGGTTTTGGGGAGACACAAATGGGAGTCTATACATAGGTTCACTAATAAACTATATTCCAGGGCAAATCATAATAAGCAATCATCACGCATTGATTAATCAGATTATAAAGGGCTTTCGCTACGTATTATAATCACAGAGTTAATTTATCGGTATTAAATCTCATCTGTCGAATCTCGACTTAACCATTTATAAATTAGTCCGCCTATTGAAACTAATCCTAAACATCAATTCTCATCTGTCGAATCTCGAATTAATATTGCTAAACTCATACACTTAAATCTGGCCAAACCTAATTGCATAGCATTAAAACAATCAATAGGAAATTAACCAAGCATTGATAATCAACAATCACAAAATTACCCCTTCATATTATTTATTAGATCCCCATAAACCCTAGAAAAAACTACTCAAGCATCATCATAACTAAACTAATCAAATGAACAAAGCAAAACATAATCAAAGAAGTAAATAAAATAACTGAAATTAAAAGAGAAGAAAATCGTTACCAAAAGAAATCTGGATTAATGAAAGTAATTAAGAACAAAAGTTGAGGTAGAATTTAACAGAGAGAAAAATCCTAAGTAGAGAGAGAAAGTCTAAAGAAGAAGGGTAATTGGAATTTACGTACATAATTTGTACTTAAACATTCCTCAAAACAAAAATTAAAACTAATCTAATCAGCTCTAAGAAAAACACGCGCCCGATCGGGCGAAAGGCCGCCTGATCGGGCCCGCCTTTTTTACAACGCCCTGCTGGTATGCAGCGCCCGATCGAGCTTACGCTCACCCGATCGGGCGCGCTTCTTCCTTGAAGGTGCTTGTGCGCGCATCCGCCCGATCGGGCGTATGCTTGCACGATCGGGCCCGGTCTTCTTCTTCGAGGCTTGGATTTCGATTGGGCTCAATTTCTCGGCCCAATCTGGATTTCCTCATCGGGTCTTGATTAATCGATCCAATAGCCCTAGTATCTCATACCGAGCCCTTAATCATCGGCTCTCACCGATCCTGGGCTTCAAGAGTGGCCGTGTCCTTCTAGCTTCCGTAGTTGATCCATAAAAACCCGGGAAAATGCTCCTAAACTGCAATTTCCTGTAAAACTCAACTAAAACTACGAAAACACTAGAAAACACAAATAAGTAATAAAAGTGGCCCAAAAGAGCCAAAAACACTACTAATAATGACCACAGGACGGGGGTAAAACACTATATAAATTGGACATATCACTTACATCCCCACAAGGTTGGCTTGAAGAAGCTTTGGGGTTTAGGGCTCTTTGTTTTGCAGTTTGAGAACAAGTTCTAGGCCTTTTAGCAATGTGGAAATGGGCTTTTGGGCTAGAATGTTTTGAAGATTCAGAGCTCAAAGATTGGCTAAGAGAACGGTAATGCTTACTCCTACCAAGAGGTGGTACGGACTCATCACTAGATTCCACATACTCATGCCGCTTCTTTAGGTATGAAAAAAGGTACTTGGGCATTTAAGAAGTACATTTGGTCATTAGGTCCAAAGGTTCGATCTTTTGGGATCGTAGGAATTTTCACATTTTTCCTCCTAGGTTCATACTTGCGCTCCACATAGTGCAAGTCCCTCTTAAGGCTAGACATAGTTTCTAACCACTTCCCTTCATGATGGTGCTTCTCATTCCACATTCCGTCTTCCTTAATCACATCCCCATATTTGTCAAAGAGAGGCTGGTATTTCTTAATTCTAGGCAAATGGGCCAAGGCTAGAAGAACCATCTAAGGTTAATGGGTTAAGACTTCCTCACCATCCTTCTCATAAAGGGTCAAGGCCAAAGTACAAATTCCAGTTATGAAATCACTAATTGTGACTCCACTATCTTTCAAGTAATGAATGTCAAAATATTGGTGTCTCATTGCATCAATCATTTTCATCTGTTTCACACACACATGCAAAACAATTAATTAAGTGTCAAATCACACAAAAAATCCAAATCAAAATCCATTTGCAATAAGCAATTCATAACTCAACAAAACATAACTCAAGATTACCCAACCATGGGTAATAACTCAAAAATTTGAACCTCTAGACCACACTCTAAGGTGTTTTAACACCAACTTTAAAGCACACATAATCGCATACTCAAGTTTCAAACAATTTCAATTCTTTTTATTTTCGAAAATAATAAATATGTAGTTGAATCGAGATTAAAGGACGATCGAGCCCGCGTCTCCCAGGAAAGTTACCTACTACGTTGAGGCGAGTCTTTCCTAAACAGAGAGTCGTACCCATTATAGGCCTCCGTAGAGAACTCAAGAATCCTTTTCTCCTTCATCTTTCCACAAATAAGAAAATAGATTTTTTAAGTAAAAATAAGGCTTTTGACTCATACACAGATACGAAACTCTATCTATCCTATATGCCCTCTTAAGTCTACCCACAATTTTAATTACTATTCCAATTTTAATCTTTTTAGGACCTTGAAATCTGATACCACTTTGTAACACCCCCAAATCTCCCTCTACGAAAATACTAGTTAAGCAGGTTGAGTAATGTGGTGAATAGGTTGGGTAGTTAATGGGCTCAATTTATTGTCCATAATTTTGGGCCTCGATGGTTGTAGTTGTTGGGGTGAAATGAGTTTATTGGACAGACATGGAAACATTTAGAACCATAAATCAGGCTACGAGTAGGAATAGAAATATGCAAAATTACAATCATTAACACAAACTTTATAAAATTTTGCAATTATTAACAGTTTAACACCAACTTATATCACTTGTTGATTTGATACCAATTTGCTACAAAAATTACAAAGTTGACACAAATGACACTAAACAACTAGTTTACTTAACTTTTAACCCTTATACAAGTATAAAATTCCTTCTCGACAATCTTTTTCTATAAAAGTTCTTAATGTATATTTAGACTATAATTGAATGTTTAGTGTCCTTAACGTCAAATTTTTTTTTTACAGGAGGAATAGAAATAAACTAGGAATGTCTATAATTCACTTTTTTTTAATAAAATGTAGGCCGTTACAATCATCTGAGGAGCTTAAACGGACGCTTGCACAAATGTATGCCTTAACTGCGCAATTTGATGAGCCCGGTGATCTACGGATTAAGTCCCTGTGCCGTAGCATTGATGTTTATGAACCATCCATTCAAGATATAGCATACAGTCTTCTTGGAAAACTGGAAACGGGAGATTGCTTTCAAAATGTGTTGATTGGGGTTGAATCCCCCTTCGAACCTGTTACCAATTGGACCGTTGCTTGGGAATGGCAGGTACTTTATTATATTGTAATTTTTTTGTTAATTATTAGGCTATATTTTAAAAGATATCTTTAATTATGTTAACTAATAATGTAATGCTTTGACATAGCGTTGCTCCGAGCTAATTTTTCCCATCGGATGTGAAAATGATACTATGCTTCCTGCCCAACCGTTCGATTTTGTCAAGTTCAAAGAATCATGTCGATCAAGGTTTGGAATTTCGCCGAATCCACGTACACCCATTAGTTTTTTCAAGAGTAAGGTATATTTTTTTTGTAATTTGGTACTTAATCTTGATTTAATATCACCATTACTTAATTTTAAAACCTTTTCTATTCCAATATAGTGTTATTTGATTTATATTAACTTTTAAATTTTTGTTCAGAATCTTGTTGAATCTCTCACGGGATTTGGAGGAAATATCATCTTCTCCTATGGGTTGAGAGATCCTTTTTCTATTGGAGGGTAAGAAAACATTGCCTATTGATCATGATTTTTATTTAAATTCATAATTAGCGTAATAATAACTTCTAATATTTACTTTGTACAGAATTTTGGATGATCTATCTGATACCATTTTCGCACTTACTACGACAAAAGGTATGTACATAATGTGTATAGCATTGTTTTTTTTTTTAATTAAATAATTGTGTTTTAACATTTTTCCGAATTTTTTAGGTACTTTTTGTCTTGATATGACCACCCCAAACATCAACTATGTTGATACAAAATGGTTGATGGAGCAAAGGGAAAAAGAAATCAAGATTTTCCGACAATGGATCGACCACTTCCACCATATTAGGGGATCATACACTGCAGGTTGTAGTTTGATTATTATTACTTGGTTACAAATCTTAGTTTTTCTATCTATCAACCTAGATTAGTTTTAATTTGTTATAGTCGGGTATGTAAGAACTTCTAATACACTGTAAATATTTATTAGTCTAATTTAGTAATTTACACTCTAACTTTTTCTATAATTTTAAACTCGTTTTATTCTATAATTTACACTCTAACTTTGTATAATGGTTTATAACCATTACTTTGTAATGAAAGACACTCTTTACATTTAAGTTATGTAAACATCATATTTAAAGATCTTAGTAATAATATTCCAAATTATTTCTATCTTTCCATATGTCTGCCTAATTATCCAATGATTTTGTTGCATCTTTCTAGACTCAATAAATATATATGTATATATATATATATATATATATATATATATATATATATATATATATATATATATATATATATATATATATATATATATATATATATATATATATATATATATATATATATATTTACAAGTATTTCAACTTAATGAAAATTTGATTGGCTTTAATTATTTAGTAATTAATTGCTTCAAAAAAATTACTCGATTTAGTTGTTAATTCACATGCAAAATACATAGTACGTTATTACCATAAACAATACATAGGAAAATGGAGTAGAATAAAGACAATATGAAAGAGAGTTGCTAAGGAAAAATAGAGAGAAATTGTAAATCATAACATGATGATCTGATCTTTATTTGGTTTATAAGTTAAATTTCAATGTTTTTAGTCGAAATTTAATTTTGAAAACAACAACAGTCTCTACTAATACAGTGTCCGCCTTTAGGGCAGGCACTACATTTACTATCGCAATCTCCCTGGTTACAAGTAGCACCCATGGGTATGCATGTTTTTGGGCACGTTTGTTCCACCCCGCTCGTTATTGTATTGATCAATGGAGAAACTTCTCTGCTAGTGCCACCTGTTATACATAAATATAATAATTTGTTAGTCTCAATTAACAAAAAAAAAAAAAAAAAAAAGACATACAAATCTAAGTTAAAGAAATGACTAAGGCTTATTAATAACGGGTGATTTTATTATAAATACATTAATACCAAATATTTAAAGAGTATCCATTTAGAAAATGAATTTAGCGCTTATATGTAGCTCAATGGTTATATATATTAAGTATTAACAATGTACAAAATTAATTTGCGGCAATATTTCTAATGACACGGAAGATGGTCTAGTTATCTTTATGTAAGAAACATATAAATTTCTTGTCAAATAAAAATAAAAATAAAAAACATATAAATTTATCAAAGTGATTCATATAGCATTACAATTATATTGAAAGCATAGTTGTAAATAATACAATGCCTATTTAAAGAGTAGACAATTGAACTCACCATAAGGCATACACACAAAAACTATCACCAAAAACAAGGTAACAAAAGCTGACTTTCCAACCATATTGAAAAAATAAGCTCGTTAATTAAGCAAAATGTAGTCACGATATGGGAAAAAATGAAGAAACTTTTTGCTTTGTGATAGAATTGTTTAAAACTTTAGGTGCTTATATAACTGAGCGACCAATTTGCTGCTTTAAGATGATATATGATATGGAGTAATATTTCCATATCATATATCATCTTAAATTATATTTTCTGCTTTAAGTTGATATATGATATGGAGTAATATTTCCTTACAATTTGCTGTGTGCAAAAGATATTGTATGTTGATTAAGCCTTCTATCAAGCAAATTACTCCGTAGTTTTTGATTAATATATATATTCTCCAAAATTCCTTTCTTAACCACAAATACTTCTTTCTAATTTTGAAAGTTTAACGCACTTATTACTAATAAACGTGTGGTCAATATAAAATAATATATTTCCTGATATATATAATTAAATGTGCAATATTTTTAGAATCTTTAAATTTCTATATTCTCAAGTACATGCACATTTTTGTCGTTTAATATGCTTGCTAAAGTATGCTTACATAATTTGAATAAAAAAAATATAAACTAGTATTCTTTCCTAAAATTTAAATATTTGAGATTTTAGTTTATTAGGAAAGATAGTGACGGACTAGGAATTTATGTATGAGGGTATGAAATTAAGCTTAAAGTAATATATGGAGTATTACTATCATTTTTTGGAAACTATATTACGATGATTTATTAATTTATTTCGCTATTTTATTACTCTTTGTGTATACAATGTATGAATTCTCTGGCAAGGTGTATAAATAAGGCCACTATATTAATGTGAAAAAATTCCTACAAAAATATTAATGTGAAAAAACAATTATCCTAAGATACCAGTTATTTGTGAGACACATGTCTCTTTGGTCGAAAAAAGCTAATGAAAACAAGACATAACATATGAATCAATCAAAATCAATATCAATATGGAAAAAAATCTAGTTTTGTGCTCGTGCGATGTTCGGGTTGTTTATTGAATTTTAAGATAAATTTTTATTTCTACGTTAAATTTCAAAATTAGTTTGTCTTATGTGTGGATGACCACATCGTGTGACCACTTATAAAATAACAAAGTAACCCCTATAACTAACACTGATCAAGTAACCCCTTTGATACTGATCGAGAAACCATATAACACTGACCAATTAACCCTTATTACACTAACAAAGTATGTAACACCCCCAAATCTCCCTCTACGGAAATACTAGTATAATACGTATAATTATACCGTAAAGATAGGCTTAGGCGTATTACCGCCGCGTGATTACGCAAGGCTACTCAACTTACTAAAAATAACAATACTTTGCAGCGGAAACTTCAATACTCTTCTTTATTAATAATAACCATAATAGTAACCAATGTTATGAGTACTCCAAATAGATACAAGACCAAATTCCTAATTTAGTGAAAACCAATCCCAGGACTCCAATGCATCATTTATTGACTCCAACCTGAAAATAAGCACCACTGCTTACCATTACGGTAAACAGGGCGAACCAAAACAAATAAGAAGTACGGGTTAGCAAAATATGCTAAGTACGGTAAGTGCAAGATAATTAAACTCAATTTATTCGCAAACATGCTTTAAAACCAATTTCCAATAAATAATCCAATAATTCCAAACTCATGGTTTAAAACCAATTCTCAATAATTCCAATATCAATAATCAATAAAACCAATTCCAATTATTTAAAAACCAATTCCTCATATTAAAACCAATTCCTCTCCCAAGTGTGCACACCCCCCAAGCTAGTATCCTTATGTTACAAGGCTATTCTTGAGGAAAGACCCGGTCATGCAAAGTCCAAGGCCTTATCAATAAACCAAATCCGCATAGTGGGATTACCAACATGCTTTTAAAACATAAATAATAATAAATTCATGATTCAATAAATCCTCTTTTAAATCCAATAATTCAACCTTTAATAATAATAATTCAAACTTATTTTAATAAATTCAACATGCTTTTAAAATCAATCCTTTTTAAACATGAATAATAAATTAATTAATCAAAACATGTTATAAAAGTCAATACGCCAATTTAATTATTAAAACCAATCCTTTAAACATACTTTTAATTCATAAACCATAATTCAATTTAATTTAATTCAATTCATCATAAAATCATTCAAACATGTTATTCAAATCGATCACTTTCAAGGTATCTAGCCACCTAACGTACCTTGATCTCCACTTAGCCAACAACACTTCAAAACAACTCTCAAGTAGCTTGATCAAAAATACCCTACAAATAGATATAACCTTAATCAATATAAGGTTAACAAATAATCACAAATAATTAAATTAAACCCTCCCAACTATATGTACATGAACCTCTTAAATTAATTCAACATGAACATTATTAAAATCTGATTTAATATAATTAAAACTACTCATAATAATTTCATATTAATCTCCCATAATAATAATAATAATAATAATAATAATAATAATAATAATAATAATAATAATAATAATAATAATAATAATAATAATTGAATAAAAGAAAAGGAGAAGAAAAGAATTGGATTGCGTAGGAAATAATAGGCAGAACTTTCAGAGGCTATAACTCCTTCGATATAGCTCTGAATTGGGTGACTCTTGAGCCTAACCTCAAGGATTTTTCGAGAGGAACAACTTTATGTGAAACGTCACTACCAAAAAAACTGAACAAAAGTTCCCGAAAATTGGCTTCAAATATGAAAGGGATGATTTGTGTAAAATTGAGGAGAAGAAAAGAAGAGAATTGGTGTGAAGAATGTGAGAGATATGAAGGGGTATTTATAGGCTAGTATGAGCATGAATTATGGTAGGAAAATTTAGGAAGAATTATGGTAATTAGAGTTTAAGAGACTACTTGGAGAAGTGAGCAAAGATTTAAGGAAAGTTTTAATATTTGAAGGGATTGTGTATAATTGAATATGGAAGGTATGTATGTCATGAAAAATATTAAGGAAATTGGGATTGTTTGGGGAATAATTAAGAAGAATGAATGGCAAGAAAATATAATAATTGGATATCAAAAAGATGGAGAATTAGAATTATGGAAAATAGGAGATTTTAGGGAGATAACTAAAAATACAAATTACCAAAATATTTTTCCAAAATATTTATGGGATGGCCGAAATTATTGAGCTTTCCTAAGCTCATATTTTCGGCCTTCCTATTTAATATTTAGGAATATATTTTTCTAGTTTAAAGGAATAAAAATAATTGTGTAAATAATATTTATTGTAATAAATAATAAAATAATAAAATACCAAATATTCACCAAATAATTTAACTAAATAAAAATCAGATTTTCACATAGGAAAATCCGAAATTATTAGCTAATTAATTGGTATTTTTGGACCTATTAAAATAATGATAAAATATAGCTTTTGCCTTAATTAAAATATCCGAAATATATAAATAATCCGGTTTTTAAAATAGGAAAATGGATAATAAATCTTATCCAAAATAATGATTAGTTTTCAAAATACTTTTGGCGCCAAAATTTAAATATCATTTTGGCTCCAAGATTTAAATAGTAAGTTGAATTACTAAAATACCCTTTTTAGAAAATAATAATTAATTAGAAAAATATGTATGAAAATACGGGGTATTACAGTCTACCCCCCTTAAAATAAGTTTCGACCCGAAACTTTGCCAAAAGAAACGAAAATCATTTTGAAATTATTGGTTCATGCACATCCTAACTTGACTCAAGACTCCAACTAAACTTAAATAAGACTCGAAATCCCTAAAAATGACTCGAAAAGTAGACGCGTGAAACTCTATCGCCCTCTACCCCCCTAAGAAGGAGTTACGCCCCCGTAACTCGACCACTAACCTTAGGCAAACAGTTCTGGGTAACGTTTCCTCATATCAGCCTCAGCTTCCCATGTAGCCTCTTTAGTTTTCTCATTTGACCACAATACTTTCACAATGCTCACATCCTTGTTCCTTGTGCTCCTGACCTTAGAGTCAAGAATCTTTACTTGTCTTTCCTCATAAGTCAAATTCTCATCCATCTCAATGGTTTCTTGTTGTAACACATGTGTCACATCAGGAATATACTTTCAGATTTGGCTCACGTGGAACACATTATGAACTCTTTCAAGCTCGTTAGGCAAATCCAACTTATAAGCCCCTTTTCCCACTTTCTAAATGATTTCATAAGGCCCTATGTACTTTGGGCTTAATTTCCCTTTCTTCCCGAACCTCATCACACCTTTCATGGGTGAAATTTTCAACAAAACCTTTTCTCCTACTTTGTACTCCTCTTCCCTCCTTTTCAGATCAGCATAACTCTTCTGTCGATCTTGGGCCGCTTTAATCTTTTCTTGGATCAAATTAACCTGCTTCACCATATCCTCAATCATCTCTGGTCCAAGAACCATAGTCTCACTTATATCATTCCAACATACTGGACTTCTACACTTTCGACCATACAAAGCTTCAAACGGTGTCATCCCAATGCTTGCATGGTAACTGTTGTTATAAGAGAACACTATCAAATCCAAGTGGTCTTCCCAAGACCCTTGATACTCCATCACACAAGCTCTTAACATGTCCTCTAATGTCTGAATCATTCTTTTTGTCTGACCATCTGTCGCGGGATGAAATGATGTGCTCATTAACAACTTAGTTCCCGTCGCCTTTTGCAAACTTTGCCAAAAGTTAGACAAAAACCTTGAATCTCTATCCTAAATGATATCCGTGGGTACCCCATGGTACTTCACCACAAACTTCACATAATATCTTCCTTACTGATCCATGGTCCAAGTACTTCTCATGGGTATGAACGTTGCTGACTTCGTCAACCTGTCCATTATCACCCAAATAGTGTCATTTCCTGCCTTGGTCTTTGGCAAAGCTCCCACAAAATCCATAGAAATCGAATCCCATTTCCACTTGGGCACCTCCAAGGATTGGACCTTTCCTTGAGGCCTGCGATGCTCAATCTTCACCTTCTGGCATGTCAAACACTTAGCCACAAATTCAGCCACTTCTCTCTTCATATTGGGCCAACAAAATGTCTTCTTCATGTCCTTATACAACTTATCCCTTCCAGGATGCATTGAATAGGGAGAATTATGGGCTTCTTCCATCAATCTTTGCGGTATACTCCATCTTTCCTTAAAACGAATACTTCCCTCATCACCAATGGTGAAATCCAACACTTGCCCTTCATCAATCTTCTTCTTGATTGCTTTTAACTTCTCATCTTCCAATTGGATATCTCATCATAAATGGATGGTTGAACCACCAAGGCATTCAACATCCTTGCCACTTCACCATGTTCCATCACCTCCAAGTTCAACTTATGAAATTCCACACACAACTGATCTGGGACTACCATCACATTCACCGTATGTTCTGACTTTCTGCTCAAAGCATCTGCCACCACAATAGCCTTTCCCTCATGATACTGAATATCCAATGTATAATCACTCATATACTCCAACCATCGTCTCTGTCTCCCATTCAAGTGTGTCTGGGAGAAAATGTACTTCAAACTCTTATGATCCGTGAAAATCCTACAAGTTACCCCATACAAGTAATGTCTCCAAATCTTCAAGGAAAACACAATTACAGCTAACTCCAAATCATGGGTTGGGTAATTCCCTTCGTGAACCTTCAACTGCCTCGAGGCATACGCAATCACCCTTTGATTCTGCATCAACACACATCTCAATCCCAACCTCGATGGATCACTATACACGTCATATAGATCACTCCCATCTGGCAAAGCCAGCACAGGTGTTGTGGTCAACCTTTCTTTCAAGATCTTAAATGCCTTCTCACACTCTTGGGTCCATGAGAACTTATGCTCCTTTTTCATCAAACTTGTCATGGGCTTCGCGATCCTTGAAAAATCCTTCACAAACCTTCTGTAATAGCCTGCTAAACCCAAGAAAATCCTTACATCCGACACATTCTTTGGGGTTGGCCAATCACTCACAGCTCAAATCTAGCTTGGGTCCACTGAAACTTCGTCCTTGGAAATCACATGGCCTAAAAATGCTACTTTCTCCAACCAAAACTTAACTTAGACAACATGGCATACAACTGATGCTCTCTTAAACATGACAACACTTGTCTCAAATGCTCCTTATGCTCTTCTTCATCCTTTGAATATATTAAAATATCATCAATAAACACCACTACAAACTTGTCCAAGTATGGCCTGAAAATCCTATGCATCAAGTCCATGAACACTGCAGGTGCATTGGTCAAACCAAATGGCATAACTGTGAACTCATAATGACCATAACGGGTCCTGAAAGCACTCTTAGCAATATCTTGCTCGGCAATTCTCAACTGGTGATAACCCGATCTCAAATCTATCTTTGAGAACACCCCTGCTCCTTTCAACTGGTCAAACAAATCATCGATCCTTGGTAATGGATACTTATTCTTCACTGTCACCTTGTTCAACTCTCGATAATCTATACACAACCTCATACTTCCATCTTTCTTCTTCACAAACAATACTGGAGCTCCCCAGGGTGATGAAATAGGCCTAATATAACCTTTCTCCAACAAATCATCCAACTGGGTCTTCAACTCCCTCAACTCAGCTGGAGCCATCCTATATGGAGCCTTAGAAATAGGTCCAGTTCTAGGCACTAGATCGATAGTGAACTCAACATCCCTCACTGGTGGCATACAAGGAATCTCATCCGAAAACACATCTGGAAACTCTTCTACAACAGGAATACCCTCTTTACCTTTCTTTTCTTCACTTTCAACCTCTTGAACACTACACAAAAACAAAGGACAACCCTTCTTAACCAGCTTCTGTAGTTGCATTGCAGACACAATTCTCAACCCCGAGCTTTTCCCTTCCTTTTTATACACTACTTTGGTCTTACTTGGGCTAGTCAAGGTGACCTTTTCATTCGCACAATCAATTTTTGCTTCATACTTTCCCAACCAATCCATACCCAGAATCACATCAAAGGTCATTCAAGTCAAACTCGATCAAATCAGCCAGAAACTCAATCCCGGAGATGGAAATAGGCACAATCAAAAACAATTTCGAACAACTCCTCACTTCCCCAGACGAAATAGACACATCTAGAGAAACTGACTCAGGACTCTCTAACCCGAGACTCCCAACTACTTCCTTAGAAATAAAAGAATGCGACGCCCCTGAATCAAATAACACTTTCACAGGAAAAGAACTTATAAATAAAACACCAATTACCACATCATTAGCAGACTCAGCCTGCCGACTATTCATCATGAACACATGACTCTTTGGGGCACCTCCCGCACCGCTACTAGTTCTAGCCTTGGTTGTAGGTCCACTAGAATGAGGTGGTTTACTAGGTGCACTAGACTCTTTTACCTTCCCAGACTTAACATCAGCTTCCTTCTTGAATCACTCATACTCACGGTGTCCCAACTTCTGACAGTAACGACAAGTTACCGGGTTTCCCTCACAGTCCTTCCCTGTGTGGTCTTTCTCACACCTCTAGTAGAAATACTTCCTCTTGGGCTTCTCACCCATTTGGTTCCCATTCCCTTTATTGTTGGATGACTGTCCCCCATTCCCCTTCCCAAAGTTCCCCTTGTTGTCCCTCCTATCTCCAGAATTCCCTTGGTAATTTCCATTAGGCTTGTGCCTCTTTTCACCCCCGTGAAAAGAGTCTGGGTTCTTCCTTTTCTCTCCCACCTGCTCCATCTCCTTCCCCTTAATTCCGTACAGATGGGCTGCACGGCCATAGACTTCATCTAGGGTCTCAAAGTTCACTCCCCTTAACTTCCCTTGGAGGGTCAAGGTTATGCCTTCCTAAAATCTTTGAGCCTTAATGATTTTAGTATGGACTACTTCCGGGGCAAACCTCATCAACTCAATGAACTTGTTGTAGTATTCACTGATTGACATGTTTCCCATTCTTAGGTTTGTAAATTCCATACACTTCTGCTTTTTAAGGTAGGAAGGGTAAAAATTCTCTCTCAAGGCTTCCTTAAACTCATCCCACCCAAAGTATGGTCTTTTCAGCAACTCATCCTTTCTTTGGGCCCACCATAATTCAGCTTCCTCCCTCAAGTAGTAAACCCCATTGTTCACCCTTAGCTCAATTGGGCAATTTATAGCATCAAAGAGCTTGTCAAACTCCCTAATCCAGTTTTCAAGGCTGGTTGGGTCCTTTTTTCCCAAGTAAACAGGTGGTTTAGCTGCAGCTACCCTCTTAAAGACTTCACTATAGGCATCAAGCTCAGGATTTTGGTGTTCCCTGTTCACCACCTTCGTGATGTTCTCAGTAATTTGGGTCAACTGCTCAAGGACCTTTCCAACTTTAGAACCAGTGCGCTTACTCCTTAAATGTTCCCTCATTCTTGGAGACATAATTCCTGAGTATGATTATTACACTTGGAAATCAAAACAAGTTCTACTCATACAAGAAATCAAGCATTTAATTCAATTAATAACATAGAGAAATTTCAAATAATTCATTTTATTTCATTAATAATTAATGAAAATACAACTTTGTCACTTAGGACAATTATTGAAACATGAAACAAAAACATAGATCAAAAACAATCAAATAACACCATGGGCATAACCATCTTCAATAGAATCATAATCCGGATTATCACTTCTATTGCTTGGTTCGGCCATGAGAGTTGGGTTATAACCACTATAGCTTGGAATAAGGCCTGATGAGCTTGACCCAGATTTACTTATATTTCTGTCTGGGGCAGGAGTGTAACTTGGGCTTTTTGTTGGACTTACATCCCCACAAGGTTGGCTTGAAGAAGCTTTGGGGTTTTGGGCTCTTTCTTTTGCAGTTTGAGAACGAGTTCTAGGCCTTTTAGCAATGTGGAATTGGGCTTTTGGGCTAGAATGTTTTGAAGATTCAGAGCTCAAATATTGGCTTTTAGAGAACGGTAATGCTTGCTCCTACCAAGAGGTGGTACGGACTCATCACTAGATTCCACATACTCATGTCGCTTCTTTGGGTATGAAAAAGGTACTTGGGCATTTAAGAAGTACATTTGGTCATTAGGTCCAAAGGTTCGATCTTTTGGGATCGTAGGAATTTTCACATTTTTCCTCCTAGGTTCATACTTGCGCTTCACATAGTGCAAGTCCCTCTTAAGGCTAGACATAGTTGCTAACCACTTCCCTTCATGATGGTGCTTCTCATTCCACATTCTGTCTTCCTTAATCACATCCTTATATTTGTCAAAGAGAGGTTGGTATTTCTTAATTCTAGGCAAATGGGCCAAGGCTAGAAGAACCCTCCAAGGTTGTTGGGTCAAGACTTCCTCACCATCCTTCTCATAAAGGGTCAAGGCCAAAGTACAAATTCCAGTTATGAAATCACTAACTGTGACTTCACTATCTTTCAAGTAATGAATGTCAAAATATTGGTGTCTCATTGCATCAATCATTTTCATCTGTTTCACACACACATGCAAAACAATTAATTAAGTGTCAAATCACACAAACAATCCAATTCAAAATCCATTTGCAATAAGCAATTCATAACTCAACCAAACATAACTCAAGATTACCCAACCGTGGGTAATAACTCAAAAATTCGGAGCTCTAGACCACACTCTAAGGTGTTTTAATACCAACTTTAATTCACACATAATCGCATACTCAAGTTTCAAACAATTTCAATTCTTTTTATTTTTGAAAATAATAAATATGTAGTTGAATCGAGATTAAAGGCCTATATGCCCTCTTAAGTCTACCCACAATTTTAATTACTATTCCAATTTTAATCTTTTTAGGACCTTGAAATCTGATACCACTTTGTAACACCCCCAAATCTCCCTCTACGAAAATACTAGTTAAGCAGGTTGAGTAATGTGGTGAATAGGTTGGGTAGTTAATTGGCTCAATTTATGGTCCATAATTTTGGGCCTCGATGGTTGTAGTTGTTGGGCTGAAATGAGTTTATTGGACAGACATGGGAACATTTAGAACCATAAATCAGGCTACGAGTAGGAATAGAAATATGAAAAATTACAGTCATTAACACAAACTTTATAAAATTTTGCATTTATTAACAGTTTAACACCAACTTATATCACTTGTTGAATTGATACCAATTTGCTATAATAATTACAAAGTTGACACAAATGACACTAAACAACTAGTTTACGTAACTTTTAACCCTTATACAAGTATAAAATTCCTTCTCAACAATCTTTTGCTATAAAAGTTCTCAATGTATATGTAGACTATAATTGAATGTTTAGTGTCCTTAACGTCAATTTTTTTTTTTACAGGAGGAATAGAAATAAACTAGGAATGTCTATAATTCACTTTTTTTTTAATAAAATGTAGGCCGTTACAATCATCTGAGGAGCTTAAACGGACGCTTGCACAAATGTATGCCTTAACTGCGCAATTTGATGAGCCCGGTGATCTAGGGATTAAGTCCCTATGCCGTAGCATTGATGTTTATGAACCATCCATTCAAGATATAGCATACGGTCTTCTTGGAAAACTGAAAACGGGAGATTGCTTTCAAAATGTGTTGATTGGGGTTGAATCCCCCTTCGAACCTGTTACCAATTGGACCGTTGCTTGGGAATGGCAGGTACTTTATTATATTGTAATTTTTTTTGTTAATTATTAAGCTATATTTTAAAAGATATCTTTAATTATGTTAACTAATAATGTAATGCTTTGACATAGCGTTGCTCCGAGCTAATTTTTCCCATCAAATGTGAAAATGATACTATGCTTCCTACCTGACCGTTCGATTTTGTCAAGTTCAAAGAATCATGTCGATCAAGGTTTGGAATTTCGCCGAATCCACGTACACCCATTAGTTTTTTCAAGAGTAAGGTATATTTTTTTTGTAATTTGGTACTTAATCATGATTTAATATCACCATTACTTAATTTTAAAACCTTTTCTATTCCATTATAGTGTTATTTGATTTATATTAACTTTTAAATTTTTGTTCAGAATCTTGTTGAATCTCTCACGGGATTTGGAGGAAATATCATCTTCTCCAATGGGTTGAGAGATCCTTTTTCTATTGGAGGGTAAGAAAACATTGCCTATTGATCATGATTTTTATTTAAATTCATAATTAGCGTAATAATAACTTCTAATCTTTACTTTGTACAGAATTTTGGATGATCTATCTGATACCATTGTCGCACTTACTACGACAAAAGGTATGTACATAATGTGTATAGCATTGTTTTATTTTTTTTAATTAAATAATTGTGTTTTAACATTTTTTCGAATTTTTTAGGTACTTTTTGTCTTGATATGACCACCCCAAACATCAACTATGTTGATACAAAATGGTTGATGGAGCAAAGGGAAAAAGAAATCAAGATTTTCCGACAATGGATCGACCACTTCCACCATATTAGGGGATCATACACTGCAGGTTGTAGTTTGATTATTATTACTTGGCTACAAATCTTAGTTTTTCTATCTATCAACCTAGATTAGTTTTAATTTGTAATAGTCGAGTATGTAAGAACTTCTAATACACTGTAAATATTTATTAGTCTAATTTAGTAATTTACACTCTAACTTTTTCTATAATTTTAAACTCGTTTTATTCTATAATTTACACTCTAACTTTGTATAATGGTTTATAACCATTACTTTGTAATGAAAGACACTCTTTACATTTAAGTTATGTAAATATCATATTTAAAGATCTTAGTAATAATATTCCAAATTATTTCTATCTTTCCATATGTCTGCCTAATTATCCAATATTTTGTTGCATCTTTCTAGACTCAATATATATATATATATATATATATATATATATATATATATATATATATATATATATATATATATATATATATATATATATATTTACAAGTATTTCAACTTAATGAAAATTTGATTGGCTTTAATTATTTAGTAATTAATTGCTTCAAAAAAATTACTCGATTTAGTAGTTAATTCACATGCAAAATACGTAGTACGTTATTACCATAAACAATACATAGGAAAATGGAGTAGAATAAAGACAATATGAAATAGAGTTGCTAAGGAAAAATAGAGAGAAATTGTAAATCATAACATGATGATCTGATCTTTATTTGGTTTATAAGTTAAATTTTCAATGTTTTTAGTCGAAATTTAATTTTGAAAACAACAACAGTTTCTACTAATACAGTGTCCGCCTTTAGGGCAGGCACTACATTTACTATCGCAATCTCCCTGGTTACAAGTAGCACCCATGGGTATACATGTTTTTGGGCACGTTTGTAAAAGCTAAGTAAAAGAAATGACTAAGGCTTATTAATAACGGGTGATTTTATTATAAATACATTAATACCAAATATTTAAAGAGTATCCATTTAGAAAATGAATTTAGCGCTTATATGTACATATATATATATATATATATATATATATATATATAAAATATATATATATATATATATATATATATATATATATATATATATATATATATATATATATATATATATATAGTATTAACAATGTACAAAATTAATTTGCGGCAATATTTCTAATGACACAAAAGATGGTCTAGTTATCTTTATGTAAGAAACATATAAATTTCTTGTCAAATAAAAATAAAAAACATATAAATTTATCAAAGTGATTCATATAGCATTACAATTATATTGAAACCATAGTTGTAAATAATACAATGCCTATTTAAAGAGTAGACAATTGAACTCACCATAAGGCATACACACCAAAACTATCACCAAAAACAAGGTAACAAAAGCTGACTTTCCAGCCATATTGAAAAAATAAGCTGTTAATTAAGCAAAATGTAGTCACAATATAGGAAAAAATGAAGAAACTTTTTGCTTTGTGATAGAATTGTTTAAAACTTTAGGTGCTTATATAACTGAGCGACCAATTTAAATTCGTAATGTTTTTTTTTTCTGTTTATAATAAAGATCTTAAGATTGTTAAAAAAAATCACAGTGGTATATATTAATCAATCATATCATATATTTTAAGACCAAATCAGATTTTATGATAAAATATTAAATTATATTTTCTGCTTTAAGATGATATATGATATGGAGTAATATTTCCTTACGATTTGTTGTGTGCAAAAGATATTGTATGTTGATTAAGCCTTCTATCAAGCAAATTACTCCGTAGTTTTTGATTAATATATATATTCTCCAAAATTCCTTTCTTAACTACAAATACTTCTTTCTAATTTTGAAAGTTTAACGCACTTATTATTAATGTGTGTGTGGTCAATATAAAATAATTATATTTCCTGATATATATAATTAAATGTGCAATATTTTTAGAATCTTGAAATTTCTATATTCTCAAGTACATGCACATTTTTGTCGTTTAATATGCTAGCTAAAGTATGCTTACATAATTTGAATAAAAAAATATAAACTAGTATGCTTACATAAAATTTAAATATTTGAGATTTTAGTTTATTAGGAAAGATAGTGACGGACTAGGAATTTATGTATGAGGGTATGAAATTAAGCTTAAAGTAATATATGGAGTATTACTATCATTTTTTGGAAACTATATACGATGAGTTATTAATTTATTTCGCTATTTTATTACTCTCTGTGTATACAATGTATGAATTCTCCGGCAAGGTGTATAAATAAGGTCACTATATTAACGTGAAAAAATTCCTACAAAAATATTAATGTGAAAAAACAATTATCCTAAGATACCAGTTATTTGTGAGACACATGTCTCTTTGGTCGAAAAAAGCTAATGAAAACAAGACATAACTTATGAATCAATCAAAATCAATATCAATATGGAAAAAAATCTAGTTTTGTGCTCGTGCGATGTTCGGGTTGTTTATTGAATTTTAAGATAAATTTTTATTTCTACGTTAAATTTCAAAATTAGTTTGTCTTATGTGTGGATGACCACTACATCGTGTGACCACTTATAAAATAACAAAGTAACCCCTATAACTAACACTGATCAAGTAACCCCTGTGATACTGATCGAGAAACCATATAACACTGACCAATTAACCCTTATTACACAAACAAAGTAACCCCTGTGATGGCTTACCACACAGTATTACCAGCCACATATAAGACTTTGTGTTTTATAATATATCATTGATACAAAATTAGTTATTAATGTACCTTTGTGACGATTTAAGTTATGTAGTAGACATGTAATAACTAATAATAATATTGGTGAAGAAAAAACCCTAGCCTCCTCTCTCTCTTCTCTCTCCTAAACTTTAGCCTCCATTGTCAATTTTGAAGGGGCTTCCATCGGATTTCACCGGTGGAAATCCCCAAATTTTATTTTCTTTCAAGTTTTTTAATTTGTTCTAGGCTACAATAATGTCTCCCTCGAAAGAAAGGGTTTATCTCCTTCGAAAGACAAGGTTTTTTCGATCTCCTTCGAAAGACAAGGTTTTTCGGACTCCTTCGAAAGACAAGGTTTTATTTGTGTTTAATTTGGTCTCTGGTTGTGCGGGGCTACTATTGATTATGGCTCGGATTCGGGTTACGGAATCAACACAAGAATTTTCTTTCTCACAAAATTGCGAAGCGGCGACGGATCCACTCAAAAAGTTGTATGAGACAACGAACCGAGAATGCGCCGAATTGTTATATTTATGTATTTGGATTCTTAGCCCTTCCCCGATTAATTCTTGTTTGATTTTGCTAAATTCGTTTTCATTATCGTTAATTGTCAATTGTAGATGCCGTATGGCTATTATTAATGAAATTTAATGTCCTTTAGGACTTCTTTCAAAAAAAAAAATATTGGTGAAGATGTTTGATCAATTTTAATTTTTTTAAAAAAATAGCAAAGTAAGATTGAAATATTCGAAAAATTCTAAACATTAGTCTTTAAATTAAATAAAAATTGTTCTAAGCCTATTGAGTTGATGTATCCAAAAATTTGTGCTATGGTAGAACATTTCTTGACCCGTGACACTCGAAATGACCCATACCCGACCCAAATGAAAGGTCTACATACTTTAATAAAATTGTTAAGATTGTGAATTATTTTATTTCAATCAATTAATATATGTTATAAATGGATGTTGTACGTTTTGAAATATTTTCTTCGCTTCAAAAAAAAATTATGATACAATAAAATGATATTATACGATAATTTTTTATAGTTATAAACTTATAATCTAATTTTTTTTCTAAAAAAATTATAATTTAATTTGTACATATGAAATATTAGTATTTTTTAGAAAATAAAATTATGAATCAATAATTTTATCCTAAAATTTATCCAAATTTTATTTTAAATAAAATTTAAAACTAACTTTTTCATCCTACAAACTCTATCTAAACCTATTTGACTTTTTTATTTAAAAAAAATATACCAGTATATACAAATAATCCTATGTGTAAAAATAATCTTGCCAACGTGGCGTGACACTTGTTGGCGAAAAGTTGGAATGTCATGTGTCAATGTCTTTGGTATGGCAAGTTTTGAGCCC
Source organism: Chenopodium album (assembly GCF_948465745.1). Lineage (NCBI taxonomy): Eukaryota > Viridiplantae > Streptophyta > Magnoliopsida > Caryophyllales > Amaranthaceae > Chenopodium > Chenopodium album. Next base: position 71,706,230 of record NC_137837.1, read on the forward strand.
GGACGATGCCCGTATTGCTCATAACATTTTAATTAGGATTAACTTTTTGAATAGATGTAATTTTTGTAGTTTTGTTTGTAAATAGATTTCTATGCTATTATTGACTTAAAATTATTGTTATTAAACTTAAATTATTGCTACTAAAACTTTATTTTTACTAATTCTCTATTATTTTTTAACTAAATTAAATTTATTATAAACAGTTCTTAATTTAAAAAACTTTTTGAAACAAATTTTATGATGGAAATAAAACCGAGTTATAGAATATTTATTAAAAGTAATGATTAATTTAGTATACATCAAATATTAGAAGTATATCGATAATAACACTAGTAGAAAAAAAAGCAAAAAGGCACCCCTGGCCTTAATTGCCACCGGATCAGTCCAAACCGGTGGCAAAAATAGGCTAAAAAATGGGCGAGTAATGAACCAGTTATAATGGCACCGGTTCAGTTCAAACCGGTGGCAAAAACATATAGCCCACCGGTTTGAATTAGTTCCATTTGTTATTAAAAAAAAAAAACGCCCCTTAAATCCCCCCAACCCTAGCTCTCTTTCTCTCTCAGCCTCTCATCTTTCTCTCTCCTCTCCTCCTATTTCCTTCTCCTGCTCTGAGTGCTCACCCCGTCTTTCTCATCTCCTCCTTCTCTTTCTCATCTCCTCCTTCTCTTTCTCATCTAGATCTCCTTCGACTACATCTCCTTCTCCCTCGTGTCCACCACGAAGACCACCACATCTCATCCTCTTTCATTCGAAGACCACCACGAACACATGCAACATTGTTCCCCTACCACCAAGACCACAACGAATCGATTTTGGTATTTTCTGAGTTTTTTGATCGATTTTTGATTTGATTTTATTATTTTAATCGATTTTTATTCAATTTTTTTTATTTTAATCGATTTAGTTTCGATCTGATTTCTGGGTTTTTTTCCCGAGCTCTTGAATTCGTTTCCAATTTCTGGTTTTTTTTTCGATTTTCAATTTTTTTTTCGATTTTGATTTTTCTTTTTTGATTTCTGGTTTTTTTTCCCGATTTCAATTCCATTTTAATCGATTTTTTTTCGATTTCAATTTTGATTTTTTTTTTTGATTTTTTTTTTATTTCTAGGTTTTTTTTTCCGATTTTAATCGATTTGAAAATCTGGTTTTTTTTCTGGGTTTGAATTTATGGTTTTTTTTCCTGGGTTTGAATAACTAGGTTTGAATTTCTGGATTTGAATTTCCGGGCTTGAATTTTTGGTTTTTTTTTTCGAAGCTTATTTATATTAATCGATTTATTTTTTTTGTTTTAATTGGTGCAGGTATATTGATTTAGATCTTAAATCGAAGAATCAAGATGCAAGAATATTGATTTAGTGTGTATGAGGTTTATTTTTTTATTTATATTGTAAATTTTTTATTTATATTGTAATTTTATTTTTATTTATATGTTGTAATTGATCTATTTTATTAATCTATATTATAAATTTTTTTTATTATGTATTGTAAATTTTGGATTATATTGATTGATATTCGATTTATATTTTGATGTTCTTATTTATTTTAGTTAATTTAATTTTTAAGTGAAAAAAGAAAAAAAAAATATTAATTTTTTGGGCACTTAACCGGTGCCAAAAACAATGAAATAAATTTTTTTGGCCATTTTTGGCACCGGTTATTCGGTGCTGATAACAAGTTTTGCCACTGGTTTGAACCGGTGGCTTTTTATGCAAGTAATTGGCACCCCCCAAATTGGCACCGGTTCAAAACCGGTGGCATTGAGGGGTTTTGAACTGGTGCCAATTTCGTTTTTTCACCTAGTGTAAAACTATATATAGTACAACAATTTTATCTTAAAAAATCTATTAAAAAATCACTTACTTAGCATCATATCATATGTGTCACAATAATAACTATTTGTCGCCTACATGGTGTGACACTTGGTGAAAAAACTATAATGTCAAGTAGGGGTGTTCATAAATCGGTCGATCTGGACCGAAAAAATGGATCGGACTACCTCGGACCGGACCGGATCGAATAAATTCGGTCCAGTCTTCAGGTCTTGAAATTCATTTTTCCGGTCTTTAGTCCGGTCCGGTCCAAAACCCTATAAAAACCGATCTTGGAACGGACCAAATTTTTTATTAAAAATATGCATGAAACCTTACATAATGGTTAAAATTATCCTAAATAAACTTAGAAAAGTTTAACTTTATAAGTTTTTTTTGTCTAAACATTCAAAAAATAACGTAAAAATGACGTTAAAATATAGTTTTTCCTTTACTTTTTTTGTGTTTTCCATAACTTTATACAAAATTTAGGGTCTGTTCTTATTGACTGAACTCAGGTGAACTGAACTGAACTGAACTGAATTGAATATTTTATAAGAGAAGGAAATTAGGAGCGGAACTGAACTGAACTGAACTGAACTGAGCTGAACTTGAACTGAACTGAACTGAATTTCAACGTAAGAGAACTGACCCTTAGTATTCTTTTTTAAAAAAATTCTTAAATTGGTCCAAAGAGGTCCGGTCTGGTTCGAGTTCGGTCATAGCTTAATCGGTCCGGTCTTCGGTTCTTAAAATTCTAATTTTCGGTCTTCGGTCCAATCCAGGTCAATCCGGTCCGGTCTTGGACCGATAAACAACCCTAAATTGTCAAGCGTTGCTGTCTCGTGGCCTGGCTGCGAGACCGGCTTTATATATTAGTGATATGATTATAATACTAAAACAGACACCAAAATGACACATATCAATTCCTGGTGATGTTTTTTCCCTCCAAAATCCCTTCCCCTTTTATTTTATTATTTTATTTTTTTGTCAATATATACTGTCAACTACTTACTATAAAATTTGCACAAAATATTCAGCGTATCATATAAATTTAATAATTAGATTCATATATTTTCCATATTTATATTACAATATTCTCCATATTTTTTTGTTACGAAATTAGGGTGTAATTGTGTTTGATTAATGCGAAACAAGTCAATGGAATTAAGAATTGAGAAAAGCAATAAAGAAGATAAACAAAGAACACAAGGATTTACGTGGTTCGGTCAAAATAGACCTACATCCACGATTGGGAGATTCGAGAGCTTCTTCACTATAATGGAGAAAGAAATAAGAGAATAATACAAGGAGTCCTAAATCTAATGGCTCAAGAAAAGGTATGATCTAATTGATCAACTAAATGGTCCTTTTATAACACAAGGAAACCCTAATAAAACCCTAAGATTGTTCCCCAAGTATACTCAAATAGCCATCATAGAAAAGATATAATTTTAGGAAATATTCCGTCAATTATCCTAGAATAACCTAACTACCGAGCTATAGCTCGGAAGCTAGCTCATGCCTTCCGCAAGTCCTCATAAGGCCGAGCTATAGCTCACTCGCATAGAGCTATAGCTCGCAGCCTCGTTGCAAATTTGCACCTTCGTCAGGTTTTTGTAAAACGGTCATAACTTTCTCGTTTCTTATCGGAATTGGGCATATGACCTATCGTTGGAAAGATCTTGAACCAAGATATCACCTACAACTTGAATCACCTCAAAATCAGTTGTGTTTTGAGATATATAAGCGTTCAAAGTCAACCCTACTAGATTTTGAGTCACAATTTAACACTTTTACTTTGTATATTTTAATTTTTACATTAGATGACAATTGTGTAGTGCCATTACTGCCATATCGTGTTGTGTTTCGGTTTGAAGTTAAATGGGTTGGGAAGCTTCAACACTAACCCAATCCATATAATGAACATGTTGTGTCATGTAGACCCGTTTAATTAACAAATCGGAAACTCTTGATACAAACTCGCTTTTTTTTATGTCCGTTTCATGTCATGTTGTCGTGCTATATGAAAAATGTAGTGAACTTACCGTGCATGGCACAAGGCCTAATCTAGTACTACAATATTTAAAAGACCAGGTCTTTGCATAAGTGGTATATTTCATTATAATAACAAAAAGTAGTGCACAGTTTGATTTGGTAGGTTGGTTATGTGTATATAAGTTTATAATAAACCTTAGAACATCTCCAATGGCAAGCTATAACATATTGTAGCTTGTATTGTCATATCATTTTTTTAAACTGCAAAGGTTTCAAGCTACAAAGTTCCACATTGGTTGGCTTCAACATCTTGTATGTAGCTTGCCTCATCAAACAATTGTTTACTTTTTATTTTTTTATATATGATATTTTATTAAAAATATTAGATAACATAATATTTTTTTATTTACTACTTGTATATCATAGATAATTGTAGACAGGAGCAGGGCCATCTCCGACAATTTGTGGCCATATTTTTACTATTAAAATTGGACCCTTCAATAAGTATTATAATTATAAAATGGCTTTTTTTTTTAGTACAGTACTACAATTATTGTAGAGCTAAAATATTCATATTACTAAGTTTAATTGTAATTCAATAAAACAACAAACAAAAACTTTTTATCTAAAAAGTGTCACCCTTCTAATATTTTTTGAAGCTAAATCCTCAATTATATCTTCATAATCAATTTAATTTTGTTTTGGAAATTAAAAGGCAAAGTCAAAGATTAAGGATGAATTTTTAGGTTTTAGTTTGAAAATGGTGGTATTTTACGGGGAAGAAGGTGAATATGTACGGTTATGATTCTTTTTTTAAAATTATGGGCCCCTAATTTTTGGGGGCTTGTTTTGAGTGTGAGAAAAAATATGTCTAAAGACGGACCTGTTTTTTTTTTTTTTTTTTTTTTTTTTTTTTTTTTTTTTTTTTAAGAAGTGCTAAAGGACACTAAATTTCATTAATATAAGTTATACGACATCTCCAATTGACAATGAATACGAATTTTACAAAATCAAACAAGAATTAATCGGGGAAGGGCGAAGAATCCAAATACATAAATATAACAATTCGGCATATTCTCGATTCGTTGTCTCATACAACTTTTCGAGTGGATCCGTCGTCGCTTCATAATTTTGTGAGAAAGTAAATTCTTGTGCTGATTCCAAAACCCGAATCCGAGCCATAATCAATAGTAGCCCGGCACAACCGGAGACCAAATTATGCACAAATAAAACCTTGTCTTTCGAAGGAGTACAAAAAACCTTGTCTTTCGAAGGAGTACAAAAACCTTGTCTTTCGAAGGAGATCGAAAAAACCTTGTCTTTCAAAGGAGATAAACCCTTTCTTTTGAGGGAGACATTATTATAACCTAAAGCAAAAGGCTTAAAAGAATGAGGCTTTCCACCGGTGAAATCCGATGGAAGCCCATTTAAAATTGACAATGGAGACTAGGTTTAGGAGAGAGAAGATAGAGGAGAGAAAAGGAGGGTTTTTTTTATACATAATATATAATATGTTTACCTTTTTAGTCTACAAATAATACCACAAAAAAAAAAAATCCGATTCACAAAAATTAAAATATTTAAAAAAGAGCGTGATGATAATACCAAAAAAAAAAAAAATCATATATAAGTACCGTATATTTTATCACTATACTCCATAGAGTTTTGCTTCACAAACAATTTAACACACATAGTATTCCAACTGCATTAAATTTTAAATTTACAAAAAAAAAAAAAAAAAATATATTTCCTTCAAATTTTCAAGCAGTGTTGCTCATTGAAGCAAGTCTTCCAATGTTGTTCCAATGGTCAATCTACTGCTTTGATACTTTTTAAATTTGCAAGTAACTTCCTATAATAAACCATTGGAGATGCTCTTAAAGAGGCCAATGTGGCAATGTTCAGTCAAAGCTCACCTTATAAAATTTCTTGCTATTTTTATAAATTATATCAATACTCCGTATGTGCGTATCTAATTAAAATTATTGATGATTTAAGTTATGCCACTATACAAACTTGAAACCCCAAGTGTAGTAGGAGTACTAAAAATAGGGAGTGTATATATATATATGAAGCCCGTGCGATGCACGGTTTGTTTGATTTTTTTTTAAATAATGTTTTTTTTTTTTTTTTGGTATTTATGAGCCTTAATTTTTTTATATATTTAATAAAATTTCTAATATTAAAAGATAATATATAATATATAATTAATTTAAACTTAAAAATCTCATTCGCCAATTTTGCTTACATGACATTTAAATTATTTAATTCTAAAAGAAATTACTAATCTCTTATTTAATTGGCTACTACTAAGATTTATAATCCTACATGGCGCGCTGAGAAAATTAGATCCTACGTTGCTCTCTAAAAACTCGGGAAAAAACTCCCCTTTATATATATACTAGATGAACCCCGTGCAATGCACGGTTTGTTTAATTTTTTTTAAATAATGTTTTTTTTTTGTATTTATGAGCCTAAAATTTGTTATATATTTAGATAAAATTCCTAATATTAAAAGATAATATATAATATTTAATTAATTTAAACTTAAAAATCTCATTCGCCAATTTTTCTTACATGGCATTTAAATTATTTAATTCTAAAATAAATTAATAATCTCTTATTTAATTGGCTACTACTAAGATTTATAATCCTACATGGCGCGCTGAGAAAATTAGATCCTACGTGGCTCTCTAAAAACTCGGGAAAAAACTCCCCTTTATATATATATTAGATTTGAAACAATCTCATGGTCACACTTAAAGACACTAAATAATTCATTCCAATTAACATCTTTTATATTTTAATAAAATATTGATCCCATTATATTTCTTTTAATTTTATACTACACCAAATATTTTGCTTACATTTTTTTAAAAAAATATTCAAGTCAATCATTAACCTAAAATTATATTTCGTATACGAGTTAAGTACTACCTCCGTCAATAATTATCTGCAATTTTGGGTATTATTTGTGAGATATAAAATACGGAGTATTTTAAAGTTCCAAATAACCATTAATTGAGGTAGGTTTTTTTTTTTTTTTTTTTTTAAACATTCAAGTCAATTGATTAACCTAAAAAAAATACGTAAAATAAAAAGAGTACCTACAAAATCACTCGATTAATGCAATTTTTTTTTTAATTTTTTTTTGGCGTTCAACCTTTTTTTTTTTTTTTTTTTTTTTTTTTGATGAGTATGTTTTTATCTTTTTGACTCAGTGTTATTTGTTTCGGTCAACCATAATGTCAAAAATTTCTATTTCATATCTTTTTTTCTTTTATTCCTTTCATTATGAGGAGTATTTAATTTCTATCTTTTATTTTATAAATTGATTATTTATTAGCAATATACATTATACTATAAAATTTTAAAAATTATCAAACATATGATACATAACACGTTACAGTAGTAATAATACTAATAATAATAATAGTAATAGTAGTAATAATAATAATAATAATAATAATAATAATAATAATAATAATAATAATTTATGACTGTATTTTATAGTTTCAATCGCTACTTTTACCAAACACTCATAGTATAAACCGCTACCTTGACAGCTAACCTCTAACAGCTACTACTTGACAGCTCACAACTATCTCTACAGCTCACAGATGATAGCCAACAGTTACAGCTAATTTTGCCGAACAGACCCATAGTTGAAAATGGAGAAATTAGAAATAGATACTGTAAATAATAAATCGACATGATTCGAACCCAGGTACTCAATATTGCAAGCTTTTTTTTCATCAACTATCTTTTCTCACTTTTCTCCCACAATCCCCAAATATGCACCGACAACCATAACTGTATCAGTATAAATCCTTGATCAAAGAGAAAAAAACTAAGAATTCAATCAAATCCAACGAACACCATGTCAAATTCTTCATCTTTATCTTCTTCGAGCTCCACAAAATCGTGGGTTGTTCATGGATTGGTGGTTGGAGCAGCGGTTGCGGCTTCCATTGGTGCTCACACATACTTCTACTTCCGTCGATCTCGGAGATTTAGGTCCCGGGTTATCGGAATAATTCCCGCTCGATTTGCTTCTTCTCGATTTGAAGGGAAACCTCTTGTTGATATTCTTGGCAAACCTATGATCCAGGTAATTTTGATTGCCCATTTTTTAATTAATATTAGTTTTTGATTGATTATTGGATCTGGGTTATGATTATTGTTGATGTTACTGCTGTTTTTAGTTGTGTGTTTTGATTATTGTTTGATAATCCTGTTATTTTGGGATGATGAAATTGAAAAGCATTAGGATTAAGTTTAACAATATTGTTTTAGTTCATTGGTCTTAATATCTTCAAAAATTTTGTTTTTTCGAATATTGGCAAAACTTATACTATCATGATACTGACCATACTGTATACAGCATCCTTAATTGCCCCCCGAAACACTTAATTTTATAAATACCAATTTTGCAAATGGTTGAAGTTTAGCAGATTTAGAGACTACTGTATATATGTTATGGTACACTCGTTGTATACAACATGGACTGTAGAGAGCAAATACTAGTCAATCAGCCTGATCGACTTATTATGTACATCAGGTGGCATTTTCGGTAAAAACTTGAAACGGGTTGGGGGATATGTGTAAATATACGTGGATGGGTCTCACATGGTAGTTTATACGGAAATTTGTTGACTAACGGTGAACTTAGTCAAAGCTCTAACGCATTTAAACAATGAAGCCAAACATTCATGATTTGCCACAAAAAACCCAGAATATAAAGGTTCAAAGTTGTGTTCTTGATTATGATTATTGTTATTATAACAATAATTAATGTTAATATTATCAAAGTTCCGTAGATTCCCGTGTTGTTGATGCAAGTTAGAAATCTGAAAAACATCATCGTCAACAACCCCAAAATAATTATCATCAACTTCATAAAAAATGCTTGAGTTATCCTTTGCACACAAAAGATCAAAACTTGGTGCCATTTTCTTCAACTCTTGCTCTGTTTCTTGCAACTTTCTCTCTCTAAAAAAACTCAACTCTTTCTCTCTCTAAAAAAAACACAAAAAACTTCAAAGAATGGATTTTTTCTGCATCTACTGAAGATAAATTAACCAACTTTTTTTTCTGGGTAGTTTTGATTGATAGATTAAAAAGAACAGATTTTTGATTGAACAATAAAATTAAAAAAAAAATGAAAAAATGGAAGATTTTTGGAGAAAAAAATAAAAATAAAAAAGCAAAATTTATATTACAGAGAAAAATAACAATGGCGTCCACTCTTTAGCTAAACGATAAAGAAAAAGTAGCCAACTTTCCGTTTCTTTATGATATTAACGACGTTAATTGCTAGTTGTATGGCCCACAATAACGGCACAATTCCATCCGTTAGCAAAACCCGTACACATGAATATCATAATAATATCAGGTACGAAGTATGGCCCACTAAACCGACTGATTGACAAAATTTAGTCGATGAGCCTGATTGCCTGGGTCTGGCTCGTACTGTAGAATGTGTGATCCAGAAACCACAGTGTATCTGATGAATCGTAACATATATCTGATGATGGTTAGTTGGAGGGTTATGGTAGTGATCAGAAGACTTAGATGGGTATTTTATGAGTTATTTTACAAGGGGCATATACTGAGCAATAGAGAATTATAAATGGGTCTTTTGTGAACAATTTTTGCCAGTTCTAGAAGTTTCTAATTTCAAAATTTTTCTGAGGATTTCAGAATTAGGGAGAGAAAATCAAAGAACGCTCAGGAAGACTAAGCAATTAGAAAACCCTTATATGTACAACTTGAAGATTAGCTGTCCTAATTTTTCTATTTTCCACTAAATCAATGAATTACAGCTGAACAAGTAATATACATAAATACAGTAATATTATAATATTTACACCTCCTTCAAGCTGGACTTTGTAGTTTTGTATACAAGACTAAGCTTGGAAGTCAAGTTGTTGTGCTGAACAGATAAAAGAGCTTTTGTTAACAAAGCTGCCTTTTGCATGGAACTGGGAACATCATTTGTCTCGGTAAAATCTTCTGCTGCTTGTTCTCTCATATAATGGTAATCCCTTATTTTATGTTTGGTGCACTCATGAAACGTGGGATTATGTGCGATATATTCTGCTGATCTTTTATCAATATTCATACTGGAAGTGGAACTTTAACTCTCAAATCTTGTAACAAACCTGTGGCATCTACACTAACTCACTTGTGGGAGCTGACATACTCCTATATTCAGTTTTCCAAGAAACTAAGTTTGAGCCCAAGAATTAATCTTTGAATACGCTCTCCCCGAATATATTCTAGAGAATAGTTTTTGTTGACACAGTATGCGCTTAAAGATCTGCTAGTAAATTGACAAGAACTCCAATCTACAGTAGACTAACCACTTAAAGAAGATCAGAATCAAAATAGTAAAACATTCCCAATTCAGTTGTAGACTTCAAATATTTCACAACATGCAAAGCTGCTACTCCCTGCATCCCTTTATTACGTGTCCGTTTCTCTTTTTTTCACGAAAATTAAGAAAAGTGGATGAAGTGTAAAATCATGTGTGGAATACACTGAGAATAATTCCAATAATAATGAAAATGTATTTTGTTGGTTTGTGCAATTATTACATGTGGGCACTAACTTTGAAGGGTAGTTAGGGAATTTTAGTTTAAGAAAAGCCAAAAATTAGGGTTATGAAGGTAATTTCGCGTGAAATATCTTCTTACGTAACTCCTTATTTTATTGTCTCGAAGCCTGCTTCAACCCATAAATGGCTCTCTTTAATTTACATACTTTTCCAAAGTATATCCTGGAAGTGGTTTCATTTATGATTCTTCTCGATAAACCCATCTAAGGCCATCTCGTAACTGTTGTTAAAGCAACTAGAATCCTAACCATTGCCATTTTGTAACAGGTGATAAAGTCTCTTTGAAAACTTTTCCTTTCACCTGTTAGGTAACCAATAGCAACAAACCTGCCCTATAATGTATCCACACGACCATAAGGATGAGATTTAGTACTTTTTAATCTAAACTCATTAGGCTTCTTTCTTTTAGGAAAATCAGTAATATCCCAAGCCCCATTGGCTTCTAATGCATCATGTACTTTTTTCATAGCCTCTACCTACTGGACGTCCCTCTGCCTCTTCATTAGTAATGGGACCCTTGATTTTATTCACATCTCCAATGAAAACTTACTGGAATTTCATCTGAATAACAGCATTGCGACACTTCTTTGCTAGTAATTTACAAACAAAATATTTGAATTTTTCTGGAAATTCGACGTTCTTGTTGGCTGTCTTACAAAATTGTTTATCAAAATTCAGGACATTGGACTGAAAAGTATGGGAAGGGATATACTTATCAGAAGGATTAACAACATCATCAGCTGTGATAATTTGAGGAGAATTGACATTTGTGAGTATTGTTTTCTATATGCACAAACGAATGCTGTTGGGTAGTAGGAATATTTATTATTGGAGGTCAATTCCAATATAGGATTATCTGTAGTTCTAGTCACAACTGATGTATTATCTGATTCAGATTCTTTTGAAATTTTATAAGGAAATTTATGCTTATGAAAATATGTATCATAGAGAAATGACAAACCAATAAGAATGAGAGAGAGTGGAGTGATTTACATTTATATGTCCATGTGATAACCATTATTCAACCCTAACAAAAACTGCTACGCCTTCTCATTTTCAAATTCTGCAACCTCTTGTTGAAATTGGAGGAAATTGTCTCAAACTCTTCAAAGATTCCCTTAGATTCTTTACCTTACTGTTATAAGCAATCACAGTCATGTTCCGTTGTCTCAGATTATCAAGTTCCTTTTACAACTAATAGATTTGTGGTCGATTAGTTTGACCCAATCTCTCCTCCAGTCTCCACATCTGTCCATAAACTCTCAACAGACTCAATCAGAGAAATCACACGAAATTTCTCGTTTCATTGAGTTCAACAGCCATCCAATCATCAGATAATCACACCTTAGCCATTGATGATATTAGCCATTGTCTAAAGATCACTTTCTCCAGGTTTATTTGTGAATTCTTCTATGAATCCTAATTTATTTTTGGCTCCTAAAGCACTCTTAAAGTCTTAGCATTTCTAGACCAAGACCAAGAATTTTTTGTCATCAAATAGCACAGAAATAACAGGCATAGTCAATTATCAAATGATGCTAAATCAGAAGATCATTACAGCAATTACTCACATCCTATGTCTGATGAGTTGTGCTGCTTTCTTCTTGAATTTCCAGCATGATTTCTGACTTAGAAAAGCTTCAAAACTCTTCAAATTCTTCAAGACTTCAATTCACTTCAAACACCACACGATCTCGAATAGCAACTCAAGATCATTAACAAATCCAAGAATCAATTGTAATTTCACAGAAATTAGGTTTTCACATAGACCAAACAACCTCAAAAATCTTGGATACAAATTAATAAAAATTTATAATCAAATTTATCGATGCAACATTCAGAATACAATCAAGTGAATCAACAAAAGAATCCAAGACAAATCAAAAGATTTGTTGAAACCTTAACAAAATTCCGAAAAAAAAATAAACTGAGATATGTTTTAGATGATTTCAATCTAAATAAGAGAACATAAAAATCTCAGCGAAATTCAGAAAAGGATCGGAAATTTGGCACTCTGATACCGTGTAGAATCATCTGAGAATTTCAGAATCAGAGAGAGAAGCTCAGGAAGACTAAGCTAACTGATTATTATTTTTATTAACATCTAAATATTAGAAAAAAGGAAGAAATTCCATATATATACAGCACTTAGATTAGTTGTAATCCTACAACTATTTCCCAAAGAAATTTTGGCTACAATTACCTATTATTGTTCTTGTTTGAGGAATTACCACCTCCATTTTCTTTTCTTTTCTTTTTTTTTTTTTTTTTTTTTTTTTTTTTTTTTTTTTTAATAAGAATCTACCCTCAACTATTTTGAAAATCATCAATTATTCCCACCAAATTGCCCAAGTTATTGTGCCTTCTCTTCCTTGGTCTCATGTTCAATTGCATTGTTTTATAATAAGAATTAAAATTGGGTTAGGGAAAAGTATTGGTAGTAAATATGACATAATTCAATCTCGCGCAAAGATAAGTAAGTCACTAAACATGTATTAGTTATAGTTTGTTGTACAACTTGTTCTAGGATTCATCCTAACTTTGGGGAATATTTCAAACTGGGATAATTTTCTAAATTTAAGCGTGATTTACATTGATTAACTTTTTATTGAATTAATATAATTCGTATATGCTCATTTTATGATTATAAGTTTATAACTCATTTAGAAAAACGTTTGAATTTAAGAAAACCATAAATGATATTTGAACCCTTATTCTTCATAACAATAATTAGTAATAATTTCATAACAATAATATCAATTTTGGTACTAATCGAAGACGTAATACATGAAAGTGATGCAAAATGGCTCCAATTTTTCAAATTAATCGCTAAATAACAAACACCCAATTTTAATTTAAAACCTAAATGATGAACACCATCTAATAAATTAGCCCCAGTTTCGTAGATTAGGTACCTAAATTGAGTTTTGTTTGTTTAATTTAGATTTGTAATTAAGAAATTGAAAAACATTCAGCGGAAAAAGGGAAAAAAAATGTCGGTGCGGTCCACAATGACGTCTTACGAGAAGGTTTAGGCAATTTGGTGGGAAAATTTGATGTTTTTAAAAATAATTGGTGTTAAAATAAAGAAATATAAATATATAAACATTGTAGGTGGCAATTCTAAAATTAGAACAATAGTTGGTGGTTATTGTCGATTTTCCATTTCCCATTTAGTTAGGGGATTAGTATACCAATTTTTTCCACAAACTTCTTTTTATTATGAGAGATTTTATGTTGAACTATTCTCCATTTTTTTTATAATTCCTTTCCTAAGTTCTTTGGTTAAGTGTGCTATGATTTGACATAATGTTAGCGTCATATATGGTAGAAAATAGGAAGAAGATGATGTTTTTTTGATCAATAAACTTGATTACAGTGCAAGGAATCAATATTTGAGGGAGGGGCACATTAGTCATAGCCTATTAGTAGTGTCTTGAGGAATAAGTTAGAGTTAGTTATGAGACTTTTTTCTATAAATAGGCCTCATTAGGAGGAATAAGGATCATGCTGAAAATATTGTTAAGCTTTGCTTAGTTTTGGAGAGCTGCTCTTCCTCTCGAATGAAGAGTGATTGTATTGTTTGATTACTCTGATCATCAATACTAATATCTCGATTAAGCTGCTGAAATTCAGTTTTCAGCCAAAAAAAAAAAAAAAATGGTGATGGAGGTCGCCGGAGCTCCGATTTGGTCACGTGAGCAATTCTCCGAAAAGATGGACGAATCCACAAAGAGAATTGTTGATAACCTTCAAAGAAATCTGGAGAAAATCTTTGATGATGTATTTTCTCCGATTTTCTCTTCCATGAAATTGGAGTTGAAGGAAATGGAAGAAGAGCTTGAGGCTGAAGAGAACCAAGCAGATTTAAAGGATGAGGAGGAAATTCCAGAGAACATCCTCACAGGCGAAGAGCTGCGGTCAGCCACCATTTCCATAGGTGAGGAACTGGAAATTTCCAGATATGACCGGTACTTCTACTCCGTCGTGAGCGGACTCTCTAGTGGCGCAATGGTGGAGAAATCCGGTTCGGAGTTACACAGAGGTACTCAATACTTTAGATCCGCTACCGACGGCCTATTTGGTGGTTTTCGCGGTGGCACAGTTGTTGAGATGTCAGAAGGAGGCCTCGAGAGTTCGAATATTTGGTTTAGTGATGCTAAGACAAGTAGATCTGAACAGTCCCTGAGTGAATTCGCGTATGGTGGCAGCGTTGGTCGAGATGGTTTAGCCGCCGGAACATCTGGTGGCCGGGATGGCAGTGGTCAAAGAGGTGTCGCCGACAATAGAACCAGTAATGGATGTCATTGGCTCGAAAGGAAATCACCAGGGGGAGTCTTCGAACGAGGTGGTGCTGATAGCAGCGGCTCAGGTGGTGGCTCAGGCCTTTACACCGGCAAGATTGGTGGTGGTCAAGGAGGAGTCGTCAGCGAAAAACCGAGTGCTGGATGTAATAGTCTCGCAAGAAAATTTCCAGGAGGTATGTTCGAGCGTGGTGGTGCCCGAGGGAGCGGATATGGTGGTGGCCCGGGTATGCGTGCTGGTGGTTGTGATTTTTTGGGAGGCTTGAAATCGTGGGATTTGCTGCAGAAATTTCCAGAAGATATAGAGTATTGTAGAAGCTCTGACTTGGGGAAGAAGACAATTCTAGAGGATGATGGTAGTAAGGGTATTTTGGTAAAAAAGCAAGGTGATGACGTGGGTACTCTGCTGGGTCACGTGCAGCTTAAAAAAATGAATAGCCAGCAAGCAAATTCAATTAAAAGTGGTGAAGTGATGTCTGAGGCTAGGCCCACTTATTTTAAGCCCTATTATTCTTCTGTTAGAGCCCCTACATCTCAACCTCCACTATCCTATCCCACTTATTACGACCCAACCCAGGACTATTTTCCTTCCTTTAGGCCCCAAACCAATCTATTATGCCTCCAGCTCTCCCATCCTACATCTGACATCATTCCAAGGCAAAATACAGAACTGTTTTCCTTTTTCCTTAGTTCAGAAGGAAGAACACAACCTTACTGATGAGGCGCCTTACAGCAAGCTACGCAAGGGTGGCGGAGGACATCATCATTGCTGCAACCAGGAATCCAGTTCCGACTACTATCCACCTTGAGGACAAGGTGAATGCTTGGGCGGCGGGTAATGCAAGGAATCAATATTTGAGGGAGGGGCACATTAGTCATAGCCTATTAGTAGTGTCTTGAGGAATAAGTTAGAGTTAGTTATGAGACTTTCTATAAATAGGCCTCATTAGGAGGAATAAGGATCATGCTGAAAATATTGTTAAGCTTTGCTTAGTTTTGGAGAGCTGCTCTTCCTCTCGAATGAAGAGTGATTGTATTCTTTGATTACTCTGATCATCAATACTAATATCTGGTACTTAGCTAATTTTTTCTGCTTAATCATCTTCCTAATCTCTCTGATCTGAGCTAATTCCTAGCATACAGCACTTTTGTATGATAATTCCAATTTTGAGAGGAGGATTCTCTCCTAATTTAGCTTTCTAAAGCTAACCCAAAACATTCAACAATATTCAACATTATATAATTAGCCCTATTTATAGAGCTTTTCCCCAACATTATAACTCTACTCCATAAAATGCCCCTCTCCTTATATCAGTTCATTGCAGAGTGATGTGTGATTCTGTTTGAACTTGTCGAGCAGTCCTTTATCAAATTTCACTCAAGACTCATATTTGTGTATCAGCAACGGTAGACTAATAACACAACTTCTGAATTGAAATGTTTATAAACTTGAGGAAAGAGATCCTAAGATGTTAGTCTTGGATATTTCTTCTTTGTTGTTTATTTTATTCACAAATATTCACGAATTGAGACTTTCTTGTACATTGGTTGTTTTTTGTTTTACATCTACCAACTATTTAATTCTCACAGAGGACATATGAAAGAGCGAAGCTGGCTTCTATGTTGGATCAAGTTGGTAATTTTCCTGACTTGGTCAATTAACAGGTTATCTTGTGTTGTGATCATATAATGGGAGCTGAATGTTGGTCATCTGATGTTGATGTTGAATATGATTAGAATTTATCTCTGTGCAGTTGTGGCAACAGATGATAATAAGATTGCAGAATGCTGCCGAGGATTTGGTGCAGATGTAATAATGACTGCAGAATCTTGTCGTAACGGTATCATTTGGGTGTTGTCTCTCATTTCTTTTTTGGTTGTAAAAAAAAAAAAAAAAGGATTATTAACATAACCAATTTTAATAAGGTTATAGTTTCATAGTGATTTGCTAAGGATTATGTAAATCTATTGCAGGTGCTGAGCGTTGCAGTGAAGCACTTCAGAAGCTCAACAAGAAGTACGACATTGTTGTCAACATTCAGGGGGATGAGCCTTTGATTGAACCTGAGATAATAGATGGGATAGTTAAAGCTCTGCAGGTTTGTTTCTGTTATTCTAACCCCAGTGTTCTCTATGTTGCTTTTATTGTATCCCTCTATTTGTCGATGATTGTCCCTATTTTTTTATTACAGATATTTTACAAGTGTATTATCTTATATGCTTAATGTTACACTATGCATTCAATTCTTAACTTTACCTAAATATACTACCCTGACTATTGAAAGTACTACTCAATTTGCATGGGTCATCAACTATGACAATAAAGGTGAAATGAACAAGAAATCGAATTATTCACCTGTTATTGGTCCATGATCCTTCGACGGTTTTCCATTTCTTAATGTTATTTTTTATTTTTCTAGTCTCTTTATTTATATATAGTCGATCAGGAATCGGCATTTTGCTTCATCTACTGACATTTGCACGAACCATTCGTTTTACGAAATGCAGTGTGCAGATCAAAGGTTTGTTGGTGCATTCAAATCTGTTGTAATGCCAAGTAGAAAACGAAAGTGAATGAATAATAGCTATTCATTACTGTTATATTACTTTGACTTCAGTATTCATAATCATTCTGCTTCCTTAAAATGCTTCACTTCTTCCTACTGGATTTAATAATGTGTATCTGCCTCTTACAGTTCCTTCAGTCTGTCTTTGCTTGCTTGTGTTACCCTCTAATGTGTTTGCTATTCTCAATCTGGCCCCTTTCTGTTCTTACCATTGGGGTTTGACTACTCTTTTATGTTTTTTTTTTTGGTTGGGCGGAGGTGATGGAGAAATAAAAAGTAAAATAAAAAAGTAAATTGGGGCAAACAAAAGGGAGTGGAGCGAAGTAATAAGTCTTTCTTCTGAACTGTACTTTTCCTTTTATTTATTTTGTGTTCTCATAGTCTGTTCACTCATTTTAAGCTATTTGCGTGTAGTTTTGAGATTTGAATCTCGTAGCTTGTAGTTGCATGTTCTTACAAAAAAATAATAATAATAAAAATAAATAAAAAAAAATAATAAAATAAAAACTTGCTATTGTATTTATACTCTTGGACGTGTAAGTAGTTCTTATTACATCTAAAATTAGTCTCTTGGGGTGAGCTGAACTGATCTCCACCGTGCTGGTATACTGACTGTCAAACCCACCTTTATTTTGTTTGCTACCCTGTGTCAAAAGCATTTGCTGCATGGATATAGAACTCAGAACTGAGATAATGGTTTCTGGACTGATAAGTATACGAGAGATGTAGATATTTGAATTTTGTTATTCATGTGTGCTAAATTCAATCCCTATCATCCTATTATTATGTAAATTTAGCACATTCTTGCTAGTAAGATTCCCTGTATTTGCTGGCATATTAAAAAATCGAATCCATATGCTTTCTTGGCCAATTGATAATGAGCAGGCTCATGTTTGCATGGTTTGTCTTATATATGTATTTTCCCAATCCTTGCAGTCTGCCCCAGATGCTGTCTTCAGCACTGCTGTCACACCATTAAAGCCTGGGGACGCTTTTGACACAAACCGTGTGAAATGTGTTGTTGATAATCTTGGCTATGCTATCTACTTCTCCAGAGGACTCATCCCATATAACAAGTATCGTTTCTAATCTATTTCTTTTCCTGTATTTCATAGTTTCTGTTCTGCTCTATTAATGCACTTTTTTTTTGTCTATTCCTCCAGATCTGGGCAGGTCAATCCGGATTTCCCATATTTGCTCCATCTTGGTATTCAGGTATGACAATGACACGTTGAATATGTCGTTCAGATATTATACTACTAGAGGAGTACAGAGTAATTTAGATCCTTCGATTTTATGTCTGTGACACTTCTTTTTTCGGGTATTGCAGAGCTATGATGCCGAATTTCTCAAAATATATCCAGATCTGCCACCTACACCGTTGCAACTAGAAGAAGATCTTGAACAACTCAAAGTCCTTGAGAACGGCTATAAACTGAAGGTTTGTGTGTGTGTGTGTGTGTGTGTGTGGCAGGTTTGTTGGGGGAGGGGGGGGGGGGATCATGTTCAAAATCCATTCCTATTGTCTGTTTCTAATATATATTTATTCATAAGCGGGCGTGGCTCCGCATCATGAAAATACAAAGTAATAACTGATTTAGCTTCTAATTCAAACATGTTACCGTGAACATGGACCGTAATTCAATTTGGAGGTGTTTCATTTTAAATATTTTCTGGTGTGCATCTCTCAAACATGTACAGTCAAGATTAATAAAAATATATGACAGTGTTTGATGGGTCATTGTGTTATCACCCTTTCTATTGCTGCATGCTGATTTTTGAACCCTATTCATTCTTTGCTATCTGTAATCATCAGGTTATAAAAGTTGAGCATGAAGCTCATGGAGTCGATGTTCCTGAAGATGTAGAAAAGATAGAAAGATTCATGCGTGAAAAGAACTTATCATAGTTTTACAAGTATCATCACAGAATTTCAGATTGACTCGGTGTGATTAGTGAGGTTTGCTTTGCTCGCTGTCCTTTTGCTTTAGAGTTTTAAATTAAAGAGAAGAATATATTACTCAATATTAAAAGTATTGTTAGTTGTTTAACCAGTACTAGCATCTTACAGTATATTTTTTTTTTTTTTTTTTTTTTTGAAAGAACATTTTACAGTATTGTTATTTGGTTTTATTTATTTATTTAATTATTTATTTTATACGTATTGAGCTAGTTTATCACCAATTTTTACCAAGCCTATACGTAATCATCCCTCTGCGGAAATATTTTTTGATAATCCTCTTAGTAATTTTTTGATAGTTTGGTATTTGTTTATATATTGTATTTCAACGACCAATATATCCCACAGGCGTCCTTGCATGTATTCCCCCCCTCCCCCATGAAGACTTCATTTGACGACAAGAAGTGATCAGGGGTAAATCGCTTATGGATGTGCTACATGAAGCCACTATATCACTTATCTCATTGACCAATAGGGCAATATTACAACAATGTTCTACTTGGCAGCTAGTTCTCTTAGCTTGGATGCAATTAATCACAATTCAGGTAATCCCTGAGCGCATGGGCTCCTTAATTAGGACACGTGTCAAGCCTTGAGCGCATTGGCTCCTTTGGTGGACTTAACTTATGCCTTTCGACTGATCTACCTGCAAATTAGCTTGCATTAGGCATGACTTACACTTATTAGGACTGATCTACCTGCAAATTAGCTTGCATTAGCCATGACTTACACATATTGGGCATGGTGACCCAATTGAAAAATGAGGTCCAAAATGGTTAACCATTTAGACAATGAATACAAAAAGTTACTCCCTTTTAATTTTTTATTTTAAGCTAGAGTTGAATTTGCACATTTGTCGAGACAAATTTGACCATCTATATTTTTTATTGGAGATTAATAAAAATTATGAAAAAAAAAATTAATATATAAAAATAGATATTATGACAAATTCAACAACATATTATATGATCATATTTATATACTATCTCTGGTCCAAATTACTCGCAACTTTGGAGTATTATCTGTGAGATTTAAAATATTCTAAAGTTGCGAGTAATTTGGACCAAAGGTAGTATTATATATTGGTAAAAAAAAATTAATTCAATTATGACTTGTGAATAGTGGAAAATCCCAACTCTAACCTTTAAAAAAACGAGGGAGCCTCCAGTATCTCAAATAGAGATACATTTTTTGTATCTCAAAATGGTATTATTGTAAATAAGAAGAAAATATGATTTTTTTAATATTTTTTTGTTCTATTGTTTTGTCCTTTTCTTCTTCCATTTTTTTTTTCATCCTCCATCTTCACGCTTACCTCTATCCTCCATTTTCATCTTTTATCTTCTTTACGCTTACCTCCATCTTTTCATCTTCTTCATGCTTTCCTCTATCTCCATCTTCCATCTTCTTCATGCTTTCACCACCATAATGTAGTGGCGAATTAAACTAAAACCCTAATAGAAAAGGGGGAAAAGAAGGGTATGCTTAACCCTTATAGGGAAGTTTATTTGTTTCTCCATTGAAGACCTTCACCGCGTTCGATTTACCCATTTAACTTTCTTAACTTCTCCATTAATGTTTTTCAGTTCTCCATTGAAAACCTGAGATTTTTTTAGAGTAAGGAAGTATGGAAGTAGGTAAATTTTACCCCGGGCCCACAATTTATTGTAACCAAGATGACATGTGGTGTCATAAAAAGTTTTTAACCATTAATATTTTGATTTGTTTCAATATTTACCATCAAATTTTCTCCCTTTATCCATCAAATTAGACTAGTTAAACATAAATACAAAGGATAATGATATATTTATTCATAAGGGTTATGTATAAGCATTAAATGGATTTCTTAAAATGGTACTCGTATAAATTTGGGAATTTATGGCAAAAATATGTGTGGATCAGTGTAATTAATGTTAGATTCTTATATGTAGCCCTTAGGGCTTTGTTTATAATTTTTTAAATGCAAAATAGAGATGATATATACTATTCAGTTGTATATAATTTGCACACCTCGAAAAGAAGAAATGTTGTATACCTCAACCTTTCTCTAATAATTGTAATAATGGGGGTTTACATTATTCATACACTATCATGTAACAATCTACTATAAATTTTATACAAGAAAAAAATATACTAGTCAAGTGAGATATTATTAAATTCATTTCGCTGTAATCTTTAAAATAAAATATTATAATATTAATTTTTATAATTTTATTTATGATTAATTGAATGAATTAAAGTTTAAAATAATACATGGAAAAGCATAAAACTCCAATTGTTGGATTTTTTAATTTAAAAACGGAGAAAGTGTATTGATAAATTTATTATTATTTTTCTTCATAATATTTGATTCACAGGCTGTCAAATACAATACGGAGTATAATGCAAACCTTGCCAAGTGTCATAACCCGCCTTAATCTATGATTTTTTTACACCAGAAAACTGCCCTTCTCTATGATTTACAACATGATTTTTCTGATATATTTTACCATCATGCGGCACAAGCACAAGTGCACAACCCTCTCACAAAAAGGGGAGAATAGGTGGGTTTTGAGAATTTATTAAAAAAACAAATTGGTTTTAATTTTTTCTAATTGGTTGAGAATGAAGTGCATGTTGTACCATCTATCATTTATAGCAATTGTATGTGAAAATATTCCGATTTACTATACAAACTAATTTACCTTTCTTTCGTTAAAAACAAGAAGATAATCGTCCTCTACTTTAAAACTGGAAGTAATTAGAGATGGGCATGGGCCAGGTCGGCACAAACATAGTCAGACCCAACACGAGCCCGTCACGGTACGAGAGGCATGCACGATCCGTCCTCAAGCTAGGCATGTCAGGTTCGATTTCGACCAAATTTTATCCAATCCAACTGAACCTTCCCCAACCCAGATCACTAGTTGGTCGAATACGAATTGAGGTTGTCTGACCTAACCTAGTTCTCAACCCAGCTTGGCCAAGCCCAACCCATTTGTTGGACATTATTGTTAAGAAGTGATTTTAAAAAAATAAGTACGAGTATCACATAGTGTAATTTATTTACTTTCATATTTTAAGAGGAATTTCGTACGACAATTTTATTACAAAATAGGTAAATTTTATTTTTTACCAGGTTAACTTTTGTTTATTTTATGATTAAAATATTCACTGTGCACCGGCTTTATATAGAAGTTTGTTTAGGAAAATTTGAAATTGTGTAATATATTGTAATATTGAGCGTCATTTGTATTTGTAGAAGATAAATTAGTTTTATGATTATTGGTGTTTCTTATATTAAAAATATGGGTTTTTTAGTAAAAATTAACACTGTAATTTATTTGTTTTGTATCGTAAAATTTTACTCGTAGTTGCAGCAAGAAAAACAAATAATATTTAGACGTTGAAACTTGAAAGGAAAATAGGAAATGAAACAATAAGCAAGTTAGAATGATTTACATTTTACATCATATAAGTGGAGCACAATTTAATCATCCCTAAACAAACTAAGTGTACAAGTAATTTGGGTACGTAGAACTCTTCTATTAGGCTAGTGTAGCGTACTAATGAGTATTAATATCAGAAAAATAATAATAATAAAGTAATAAAAATATTGATTATTGACGCTTTTTATTTTTAAAAATAAGTTGGGAGAACATTTGTAAACTATAATAAAAATACTGATTATTGGTACTTGTATTATAACCATAGTTAAATTTTACAGCTGTAAATCACAGTAAAATTACTGCTTATAGTATTATTCATTGGCGAACCTAATATTTTATACAAGTGGGTTCAAATGAAATAAAAAATAAATATTATACTTATATATAAATTAACAAATTACATGAAACTAGGTATATATTATATTGGACCAGTATTAAAAAAAATTGGACATTATTGATAAAAAAAAATTACTAATATTGACAAATTAATATTAAATTTATATCACTATTCTCATATTAAACAATTTAATGTTAAATAACTTATTATAACTTCATTTTTCAAATATTAGTCACAATAGTTGTTTTACAAAATTAAGTGGGGTCATTTTGACTTCATTATCTTAACAATATTTATTTTACAAAATTAAGTGGAGTCATTTCACCTCATTACCTTAGATGAAGGTTTTCAATTCTCAAATTCCCTTTTCATCTTCATTTCCGGTAGAATTCAGCCTAAAATTAGTGGAAAGCCCTTATGAGGAAGTTATGGTCGAAATACTAAGTTGGGCCCAAAATGAGTTTTATATATGGCCCAATGATCAAGTGGAGGGCCCATTAATTATTATTTCCAGAATCCTTAGGATTGAATTTAATTTTCTAAAATAATTTAGAAGGTTCTCTTAAGTTCTGGTGGAATTAGGATTTATAATTATATTTTTAGAAAGTAAAGAATTTTTTTTGGAATAAAACAAGTATTTTTAAATGATAAATCTGATTTTAATTATGATAATTACGGAGTCTAATGGCTTAATTATATTAGGAAAAGGACTTCGTACAGCGTGTTTTATCTTTTAATACCATCGCGAAACGACGGCTATGTCGCACCATGACAAAGTTGTCGCGTCGCGCTGGACCATATCGCGCCGCGATATAAGTTGTTTTACTCCGAATTGAATTCGATCTTTTTCTGATCATTTCCGGACTATTTTCTCTATAAATAGGGTATTTATTCCCCGTTTTTAGTCATCAACAATGACCAATTCTTTCTTTTCTCTCTCTTAAGCAATAACTTATTCTTTCTCCCTCATGCTTTCTAGCCTAGCCTTTTTACAAACACAATTCTGCATTCACAAGTTCTAGACACACCTAGCCAAGCTCGAAATTGCACTCGCCCTCGACGTGAATAATTGATACTTTCTGAGGGTTTGGTCCCAAATCTCTATTTCAATTATTTAATTTAATTGTTTGATTTATTATTTTATTGAAGTTTACTAATGTGTGTAGTTTGTTATTAGAAAGAGGTACGAGACATCAAAATAAGTAATTAGCTTACTTCCTATTCTTTTAGAAAGCATGCTTAGTTTTTATTAAGTTGATTTTATTTATTCCTAGTATCATGTTTGATTTTATTAATTCCTAGTATCATGTTAAGATGTTCTTAATTCCTAGTATCATGTTTGATTTTATTAATTCCTAGTATCATGTTAAGATGTTCTTAATTCCTAGTATCATGTTAGGATGTTTTTATTGCTTTCTAGTATCATGATTAGGTTGCTTCCTATTCTTTCTATTATGTTGGTATCATTTTAGGGATAAAGCTTTGATCAATATTTAGTGACATGCTAGAATTTGTTATTAATCATGTTAGTATCACGCCTAGGATCTTGCTGTTAATATTATGCTTTATTATGATTATGATCATGATTTGTTGTGTTGATATATATATTGTTACTGCTTGATCACGCCTTTTATGCAGGTTTAAAGGGAATTTGTACTTGAAATCACTCTTAATAAGATAATTAATAATTTGTTTTAGGCTAATATGATTTTTATTCAAGTGATCACCAATAATAGTTTTATTTGTGCATTAATATTCAACCAACATAGATTAAACAGGTTTAGGGTTAATCTAATGATTGTATGTTAATCAGAAAACGCACATGAATATGAGAAGAATGAAGTAAAGTCTCTTTTAGGTTGGATTCGTACCTTCATCCCCGAATATCCAGTCATTGTTCCAGGTCACTATGGAGTTAGCGATCTCTAGGATCGTGAAGGTGTGTAACCGTAACCCTGTGAACGGTTTACAAGTTCCTAAAACCCATTGGCGACTCTTTTACTCTAGATTCCTTCCCTTTGGACGTCACCATGCTTAAGTGTATGATCACAGTGGGGTTCAAGTTTGGGATGCTTGAAATATTCCCTACAATTAGTCAAATAGTCCAAAGCCCAATAGAATGGAACCTATGAGGTCACACAACAAGGGTATTGTGTTAAACAAGTTAGAGGCCCATTAATGGGCCTTATGAGGATACGACAGATCATGATTGGTGTTGGGCTAGAGTAGTTAGATTAGAGTTAGGAATTTGGGCTTGACATGGACTCTTATTTTAGATATGTTCTATAAATAAAGTCCATGACAATCAATTGAATTAAGTCACAATTCACAAGTCAGTAAATTGTGAAACAAGCAACCAATTCCTAAAACCCTAAGCTCTCTCTCACGCACGCCCTCCCCTCTCACCCCTTTCTACGGCCGTCCACCTCTAGGTGGCGTGTGGTGCTCGTGGTGGTGGACTTGGTCGATTCGTTCCTCTCTTCTCCGTAGTAGGTTAATTGAAAGGTTCAATTACGACTAACTAGCATTAGTGGAGGTTTAATCTGTGTATATGGACCAAATAAAGGAATCACGCTTGAGATTCTTTATTTCTCTTAGTTCTAGCTCGATTGCACGTGGATTCAGGCTTCGAAGGTATTATTATTTGTTCTTTATGGGTTATGCATTGATCTTGGTGTTTAGATGTTTATGAATATGATTCATGCAATTCCGCTTATAGTATCAATAGTCCTACAGTGGTATCAGTTAGCCTTTGCATGTACGCATATTGAATATTAATTCTTTGAATGTCCACAATTTAAATTCAATTAGGAGAGAGAATAATTTAATTATGGGTCAATTATTATTTTAAATGTGATTTAACATATGGAATGATTAAAAGTTGTTTAATTTGCTCAAAATTAGCCATTGAAAGCTACGAATTTTTACCCTAAAAGGTTTTGAAAATTTCAAACCCCTAACTTTAATTTTGAAAATTTTGAAACCCTATACCCCTAAATTTTTATTTTTGTGTTTTGGTTTTTATTTAATTTGATTGCTATGTGATTCATGAATTTAATTTATTTGATTTCTTGTTAAATTGTGAATTTTCATGATCAAATTATTTAATTTAAGAGTTAAATTGAATTGGAGATTAATTTCATGAAGAACCCTAATTTTAAGATTGAATATGATTTAATTTTAAAATTAATCGGACCACATTAAGTTAATTTAATTTTAACAAAAAGGTTTTATTTTAATTTAAATTAAAAACAAAAAAAAAAAAATTTGTGCGTCAGCCGTGGCTGGGTGGCACAGCCATGGCGGTTGCTGCAGCTGGTGGTCAAGGAGGGAGGGGTAGGAAGCTCGAGCAGCAGTAGCAGCAACAACAGCACCGTGTAAGGGTTTTTCGTGACACTACTGGTACTGGCTTGCGTCGCTGCTTTGCAGCGTAAACTGTCACGGTGTACGACCACCGTGGCTGACTTTGGATGGCCACAGTGGCTATAGGGAATATTTCAAGTCACCTAACTTTGAGCCCCACTGTGATCATACACTTAAGCATGGTGACGTCCAAAGGGAAGGAAGCTAGAGCAAAAGAGTCGCCAACAAATTTTAGGAACTTGTAAACCGTTCACGAGGTGAAGTTTACACCCCATTTACAATCACAAAGATTGCTAACTCCATAATGGTCCTAAACCATGATTAGATATTCGGGAACGCTGGTACAAATCCAACCTAAAAGAGATTGAACCTGTCCTAAATAGGCTTTTACTTTGATCTTCTCATATTCACGTGCGCTTTCCAATTCACATTCCATCAATATATTAATCCTAAACTTGTTTTATCTATATTGGTTGATTATTAATGCCCAAATAAATCTATTATTGGCGATCACTTGAATTAAAATCATATTAGCCTAATTCAAATTATTAATTATCTTATTAAGCGTGATTTCAAGTACAAATTCCCTTAATCCTGTAAGAAAGGGCATGACCAAGCAATAACAATAATAATATCAAGCAACATAATTATATACACACAATCATCATCATAATATTCTCATCAAAGAAAAATAATATTAGCAAATCCTAGGCATGATACTAACATGATTAATAACAAATCCTAGCATGTCACTAAACAATAAAAAGCAATGCTTTATCCCTATCATTATACTTGAAATCAATAAGATATCCTAACATGATACTAGGAAACAATAAAACCATCTTAACATGATACTAGGAATTAATAAAATATTCTAAGCATGATTTTATACCAAAAGAATAATTAAGTAATCAAATTACTTAATTTGATGTCTCGTACCTCTTTCTATTAAAAGAATATACACGTTAATAACTTCAATAAATTATTAAATCAAACAATAAATCTAATCAAAGAATTGAAATATGGATTCGGGATCAAAACCCTTAAAACTATCAACCTTTCACGTCGAGGTCTAAGGCAACTTCGAGTTTGGCTAGGTGTATTCAAATATTGTGAATGAGTAATTGTTACTGAATCAAAGAAATAATTAAAAAAATGTGTGTTTATAAAGGCTAGGCTTAGAGAAATAATAAAGAGAGAATATGCTTTAGCTTAGAGAGAGATGATTCGGGGTGAATTGAAAACAGGGAAAATCGTCCTTATTTATAGAGAAAAAACGTCCGGAAAAGATAAAAAAAGAGTCACAATTTGACTTAAAGTAAAACAGGTCCCATCGCGGCGCGATGGTTTCTATACAATAATATTTTTTTTACAGAGTTTGACTTCCAATAAAATTGGGTTAGCCAAAGCCCGTACTTATCTTTATTAAAACTGATTTTAATCCTTTTGAAACACTTGTTTTGTTCCATGTAAAATTCTAAATCATTATCTTTATCAAAATAATTAAATCAACCAGAGACTAATTAATTAGAAGAAACTAACTGAATTATAGAAAAATCTAATCAGAAAATCTTAGTCAAGCAATACAAAAGAAAAACCTAATTGAGAAAACACAAAATAAAATCAAGTACAATAATTCAAAATTGAATTCCAATCAAATTCTTTGTTACTGAAATAGAATTTCATAATTTGGAAAGTAAATCATGAAAAAACAAAAAAATAAAAATAAAAATTGCAATAAATCTCGACCAAAAAAAAAAAAACAAGTCAACAATCAATTAAAATTAAACAAAATCACAAACAATATTGAAACCATAACTAAATTAAAAAAAAAAAAAGAACAAGAAAATAGCATAATTATACCATTCTGAAATCGATGAAAAAACTTAAATCGAATGAAAAATAAAGACAACAAAATTAAAAAGAAAAAATTACCTCTCTAGAAAAAGGCATAAGTAGAAATCGAAGAAAGTTGATGATAAATTGTAAAATTTGAGGTGAGATTCATATCAGAATAATGCAACAAAGAGCAAATCGAAGGTCGCAATTAAGCCTCGTAGCAACCATCCTTGAGAGAATTTAAAGGAAGAGAGAGAAAATGCAAGAGGAGAGATAAAGAAAAAAAAAGAAATCGGGAACATTCAAGGTAGTCATTCAAAGCACTTAAATTACTAATTTACCCTTAATGAAGCGGGCGGCATATCAACCGTTAGATGAATCGTGATCAACGGTTCAGATGAGTTCCTTGTTCTCATTATTCATCATGGTTCTCACATTATCTTAATCCTACATAGTTTGCCCCGCCAGCACATACGCCAAGCATGACCATAAATTAATATAAATAATAATAAAGAACTATAACAACAACAACAACAACAACAATAAAAATAAATAATAATAATAATAATAATAATAATAATAATAATAATAATAATAATAATAATAATAATAATAATAATAATAATAATAATAATATAATAATAATAATAATATAATAATAATAATAATAATAATAATAATAATAATAATAATAATAATAATATATCCATTTTAAAAGTTGTTCAAAAAAAATAATTGACGGCCCAATGCTCGGCCAGGCACGACAAGCCAGGCACGTGGACAGTGTCGTGCCGTGGGCTGGGGTGCGCTAAATCGTGGCCTGGCACGACACGACAGGCCAAGATATATGCATAATTCCTATTCACTACACCCCCTTTGGCTAGTAATACCTACTCCCCCCTGAAATTACTGAAAAACCCTTTCCCCACTAACCACACCCCACTAACTACAGTAAACCCATTAACCTTACCACATGCAGTTACTGTGCAGTTACCATCCACTTCCCACGGTAACTTCAAGTAAATGCAACTTCCCACCCAAAAAAATTAATATATATACGAATTAAAAAAAAATTCAAAAAACTGATCAAATTCTACACTCTTCTTCATTCATAATTTCTCTCTCCATTTTCTCTCTCCATTTTCTCTCTCATCAAACGTATGAACAAGCAAAATTCATACTAATTTCTGTTATTTCTTACAATCGATCAACAATGAGTACTCTACAAGAAGAACATGCATTACAAAAATCTACTGAAAAATCAGAATCGTAAGTATTTGGGCAATTTTTTGCAATTAAACCCTAAATTTTTGAATTTTGTTCAATTGCAAGTTTATTTGTTTAATTTTTTGGTAGAACACAAAAGGAAGATCCAAAAGACGACAAAGAAGATCCTGAAGCTTTGTAAGTGAACAATTTTAAGAATTAAACACTTAATTTTTTAAGATTTTGTTAAAAAAAGTAAGAAAAGTACTAATTTGTATAATGTGTTTTGCAGAAAACAAAAGCAGGACGAGCAACCAGAAAACAAAGATCCTCTGGTTGATCCTAAACTTTTGCAAGACATAATATCGTCCAGTGGTCCTCCTGAAAAAGAAATGTCTTCAATTTCAAGGTATAATGATCAATTATGAATTACTAAATGTTCATATACCTGTTTGAAGTTGTACATTTGAATGTTGATTTTTAATTACATAAATATACATGTTTGTACTTGCACATTTATACATATATAAATGTTCATTTTACTGCAAAACTATGAACATGTACATATTCATTTATGAAAACATATATACAATTGTACATTTTATTGTAAACTTATGAACAAATATATTAATATGATACTTTTTTCCTATTAAAATGCAAATCACTGTAATTAAGAAAAACTAACATTTATATTTTATAAAATGATCAATTACAATTTGTGTTGTAAAACTAAATAAATATGCATGCAAACTGATATATTGATGGTAACTTTTGATATTGTAGTGTTGAACCATGTAAAGTGAAACACATGATGAAATTTAGATATGGAAATTTTGAACCTAAAATTGAACAAGAGATTATGCAGCCAATTATTTCCAATGAAATAAAAGAAGACCATAGTAGTTGGTGGGAACCATATATTGATAGAAAAATGTTAGACCCCAAGTAAGTTAATTTATGTAATTTATTTATTTCCATAACTAATTGTATACATGTCAATTTTCTGAAATAATTCTTATAATTCTAGTGAGAAAAAAAAGATCAAGGTAACTTTTATAATGTCAAAATCAATGCCAGAGACAAATCAACCAATAAGGTATCAAATTTTAATACTATCTTTAAAATTTAACATGTAAAATATAACCATTGTTTTCAAGTACATTTTCTATTTCAAACAATTTTAATAAAACAATTGGACTTAAAAACAATGCAGAGAAACAAATCAAGAGATGTCAACTACTGTTGATAAATCACAGAAAAGGTAAATGTTCATTTTAAAATCATTAAATAATCATTTACATAAATACAAATGATTGATTTTATACTGTTACAATTTTTTGCCTTTCAGTGATGAAGAAAAGAAAGAACAAACTCCTATGGCTCATGATGTAGAAAAACCCATGAACAAGGAGTAAGTATGCATAGAATAATACATGTTTATTAAAACTTTATAATATAAACATTTTCATTATTATTTACATTGACATATATAAATAAACTAATTTCAGAGATTCATTAGTCAGTGTACACAGTACTCCTGAAGTACATCAAAAACAATACAGAGGTATACATTCTACAACATCATAATCAACTGTTACAATTTTTATGCTGTTTGTATTCTAATATTTTTAGAATTATATGAAAATAATACAGCAAAATGGAAGCAATGCAACATGATGCAAGAAAAAATCCAAATTTTGCAAAAACAACTCAGAAAATTCTTCAAAAGCTGCAGAAGAAGAATCTGATGTTAAAATCAACAAAAAAGAAAAAAGAAAAAGTTGATGATGAGAAGAAATCAATTGAGGAAGGTAAACCTGTAGAGAAGCTGTCAAAAGAGGAAGGTGAAGGAAAAAAACCTATTGAAGGTAAATGTTCAAACATAACAAGTAAATTGAACATTTGTATGGGATTGTTTATTTGTCTTTTTTTTAATGTGTGAACATGTATGTATTTTAGGAAATGAACCAAAGGATTCATAAGATATTCCAAAGAGCCAGAGCCATAAAAAGAAAAAAAGCCCTCCAAAGGATAATGTTAAAGATACTCAAGGTAAAATGCTCAAACATAACAAGTAAATTGAACATTTGTGTGGGATTGTTTATTTGTCTACTTTTAATGTGTGAACATGTATCTATTGTAGGAGATGAACAAAAGGATTCAGAAGATATTCCAAAGAGCCAGAGCCATGAAAAGGAAAATGTTAAGATACTCAAGGTAAAATGCTCATCTTATTATATAAACTGATCAATGACATCTCATAAAATGAACATATTATCTGTTTTTACATAAATGTTCATTTAATATTCTGTATGTGATCATTTGACATAACTATTAAATTACATGCTAAAATAAATGCAGCAAAGAAAATATTGGATGATTTCATTATTGAGGATGAGACTGACCTCATTGATAAAGAAACGGAATCAGATAGTCTTGATGCTTCAATTGATCCTAGTGAAGGGTCAACAAAGAAGAAAACAAATTTTAAAATGGTTGCAAGAAGAGTGGGAAAAAAGAATTCCCCTTTGGTAGAGGAGCTGTCAATTGGTAGAGTTACAAGAAGCAAAGATAAAGGTATATATATTTTATATAAATTTGTAGACATAAAATGTTTTAGAAATGTCATTATCTAATTGACATTATCTAAATTTTGCAAATGTCCTATCTCAAGCTTCACAATCAGAACCTGCTGTGAAGGAAATTTCACCTAAACAAAAAAAGACAGCTGCTCTTGCTGAAGCAAAACAATCTGGAACTCCTGCAAAAGGTGATAAAATGCACATTTTATTATCTATATAAATAAAGAACATTTTTCTTTTTGAAAATGAAAATTTTGATTTAAAAAAAGATCATTTATGTTATTTTTATGTAGGAGGAAAAAGGACAACTGCTGCAGATATTAGTCCCATTCAAAAGAAACCAGGTGCTCCTGCTGAAAAAATAGTTAAAAAAGGTAAATATTCAATATGTTTTATATCATAATAATTTACTTTTTGAAAATGAACATTTTAATATCTAAATAAATAAAGAACATTTTTCTTTTTGAAAATGAACATTTTGTTTTAAAAAAATGATCATTTATGTTATTTTTATGTAGGAGGAAAAAGGACAACTACTGCAGATATTAGTCCTATTCAAAAGAAACCAGGTGCTCCAGCTGAAAAAATAGTTAAAAAAGGTAAATATTCAATATGTTTTATATCAGAATAATTTACTTTTTGAAAATGAACATTTTAATATCTAAATAATTAAAGAACATTTTCTTTTTGAAAATGAACATTTTGTTTTTAAAAAATGAACATTTTGTTTTAAAAAAAATGATCATTTATGTTATTTTATGTAGGAGGAAAAAGGACAACTGCTGCAGATATTAGTCCTATTCAAAAGAAACCAGGTGCTGCCGGTGAAAAAGCTGTTCAATCAGGAAAAAAGAGGTCTACTCCCACACCTGCAGGAGGAACAAAGAAAATTGCTAAGAAATCTGGTATAATTATGATCTTTATTAATGTTCATTTGCAAAAAACTTAATGATCATATATAGTAAAAGTTCATATTTATTTATTTAGATAAATTTAATTTATTAAAGTTCATTTTCAATAACTTAAATGTTCATAGTTAATGACTTTTATATTCATTTTCAGTTGTCAGCCCTGCAAAGAAGATTGCTGGGAAGAGGAAAAAAATAGAGGAAGTTCCATCTGATGACTCATCTCAGGATCCTTCTGATGAAGATTCCACTGACAGTGGTGATGACAGTGAAGATTCTGTCTACAAAGATGAAACAGAGCTTATTGATGATGAAGATGATGAAGATGATGAATTGGAGGAGGAGGAAGTTGAAGTAAAATCGAAGAAGAAAAAGGTAATGAAAAGGGGCCAAAGAAAGTTAAGGCAGAAACTGAGAAGGAGGAGAAAAAGTTAGTAGTGTATAATCAACAGAAGAGTGAAGGAAGAGGGAGAAAAAAGATGAAAACAGAAATAGTTTTGGCAGGTGAAACTGATGAGATTGAGGAAATTCAGGAAGAGGAGTTTGAGGAAGAAAGATCATCAAAAATGGGGGGACATTTCAAGTTCATAGCATGGGTAAATAAGATGACAAAAACCGAAAAGCAAGAAATTGTTGATATAGGTTTAGGATCACTTCTTGAAATCAATTTACCACAACTTGATCAAAAGTTCTGTAACTGGGTATTGGATAGTTTTGAAGAGAATAGTCAGAATTTTGAATTGCCAAAGAATATACAAAATTCAAGTTGAGGTAGAGGATGTGAGGGTAGTTTATGGATTGTCTACGGGAGAAATTCCAATTATTGAGGCAAAGTCTGATAAAGCTAGTAAAGAATATGCAGAATTTCTGAAGAAATGGAGAAAGTCATGAGGAGGAAAGACTCCATCAGTGAGTCAGGTATAATCACTTACTTTCTTTAAATGTTCATTTTTAATACACTAAATGATCATTAATAGTAATTGTCTTGTTCATTTGCTTTACAGATTGTGAATGGATACATACATGACAAATTCAAGAACAACAGACCACCAAGTGAACATTGCATAACCAATTTTTTAGCAGTTGCTGTGAACTGCATGATAAAGTGCATATCAAACAATCAATGTCCTTTCAAGTTTCTTTTTTCAATGATGGACAAAGAAAGAATAAGAAATTTAAATTGGTGTCAGTATGTCTTTGATTCACTAATAAAGAGTCATGTTGATTGGAGAAAGCAAAATGGAAAGGGGTTCTACAAAGGCCCTCTGCAATTTCTGATGGTAATATATGGTTTTATAAAATGTTCATTTATAATATGTAAAATGATCATTCATTTTATGATTATGTTCATTTGTATTTTCATTGATGTTCATTTTCTATTTTGTCTTGTAGCTGTTTTACTTTAATAGGGTTCAAAGGTTGGACAAACGGCCTCCAAGAACATTCCCCATTATATCTGTTTGGAAAAGAGACATGGTTCTTGAGAGGTTGAAAATAGAGTATGAACTGGGGTTTGGTAGAGGTAAAATCTTACCTAGAATTGTTGTAAAAGTGGAAGAAAGTCCAGAGGTTAGGAAAATGATCAATAATAATGACATAAATGTTCAGTTTATTTATAATAAATTTATTTTAGTAATTCTTATAATTTGATTTGCAATATAGGTTTTCTTGAATGATTTTGTTAGCCTAGTGAAAGAGACTAGTACAAACCTTTCAAGACTTTCAGGAAAATTGATGAAGGCAAAGGAAATATTTCCAGAAATCATTTGGTGAAAAAAGTTGATGAAGTTTTAGGAAGAATGGCTACAAGGGAGCAATCAATCCTAAGCTAAGATGAAGAGTTCTATGAATCAGAGGAGTTTTTGAATGCAATTGCTCAAATAGAAAAAGATCTCATGGAAGCAGCTGATTTGAACAAAACTAGAAATTGGAAAAAGCAAGATTATGATGTACGAAAAGCATTCGCCTTCCATTTAACTCCACCGTCTCCAGCGACTGGTAAATACAAATTATATTTTTTTAAAGCATCATGTCATCGGTTTTAATTTAACAACTTTTTTTAACTAACAAAATTTAATTCAAAACAGGAACAGGTCCTAGTTCTTCAACACAAGCCTTGATTCTTGAACCCCCAATGCAAACAGTTTCAGGATCAACTGGAAAGGCTAATGAAGGAACATCTGCTATAGGTTCAATATGTTCATACTTAATAATCATAGTATTCATTTTCAATATTTGAATGTCTAAAATAAATTGATCATATTACAGATAAAAGAAATGTAGCCCCTGCTACAACAGCAGCTGAAAAGACTACTGAAGAAAGTTCAGCTTCAGGTAAAAGATGTTCATATATAATGAATATAATGATCATTTACAAGTATATTTCATTATAATTGTTTATTTTCAATAATTGAATTTGTAAAATAAATTAAACATATTTTACAGAACAAAGAAAAGTAGCCTCTGCTATAGAACCAGTTGAAAAGGCTAATGAAGGAAGTTCAGCCTCAGGTATAAGATGGTCATATAAAATAAGTATGATGATCATTTACAAATACAAGAAATTGTTTATTTTCACATAATTAAAAGTGTTATTTTTTTAGGTGATCCAAAGAAGGGTTATTCTACAATTCCTCCTGATGATATTGATTTGAAATTGAGCATAGGAGGAAAGAATGAAGATGTATTGGAAAAAGACAAACAAGGAGGACAGGGGTAATATGAAAAATCTCACCAAACTTTCAAGATGTATTAAGTGGATATGTATCTTTAAAACAATCTAAATATGTAATAAGTAAGCCCAGTGTTTTATTTTGGGGATGAAGAAGTAGTGTTTATTTTGCTAAGAACAATTTGTGTTATGGTAATTTATTTTGCTAAGAACAATTAGTATTATGTATAATTGTTATATTTAAATTATGTAATTAAAGTTTTTAACTTTTTCAATATAAGAATGTTTAAAAATGATGGGTATTCTCAAGAGGTTATTAAGAATGAACATTTAATGTTGTATGATTGTACATTTATGTACCTACTAACTACCTTTGATATTTCAGTGGGAACAAGGAAAAAGATTCATCAGGGAAACTCATGGACAGGTAAACAATTTTAAATAGTAATGAACATTTTCAGATAAGTAAATATTCATTTGTTTTCAATGTTAAATTATAATGAACATTTATAGATTACTAAATGTTCAATTGTGTTGTTTAATATGTTCAGGAATGATGAAAAGAAAAACCCAATTGCAGAAAAGAGTAAAAAGGCTAGAAAGGAAAAAGTTGAAAGGTATAATTTCAAATTTATTTATATACATTTAAATATTCATTTAATGTTCTTAATATAACTATAGTAAATTTGATGAACATCAAGACCTCAACGTGAAAAGCAAACAATTCCTCATGCTTTCCGTTCTCCGTACATGATCAAGTACAAAGACCTATTCAAAGAGGAGAAAACAATGAACCAAATTGTAGTGGACTTTGCTCTCAGTGGTGAAGATGAAAGGTAAATACTTACTTTAATTTAATTAAAGTGGAATATATTATCTAACAATATGTTCATATATATATTACAAAATGTTCATATTGCAGTGCACTTTTATATTATGATGGCTTGAATCTCATCAATAGACAAGAAATGAAAACACTTGGAGATGATGTTCAAGTAACAAATTGTGTGATAGATGGCTGGGCAAGAGTTCTTAATCATAAAAAGCCAAAAAGCAAAATTTACTTCTCAACAATGCTTCACGTTAGTTTTACTTCTTTTTTTTATACTACAAGTGTTGTTTTATATGATTATTTTATACAAAATTTTCACTAATTTTGTATATCATTGTTTCTATTTCAACAACACATTATGTGTACAAATAGAGTTTGTAAAGAAGGTTCATCCATGGAAAAAAGAATTCATGCCTTCATAGAAAGAATTGACAATGAGTTGAAAATGAATAAGATTGATAGCCTTGTTGGATACAAACAGGTATTGCCATAAAGTTCATAATAAAAATGTTCAATTATGAATAGTAAAATGATCAATAACAATATAATATTTGTCCAGGTTTTCTTCCCAGTTTCAACTTTTGAGCATTTTTTTCTATTGTGCATTAATCATATGGAAGAGAAAATTCATATTATTGACAATAGGAAACTACCTCAACATATCTCAGTCCAATCAAAGTATGAAGAGCAACCAAAAATGATGGTTAGTAATTATGTTCATTTTTGTTTGGCTAAATGATCAGTTTCTGTTTCTATTTGTTCATGTATTCTACACAATGCCAAATTCTAAGTATTTTTTACTATTGCTTTTATTAGCTGAAGGGATTGGCAGGATACATGAAACACCTTGGGTATGAAGATGCTGATAGAATTGAAGAGTACAAAATTGTTTTGGAGAAGATGAAATGGTGTAGCAACGAGGATCATACAAACTGTGGTGTATACATTATGAAGCACATGGAAACCTTCACTGGTGATCCTAATGAAAGTTGGATATGTGATTTAAAACCAAACAATGTAAGTATACTAAATGTTCAATTATATAATATAGAATGTTCATTTATAAAAAAAGGTACAAAATAATAATCATTTTAATTTATTTTGTTCAACAGGTGAACCAAATTAGAAAGCTAAGGATACAATACGTAGCAGAGCTGATGCTATTTGAAGAAAACACTGAAGTAATGATAAATAGAAGAAAAGCGAGAAAGTTTACAAAGGATTAATTTGACATGTTCATTTACGAATATGCATATGATCAATGTTTAAATATAGACATATAGATTTTTTATTTTTCACAAAGTATTCTATGTTATATTTCTTATGGTTATTCGAATGCAAACAATATTTTTATCTTTTTAAGATACAGTTTATATGAAAATTGCAAATTTTATACATTTGCTCTTATTCTTGAATATAAAATACTTAATAAACAAAATAATAAAAATGTTCATTACCAATAGAGTATATGATCATTACAAAAATCAAATATGTTCAATTACATATCTTGCAACAAAATATTAAAGTGGAGCAAAATAGTTCAACAAAACAAGTTTTTACTTGTTATTTTTTGCCAACCTCTTAGCTACATTAGTATCAAAAAATGCTAAAAACCTATCATACTTATAAGAAACATGTTGACCACCACGCTTAGTGCCTTGAACTTGTTCATCATTTGAAGAAGCTGTAACTTCAATGCTTCTTGACGATGGAACAGAAACTTGAACAGGTTTTGGAGGTAACTGAACATTTCTTGGAGGTACTTGAACATTTTTTGAATGACCTTGAACATTTGTTGGAGGAACTTGAACATTTCTTGCAGAAACTTGAACATTTCTTGGAGGAACTTGAACATTTCTTGGAGGAACACTTGAAGAAGCATGAGCATTACTTGAAAATTTTAAATCCTTCTCCTGGATAAAAAATATTAAGCATTATAATAAATATAAATATACATAAAAAAAATTATAAATGACATTTAAAAAGAGTAAATAAACCTTAGCAAGAGCAGAAATATCTTCATCAAAAGATAAATTGGATCCAAAAGAATTTTCAACAGCAACCTACAAAAAAAATTACAATTAACCAACAAAACAAGAATACAAAAATTATATTTACATAATGCCAATAATTTTTAAAATAAAAAGAATTAAAAAAACAAATACCTGATTAAAACCATTAAAAATACTTTCATCAAAGTCATTAGAACAATAAGGATCTTTTTCTACAGAAGATGCCTTCCTAGCAACCTAAATTATAAAAACATGAAATATGATCATTCATAAAAACGTAAATGAACAAATTTAGGGAAAAAAAAAAAGTTATAAAAATATTACCTTAGAAGGTGGGTTTTTCAATATAACCAGTTCATCAGAATCACACATAGAATTAGCATAAGAAACAGGAAGTCCAATATCATCAAATTCCTAAAACAAAAAAAAAAAACATTAGTATCAAATAAAATGATCAAATATAAAAACCTTTATGTTCAATAGTACCTGAACTCCTGATTGACCTTTAGCCCTCATGTAAGGTGTATATAAAGACTTTCTCTTCCTCCAATTACCCCTAGCTTTATTAAACTCCTTTTCTACAGTACTTTTAGGCCGAACATTTCTCTCACCAACAGGTCGTTTTTTGGGAGGATCATTAACTTCATGATCAACAATTTCAACACCTTCAGCAGCCTCATTGAAATCAATTGTGCCCCTAACACTCTCAACTTTGTCTTTTAAAATATCA
Organism: Chenopodium album; assembly: GCF_948465745.1. Classification (NCBI taxonomy): domain Eukaryota; kingdom Viridiplantae; phylum Streptophyta; class Magnoliopsida; order Caryophyllales; family Amaranthaceae; genus Chenopodium; species Chenopodium album. The sequence continues at coordinate 71,745,397 of NC_137837.1, forward strand.
AAATAGAGGTCAACTTCAGCTCTTGCAGGCAAAGAATTTTGACAACTAGTTACCAACTTCACAAACTTCCTTAATGTTTGCAACCTCCAAACAGTAGAGGACACCAAATTAGTTCTTGAAGAAGGTTTATCAACAGTAGTATGAGTACACATTGCAGCCTTGGTCCAACGCTTCATAATATACTCATCCGGAATCTTAGGTACACAATGTAAATGATATACACGAAGAGAATGAGAACATAACAATCCCATTTCACTAAAGTACATGCATGTGCAGCATATAGCATGAGTTTCCTTGTTGAAAACAACTTCATGCCTAATCTTATCTTTACCATATCTCCATAAATGGTATGAATATTCAGGAAAATGAAGAACAACATCAGAATGTTCATAAGCAGTACCCTTAATGAACTCCTCTTTAAAAATAATATATGCTTGAATGGTGTACAAAGACTTAGCATGAACTAAAATGCTAATATAAGCAAAAGCAAGATGACGATTACCCCTCAATGTATTAAAATCATTTCCATTCACTTTGGTCCTCCACTCAGAGATAACATCAAGAAAAACATGGTAGAAGTCACACAAACCTTGGGTCTTATTAAGCCTTTCCGAAACAGATTTATTTGTAGTTTCACTTCGTTGAGATGATAAAACACCACAGACCAATGCTTCTTAGAATAGGCTGGAAACCAAATCTCTTTAATCTTGTACAAATCACACAACCAATCATCTTTTTCACATTTATATTTCATTAACATTCTGCATAAAACATATAATCATTAGATATTGTATAAATGAACAAATTATATTATAAAATGTACATATATACAAAACTAAATGATCATATTATATAACTAAAATAAACAAACTTTAAAATACATATTATAATTAAAAAAATTATCAATACCTTTTCCAAAAATGTTCAAATTCAGCAGGGGTTTCACAATACTTGAGCAAATAACCAAACAAATCTGTAAATCCATCCAAAGCTCTCAAAGCCCCAATATGCTTCTTTGAATTTTGCTCAATGTGCCAAACACAAAGACGATGATGCACACTTGGAGGAAATACATTCCGAATACCAGCTGTAATAGCTTGAGCTTGGTCTGTCATAATTGTGATATGACTTTTGTTTCCCATAGATTTCAAGAATGTATCAAAAATCCACACAAAAGACTCGGTTCGCTCATTGAAAATAAAACCCATACCAAACATGAGGTTATTAGCATGATGATTCATACCAACAAATGGAGCACAAATCATTCCATATTTATTTGTCCTATACGTGGTATCAAAAACCAGCAAATCTCCAAAATACTCATAATCTCTCTTCATCCGACCATCACGCCAAAAACAGTTAACTAAACACCCATCCTCATCTTGTTCAAAGTCATAGTAAAATTCAGCTTCATCAAGTTGTCTTTTAGCAAAGTATTTGATCAATTGATGATTGTCACAACCATTAAGTAAAGCTCGTTTTTCAGCAGATAAAGCATTATAGGCATCCGGTGCTGTAAATCCTAAATTAGGAGAGCCACCAACATTCTTCTTCATTGCCCTCAAGGCTGCATAAATTTTAACTCCACTACACCTCAATGTAGACATGAATTGCAAATTTTCTTTAGAAACATTCCTTTGAGACCTTAACAAATGTCTCTTTTCAAGAGGAATCATATGATGATTATGTTTCATGTAATGCTTTGTACATGTCCATAAACCTAAACGGTCAATCTTAAACTGAATAAAAGCCAAACAACCAGTTCTTATATTAAGTCTCTCATAAGTCCTTTTATTCTTTGCCTTCTCATCCTTCCAACCTTCATTGCAACAAACAAATCTTTTCATCTTCAAAGAGCCATCATTTCGACTTTTACTTTTATCAATTCTAATCCCAAATCCATGCTTAAAAGCATATTCATTATAAATATCATAATTAAGCTTCTTCTTCAGAATTAAAATCTTTATAAAGTAACTATGATTTAGTTGCCTCTTCAAACAGAATTTCATCACTAGTACCCACTGTATAAGTTTTTAAAAATGAACATAATAAATAACAGATATGTACAAATACAAAGCAGTACACATATAAATGATCATTTAGCATAATCAATATGATCAAAATATTTAAATAAAATAAATTACTGAATATTAGTATAATTGATAATGATCATTTAAAATTATTCAACTATTCAAAATAATAATACACAGTACCGTAATCAACAATCAAAATCACAAATCACAAATAAAACTAAATAAAAAACACAGTCAAATAATTATATAACAAATAAAAATAAAATAGAAATCAAAATCAGAGTACTCAAAATCAAGCTAAAACAGAGACTAAATTGATCTAAAACAAAAACAATTTAATCAAACAAATCAAAATCATAAAACAACTAAAACAAAAGCAAAATCAATTCAAAAAACTAGCATTAATCATAATCAAACAAATCAAATTCATTAATTAACTAAAACAGAAACAAAATTAATCAAAACAACTCACATTCATCATAATCAAACTAATTACATTCATAAAACAATCAAATCAAAATCAAAAATGATCAAAACAACTTACATTGATCAACAAATGAATTCAGCAATCCAGTAGAAGACGGAAAAACAACTTCACAATCACGATCAAACTCGGAAATCGAAGAATGCTGAAGTTCACAATCACGATCAACATCTAGAATCACGAATTCATCCATAATTGAGAGAAAAAGGAACGATCTAGAGAGAGAAAATGAACAAAAAAGAGACAAAAATACAAAAATTAGGTTGAAATTGAAATATATAGGTAGCTTGAACAGTAAGTAAGGAAAATTAAAAGAAAAGAAGGAAAGTCAGGAAAAAAAAAAGCCAAGAATGATCAAAACAACGTAGCTACATGGGGAGAGTAGACAACAATAGCTAAAGGAGGGTATAGGTAAAAATTTTCAGATATATGCATGGCATAGCACGAGCCACCACCAGGCATGGCAAGGCTCGGCCCGCGACGCCCCAACACAGCACATTGCCCACCTCTACTAATACTCCAACCATAAAAATAATACTCCCTCCGTTTCATAATGTTAATCCCATATGGAATCAGTCACATAAAATAAGAAAACAAATATATTTGGAATCTAACATTAAAGTACAACAGATTTCATAATTAGTTTACCTTATTTAATTTTTTTTTTTATTTTCATTAGGAAAGTACAATTCATAATTGCATAATTTAAGGTAAAAATTTCCTAACTTAAAGTCATGTCATCAATACACAATCAATCAATTAAAAAAAAATCAAGTTATAAATAAAATATATTCAATATGGGTAGATCTTTTGGAAACGCACAAAATAGTATATAGGACTAACATTATGAAACGGAGGGAGTATTTAATATTGAATTAATATAATAATAATTAATATTTAATAATAATAATAAATATATAATTATAATAATTAAAATTGAATTATTATTATAATAATAATAATTAATATTTAATAATAAAATAATTAATTTTTAATAATTTTAATAAATATAATTATAATTAATATTTAACGACAATGAAAATATTAAATATTAGTATTAAATAATTATAATAAATAAATAATATTTAATAATAATATTATTATTAAAAATTAATATTTAATAATAATAAATAATTAATATTAAATAATTATATAATTAATATATAATAATAATTGTGGGGAATATTTCAAGCGTTAATCCCCTTGCTTGAACCCCACTGTGATCATACACTAAAATACGGTGGCGTCCAAAAGGGAAGAAGATAGAGCAAAAAAGTCGCCAACAAATTTTAGGAACTTGTAAACCGTTCACAGGGTGAAGGTTACACCCCTTAACGATCCAAGAGATCGTCAACTCCATAAGGTCTAGAACCAAATAAGGGTTCGGGGATGAAGGTACAAATCCAACCTAAAAGAGATCGAACCTGCCCTAATAATAGGCCTCTACTTTATTCAGATCGTATTCATGTGCGCTTTCTGACTAACATGCAATCAATAGGTTTAACCCTAAACCTGTTTATCTATGTTGGCTGAATATTAATGCACAAACAAACTATTATTGGCGATCACTTGAATTATAATCAAATTAATTCTAAATAAGATTATTAATTATCTTATTCAGCGTGATTACAAGTACAAATTCCCTTAAACATGCATAAAAGGTGTGATCAAGCAATACCAATAAATATATCAAGCAACATAATAAATATATAATAATCATAATCATCAAAACAATAATCATAATAACAATCATATTAATAATAATAATTATGGCAATAATAAAATTATAATCATAATCATCATAAATAAAATAATCATCATCAAAATAATAATAATCATAAATTATAACAATTATAATCATAATCATGTTCATGTTAATATTAAAGCATAATAACAATAGCAAGATCCTAGGCATGATACTAACAAGATTAATAACAAACCCTAGCATGTCACTAAGCAATAAAAATCAAATCTTTAACCCTAACATGATACTAACAATCATAAATATTAGGAAGAACATAGGAAGCATCGTGACAATCATATTTAATATTAAAATTACCCTAGACATGATACTAGGAATATCATAATAACAATTTAAACATGATTTCTACATCATAACATCAATTAATCAATTAAAGTACTTACTTTGATGCATCGTACCTTTTTCTAATAACAAAATACACACGTTAGTAACTTCAAGGAAAATAATAATTAAAACAATTAAATTAAATAATTGAAAGAGAGATTTGGGACCAAACCCTCAGAAATTAAACCTTTCACGTCTAGGGCGAAGGCAACTTCGAATATGGCTAGGTGTTTCTAGATCTTGCGAATGCGGAATTTTGTATGTAAAAAGCAAGTTTAGAAAAGAGAAAGAGAAAGAGAGAGATGGTGAATGATTAAAAGAGATCTTGATGAGAATTAGCGAATGATTAAAGAGAATGAGAGAGAATTGAAAACTGGTTGTAGGTGAATGTAGATGAATGTTGATGAGAATTGGTGAATGAAAACGGAGTTTTTGATACGTTATTTATAGAGAAAATCAGCTAAAAAGATAAAATTAACGAAACAGAGCATCGGCGCACAGAAAACAGAGCTGGCGCCAGCACCAGCTAATTGGCGCCAAGCGCCAGGCTTGGTTCCAGGCGCCAATGGCTGGCGTTGGACGCTAAACCTGTTTTTGATGCGTTTTCTAAAATCAGATATATTTTGCCGTACAGGAGGATAAAATCGTATATTTTCCTCAAAAATGCTCTTTGATTTTAATTAAAACTCTGAAAAGTCAACAAAAGTCAATTTATCAATGCTAATTGGATTAGGAATTAAAAGAACCTTCTAGAAGAATCTAGAAGACTAAAACCATTCCCAATTGCATTAGGAATGATAAATCATATTAGGCCCTCCCCTAGATCATTGGGCCGCATATAAAGCTCAAACCGGGCCCAGTTTGGTAAATTGGTCGTAACTTCCTCAATATTCATCGGAATTGGGCTTATAATATATCGTTGGAAAGCTCTTGTCAATTTCCATCCAACTACAGTACTATTGGACCCATATCATGGACCAACCAAACTGGATTGACTGTTTTCTTAAAATAAGTTTTCAAAAACAGATAGAAGAGAAAAGAAATTAAAACTATCCGCAACACTAAACTTTCCACACTTTCGCTTCATTCGATTATGATTTGACGCGAAAGGTACTCATCACTGGGTTTGGTTTTGGGGAGACACAAATGGGTGTCTACAATAATAAATATATAATATTTAATAATTATAATAATAATAATAATTATTATTATTTAATTATTATAATATTAATAATTAATATTTAATAATAATAATAATAGTAGTAATAATAATATTAATAGTAATCCTTATTATTAATAATATTAATTATTGTTATTATTACTATTATTGTTATTATTCATTATATAAACATTAATAATTAAAGATAATAACTAAAATTTAAAGATAATAATAATTATTTAAAATATTTAATAATAATAATAATTATTATTATTATTATTATAATTATTATAATTATTATAATAATAAAAATTAAAATAGTAGTAGTAATAATTTCTTCTCATTTTCTTCGTTTGGGGAATTAAACAAGGAGGTTGTTGCGTTGCTGAATCGGGTTCAGAAATTCTCAACAACTCAGAACATCGGGGCACGTGCTTCTGCTCATATTTTTTATTAGGATAGGCTTTTCTATAGCTAGAGGAGTGGGGCCCAGATTGTATCTCGGTTTTTCACTAATTTTTTGTAGGTTGTATGACTTTATCTGTTTTTGAGATATAATAATAATTATAATACTTCCTCCGTTCTTTTTTTATTGCACCATGAGGGATTTCATGCTTGTCAATGCATTACTTTAGCTATTAATATCTTCAATTATACTTTTGTAAAAATTTGATATTTGAAAAGATGATTTTGAAATGAATACAACTAGATCCCACATGAATATATTTTTCATAATGCATAAATCACAAATGATGATCAAAGAAGATTAAGTGAATAGTGTAAAAGTCTTAATGGTGCAATAAAATAAAAACGGAGGAAGTGATTTCATAATAATAATAATGTATTATTATTATTATTATTATTATTATTATTATTATTATTATTATTATTATTATTATTATTATTATTATTATTATTATTATTATTATTATTATTATTATTATTATTATGAAATCTGCTTTGCTCTACTAAAATTTGCTTTGCTTTGCTTTGAACTGTCTAGAAGCTGTAAAAAAAAAAGGGCCTAAGTAAATTTGTAAAAGGGTGGGTGTCAATGTGTCGTAAAATAAAGAGGAAACTAATAGAGTGTGGGTCCAATTGTCTATGTTTAATTTAAGCCATTCAAATTCTACTCGTAATAGGTCTAGTTTACTACGTTATTAATACCTACATCCTAGTGTAGGGTATTAGTACCTACACCCCCCCTCCCCACATACACTATATAACCTATACCTACATCATACTGTAGATATTTTCACCTTTTCTCTCTCCTCTTATAAATTAATTTCCCTATAATTTTACCAATATTTTAAATTTCTCTCTCCTCATAATTTAATTCCTTTCTCTCTCCATTTTCTCACTCCTAAGCTATCAAAATCTCCCAAATTTGTCTTACAAAAAAAAAATAAATAAATAAAAATCAAACACTCTTAGATCTCTACCAAAATATAGTATGTAAGAGAAAAAATTGCAGAAAATTTCTACAAAAGAACGACTAACAATCAAATTGTAAGTTGATTTTGTTTATTTTTGAGATATATGTACATATATATATATATATATATATATATATATATATATATAGGAAAAATTGTCCGGAATAATCCTACCTTTGGGTCGTCCGCTGAAAATAATCCCACCTTTACCCCCCCAATCTTTTTTATTGGTCCCAACCGGTTAGTTAACTTGTTATAGCAAGTTACTAGCCACATGTCGGCACCCAATTAGTCCAAAAAATAAAAATAAAAATAAAAATAAAAATAAAACAATTAATTAATTTATAAATCACCCACCAGCCAAACCACCTCCCCTGCCACCAATCCCGGCGCGCCGGCCTCCTCTCCCCTGAACCACCCTCGAACCCCTCCCTTCGACCCTCCCTCACGAACCCCCACATAAACCACCCTCGAACCCTCACAAAACCAAGCTAACCCGCAACCGACCAACCCCATTCATGCGGCTTCGGCGAGCCAGACCTTAAACCCAGCTCCGGCTTACCCTCCACCTCCCGTGAACCACCAACCCTCTCCCTCACTCCTTCCCCCGCAAAAACCCAACCCTTAAACCCAGGCTCCGTCCGCAAAAACCCACCAACTCCTTCGAACCTAGCTCCGGCGCGCTGACCTCCCTCATCCCAAGATCTGCTCGCGTGGTGGGTTTCGATTTTTGAAAGGGTTTTGGGGTTGGGTTGGGATATTAGTCGGTTTCTAGGTGGCGGTGAATACGGGTTGGGTGGAGCGGTGGTTTTCGTTCTGGGTGGGGTGGTAGTTCTAGGGTCTGGGTTAGGGTGGTGGTGGGGATGGTGGTGGCTGTGGTGTGGCTTAGGTGGTTTTTTTTTATTATTTATTTTTATTTTTTATTTTTGTATATGCTTTTACTTTTTTTATTACTAATTTTATTTTTATTATTTTGGACGAATCAAGTTATGACACGTGTATATTAAAAAAAATTAAAAAAGAAAAAATTACCTTTTCAACCGGTTACTGGTCACCTGGGATCATTTTGAGCGGATTGGACATAAAGGTCGGATTATTAAAAAAATAATCCAAAGGTGGGATTATTTTGGGCAGACGGCTCAAGGATGGGATTATTCCAGGAAATTTTTCCATATATATATATATAAAATTCCAGTATTACTTCATGATTTCTTATAATTTCATCATAACAATGGTTTTTTTAATAATTTTTGTCATAACAATGATTTCTTATAATTATAGTAGAATGATGTTTGGTATAATAATCCACTTTAAGTTTAATTAATTTGTGGTGTATTATTAGCTTATAAATGTCCTAGACCAAAAAAAAAAAAAAAAAAAAAGAGTTTAATTGCCCTATTTTTCTGGATTTGATCTATTTCGTATGACTATAGAAAATAAAAATTTAGCTCGTATATGAAAGTTCATTTTCATTTTGATAAATGTTCATATATGTACTAATATATGTTCATGTGCATATTAATATACGTCATTAGAATCACAATAAATGTCCTTATCTCCATTTTCTTCCTATACTTTCTATTGATCTAATAAGGAATATCAGTTTATTGTAAATTTTCATTTTAGGTGGAACATTGATCATTTTAGATGGATTTCATGTTCATTTATATTCAATTAATTTTGATACATGTTCATTCTCTTTACATTATATATTCATTCTTATATTTAAAGATGTTCATTTGCATTGCAATCTAATTCAATATTTATTCTCCTATATAAACATTTTCATATAGATTTATACTTAGGGCCTGTTCACATTTACTGAACTGAGTTGAACTGAACTGAACTGATTGGAGCTGAACTGAACTGAACTGATTGGAGCTGAATTGAACTGAACTAAGCTGAAATGAATATTTTATGAGAGAGGGAAATTAAGAGCTGAACTGAACTGAACTGATTGGAGCTGAACTGAACTGAACTGAACTGATTGGAGTTGAACTGAACTGAACTGAACTGAAATTAAGTAAATGTGAACAGACCCTTATTCATTCATTCTCACATTAAAAGACATTTGTTCCAATTTTAATACTTGTTTGTTATCATATTGAAAAATGTTCAATTAAATTTTAATATTTGTTCTTTCTCGTAGTGAAAAATGTTTATTTAGATTATGATATTACTTGTTCATCTTCATATTGAACTATGTTCATTATTTTCTGGCAATATGTTAAAATTTTGTATGTTAAAATGTTTCTCTTGTTTACAGTACGTGTGTTTAGATTTTTACTAACATTTTACTTTATAAAATTTTGATCTCTTATCACACAGGACAATTAATTAAATAAAAAAAAAAGTCGAATACGATAATGTATGTATATTGATGAAAATATATGTACCAAGGAAAACACACACACATCATAAGAGTACGTAGAAGGGTATCTATTACCAGGAGGGATTACTCTACAAACTTTTTATGTATACCAAATGTTAAATTAGAGACGATGTTCAATTTATTTTGTAAGACACATATTTACCAAATAAATTATATGTACATTTGAAGTTTAAGATTTTCACTTTTGATTTTTTTCTTTTATAAAAGTTTCTACTTTTAATTAATAAATTGAGCTTGTGTACATTTATACATTTGAAAAGATAAAAAAGTTATGCTTAAGAAACAATAAATATATAGTATCATCGTATTAACAATATTGAACATTTAATGATATAAAACTGAACATTTATATCTACAAAAATGAACATTTATATATACCAAAATGAACATTTTACATATGATTCGAAATCGAAAAATTATAAGATGACGTCATTATGATGAAGAGGGGGTGCAGGTAGTGCTACCTACATAGAGGGGTGTATGCAAAAATTTGTAGTCACACCTTGAGCGCATGGGCTCCTTTGATGGACTTAAGACTTAACTAATGCCTTTGGACTAATCTGCCTGCATATTGGGCATGGTGACCCAATTGAGAAATGAGGCCCAAAATGGTTATCCATTTAAACAATGAATACAAAAAGTTACTCCGTTTGTTTTTTTTTTATATATAAGTTATAGTTAAATTTGCACATTTATCGAGACGCAACTTTAACCATCTATATCTTTAATTAGAGGTTGGTAAAAATTATGAAAATTTTAATTTTTAAACGTAAACATTATGACAAATCCAACAACATTATATATAGGAAATTCTCAATGGTAGCCACGTACTATTGCTTATCAGGGGTGAGCAAACCGGGTACTCGGTAAAAATTTTAGGACCCGGACTTGGAACTGGTTGAAACCGGGTCCTAAAATTCGGATCCGGAATTGGAATTGGTTCAACCGGGTCCTAAAATTTAGGAATCGGTGTTGGAACCACCGGGTACCGGTTCCGGTTCTGGGTACCCACTTATATATGTAATTGTTAAAATATAATTCAAATTATAATTCTTATTTTAGTTAGGTTCATTTTTAGCGTTTAATATATATATGCATTAAGCTATTTGTATTTATGTTAGGTATTAATAATAATTTTTTAATTTACAAATTAGATACATTCAACATATTTTTATTATTTAAAATTTATTTAGTTTAACATATATTAGGTAACCGAGTACTCAACCGGTTCCGGTTCCAAAAAGTTTAGAATTGAAATTGGTTATAACCGGGTCCTTAATTTATTACCCGGAATTGGAATCACCGGGTCCAATTCCGATTCCGGACCCGCCGGTTCCTAACCGGTTCCGATTCCAATTACGGGTACACGGAATTTATGCTCACCCCTATTGCTTATTTCCAATGGTAGCCATTTTTTTTTCCCGATTCTCAATGGTATCCTTCAACTTTGTAAAAGTTTCAATCATAGCCTCATTTACTAAAAAATCATTAAATAATTGTTAACGGCTTGTTTGACATCATTTTTGGTTTTCAGTTTCCTGTCTTTTTGAAAACCAAAAACCAAAAACATGAAACAAGAAAAAGGTATTTCCACTTTTTTATTGTCAGTTTTTAAAAATATCATGATTTTAATAAGTTTAAATAATTTTTTATTTATTATGGGACATATATTGTATACTTTTAAAAACAAAAAACAAAAAAACGAAAATCACATCAATGTCAAACGAACCCTAAGTTAACTGTTGTAATATAAGAAGTATTTTCAAGGCTACAAAAAATAAGAGAACAATAAGATTGAAAAGTTGATCTTGTAAACAATGGAACAAATATGGTGTGTCGTGATGCAAATTACTGACTTGAAAACGAAATTCCGACGCAATCGTGGTGCTCAATTGTATTCACCGGCACGTTCCATAAGGTTAATTCACCACTCTCATACAAAGACACTTATGGATGAGAGGTTGGAGTCGTATAAACTTATGCCCAAAAAGAGGAATGTGTTTAGTTTAAAGTGTTTGATAATTGGTTTTTTTTTTTCCCAATCATGAAAATATATAATAAAAGATGAAGAGCAAGAGGATGAATCTAGACATCAAAGGACGATTAAATCACAATAAACATTCAATTGAATAGGAGGTTTCAAGAGAATACAAGAGATAAAGGAAGAATGCCAAAAGTTTAATGTATGTAGACATGAAAAGTCTACTCCACAACCCACTTGTGGGCAATCGTTGTTAGCCAAAACCTACTTGTAGAGTGGCTGATTTCACCTTATAAAGTAGATTTAAAAGTCTACTTCACAACCTACTAGTGGGCAAACATTGTAGGCCACAACCTCCTTTTGGAGAAAACTAATCAACCTCCAAAAAACTTGGTTCTACTATTTTTAATCCAACATTAATTACAGTTAAGAAAAATAATTGTTAAATTTAACTATAGTTAAAAAATTTCTCTTTCCTTCCCTTCATCTTCATGGTTGTCACCCATCCACATTCTTTTTCATCTTCTTCCTCCTTTCATGGCTTTCATCCCTAACTCTTTCTGTCGTTCTATCCCACCGGCACCAACCAACCCCCACCCACTAACAATTCTCCCCGGCATCTAGCCCCTTCCTCCTTTCAAACCCATCTCCCTTCACCTACCCCCAAATGCACTCGCGATGATTTCGATCAAACTTGGTGACATTAATGGTAGAAGCTTGCACACGACCACAATCATCGTAATCGGCAAAAGTTGATCTTCTAAACAAAGGAAGTCATTGGATAGCAACCCAAATAAGGGCGTCTTCGTCTTTAGCGATCGATTCGGAGTTGGAAATTAGGGCTTGATTGAGTTGAAGTTTGATAAAATCGGGGGAATTAATTAAGGAATTATACAATTTGCACATGCATTGGAAGCATAGAAGTGACTTAACGGGCAAGTGTGAGACAATTTTGGTGGTTACTTCGGTCATGAATATCGCCATTGTTGCTTTAGCTTGAGCTTGAAATCAGAGGGGGTGAGGAAAAGGTGGGTATGTATCAGGGTGGGGGAAGAGGATGAGTTAGGTCTCAGGTAGAGTTGCCGGTGGAGGTTAGCCGTGCGCCAACGGTGGAGGAGGTGGGGAGAGGGTTGGTGGATTGGTCTGGAGGGTTGTTTTATTTTTTACTTATTTTGTTTGTATATTTATTAATTTTTTTTTTAAAAAAAAAGTTAACCTTGGTTTTAAATAAGGTTAGATCGATGTAACAAAAAATTAACGGAAAAAACATATATAAGGTTACGGTTGAAAATTTTAAAAATTTGAAGGATACCTTGAGAATTGAAAAAATAAAATAAAATTGGCTACCATTGAAAATAAGCAATAGTACATGGCTACCATTGTGAATTTCCCTTTATATATTATATATTGGTAAAAAAAATTGAGTCAATCATGACTTATGAATAGTGAAAAATCCAAACTCTAACCTATAAAAAAATTAGGGAGACCCATTATCTCAAATAGAGATACATTTTTTATTTTTCAAAATGGCATTATGGTAAATAGGAAGAAAGTATGAAAATTTTAATATTTTTTTGTACTATGTTTTTGTCCTTTTATTCTTTTTCCAGCTCTTTTTTATTTATTTATTTTTATCATCCTCCATGTTCACGATTACCTCTATCTTCTTCATGCTTACCTCCATCCTCCATCTTCACCTTCTTCATGCTCCATCTCCATCTTCTTCATGCTATCACCACTATATTTTAACGACTTCGCCGCTGAATTAAACTAAAACCCTAATAGAAAAGGGGAAAAGAAGGGTATGCTTAACCCTTATAAGGAAGGTTATGTCTTTCTCCATTGAAAACCTTCACCATGTTCGATTACCCATTTAAGTTTTTTAACTTTTCCAGTAATGTTTTTCAGTTCTCCATTGAAAACTTTTGATTTTGTTTGAAAATAAAGATTTTTTTAGAATATGAAAATAGGTAAATTCTACCCCGAACCCACAATTATATTTATTGTAACCAAGATGACATGTGGTGTCATAAAAAGTTTTAAACCAATTAATATTTTATTTGTTTAAATATTTTCCATCAAATTTTCTCCCTTTATCCATCAAATCAGACTAATTAAACATAAATACAAAGGGTAATGATATATGTATTCATAAGGGTTACATATAAGTATAAATGAATTTCCTAAAATGGTATAAATTTGGGAATTTATGGCAAAAATATATGTGGATCGGTGTAATTAGTGTTAGGTTCTTATATATAGCCCTTAGAGATTTGTTTATCATTTTCAAATGCAAAATAGAGATGATATATAATACTTAATTGTATATAATTTATACACCTCGAAAAGAAGATATACTATGTACTTCAACCCTTTTCTAATAATCGTAATATTGGGGGTTTACATTATTCATACACTATCATGTAACAATCTCCTATAATTTTTATACGAGAAAAAATATATTAGTCAAGTGAGATATTATTAATTGAATGAATTAAAGTTTCAAATAATACATTGAAAAGCGTAAAACTCTAATTGTTGGATTTTTTAATTTAAAAATGTAAAAAGTATATTGATAAATTTATTATAATTTTTATTTATAATTTTTTATTTACAAGTTGTCAAGTAAAATACGGAGTATAATGCAAACCTTGTCAAGTATCACAACCCGCCTTACTCTATGATTTTTTCACAACTGAAAACTACCCTTCTCTATGATTTACAACAGGATTTTTCTGGTACATTGTACCAGCGTGCGCACAAGCGCAAGTGCACAACCCCCTCATAAAAGGGGGGAAATAGGTGGTTTTGGGAATTTATTAAAAGAAATAATTCATTTTAATTTTTTCTAATTGGTTGAGAATGAAGTGTGTTGTTGTACTAACTGTCATTTACAGCGATTGCATATGAAAATATTCCGATTTACTATACAAACTAATTTACCTTTCTTTCTTAAAAAAAAAAGAAGATAATCGTCCTTTACTTGTAAAAATGGAAGTATTAGAGATAGGCATGGACTAGGTCGGCACAAAAATAGTCAGACCCTACATGAGCCCGTCGCGGTATGAGAGAAACGCACGATCTGTAATACTCCTCATGATTGCTTTAAAAGGATTTGATATACTACTCATATCAACAAGATGCATCTTCCTTTTAGGGAGCTCATATGCTAAGAATACTCCATAGTTAACCGTGCTTGGCTGGGAGTAGTCTAAGGATGGGTGACCTCCTGGGAAGTTTTCTCGGGGTGCGCATGAGTGAGGACAAAATGCGCCGGAAGGACTTGTGTTGGTCTGTGAGGACAGTTGTTGGCCCTCGATGCGCATTTTGTGACAATAGGCCCCTCCCTAATTTGTTTGGGGTCGGGGTGTTACAAATGGTATCAAAGCAACCCTGCGACCGCGTGCTGACTGTGGATAATTAATCTTATGTCAGTCGTCTAGCGGGGGAGAATTCTGGGGCCATATGGCCATAACCAGACTGGATGTAACACTTTGGCTACCCAGTTGCCATTAGGCGTAAAACTGGAGTCCCTAGCTTTCCAGGTGCAACGAGGGCGTTGCCGTTCTCAAGTGGGGGTGTATGTAATACCCCTCATGATGCTTTAAAAAGATTTGATATACTACTCATATCAACAAGATGCATCTTACTTTTAAGGAGCTCATATGCTAAGAATACTCCATAGTTAAGCGTGCTTGGCTGGGAGTAGTCTTCGGATGGGTGACCTCCTGGGAAGTTTTCTCGGGGTGCGCATGAGTGAGGACAAAATGCGCCGGAAGGACTTGTGTTGGTCTGTGAGGACAATTGTTGGCCCTCGATGCGCATTTCGTGACAATAGGCCCCTCCCTAATTTGTTTGGGGTCGGGGTGTTACACGACCAGTCCTCAACCTAAGCATGTCGGGTCCGATTTCGGCCAAATTTTATCCGATCCAATTAAACCCGCCCCAGCCAGATCACTTGTTGGTCGAATACGAATTGGGGTTGGCTGACCTAACTTAGTCCTCAACCCGACCTGGCCAAGCCTAACCCATTTGTTGGACATCATTATTAAGAAGTGATTTTTAATAAATAAGTATTACATAGTGTACTATAATTACTTTTATATTTTAAGAGGAACTTCGTTGGGCAACTTTATTAGAAAAATAGGTAAATTTTATTTTTTATCATGTTAAATTTTGTTTATTTTGTGGTAAATTTTCATTTGACGTACAAAGTGCACCATATACCAGCTTTATATAAAAGTTTCATACAAAATTCACTGTATACCAGCTTTATATAAATTTTGTTTATATAGGAAAATTTAAAATTGTGTAAAATATTGCTATATTGAGCGTTGGTATTTATAGAAGACAAATTAAGTTTTTATTTAGGAAATTTTAGATTTTAACACCATGCAAATCAATGAAAATTGATATTAACACCACCCAAAAAAAAAAGTTTAATTTAACACCACATAAAAAATTGAAAATTTGAAGTTACCACCGGATAACGGTTTCTGTGACGGAAAAGTGATGTGGGTCCCATGTTTTAGGTTTGCCTCCAAATTTCACACTTAGTAAACACGATTCTTCCTCTTCATTGATTACTTCCAACCATCTTCATTGAATTCACTCTGAATTTTCATCTACTCAAAGTAATATCTTCATCTAGGGCATTCAATTGCTTAAAATTTGTGTGGTTGGGGATAGGAAAGTACAAGGGAGCTGTCATTAGCAGAAGAAAAGCGTTCGAGGATTTCGTCATCCATCTTCAAAAAAAGGGCGAAAATTGCTGGCAATTTGACAATTACAGGTGAAAGATTCCAAAGAAGGTATCTTTTTTATCTTTTTACAGCAATTTCGTCTATTATTGGTGAATGGTTGATGTCAATTTTGCAATTTTATGCTTAATTGGGGTTACTTTGGCAACTGAAACTGAGAACCCTAGAAAAAGGGATAATTTTGAAATTGACTGCGAATTAGGTTAATTGGTGGTTTAGGTTGAAATTTGACACTAATTAATTGGGGTTTATGTGAATGAACTTATTGAAGACTGTATATTTGTGATTTGTTTATTGATGCATGTTGGACTGGATTATTTGTTTATTTGTATATTTGAAGTTAAATATTCAATTACTGTAGTTGATTAATAAAGTGTTGATATTATATGTCTTATAATAAAGTAATAATACTATTGTATCTGTGTTATTGGTGGGTAGATAATGGGTGACAATGAAGATATGGTTGACATCTGTCTAAGGGTGGGGGGTGCATTTGTCCCTAAAAGAGTTAGCAAAGATAGACAGCTGCTTTGTTGGTGTGGGGGGTGGTGTTATTGGAGAAGAAAAGTCTCAGTGTCTAAGTTGGATGTACAGGAGATTAGGTCAGCTGCAATTCATGGATTTGTTAATGGTGATATGGAGGTGCCTGTCTATTTCAATTGTTAGTATAGGCAGAAGGGGAAAACTTTTAACACTGGTAGAAGGGAACTAGTCAACAGTGATGAAGTGAGGGGCCTTTTAGAGACTAGAAATGGAGAGGGTTATGTAGAAGTCTTTGTGACAGCACAGCCTAATTTGAAGCCCACAACTAAGGCCCATTTCAATCCCTAGCCAAAGGATAAGGTTACTAAAAAAGGGAAGAAGGGTCAAAGTACTTCAACGGTCAGTATTAGGAGAAGCCCTAGATTTAAGAAGACTGAGACTGAAAGGGAGGAAAGTCCACCAAGGGAGAAACTAAAGGGGAAGGTTGCAGAAGCTGGAGTGTCTGGTAGTTCAAAACAAAAGAGTAAGCTCAAAGGTAAAGCCTCAGCAAAGGCTAAAGCATTGGTGTTTGAAGAGGATGATGATGGTGGCAATAAATCTGATTACTCTAGCTCAGATTTGAGTGATGAAGACCTAGATTGGGAACCAGGTGAAGAAGAATTTGATGAAGGGGATGAAGAATGGTTTATTGAAGGGTCTAAGGACATCTTAGGGAAGGTTAACAAGAATTTGAGGAAACTGCAGGGAAGTGGCATAGATGAGGGTGTTGTGAAAGATAAGAGGTCAGATCTTAAAGATGACCTGGATATAGGAACAGTTAGGGTCAATCTAGAGGGTGATGAAGGTGATTCAGAGAGTTCAAGAAGCTTGTGTGGATTTGATTCAGAGGAGGATACTGCTCCATGGTTTAATGAAGATGTGGACTTCCAGAAGCCCATCCAGCTGCAGGTGAGGCAGAAGTTCAAGAATGCTGCAATATTGAGAAGGGTATTGAGACTGCATGCCATTCAAGAGAGGTATGAGTTTTATTTCTTGCATAATGACTCTAATAGGATTACAGTGCAGTGTAGGTATAGATGTGACTATGAGTTCAATAGTTATACTTGTAGAATGCCTGCATGTACATGTGTGGGGGGGGGGGGGTAAAGTGTCATTTTAAGGTGTATGCATCAAAACTGGTCAAGCAGGATACTTGGCAAATTAAAAGCTGTAAATTGAAACACAGTTGTCTTAGAGTCAAGAAGAATAGGATGATTACTGCTGAGTTCATTGCAGACAGATATCTAGAGGAGTTTAGGTGTAATTCTGCATGGAGAATTAAGGATATTAGGGCTAGGGTTCTTAATGACTTAGGTATTGAGGTGACATACTTTAAAGCATGGATGGCTAGGTGTAGGGCTAAACTCATCATATATGGGTCAGCAAGGGAGCAATATGCTAAGGTGTGGGATTATGGGAGGGCTGTGATGAAGTATAACCCTAGGTCTGGGTGCAATGTGGTTTTGGAAGGTATAGACAGTCCTGAGCCCCCTATGTTTTTGAGAATGTTCATGTGTCTAAGGCCTTTGAGAGATGGGTTTGCTAAGGGTTGTAGGCCAATGATTGGGGTGGATGGTTGTCACCTCAAGGGTGCATATCCTGGAATTATATTGGTGGCAGTAGATAAGGATGGGAATAACAACCTGTTCCCCCTAGCTTGGGCAACAGTGGAGGCAGAGAATAAAGATAGCTGGGGTTGGTTCCTAGAGTCTCTAATGGCAATGTTCACACATGATCAAGGAGAAGGGCTTACAATAATGTCAGACAGGCAAAAGGTAACCGTTTTTTGCCTTTTTTTTTTTGCACATTTTCATTTTCATTTGTACTTGTTTTTTTGCACATATTCTTTTACGCTACAATACAAATAGATTAACATCATGCAAATCAATGAAAATTGATATTAACACCACCCAAAAAAAAAAGTTTATTTTAACACCACATAAAAAATTGAACATTTGAAGTTACCACCAAAATCTTGCTTCTGTTAACGGAACTGTTACTGAGCCCTACTCCAACGGTCACTTTTTACAAATAGATATACACCATGCATATTTGTATTGTTTTTTTTTGCACCATACAAATAGATATACACCATGCATATTTGTATTGTTTTTTTTTGCACCATGCTTATAAATAATGTCAGACAGGCCAAAGGTACATATTCTTTTTTTTTGCACAATACAACTACGTACCTAAAATTTTCATTGATTTTCATGGTGTCTTTTATTTTAAAAAATAAGTTGTCTTTCAGTAAAAATTAACGTTGTAATCTATTTGTATTGTAGCGTAAAATTTTACTCAGCTCGTAGTTGTAGCAAGGAAAACAAAGAATATGTAGATGTTGAAAATTGAAAGGAAAAGAGGAAATGACACAATAAGCGAAGTTGGGATGACTGACATTTTACATTATATACGTATAGCACAAGTTAATCATCCAAAAACATGTTACAAGTAGTTTAGGTACGTGAATCTCTTCTATTAGGCTAGTGTACTAGTGAGGACTAACATTAGAGTTCTAATAATACGACAGTAATAATAATTTTTTTCTCAAAAAACAATACAGTAAAAATAAAATTAAAAATAAAAATACTGATCATTGACGCTTTTTTAAAAAAATAAGTTGGGAGCACAGTTGTAAACCAGGGCCATGAGACCCTGTGCAAAAATAAAAATGAGTCCCGCCTCTAAATAAGAAATACTCATCGATCTCTAGTGTTAAAAGTCTTTGCTATCATACAAAACTAGTCAAGTAACACTATATGCATTAATATACAATATATATAATACATTTATCATCTTTTTTAAACAAATTAATTATAATTACTAATTATCATTCATATTAGATAAATTATATGAATCAAATCTGAAAGTTCATGTCTACTGTTCGATAACAAAACAAGCGTTGAAGAAATTGTTCAATTTTATTAATGAGAAAATTAGAAAAAAAAATACCCCAAATATAAAACAATTATGTGAATATTAAGATAAAATAAAAATGAGTTTGAAATTGGATGATTTTATTTAGATAAATTTAGACATATAAAACTGATTTTCAAATATTTAGCATAATCAAATCTCTGACTCTTTGAATTTAGGGAGGAGTCTCGAATTATTTAAGAAAAATGTGAAGAGTCAAATAAAATTAATTGTAGGTAAGCCTCTAAAAGTAAGATCTTTCTATTCAAACTCTAATTAACAATAATTAATCAAACAATTGATCAGGTTGCAAGATTAACAATAAAACACTATCAATTAGAGAAATCAATAATCAAAATATTAAAAATACCAATCAAGATTCATTATATAATCATGGATTCCCAAACCCTAGAAATAAACTACACTAGCATGAAATAAATATTTAAAACTAGATCTAAGGAAGAAAACATAATTAAAGTAAAGAAATAAAATTACCTCGATAAATTAATGTATCAAACTCAAGGACAAATCCATGGAGGAATCCATGTCCATGAAAAACTAGGGCTAGAGAGAAAACTACAACGAACGTAAAATAAAAAGTATAAAAAGGCATACGGAAAAATAATAATCCCTTGAAGTATTTATATTATCTTAAAACTAAAATAAGGATAAATAAATAAAATAAAATCAAAAAAATAGCAATCACATAAATTATATATTGTGATTGGTCGACTAAGGTGATAAGTGGAATCGCATTCGATGAAGCTTGTGAAGGTGGAAAGACGAGGCCCATCACGAGCTGCTTTTGTGCACGGCCAAACCAGCATCCACTGGATATCCATCGGGCCAAGCAGAAGCTCGCTCGTGACTGTGAGTACCAAGCTGCGCCCGCAGCTTGTTCGCTGGTTCGTAGGGTCGTTTTTCAGGGGCTATATCTCACGTTTTAGGAAGTGTATAGGAACGTGTGACATATTGTTGGAAAGATATTCAAGTCTTGTTTCCAACGGAATTTGAATCGGTTCAATTTGATCTGTAGAACTAAAGTTATGATCAAAAGAGTGAACAAGAGTTAGTTTTGCCACTTTGCAAACCTTCGTTTTTCTTCGTTTCTAACTTAAATTCTTTTCCGAAAAGTGTATAACGAACCTTGTGGATGCTATTATCATTCCTCCTGCATATAAATCTCCAAATAATCTTCTACAAACTCATATACTTCATTGATCGACCTTGATTCATCGACGTTTCATCATTTCATTGTCCGATTCTTCCAAAACTACTTCGAGAATAGTTATAAAAACTACTTGAAACATTAAGAAAACACAAACGAAGCGTAGTAGAGTACAAAACAAACAACTTATGCATTTAAGACCTAAAAAGCGACAAAAAGACCTAAAACAACTATAAAACTAGCATAAACGTGCCTACAAATCCTATATAAATGTGATTCATCAGACCCTATTGCACCACGAGGCGCTATCGCCGAGTCGGGTTGTTTGGTAATGTAGCCTCAAGTGAGCGGTAAGTTCCGTCCAAGGATAAATATCGGCAAGAGATCGATATATAGCGAGCAAGTATCGCAAAAAGATGAAAAGGACTTTGAAAAGAGAGTCAAAGAGTGCTTGAAATTGTCATGAGGGAAGCAAATAGGGGCCGGTGATGCGCCCTGGTCAGATGTGGAACGACCTGATTAGCCTATTAGCTCGAGGTGCGGACCGACGCGGATTGGGAGAGCATCTAAACTCCAGTTTTCTAGGAATGTCGTCCCCTCGATTGTGGTAGGCAAGGCGCCAAGCGTCAGACCAAGGAGTCTGACATATGTGCAAGTCAACGGCCGAGTAAACCCGTACATCATAAGGAAGCTAATTGACGGGATACCCTAGCGGGTGCACCGCTGGGCGACCTTGATCTTATGAGAAGGGTTCGATTGAGAGCAAACTTTTCCAGACCTAAAAGATGGTGAACTATGCCTAAGCGGGTGGCCGATATTGTGTGAGGATTTTCGTGGGTGTGGCAGTTGGTCTGTGGGTGGAAGTGGCCAGCCGTGGGTGAGGTTTTTCGTGGATGGGCAGCCATGGCTGGTCTGTGGGATCGGAGGGAATGGCCTGTCGTTGGTGGGAGTGGCCGATCGTGGGTGAAGGTACCTGATTTCACAGAGGAGGTGACTGCTTGTGGGAGGTGGTTGGTCTGGCTGACCGGGGATTAATGGAGGGGAAGGGGAAAAGGAAAGAGCAAATAGAAAGAAAAAATTAAAAATAAAATAAAAAGTTTTGAATAAAATTTAACTTTAAAAATAATGTTTGGACGAATCATAAATTGACACGTGGCATGTTAACCTATTATACCAGTTAATAACAGGTCAGGGACAATCATCATCCCTTTGGAACCTCATTGTCGAGATACGATGAGTTCCTTCCTACTATGCACCTTCAACTGTTCATGTTCCTATTGATATCAGGTAGGAACATGACCTTCTGGTCCTTTCGACCATTGTATCTTGGGTAGAGGAACATGTTGATTTAATCTCAAATTCTTCAACACCTTGTTAAAGTTCCTCAAATATTCATTCGAAAGATATAACCTGATGAATAATCAAAACCCAAGAAATTCCTTTGTGCATTTAAAATGTCAATAGGTTAGTCAAAAGAGATGGATTAAACCTAAAGCATAAAAAGTACTTGAGCATAGAGTTCCTGTAAGAATACTCCCTTTTGGATGTCGTTCTATAAACAAAATTATGAATCTCCAACACGTAGTCTAAGATAGTCATCATCTTGCTTCATCATCCTTCATAAGGGTCTGCAACAGGAATTTATGCTTTGTTCCAAGGAACTTTGAACGATAGGAACTTGACCGGAACTTAAACAAGAAGCTAAATAGATACTTATACTTTAACTCCTATTGCATCTTGATATAGAAGCTTTGTTTTTCCTATATCCCTAATTTGTTTTGTCATTCCAAGTTCACCAAGTTCTAGCAAAGTTAAGCACTGAGTTCCTAATAGAACAAACTAAAATGCACCGATTTATCTCAATGGAAAAACCTATAAAACAATCATTAATAACCAGCACAAAACTAGAAGAGAATTTAGTTTGTCATGATATACGTTATAAGCTTCAAACCAACTTCTCTTTTACATCCATTCACAAGTACCACCTTGGAAATATGTAATTGAAGTTCAAGAGGAATTTTTGAAGGATTAATATATATACCCAAAGAAAATGACCAGCTTTTACATAGAGATGTATAGGAACCTTACACACTTTTCAATATTGTTGCTTCACCTACTACAAACCTCTTATAAAGACTTTCTAGTGAGAGGAACTTGCACATAATTCCTTATATACAAACAATCACAATATCCTCATTATTAATAGGTTGTCTCCACTCACATAGCCTGCAAAATCAGTCACTTTTTGGCTTTGGTTACGTAATATATATTGGGTACCTTCTTATTAGTAATAGTCGTCAATAATCCATAATTAAAACAACTTCAATAAACATCATGTGTCTACATAATAAATATTCAGAATAATAAAAACACATGATAAGGTCATTCTTTGGAAAATATTCAAAATATATGTTTATTACCTTGCCTAAAGAATTAAGTTTCCATTCAGGGGTAGTCCAAGTTTCGAAAGACCAAATATGCATAATTCTAAACAATAAGTTCCTTGAACTATTTCTAGTAAACTGATTCTTTATTAATAAATCAATTTATAAATCTGAAAAATGATTTTCAAATACACTCCAAATCAGATTTGAGGTTACACAAAATTGATTTAAAAATATTAACAATAAAATCAACAGTTTAACTAGAAATACTGTAAGGAACTTGCACACATAATAACATGCATATAACAAAGAATTCAAAGACGAGACACTTACCTCCAAGATTTTAATCTTTGAATTAATTCTGCTTTACAAGCCGATTTTGGTCTTCATGTGGTGTTGGGAACATTCTCGGGCCGAGTTCCAATCGCTGCATTCCTCGTAGATATACATCCTAGCCTGAAACTTGCTCCTCGGGGATACCCGGTTTTCTCTAGAGCATTGGCTCTGATACCAATTGTTATTTCAGATGATATACTACAAGAGGGGGGGGGTGAATTTGAAGGAGTTATGTCTTCGTCGTGTGCAATTACTAGATATATAAATGGATCAAATTATGGAGATAATTAAGTTCGTACTTTTGGGTCGTCGTTTTGCCATAGCTAGAGGTACTAACGATCTCTGGACTAGTAAAATAGCCCAAAGCCCAATTGGACGGATCCTATAAGGTCACACAAAGGGGATAGATCGAGCATTAGAGGACGAGGCCCATCATGGGCCTCATCACTCTAGGTGGCCGGCCATATGAAGGATTAGAAGGAGTTTTGGGCTTCGTTCCTTAGTCTAATTATAATGAGATTATAAATAGACTAGGTGCCGAGGTTTGCATGTAAGCAATTAATTGATCAGTGTGATCAAACCCGAATTAGCAAACACGAAACCCAACCCCTCTCAAAGTCCTCTCTCTCACATGGCTCTCTCCTCCTCCTCACGTCGGTGGTGGTTCGTGGTGGTGGTGGTGGTTCGTGTGGTGGTCGGTTGTCCATAAAGGTGGTGATCGCGGTTTTCCTCAATCACTCGACCAATCTAGTATTGGTGGACGGCTCGTTCGAATCTCGTGGACTAAGTAGAGGAGCAAGACTTGGAGCTCTATTCTCTCCCTAATTTGCCTGTCGAATAGCTACGTGGAATTCACGCGTCAAAGGTATGTTTATGTGTCTTGTGTGTTATACATGTGATCTTGGGATTGGTACTTGATTGAATATGATTCATGTTTTTCCGCTGTGTAGTACCTATAAACTCCTACAGTGGTATCAGTTAGGCTCTTGCATGAACGCGCTAGATCATAATAATACGATTATTTGATGTCCACGTTAATTTTATAATCAATTAAGAGGGAGAAATTAATTTAATTATGGTTCAATTATTATTTTAATGTGATTAAACTTTTGGAATCGATTAAATGTGATTTAACTATGCTCAAAATAGCCATGAAGAGACCGAAATTTAGCCCTAAATTGTTCAAAATTTTCGAACCCCCTAACCCTATTTTTCGAAAACCCTAGTCCTAAAATATGATTTTTGTGCTTGATTTTGATTTAATTCGATTTATTTTATGATTCATAATTTTAATTGGATTGATTTATGCATAAAGGTGTTTTGTGTATGATCATCAATTTAATTTTAAAAGTTAGAATTAAATTAGTATAAATTTTATGAAGAACCGAAATTTTAAGAATGAATATTGATATAATTTTAAATTTTTGGACTGATTTAATTTAATTTTAATAAATATTATTTTAATTAAATTAAAAACACACAAAAAAATATTATTTTGGTCGGCAACCGCGGCTGGGTGGCGCAGGCACGACGGCTGTCGACTAGGTGGCAGTCCGAGAGGGAGGGAGGGAGGGCAGGCGGTCGGGGGTGGCAGTGGGCAGCAGCGTGCAAGCGTTGCACGGCTGCTGCCACGGCTGTCAGAGCTGCTGCCTTGCGGCAGTGGCTGATGTTGTGGCAGCTAGCCAACCACGGTGGCCGGCGATGGTGGCTGGCGGTATTTAAAAAAAAATCTGTTTTGAAAAATTATTTCAAGATAATTATGAATTATTTTGGGATAAAACTAGTTTTATTTTGGATAAGTTAAAATATTTTGAAAATACGATCTTTTATGTTAAAAGATAAAATTGGTTTTATTTGGATAAAATCTTTTATTTTAGGATAAAATCAAATACTCAAAAGTTGGTATATTTGATATTATCCATATTTAAAGTTGTTAAATTGGTAATTATCCTAATTAAAGTGGTTAATTTTGGATAAGATTGATTAGGATATTCTGAGAATATTCCAAAAGGATAATAATTGGTTTAAATAATATGATTATCACATAATTAGATTAGGATATAATTGATTATAAAATTATTTGATTGGCTAGTAATTAGGATAGAATCTCCTAAATTTGTTAGAATAATCATGGAAGATTAAATATGATTTATCTTTCTAGATTAAAATATGATTTGATCTATCTCATGACTAAATTAAATATATAATATTTTATAAACGGTCATGAATAATATATGATATTATCTAATTATGATTAAAATATAAGATATTTTAAGAAATGCGTTGACTTTATTATGAACATTCGATGTTGTAGTTTAGACAAGCATGTTGAGTGATTTATTATATGGCACTTTTATAATATATGATATTATGTTGCTGTATATAGACTAGTGTGGCCCATAGATTCTTAAATACGATATGCGCATCGTGATGTATTTTTGTAATCTAAATACGGTCTGCGTACCGCTAAGTATTTTTGTAAATTTTATTTAAAGTAAATAGAATAGTTATTTAAATAGTGTTAGTCCAAAGAAGCCCATGAAGTGAAGGCCCAAAGGAGCAAGGTGGATGGAGATCCATGATGATTCAAGTGGGAGTTTTTTCATTTCTAGTTTTCTTAGGACTAAGGGGTCATACTATGTCATGATTTATTGCATTAGTAGACTATGCATGTTAGATTTTATTTATGTTGATTGATGATGCGCTAGAGTTCACTAAATAATCACAACATAATAAATCTAGGTCCCAGTAACATTGAGATTGCTTTTCCAATTAAAAACCCGATGCAACCTTTGATGTTTATGATGGGTCATGCCAACGCTGGGTGTCATATTATATCTTAGGGGAGTGGGGGTAAAAAAAATTTTACACTTTTGATTGGTTATGCTCAACAAGGTTACCTAAAGAGTTTAGAACCTTGAAGCAAAGGGAAATAATTAAACATGTGATGATTAATTATTCAACCAAGAGTTACAACAGTTGTAATTAGTAAAGAGTTTACTCACCTTGAAAATGTAATGATTGATGGTAGGGCCAAAGTCCGGTTAATTATTGCACAAATAAAGGATCTTGGAGTCACTTAAATTCAATTTAGATCAATTAAATATTGAATAAAGTGTTTTAAAGTTACCAATGAATGCGTTTATGGTACTTTAATTTTAAATTTAAACATAATTATTAAACTTTGCCTTATTTTGACATAGATGGGTAGCCGTAACAATGATGACAATTCTTTACCTCCAACGATGATAACAAGGCTTAACTTTCTCAACTTCAATGATTGGGAAAGCGAACTTAGAAGTGTTATAAGGAACGAAAATCTTGAATTTTGTTTAGACTTACCAATCGAGGGCAGATTTAGTCCAGGCATGACTCTTGAGAAGCATTTGAGAAATGTTTCAGATTGTGAGAGAATTGCGCATATGATGTTGTCTTCTATTCCAGAGGATTGGGCTAAAAGATTCATGAACTATGAACCTTATCTCTTATTCAAGTGCTTACGTGATGTTTGCTATGGAATTCTAAATTCCCATGTTGATGGAGAAATGGATGAAAACGTCAAGGAAATCATTAATATGGTTCCCAAGAATGACGACTCTTAGACTGGAAGTATTAGGTTTGAAATCTACAAGCCCAAGGGCGAAATTATTTCAAGAAAACTCTTGTCAGGCCAGTCAGTACAGATTCATGTGGATACGATGGTTGAACTATTTGACCGCATGAGTATGTTAGGGAGACCATATGAAGATCATCAAGTTCATGATATAATTCTGCATTCTTTACATGATGGTTTTGACCTCCAGAAACTTTGTCAAGATGATGAAGATTCTGGAGTCAAACTAGTTGATTTACTCAAGAATCATGAAGAGGATTATCTGAGAGGAGAATAAGCCAGTGCTTGAATAAGGATGTCCTCACTAGGATGAAGTGACAGGTAAGAGTTACCTAACACTCTTGTTATAAACATTTTAAACTTTCACTTAGGTATGTGATACCAAGTTGCAGTGCTTAACATAGTGATATTGCGCAGGAACTGCAAACAAGTGAAGCTAGCAAGGAAATGGATCTTGAAGGTGCACTAGGAGTATTTGAGTGACCAGAGATAGCTTCATAGCTTTAAATTTTGATTAGTTCATCATGAGTTTAGAACAATTTCAAGTTTTGATGAGCTACTTTGAAGTTCAAGTATAGAGCTTCCGTATACATTAGTGGATTCCTTTGACATGAGTGAAACATTGATTTCATTCAATGGATGTTGAGACTGTGGTACACTCAAACGTCTAGCCGTAACTGGAGATTATAAAGGGTGTTTCCCGGTTATTTCAGAAGTTGAGTGGGAGTCATGTTACCACAAGATTGGATAGAGTCTACCTATTAAATTAGGAAAGGTGTCATGGCCTCTTGAAGAGGGAGAATTCAGAAAATATGTGGCCGCGTTCAAATGCATTACAAAGTAATCATTTGGTTTTGTAATTCTAACTCAGATTTCAAGAAACGATTTGTAGATTAATATGATCTCAACATGTGATGCAATCACATTATCAAATCGACACATATATTGACTTAAGGAATTTGAATATTGCACCCTTGTCTCAGACAAGTGGGAGATTGAAGGAGTTATGTCTTCGTCGTGTGCAATTACTAGATATATAAATGGATCAAATTATGGAGATAATTAAGTTCGTACTTTTGGGTCGTCGTTTTTCCATAGCTAGAGGTACTAACGATCTTTGGACTAGTAAAATAGCCTTAAGCCCAATTGGACGGATCCTATAAGGTCACACAAAGGGGATAGATCGAGCATTAGAGGACGAGGCCCATCATGGGCCTCATCACTCTAGGTGGCCGCCCATATAAAGGATTAGAAGGAGTTTTGGGCTTCGTTCCCTAGTCTAATTATAATGAGATTATAAATAGACTAGGTGCCTAGGTTTGCATGTAAGCAATTAATTGATCAGTGTGATCAAACCCGAATTAGAAAACACGAAACCCAACCCCTCTCAAAGTCCTCTCTCTCACACGGCTCTCTCCTCCTCCTCACGTCGGTGGTGGTTCGTGGTGGTGGTGGTGGTTTGTGCGGTGGTCAGTTGTCCATAAAGGTGGTGATCGCGGTTTTCCTCAATCACTCAACCAATCTAGTATTGGTGGACGGCTCGTTCGAATCTCGTGGACTAAGTAGAGGAGCAACACTTAGAGCTCTATTCTCAACCTGGTTTTCCTGTCGAATAGCTACGTGGAATTCAAGCGTCAAAAGTATGATTATATGTCTTGTGTGTTATGCATGTGATCTTGGGATTGGTACTTGATTGAATATGATTCATGTTTTTCCGCTACGTAGTACCTATAAACTCCTACAGAATTGTAGTATGTTCCTTGTGCCTAATTTTTGTGGAATATAAACTGATTGCTGTTAGGAAATTAGACAATGCAAAGCGGATTTTACGAGGAAACCATCGAGGGCCCAACTGGAAGTAAAACCTCGACCCACCAAGGGATTTTCAACACAAACATTTCACTATAATAGGGCAATACCAAATTACAACCTATTATACACAGACCTTTCTCACAAGTTCACCAAGGACACTTGCTACTCGATAGGTCCCTATCCTACCCAACCTAAGTCCCACACTTAGATTCACTCGTACTCCCAAAGTACTACTCACAGCTACAACTCGAATTTTAGAGAATTTCAAACTCCTCACACCCCAATACATAAAACACTCTAAACCCTTTTTCCCAATTACAAGATCTCAAAGAATAACTCTAAATACATATCAATGAATAAAGAGATAAAACTAATATCCTGGACACTTAAGATCTGTCTGGAACTTACTGGACGAACTGAAACCAAACATGAATGGAACTTTGACCTGGAGGTTTGACTTAGCTTTGTGGTGAAGGATGAAACTATTAAGCACGACCACTAAGCTTCGTCAGCCTCGACTTTGAATGAATACATATGAGCATATTTATAGTACACCCAAATCATTCTTTTCGTAAAAGATAAGTTTTCTCAAAATATATGTTTAAAAGATATTTACTAAAAATAAGTTTTTCCAAAAATATATTTTTGTTAAAATAATAATAAGATATATTTTCTATAAAATCAGATTTTATTTAAAACATATACTTTCCAAATATATTAACTTATATTTTTCAAAACATATACTTATCATAAAATCATTTTTATTCTAAACTTATATTTTCCAAATATACCAGCTTATCTTTTTTAAAAGATATACTTATCATAAAATCAGATTTTATTCCAAACTTATATTTTCCAAATATACTAGTTTATCTTTTTCAAAGATATACTTTAATAAAATCATATTTTATTCTAAACTTATTTTTGCTTAAAATACTTCCCAAAAATAACTTATCTTTTTCGAAAAGGGATTTATTAGAAAATAAATATCTTTATTCTGTAAAACCAAATCCCTAAAAGATATGCATGTATTAGGTAAATATTTATATCATTAAACCGACCTTTAACGACGTGCAGACATAAGTTCCGATTAGGTTCTGGAACTCTGACAATCTCCGAGTTCCTGACAAGTCAGTAACTCTAATTTTATTGACTATCAGGAGTTCACCTAGGTTCTGTAGACTTATTCCAGACTGAATTTTATGTCCAACATACTGACATGAATCCTAGAGCAATATACTTTGATTTCTCCGTCTTCATGTTGTTTCTTTGAAACTCTTGATCTGGAATCTTGTAGTATTGATTTATTCTAGATCTTGGGGCAACGCTCGAACCGCAGGCCAAGTTCCTAACTGGAACTTGCTATCTTCAACGCAGACCAAGTCAACTCCTTAACTTGTTGTCTTCAAGTTCCTGTTAGGGAACATGCTCTGGCTTTCGTGAGAAAGCCTGCCGAAAGTTCCTTTTGGATCTTGTTAGAGAATACCTTCAGGTTCCTTCGTGGTTTGGTTCTCATGGGAGAACTTGCTTTAGGTTCATTTATTCTCTCTTGTTCCTCTTGAAGTCTTCTATGTTCCAACCCATTGACTTCACCTAAGTCAGTTCCTGTCTTCACATAAACACTTAAGAGAAACATTAGATTAAAGTTTGTTTGTCATAAACAAACTTCAAGTGAGAGAACTAATTAAACTTAAAGCTTATGTAAATACTTCTACACATATACAGCTCATGTATGCATAGTGTACTTACCTCATGAAGCTAACATATGCAAACACCTATTTACATAGTTACCTTCATGGTTCTTTAGCCATCATCATGCTTATCAACCATGACACTCATCATTGTTCTTGTTTCTCTATTGCTTATTGACAGGGTAAAGTCGTATTCCCTAATCAAAAATAATTCCTAAGTCCTCTAACTAAAGCAGATAGGGAAGTAGGGTCGATCTCCACAGGGAAACAAGTCTTTCTATTCCTAATTACCTCAAATAATCTAGATTATGAAGTAACCAATAATTATATTTGAGTATGAAACTAAACTACAAAGAATGAGAATAGGGAGAAAACTATATATAAAGGGATCTAGGGCATAGGTTCACCAATAAATAATATTCCAGGGTAAAATATAATAATCATTCATCAAAGCATACATCAATCAGATTATAAAGGGCTTTCGCTACGTATTATAATCACACAATTAATTTACCGGTATTAAATCTCATCTTTCGAATCTCGACCTAACCATTTATAAATTAACCTGCCTATTGAAACTAGACCTAAACATCAATTCTCATCTGTCGAATCTCGAATCAATATTGTTAAAATCATGCATAAAAGATCTGCGCAAATCTAGTCACAGAGCATTAAACCAATCAATAGGAAATTAATCTAGCATTGATAATTAACAACAATAAATTACCCTTTCATATTATTTATGGATCCCCATAAACCCTAGAAATAAAACTACTCACACATGGTAAAAACTAAACTAATTAAAGCAATAAAATAAGACATGATTAAAGAAATAAAATAAATAACTAAGATTAAGAGAAGAGGAATCGTTACCAAAATAAATCTGGAATTAATGGAAATAATCAAGAACAAGAGTTGAGAGAGAGAATTCTAAGAGAATAATTAAGAGAGTAAAGAAAGAGTAAAAGGAGAAGAAGAGATACTAAAATCGTATTACGGAGGAGTATTTATACTCCGTACAAAAATCCTAAACTAAAACAAATTAAAACGACGTTAAGCGTCAACTAATAAAAACACGCGCTCGATCAGGCGAGGCATCGCCCGATCGGGCGAGCCTTTTTTGCTCCCTAATACTAAACTCGCGCCCGGCCGGGCGCGTCACCGGGCGCCAGCCTAAGCTTCTCCCGCCCGGCCAGGCGGCTCAATTGGGCCAATATTTTGACTACAATTGGGCTCCAATTCTTCGGGCCAATCTGGATTTCCTCTTCCGGTCTTGAATACTCGGTCCAAATGCCCCGGTATCACCTATATCGAGCCCTTAATCACCGGTTCGATGGCTCTAACTATAGAATCTGGTCGTGCTTCTCCAATGTTTGTGATTGCTCCAAAATATCTCGGGAAAATACTCCAAAAGCGTAAATCCCTGCAAAAGTCAACCAAATCTACGAAAACACTAGAAAACACCAATTAGTAATAAAAGTGGCTCTAACGAGCCAAAAACACTACTAATTATGACCAAGGGACGGGGGTAAAATACTGTATAAAATAGACACATCAAACTCCCCCAAACCAAACCTTTGCTTGTCCCTAAGCAAAGATCTCATCAATGAATCAATAAATATGCTTCACCCCAAAAAGTAAAAATCAAGCACAAACGATCCAGAGTAAATCAAATAAACATGCTTTAGAGTCAACCAATCAAATCCATCCAATTACCTTTCTACCCTAACAATTGTCAAATAGAGCAAACCACAAGAGCATATAGAATTCAAGACTAGTGCTCACACACTCAACTCTCATTTTTGTGGCGAGTAAAAGATGTACTCGATCGCTCTCCATCCAACCCCTTTATGTGAACAATGCCCTCCCAACTCACACTCTCGTGTGTATAAAACAATGAACGCTCAAACCTACTAGTCGACTCGAAATATGCCAAATCATAACTTGCATTGATAAACAACACTTTCACATTCATACAATTCTATGCACAGAGGTCAGAAGGTCTTTAAAGCTTGTAATGTAAGGCTAGGGTAAAGGGTATGATAAATTTGGGAATAAGTGAGAGAAAAGCTATGCTTAAAGGAGCCATATCCTAATAAAACCCATGATCAAAATAAATAGTGATCATACATCTCCTACATAACCAACTCTAACATCAACCAAATATACTCCAATCATAATAAACAATCCCAACACTTACAATTTCACTCATAAAAATATAATAATGAAGAAATAGAGTGAATAAACAAACTTTATTTTCCAAACTTGAATTTTTTTCATTGAGGCTCAAAATTATTTTTCTTTGATCAACCTCCAACTAGAACATTTGAACATTGAGTATTTTTTTTCTTTTCTTTTGAAGTTCACTTATTTTTTACATTTTTTTTTCTTGAACTTCTCTATTTTTTTCCATAACATCATGCTTTATTTTTTCAAGAAAATATAACTCTCAAACTCATCAAAAATAAACATGAATAACAACAAAACAACTTCTCAAATCCCACCCAAATTGTGCAAATAATAAGCACACCACAAACTCCCTCACCTCACTCACTAATAGCTCCCCGAAGCCAAGCTTGGGACTAGTAACCAATTGGGCAAAATAGGCTTGTAATGCGGCTAATAAACAACAAAAGGTCAAGGCAACAACATGGGTAGCAAGAAGGGAACAAATGTAACTACAATCACCTGGAGGCTACCTAAAAAGAACAAATTCCTTCGTTCTACTCAATGTGCATAAAATGAATCATATAAATATTACTAATAGTTGCAAACCAATACTCAAATTCATTGACATACCAGGAACTATGGAACTATCACACATTCCTAACCAAATCAACTAGTCAAGCACTATATTCACAAGTAGTTGGACAAAGTTGACGCATGTTAAGGTTTCAAGGCAATCAAACATCAAATCATGATCAACTAATCCACAATGCTTATCATCAAATACCAAGAATCAAAACAATTTTCTCAAGTAAGGGGCACAGGGAAGCATAATTTATAATTCATTGGAACGTATTTTTGGATTTTTTATTTTTCAATTTTTTTTTATTTTTATAAATATAAGAAAGCAATAAAAACTACCCTAGAAAGCAGGAAATCTAACCTAAGAAAACACACCAAAAGAAAAAAAAGAAAAAGAAATATACCAAATCAAAATCTCCCCCAAGCCAGAATCACACAATGTCCTCATTGGCTCGGGAACTAGCCCAGCATAGCTAGTCCTCATCATCCTCATCCATCGAGCCAAAACCTACACCTCCACTGCCACCTGCACCACCTGCACCAGAAGAGCTACCACCAAAATAATCAGCGTGAAAACTCCCTCCCCCCGCCGGTCCCCCAAAAGGAATGTCATGGCCGTACCTGAAGAAAGAAGAATAGTCAGTGTAAATACAACGGGCAGTGGGATCCCTATCGTATCCCTGGGGTGGAGGCTGAAACCAGTCAGGGTGAATAGCGTCTTCGGGAATGTTGCCTCGACGAGCATAATCATCGTACATAGGGTAGAGAGCTCTACCCTGGTTCCTCTCTAGGTACCCTAATCTCTGGTCTATGGAGCCTACCATCCTCCTAAGGTCAGTATGTGAATGCTCGATACGTCCTAGGGCCTGACCTATACTCTGAAGATCCCAAACTGGGTCAGAGTCAACATGAGGGACGGAGTGGGACATGCGAGGTGGAGAGAAAGCCACCTCGGGCTGAGGCTGGGGTGGTGGAACTGGTGGTGGTGGTGCCTTCCCCCTAGCGTTGGCAACTAAAACATCACAAGTGTAAGAAGGTTGCCCTGGGGGAAAGGCGGTCAAGTCAGGACTAGATAGGGGAAAAATGGGCAAAGGTTGCTCGTTCCCAGTCCGAATACACCAAAAGGGTGTTTGCTCGCTATCCGGTCTAACCCACCCCACATCCTCAAAATACCTAGCAATCATGTAGGTATCTGGTCCACAGTTAGTCAGCTGGTGGGGTCCGTCTACTACAAAACCGGCCTTTTTCACTGCTATTCGAGTGATAAGGCCACCTAAACGGATAGGGGTCTTGGAAGTGGTGCTGGCTGTGGCATGCCTACTCAAATGGTGAACTATAAACCTACCTATGTTCAATTTCCCGTACCCGTACACATAGTGTCCTATGAAAGCTAGTTTGTTAGATTGAGCGTTATGGGGCTCGGCCCTACCTAAAAAACACAAACCCGCAAATCTTTGCCAGATTTTTGGGACAGGGTGGTGAATAGGTTTGGTACTAGCATGTTGGGGGTCGGGGGTAGGTAAACCAGTCAAAGCATAATATAAGTCACCCATTTTATAGTCTGCATGCCACTGGTGAGATAATTCAGAATTTAATTCAAAAATTTTACAAAATTCTACAAAAGTTAAACTAATATTTCTATTATTTAACCTGAAAAATAAATTTGGCCCATTTCTACTACTAACAACATGAAAAGTGGACAGGAATTCACAAGTAAGTTCTCGGTATGTAGGATAGTGCATATCAACAAATTTTCTCATGCCAATGTCATTCAAAAATCGTTTTACAAAATCATACAAACCAAATGATTCTAGGGTAGGGCGGTGTAACCACTGAGAAGGAATTACCTCACGACCGATTAAGTGCTCTAGTCGTTCCTTTTGTTCTCGGCTCACAATCCGGATCGTCGGCCAGTACGGGAGTTACAAGTCCGGGTCGTATTCCTCCCTCGAACTGGAGCTCCTACCAAAAATGGACCTAGCCCTCTTTGAAGCCATGTTCAAGAAACGGGTTTTGAAAATTTATTGAATTAAAACTGAAAATTTTTTATATGAAAGTGTAGAGGATGAAGAGAGGATCACAAATATGTAAAGATTTTTGAATTTGGGTAAGAAATGGAGGAGAAATCTTAGAGAGAAGATAGAGAGAATTTGAGTTTTAGAGAGAGAAAGTAATGGAGGAAAGAAGAAATGGAGAAAGAAAGAAGAAAAGAAAGAAGAAAAGAAAGAAGAAGAAGGGGGCGGATACGCTCGCGCCCGGTCGGGCGATCTTCTTTTTTTAAAAATTGTTAAGCTCTCGCGCCCGGTCGGGCGCCAGTCGCCCGGCCGGGCGATCTAAGTTGCCCGATTTTGACCAATTCTCGCGCTCGGTCGGGCGATCTATATTACCAATTTTCCTTTGGTCTCGCGCCCGGTCGGGCGCCCTTCGCCCGATCGGGTGATCTTGAGGTTCAAAATTTCGCCCTTCTCGCGCCCGGTCGGGCGAGGCTTGCCTGATTGGGCGGATAAATTAGTCCGTATACGACGAATTTCGCGCCCGGTCGGGCGAAATTACTTATTTTCAGATCCTTTCTCTCGCGCCCGATCGGGCGAGCTTCGCCCGGTCGGGCGAGCTTCGCCCGGTCGGGCGAGCTTCGCCCGGTCGGGCCCGAGACTAAATCGGCGAAATATTAATTTTCTTCTTTTCTCCAAAATTGGCTAACTCTTTTCCTTCAAACCTGTACAAACACTCATAAAACTCATTAAATTCCCTCATCTCTCCTCTCATAAGAAAAAGAAAATAAAAAAACTAGACTAAAAAACATTAAAAATACGGGTTGCCTCCCGCAAAGTGCTGGTTTATCTAGGTCCCGCACGACCTTCTTACCAAGTATAATTTCTAGGACCCTTGGCCTAACGCTTGATCGGGTGGTTTCTCACCCGGTCTAGCAATGCTTAGGCTGCGATGCGGCTTCCTGACATACCTTGTGGGACGCCAAATCTCCTTATCTGGTGGATCCTCCTTGACTTGGACTAGGGGATCTTCAATGCTACGCACCAAAGATCCTTCTTTGATCGAGGATTGCTTCAAATTGTCATTGCGTTCAACACTTGCAACTCGATCCGGTGGAACACTTACCGTAGGCTCGGTTTGCACACTTTGCTTGATCGGTTCCACCTTTTCATCCTCAAAACCAAGACCAACATTGTAGAGTGCTCTTTCTATTGCATCGACTTCCTTTTGTCATTTGTCTATCTCATCTGAAAAGGATGCAACACAAGATACCGCCTCCAAGGGATCTTTATCAAGAGCTTGGGGCTTGTTAGAATAATTTACAACCACATTAACACTGAAAAATTTCACCTCAGTCATGGAGCTTTTAGGGGCATTATTCAGATTAAAAACAACTTTATCATCCCCTACTGATAATGTTAACTTACCACTTCTTACATCTATGACTGCTCCCGCAGTGTTAAGGAATGGTCTACCCAAAATAATTGGGGTTTGCATATCCTCAGCCATATCAAGAACAACAAAATCTACAGGTATATAAAATTTACCTACTCTAACGGGGACATCCTCTAAAACACCTAAGGGGTATTTGAAAGAACGGTCGGCCATTTGTAGAGTTATATTGGTAGCTTTTAATTTACCCATATTCAATTTAGAACACACAGATAATGGCATGACGCTAACACTAGCACCCAAATCACATAATGCATTATCAATCAAGAGATTGCCAATATGACAAGGGATAGAAAAACTACCCGGATCTTTTAATTTAGGTGGAGACTTATTTTGAAGTACGGCACTACACTCTGCAGTGAAAGCTACTGTCTCTACCTCACTAATAGACCTTTTCCTCGTCAATATTTCTTTCATAAATTTTGCATACGAGGGGATCTGTGTGATTAATTCAGTAAAGGGCACTGTTACCTTCAAATCTTTTACCACCTCCAGGAACTTACCAAACTGCTTATCCAAGTTTGTCTTCAATTGACGATTGGGGAAAGGAAGTTTGATAATTGGCTTTGGAGCATTATTATTCTTGTCTGGAGTAGCCACCTTCTCTGGAGTTGTACCCTGCAATGTAGAATTAGATATGTTAGTATTATCCTTTAGCTCTGCAGGGCTATCAACTACATTGTTTGGTTTAATGGGATCAAGATTAGCATTATTTGATATAACAGGTTCATCAACTCTGGGCATAGAGAGCCCTTCATAGTTTGAACCACTCCTTAGAGTAATTGCAAATGCTTGATCCGTAGGCCTAGTAGGCTGTGCCGGCAAGGCTCCCTGTTGGCGGGCTTGTAGAGTAGCGGAGAGTTGCGCAATTTGATTATATACAATTTTATTATGCGCTAGAATTTGATCAATTGTCGCATCTCTGCTCTCCATGTGCTTTTGCATATTGGCCAACATTGCTCTAATTTCCACCAGAGAAGGGTCAGAAGATGAGGAGGGTTGTTGTGGTTGGTTATTCTGGCTAGCATTGGGATGATAATATTTCTGCTGCTGTTGCTGCGGCGCCGGTGGTTCTTGTGGTAGTGGATTTTGAACATTAGTGCTCCGGTAGGAAAGGTATGGATGATTCCGATACCCAGGATTGTAAGTGTTGGAGTATGGGTTATTCTGCCTATAAGCTTGGAAGGCATTAACTTGCTCCACGAAACTCCTGCAATTCTGCTCCCAATGACCTACAATACCACAATTTTCACAGAAAGCCTCATTAGAATTATTATTAATCGCAGAAACATTAGCTACATTAGTAGTGCTCAGATTATCTAATTTTTGGCAAATAGAGGTTAGTTGGGCCTGCAAAAAGGATACAAAGTCGACACTATGCTTCCCCTTGTTAGCAAATCCTCTAGGGTTCCCATATTGGGAATTGTGTATCGCCATGTCTTCAATAACCTGGCCTGCATCATCAACATCAAGATTCATAAATCTCCCACTAGCTGCAGAGTCTAAAATTATTCGAGAAGAATTTCCAAGGCCATTATAAAAGGCTTGGATTAACTTCCATTGCGCTAAATTATGGTGGGGGCAATCTCTTTGTAAATCCTTGAACCTCTCCCAAGCCTCATATAAAGATTCATCGGCTTCTTGGGCAAAGTTCTGGATCGCACTCCATAGTACGGTTGTTCTCTCTGCAGGATAATACTTGTTATAGAAATTCAGAACAAGAGTTTCCCAGTCAGTTATACCAAGTGTAGTTCTATTTAAACCATTAAACCACAATTTAGCTTTTCAAGTTAATGAGAAAGGAAAGAGAATCTCCCTGATTTGGTCTTGAGTGACCCCGGCTTGCCTGATGGTGTTGCAATATTGACAATAGTCGGCAATGTGAAGATTCAGGTCTTCACCCTTGGCTCCACTGAATTGCTTCCTCTCTATCATCGTTATAAATTGAGGTTTAATTTCAAATTGAACCCCATCAAGAGGCGGAGTAGGGGTGAGATGTAGAAAATTCGTAAGCTTTGGTTGTGAATAATCACTAAGCTTCTTTGGAGCCGTCATCTCTGATTCTACGTCTGGTGATGTCACTGAATCGCTAGAACCAGTTGGAGGATCGCGGTGATTATTGTTATTATCACCAGAATCCTCCAGGATTTGCTTGTAGAGATTTTTCTGTCTATGGAAGGAACGTTTGATCTCAGGATCGAATGGGATGTAACCTGATCTGGAACACCTAGGCATAAACAAAAAAAAAAAACTAGAAGCAAATGTGAGATTTGTCTTAGAGAACTAACGCTCTCTAAGACAAAAAGGGAAATAATCTAGACTACAAAAACAATCAGAAATAAAAATAGAACCGTTTCCCCGGCAACGGCGCCAAATTTTGACAGGGTAAAGTCGTATCCCCTAATCAAAAATAATTCCTAAGTCCTCTAACTAAAGCAGATAGGGAAGTAGGGTCGATCTCCACAGGGAAACAAGTCTTTCTATTCCTAATTACCTCAAATAATCTAGATTATGAAGTAACCAATAATTATATTTGAGTATGAAACTAAACTACAAAGAATGAGAATAGGGAGAAAACTATATATAAAGGGATCTAGGGCATAGGTTCACCAATAAATAATATTCCAGGGTAAAATATAATGATCATTCATCAAAGCATACATCAATCAGATTATAAAGGGCTTTCGCTACGTATTATAATCACACAATTAATTTACCGGTATTAAATCTCATCTTTCGAATCTCGACCTAACCATTTATAAATTAACCTGCCTATTGAAACTAGACCTAAACATCAATTCTCATCTGTCGAATCTCGAATCAATATTGTTAAACTCATGCATAAAAGATCTGCGCAAATCTAGTCACAGAGCATTAAACCAATCAATAGGAAATTAATCTAGCATTGATAATTAACAACAATAAATTACCCTTTCATATTATTTATGGATCCCCATAAACCCTAGAAATAAAACTACTCACACATGGTAAAAACTAAACTAATTAAAGCAATAAAATAAGACATGATTAAAGAAATAAAATAAATAACTAAGATTAAGAGAAGAGGAATCGTTACCAAAATAAATTTGGAATTAATGAAAATAATCAAGAACAAGAGTTGAGAGAGAGAATTCTAAGAGAATAATTAAGAGAGTAAGGAAAGAGTAAAAGGAGAAGATGAGATACTAAAATCGTATTACGGAGGAGTATTTATACTCCGTACAAAAATCCTAAACTAAAACAAATTAAAACGACGTTAAGCGTCAACTAATAAAAACACGTGCCCGATCGGGCGAGGCATCGCCCGATCGGGCGCGCCTTTTTTGCTCCCTAATACTAAACTCGCGCCCAGCCGGGCGCGTCACCG
This sequence comes from Chenopodium album, assembly GCF_948465745.1. Classification (NCBI taxonomy): domain Eukaryota; kingdom Viridiplantae; phylum Streptophyta; class Magnoliopsida; order Caryophyllales; family Amaranthaceae; genus Chenopodium; species Chenopodium album. The sequence goes on from NC_137837.1 coordinate 71,785,729, forward strand.
GGCGCCAGCCTAAGCTTCTCCCGCCCGGCCGGGCGGCTCAATTGGGCCAATATTTGGACTACGATTGGGCTCCAATTCTTCGGGCCAATCTGGATTTCCTCTTCCGGTCTTGAATACTCGGTCCAAATGCCCCGGTATCACCTATATCGAGCCCTTAATCACCGGTTCGATGGCTCTAACCGGCCCTGGGCTATAGAATCTGGTCGTGCTTCTCCAATGTTCGTGATTGCTCCAAAATATCTCAGGAAAATACTCCAAAAGCATAAATCCCTGCAAAAGTCAACCAAATCTACGAAAACACTAGAAAACACCAATTAGTAATAAAAGTGGCTCTAAAGAGCCAAAAACACTACCTGCTGATGTTAGAGCTGAAAAGATAGCCAAAGGTCTTTGATATTACTGTGACCAACCCTATAATAGAGAACATAGGTGCCAGTTCAAGAAACCACAAATTTTTACAGTTGAGATTCCTGGTGAATATGAGTTTGGAGAGGAGGAATTGGAGTCAGATCTTGAGGTGGATTCTGAACCAAAAATATCAGTCACTGCTTTAGCTGGAAACCAGTCATTTCAGACTATGAGAGTGAAAGGGTTGGTAATGGAAAGGATATTCATATCCTTATAGATTCTGGTAGTACTCACAATTTTGTTGATGTTAACTTGGAAACAAAATTAGGGTGTCAATTGAACCAAATCCCTTTCCAATCAGTCTCAGTAGCTTATGGAACCCATATACCTTGTCAGTCCATGTGTAAAGGGTTCACTTGGGAAATGCAGGGTCATAGATTTGAGGCAGATGTTCTATTGATTCCTTTGGGAAGTTGTGATATGGTGTTGGGAATTCAGTGGTTGAGGCTGTTGGGCCCTATATATTGGGATTTCCAACAGTTAAGGATGGAGTTTACTTTGAAAAAAGTAAAGTTTGTGTTGAAGGGAAATCCTTCTAAGAGGCTTGCAGTTTTGGAAGGGAAACCTGATGAAAAGGTTTTTATGTCTGCGGCACAGTTGTGTATTCTGCAGGTATTTGAGGTTAGTTATGACAAGGAACAGGACACATTTGAATTGTCTCATTCTTCTGAATTAACTGATTTAAGGCAACAGTTTAGTGTGGTGTTTGATGAACCTACTAATTTGCCACCTGAGAGATGAGTATTTGATCACTCAATTCCCTTAGTTCCTGGGAGCACTCCAGTGAACATAAGACCTTATAGATATCCTTTGAAACAAAGGGACATCATTTAACACAATTGGTACAAGAGATGCTGGACAGGGGAATTATACAGAATAGTTCAAGTCCCTTTGCTTCACCTGTAGTTCTGGTTGGTAAGAAAGATGGCACTTGGAGATTGTGTGTAGATTACAGGTAGCTTAATAACAGGACTGTCAAGAACAAATTTCCAATTCCAGTTATAGATGAGTTGATTGATGAATTAGCAGGGGGTAGAGTTTTTACTAAGTTGGATTTAAAAGTTGGTTACCATCAGATGAGGGTGAATCCAAGTGATGTGTTTAAGACAGCTTTCAAAACTCATACAGGTCATTATGAGTTTTTAGTCATGCCATTTGAACTGACTAATGCTCCTGCATCTTTTCAAGGTTGGATGAACCATGTTTTCAGGCCACTTTTGAGGAACTATGTACTTGTCTTTTTTGATGATATCTTGGTTTACAGTAAGACCTTGAAGGAACATTGGAAGCACTTAGCTGAGGTGTTTTCTTTGATGAAGGAAAACTGTATGTTCATTAAGGAGAGCAAATGCATCTTTACTACAAACAAGGTGGAGTACTTGGGACATTATATTACAGAAAATGGTGTAGAGACAGACCCAAAGAAGGTGGCTGCAGTCTATAGTTGGCCCACTCAATCTAATGTCAAAGAACTTAGAAGTTTTTTAGGATTGACTGGTTATTACAGAAAGTTTGTGAAAGGATATACAGTCTTGAGCAATCCTTTAACTGATCAGTTAAAGAAAAATGGTTATAATTGGACTGAAGAAGCACAAACAGCTTTTGAGTTACTAAAAGCTGCTTTGGTTTCAGCTTCAGTCTTGGCTATTCCAGATTTTTCTAAACAGTTTATTCTGGAAACTGATGCTTCTAAGTCTGGTATTGGGGTTGTGTTAATGCAGGAAGGGCATCCCTTAGCTTATATTAGCAGAGCACTGGGTCCAAAATGGCAAAAACTTTCTGTTTATGACAAGGAATTGCTAGCTATAGTCTTTGCAGTTCAGAAATGGGAGCGGTATCTTGTTGGGGGCCATTTTATCATCAAGACAGATCAGAAGAGTCTCAAATGGTTGCTGCAACAAAAGATTTCAACTCCATTTCAACAATTCTAGTTATCAAAACTGATGGGTTTTGATTATGAAATACAGTATAAGTGTGGGAAGGAGAATGTAGCAGCTGATGCTTTGTCCAGGCTACAAGGTTCTGAGATTTTGTGTTTGGCTGTGACAGTGTTAGATTCAAATTTGGGATCTCTCATTGCTTCCAGTTATCAGTTGGATGACAATTATACTGCCATCATACAGAGTTTACAAAATGGAGTTTTGGTTACAAGTTTTCAATGGGATGGAACTCTTCTAAGAAGGAAAGGAAAAATAGTTGTAGGTCTTGACAACCAACTTAGACATAAAATCTTGTCTTGGCATCATAAGTCTCCTGAGAGTGGACATAGTGGTAGGGAACTGACATTGAGAAGAGTAAAAAGACTGTTTTGCTGGAGAGGGTTAACCAAGGATGTGAGCTCTTTTGTGAGGAAGTGTGTTGTGTGTCAAGCTGCAAAATATGATACATCTGCTTCTCCTGGTCATTTGCAGCCTTTGCCAATCCCTGAAGAAGTTTGGATGGACATTTCTATGGACTTCATTATAGGCCTTCCTAAGTCTGCTGGAAAGGAGGTTATTTTTGTGGTAGTTGACAGGCTGAGTAAGTATGCTCACTTCATGGCTTTGTCTCATCCTTTTACTGCACTCCAAGTGGCTCAGTGTTACTTAGACAATTTTTTAAGTTACATGGATGGCCTAGATCCATTGTAAGTGACAGGGATTCTGTATTTTTGAGTCAATTTTGGAAGGGATTGTTTACTTTGCATGGCACAGAGTTGTTGTTGTCTACTGCATATCACCCTCAGACAGATGGTAAAACTGAGGTGGTCAATAGATGTCTTGAGGCTTACTTAAGGTGTATGACAGGTGATCAACCTCAGGAATGGCACAAGTGGTTGTCCTTGGCTGAATGGTGGTATAACACCCATTTTCATACTGCTATTCAACTGACCCCTTATGAGGTGGTGTATAATCAGCCTCCTCCCTTGCATTTACCTTCTTTAGCTGGAGAGGTAAAGAATGATGAGCTTGACAGAAGCCTACAGAGGAGAGAAAGAATGATTGCAGACTTGAAATTCTATCTAGCAAGAGCTCAGAATAGGATGAAAGCTCAAGCTGACAAGCATAGATCTGAGAGGTCTTTTGTGGTAGGAGATTGGGTCTGGTTAAAGTTGCAATCATACAGACAACATTCAGTCCAGAGGAGAGGAAATCAGAAGTTGTCTTACCAGTTTTATGGACCCTTTCAAGTTGCAGCTGTGATTGGAAAAGTGGCTTATAAACTTAAAATTCCTGCAGATACAAAGATACATGATGTTTTCCATGTGTCTCAATTGAAGTTGTTTCGAGGAACTTTGCCGTTAGTTTCTCATATTCCACCTGTGTATCAAGGCTTTGAAGTTGGTTCTGACAAGATTAAGCCTGCTGCTATTCTGGACAGAAAGATTGTGAAGTTTCAGAATAAACCTCGGGTGCAATATTTGGTTCAATATGAGGGTTTTCCTGTTTTTGAAGCTACTTGGGAACCAGCTGAGCAGTTTGAGCAGAATTTTCCAGAATTTGTTGTTCCTTAAGACTTGAGGTCAAGTCTTTTTGAGGGGGAAAGCTATGATATGGCAGATTAGATAAGGGTCTTTGTTAGCTATTTTGCGCGGGAAAAATTAGTTACAATTTTGTTAATTGTTGCTGAATTAAGTCGGTTAGTAGTAGAAGATGACGTGTAATTCCACTTACGATATATATCATGTAATAAGTGTGAGTTAGTTGGCAATTAATAACAAACTCAATTCTTCCCCAATTATGTATGTATATATATATATATATATATATATACCTTTTAAACCACTTATTGGCACACAAAAACAACAATTGGGGCTTTCCACCGCTAAAGCCCGATGGAATCCCCTTCAAAATTCAACAATGGGGGTTAGGGTTTTAGAGAGTTGAGAGAAGAGAGGAGAGGAGAGAGAGGCTAGGGTTTTTGCCTACTTATCAAATTTCAAGTGTGTTAATTAATGGTTGTGTTGTTGTTGGCCATATTTATGAGTTTTATTTAGTTATTTAACCAGTACTAGCATTTTACAATATTGTTAGTTTTTTTTTTTTTTTTTTTTTTTTTTTTTTTTTTTTTTTGGAAAAAAATGGAATATGTATTGAGCTAGTTTATCAACAATTTTTACCAAGCCTATACATTGTCATTCCTCTACTTAAATTTTTTTTTATTATTATTTTTTTTTTTTTTTTGGTGTTTAGAGAGCCACAAAGGGCGGGGTGAGAATCGATCCCAGGATCTCCTGAAATCGGGAGGGAAGCTCTAACCACTTGAGCTATACCTCACTCTCATTTTTTATTTATTTATTTTTTTTTAACCTCATAGTTAGGTATTTGTTTATAGATGAACTTTTTGTGAAGAATTACCTTATACAAGTCAGATTTGTCAAAAACTATCTTATTAAAAAAAATGTTATAAGAAACTACCTTTTAAACAATAAATGTTGTAAGAAACTATCTTATAAAACAATTAATGTTGTAAAAATCTATCTTTTACCGAATTATTGCATTGAATAAGAGATGTTTAATGACCCATTTCAATTGTTTTTTTCTCCTTTTCCACCTAATTTCTCTATAGCCCCCTTGCAATCCTTGATTCCCCTTCTCTTTCATTGTTGAATTAAGCACATGATAGCAATTTATAACATTTAGTTTTTATAAGTTAGTTTGTTATAACATTGTTCTTATAAGGTAGTTTTTCACAAAAAAAATCCTTTATAGATTATTTTTCAACAACAACCAATATAATATCCCACAGGTAGGCTTCCTTGATTGTATTCACCCCTCCCTCCATGAAAGACTTTATTTGATGACAAGAAGTGATTAGGGGTCAGTTCTGATTTATTGAACTAAGCTAAACTAAACTGAATTGAACTGAACTGAATATTTTATGAGAGAGAAAATTAGGAGCTGAACTGAATTGAACTGAACTGCACTGAACTAAATTGAAAATAAGAAGAAGAGAACAGACCATTGGGGTAAATCGCTTATGGATGTGCTCATGAAGCCACTATATCAATAATACGACAATGTCGTACTTGACAGCTAGTTCTCTACTTCTCTTAGCTTGGATGCAATTGATCACATTTCAGGAGCGCATGGGCTCTTTAGGACACATGTCAAGCCCTGAGCACATGTACCCCTTCGATGGACTTAATTAATGCCTTTGGAGTTTGGACTGATCTGCCTGCATTAGCCATGACTTAAGCATATTGGGCTTGGTGACCCAACTGAGAAATGAGTCCCAAAATGATTAACCATTTTGGCACCCAAACAATGAATACAAAAAGTGATTTTGAAAGAGATCTATTTTTAAAACAAAAATAAATAAATAATAAGAAAAGGAAAATAAAAATAAAAATAAAAAGGAACATACGTATGAGATTAGGTAAAAGTCAGAATTTTAAGGATACTAAAAAGTGACTAGTGATCTTATAATATAGTCTTCCTACCCGTGATTTCCGCGTATAAGTATATAAGTACTACCTCCGTTACAGGTTATGTGCAACGATTAGACATTTTTCTTCTCTGCTTTATGTCAAATCGTTGCACATAACCTGTAACGGAGGTAGTATGTTATTTTTAATTAAGTAATAGTAGTAGAATAAAATCAATACATTTGTGTGTGGATAGATAGCAGTGTAGCGCATGTTCCGGGTCAATAGGTCACTAATACTATATATGTAGATTCAATGGATTAAAATTGTTTACTACTACCAAAAAAGTGGCTTGACTTTTTTTTTTAAAAAAAAAAAGGTTTATAGATGAATTAATCAACTAAAACAAGAGAGATAACACTAGTAAGTACTGAGTTTCCAACAAGATTAATGGTGGCAGAGCAACCAGTAGCAAGTGCTAGTAAAAGGGAGGCGGATGGTGGTATGGACTCAGAGTTAAAGGAAGCAGCAATATTTGGAAATGTAGACTTGTTACGAAAAGCTCTTGACTCTAAACCAACTGAATACTTCCTATCCTGGGCGCCTCCAGATCTATGTTACCAAGGTGGTAACATCTTCCACCTTGTGTTAAATCGATTTGGATCATGCTGTAACCCTCTTCCTTTCATAAGAGAAGCGATTCTGAGGTTACCCAAACAGGATGTCCAACTTCTCCTCTCCCAACAAGAGACGAGGGAAAGTAGCAACCCTCTTCATTTAGCAGCTTGCTGGGGCTGCCTTGAGATCATCCAGCTCATGCTCAATGTTTATAAATCTGACAGTAATGATCCTATTACTGAAGATCCTCCTGGCGGAAAACCATGGTTAGCTTGTCAATCGCATGGTGCAACTCCCTTGCACATGGCCCTCGTGTATAATAAGGAGGGATGTGCTTTGGAAATTCTGTCAATGGATATGGAATTGCTTTGTACCATGCTTGACAAAAATGGATGGGATCCTCTCTACATAGCTGTGCACAACGGATTGAATGTTTTTGTTGCAAAGATCTTGGAATCCGATTGTTCTTATAATGTCATTGGTGAAATGTTTGAAGGGGTAGTAAAGAATTGCTCAAGTAAGTGCCCTCTACTCACTGTTTTATCTTTTGCTCACTGTAGTAAAAGAGGGTAGTCTTTGGTGGTAGACTAAGGAAAAGAAAAGGCAATAGAGAGAAATAATATCAACGAAATCACCTGTTTGAACTAAAATTTTTCCTAGTTTTACCCAAATTAGATTTCTAATCTATATTTCAGTTTTCTTATCAGATCAAATTAGACTAGACAAAAAACACTTTATTTATTAAAATCTATACTATAGTGCTCTGTGCTCCGAACGTAAAGTAAATCAGCAGAATCTAAACTTCCATCATAACTTTTTCAAGCATAACTGTAATTTCATTGTAAAAAGTATATATACTTAACAGAGAAAAAACAGAGAGAAATTTTCGGCTGATTTAAAGTTACAGTGTTATTATTATCTCATCAAATGATTTATAATCTGATAATAAGCTAGCTAATCTTATATTATGTATTTATGTGAACTAACAAACTAACTATACGCTAGACTAGTTTGTTTTTGAGTTGTCATCTTCGTTTAATTAAGGTAGTTTTTACTTCACCTGGATATCATTCATCTAAGAGCATCTTCATTGATAAATTGATAACTTGTAGCTTACATTGATACATCAAGTTTAATTTTTAAGCTATTATATTTTGTACCTAGATTGTGCTCCAATGGTGAATTGCATATTCTAGTTTGGAAAAATAAATAAAGTAGTTTTTATCTAATTTAACTAAAGTTTTCTTTGAAAAACCAAGCAACCTAACTTATTTGAATAGAGTTGCCTAATCTAACTTGTAAGCAAGTCCCTTTTGTATACATTAAGAATGCTCTAATCTTATGTAAACTTATTAGCCTCTTATCTTATTTGAGTTTATTGGACCTAAAGTTATTTTATCTTAATCGAACTTGAATAACACTTATTTGCCCTAACCAAACATATGCATGCTTACCCTAAAAAGTCATTATAATCTGTTATTACAGAAGAAGTTTGGGGAATAATGTACAAGAAGCACTCAGAACTTCTGCTGAAAACTGATCAACACGATTTCTCGTTCCTCCATTACTGGGTACACATAGGCAAGTCGTCATGGCTACTTCAATTATTGGAAGAGGTTGACATTAATGCCTTGGAGAATTTAAGCCGTTCAGTAGACCAAGAAGGTAACACACCTTTACATGCTGCTGTAAATCATGGTTACCAAGAGTTTGCATCTTATCTTGTGGAAAAATGTACGCCACTTGATCCCCCGCTTTGGAGATGTGAGAACAAAGATGGAATCACCCCTCTTGACATGGCATTGCGTAATAGAGATGAAGATCTAGCATTTCTGTTCATTTCTAAAGACTCTTGGACTTACATAGAGCATGACAGTCATTGGCAATCGCGGCTCTTCCTCGCTATTGAAGCTGGAATGGATCGAGTAGTGCAACAAATATGCAGCTGTGTTGCTGAAGGCTCTCTGAAATTTCGTATCGCTGAATACTCAGCGTTTTCCAGAATTGGAACTACCAATACGGACCGCGAGCAGCCAACGCTCTTACACCTCGTGCTCAAGTGCCAAGGTGAGAATCTAATTGTTAGTAATCTGGTTTTAAAATCACGGTTTACAAATGATGCATGTCATTAAATATGTTAAATTTGAAATGGTGAGAATTCATCATCATTCTCCTATGTTTTATATCTTCTCTGGAATAATGTCTCACGCACTACTATAAACTTGAGGGCGAAAATAATGTAACAAAAAAAAAAGTTCTAAAGTTATTTGTTCATCGTCTAAAATTTTGGTGAAATTCCTTTTCAATAGACATTTCCGAATTTACTGATTTTGAATTTTGATATGGTTTTTAACTTTTTTTTTTCCTTAAAAGTCGACTAAATGAATAAATAAGATTAATCTTGCTAATTGAAGGGTTGAGATCAGATTCACTCAATTATAGAGGTCACAATGTTATTTGTACATATTGTATACAAATTCTTAAATGGACCTGGTTCACACGCCACTAACATTAGAGAAAGTATGGTTGTTTTATTAATGAAAAAAAAGGGTCACTATAATTAAAAAAAGGTCACTATATTGAAATAAAAATCATTTTGGTAATATATAGGCCTAAGTGGTTATTTTTGTAATGAAATATTTTATATACTGATCAATATGAATAATAAAGGCCACTATGTTAAAATTAGGGTAATAGGATCGTATTTCAAGTTCAAAATATTATTAAACGTTGTAGTAGTTTTAATAAAGGTTACTAGGTTAAAAATAAGGTTACTATGTTAAAAATAATGGTCACTATATTTAATATAAAGTCAGTTGCATGTGTATAGACCTTGGGTCCACAATAATATTATTGTGGACCAGGTCCACGCAAGTCTTGATATTGTAAAAATGTCCGGTTATTTGGTAAATCTAGAAACAAGATATCTAGCAGGACATAGATTAATTACAATGTATTATTTTTTTTTTCAAAATATTGATAGTGTATAAATATACTTATCCTATTCAAAGTCATTAAACGTTGAAATTATACATTAACAAGCGAAAGTAAAAAAAGTTACTGTCAGATAAAGTATGATGAAACAACACCCTTGATTGAAGCTAAGCGTTCTTGTTTTGTATAGGAGTTAGAAAGGTTATTTTGCTTATCGAGTTGATTCAATTCCTTCCTATTGAACTAGGACGTATATTACATGATGATATTGTAGGGTGGCTTTGCCACGTTTAATTTCTGTTTAGTACTTTCTTGTTTGTTAAAAAAAGGTTATTTCGCTTATCAAGCAAAATGTAAATCTGAAAATTTCAAGTAGCAAAATGTAAATCTAGTACAAAATGAAGTATAATAATGTTGAAAGTTTATTTGCAGATACTACAGCCAAATTGTTGCTAAAAACATTTCCTTATCTAGTGTTCAATGAGCGTTACCCAAACAAGAAGACAACCATTGAGATGACATCAGAAGTTGGTCCAGAATGGCTTACAAAGTTGTTGATAACAGAACATCCATCCTCAATCAAAAGCTCCCCTAATGTTTGGATCACACTTTGCGGTCGAGGTCACGTAGAAGCTCTTGAAGCCTTCATAAAGTATCACCCAGATTTCAAGAAGCTTTGTATAGCAGAACAAGATTCACCCCTACACCATATTAAATTGGCTAGTTACCAAGACTATGAAAAATTTCTAAAAGTTCCTTTTATTTGGGAAATGAGAAACAGTCCTGATAATGAAGGTAAAACACCTTTGCATTGGGCACTTGAGAGAAAGGATATCTTGCTAGCAGAAGTACTACTAAAAAATGGGGTTGATCGCAATATCAGGGATAAAAAGAATCAAAGTGCTGCAAAATTGTTAGCAAAGCTATGTAAACGAGATTATGAATGGGTACGTCAACTTCTTCTAAACTATTACTCCCTCTGTCTCAGTTAGTTTTATACTCACCGTGTCACATACTTTTACATAAGAAACCTTTTTTGCCACATTTTTTTTATGTAAAGATTTTTCTCAAAAAGTCGATCACTAAAAAGGACATTTCTGACAAATTTTAAATTAATTGTTATGTTAGGCTATGACCGTGTACATATGAGAATACTAGCTTGCATGATTGCTTTCTACCCTTTGATATTCATTATGTTTAATGATCAATTTATTTGCTGTAGTGTCTCCTAATCCCCTTTGTAAATGATTATAAAACTTGTGTCTAACATAAAATTTACGAAGCAACCTTGTTTGATTTTACTATTTTTTCTTCTTAATTCATTCTACAATTCTTTAAACTCACTATTAAAGTTCAAAGCGATTTGGCAATGGACATCTTAAAACAAGTTATGTCATTTAGGGAAAAAAAAACTAATATTAGGCTTATTTATACGTTCATTCAAATTGGATGGTAACAACGAACCTATTTTAAATTGTGTGGTATTTTGTTTAAATTGTTAATTGAAGGACAAGATGTCTAGACGTTTGGGAATCAATCCAAGACTACAAAATCTAGGTTCATCAGCCACAGAAATGAGAACTACACTATCAGTCGTGGCGGCCCTTCTTGCAACACTTACATTTGCAGCTGCGTTTACAATCCCTGGAGGCTTTAACCAAGATACCGGAGAAGCTATTCTAGCAACAAAGGCTTACTTTATAGTGTTCATATTGGCAGACACATATGCTATGTGTTGTGCAATGTTAGCCTTATTCTGCCTAGTATGGTCTATTGTCTCGGATCAACATGAGTCACAGGTACTAATTGACCGCAGTGTGCTCGTACTCGTGCACTCTTTTTATGGAACCTTGATGGCGTTTGTGACTGGAATCTACGCTGTGATACACCAAAAGTCATTATGGGCAGCCATCCTTGTTCTCTTCATGTGCTCTCTCGTAGCCATAATATCAAGCAGAAAGTCTTTTTTATATAAACTACTTGATAAATTGGTCCCTACTATAGATAGGAAAAAAGAGAAAGAATGTGTCGTATAATCATGATTTCTTGATTTTTCCCAATATCTCTCGTTCTTTTGGAATTTAGTTAGTTTGATTCACTTCAGTTCCTTTCAGATTAGTTTACTTCAATTCAATTTATGATTAATTTAATATATTTCAATTCTGTCCAATTCAACTCTATAATTAATTTATGATTATTGTGATGTAATTATTGATATTATTTATTAGTACTTATTATTATATTATTAGTTATTATTTATTTTGATAATTATTATTGTTATAGAATTACTATAATTAGAAATTTATTTCAGAAAAAAAAAAAAAAAAAAAAAAAAAAAAAAAAAACTATAATTATGAAATTTATTACATTACTCATCGTTACTATATATTATCATCATTCTTTAATACTATATTTTATTATTACATTAGTATTATTATAATTCTATTTTATTATAATTATTAATATTATTATTATTATTTATTTATTTTTGTTATTACTATTTTCATATATTAACTTAATGATTTAAATTATTATTATTATTATTATTATTATTATTATTATTATTATTATTATTATTATTATTATTATTATTATTATTATTATTATTATTAACATTATATTATTATTATTATTATTATTAACATTATATTATTATTATTATTATTATTATTATTATTATTATTATTATTATTTATTTACTATTAATAATAATGTTATTATTATATTACTTTCTAGTTTTAATAAAATCATATTATTTTTATTTATTTTTCTTATGGGTTTCTTATCAATTTATTATTACTTATTAATTGTTTATAACTACTATTTTTTTACATATTAATTTATTATTGTAATGTTACTAATATTAATTGTTTATTACTATTAATATTATTATATATTATTTTTGATATCATATATAGTATTTTTTTTTTTTGGATTTTTCTGTAATTGTTACATTAGTAATAACAACAACAAACAACAACAACAACAATAATAATAATAATTATTATTATTATTATTATTATTATTATTGATATTATTATAAAAATTAAAAAACCTACAAATTCAATTATTATTATTATTATTATTATTATTATTATTATTATTATTATTATTATTATTATTATTATTATTATTATTATTATTATTATTACATCTCGTTAAAAAATATTAATATTACGAGTATTGTTAAATTCCTTAAACAAATAATCTAATATATATAAAGGGGAGTTTTTTTCCGAGTTTTTAGAGAGCCACATAGAATCTAATTTTCTTAGTGCGCCATGTAAGATTATAAATCTTAGTATTAGCCAATTAAATAGGAGATTATTAATTTCTTTTAGAATTAAATAATTCAAATGTCATGTAAGCAAAATTGACGAATAAGATTTTTAAGTTTAAATTAATTAAATATTATATATTATTTTTTAATATTAGGAATTTTATCTAAATATATAACAAGTTTAAGGCTAAAAAAAAAATCAAACAAACTGTGCATCGCACGGACTTCATCTAGTAATAATAATAATAATAATAATAATAATAATAATAATAATAATAATAATAATAATAATAATAATAATAATAAAAGTGGGACTCTTTTTCAATTGCAAAATTACACATTATTCGCACCATTGGTAGTTTGTTACATTAGGATTGATTTTTGCATGATTTGAACCATTAAACTTGAGAGTTGGCCAACAAAAGTTGGGTCAATCGATTCGGGTTGGGTCACTTTGGGCATTGAGTCACATTTGGGTCAACTCCACTTCGGTTCAGGTACGGGTTGGATCGGGTTAGTTCCAGTTCAGGTAAATGATTTCAAGTCAATTTTCGGGTCGAGTTATGAGGGTCGGGTCAGGAAGTCTTGATTACTGCCAGACAGAGGGAATGCAGAGTAGTTTACTAGAAACTGAGTGCAGGCACAATTCCCTCAAATGCAGCAGGAACTATTTATTGACCTCAAAAGAGCACAAACCCATGAGAGGAATTAAAGTTAACATTAATTTATTCAATGGACAGTATTATTCATAACCAATATTCGAATGAAATTTTTTGCAAAGTTCGCTTCAAGAACCAGAGACGCCCTGCAGTAAATTGGAATGATTGGGAACATTACGATTCACAAACACCTGATCCAAGCTCATCTTACACTTCCTTTCTAAAGAGTTTCAACAACTCCATAACGAGCGGTAGTATTATACAATCTTTACAGCTATACAAAAGACTCACATTTTTCAGAACAGAAGCAGGCATAAGACTACACAGCACAAAAGAAACTTTGAAACTCTGTCAAGAGACTTGTCTAGCTGCAGTTCTTGCCTCCGCATCCGAGGATTGTTATGCCCAACAATAGCATAAGAATTTGAACGAGGGGAGGTGAATAAGTTGGTACCTGTGCTTCCAAGCATCCTTGTGTAAACCAACTCTCCGAGTAATCCAATTGTGGGATTAAGAATTCCAGCCATAGTAGGACTCACATAATTCGACGATGATATTGAGGCATATCGGAACTCTGGGTGTTGTGATTCGAATGGGTTTGATGAAAGATGTTGACTTGAAGGAGAATTTGCTGCAGGTCTTGGAGGTATAACATCATGTTGAGACTTCCTAACCTCATCTTCACTGCGGGAGGGGCCGTGGCAGTAAAGGGGAATCAATGAAGTTTGTGAGATGTTTGCCTTACAGACAGGGCAAGCCTTCTGTTGAGTTGGCTGTGAGGAGGAGCTCTGCACATGGAGCCACTTAAAAATACATGCCCAGCAGTAGAGGTGACCACAGAGTGTGACAACAGGATCATGAGCCAAGTCAAAGCATATATTGCAGTCAAAAGAGCCTTGACTACTTTCAGATTCTGAGGGTGGTGCTAGTGCTACACCAGAATTACAAGTTTTATTTACCATTGCATCTCCGCTCGATTGGCGCTCAGCAGCATATTCTTGGAAATTATGAATCAAGTCCATTCCTAAACAGATAGATGGTAACCTTCAATTAGCTAATGAACAGGAAAAGACGTGTTGAGGCAGAATTTCATGCAAGATCAAGATAGAGGGATTATGATACAACTTTCAATCAAAGTAATGGCTGAACGAACTGACTTAGTGATGTCTAGACTAAGGTTTAGTGATCGAAACCAACATGATGGAAAAACACCATTTACACTGGTATAACAAGAAAGAAACCTTAAAATACCTAAACATGTACATTCCATGATGCATAGACATTCTCGAAGACATGGCCAGATGGCCTAGAATAAGTAGGCAGATGCTAAAAGTTGTCAAGCTTCAAGGTTGCAAAAATTCATCTAGCCCAAGGTAATTTGAGATGTTAACGACAAAGCAGATGCAAAATTTAACAACATGCTGAGCTTGTCCTAGCATAAATATCAAAAGATGAAACACAGTTTATAGTTGTTTTCAGGGATAACAAGCCAACCAGCTGATTAAAATCATTAAAGAAGCATATACTTTAAACATAGATACCGAGGAGACTTCTTATCAAGCATCATATGAACTGCATTCTACTAAGACAGCTCAAATTCTCAAAATATAAAGGCCAAGTGGCTAACAGTTCCGAGTCATTTGGGTAAGTTTTAAATCTAGAGCTCAAGTCCTAACTATAACCCATCAAAAATAATGTTGTATGGTAACTCAACACCATCATGTAATAAACTGGAATTACTCACACTAATAACAGCAAAATAAAGAGAAAATATTGGTTCTTTGATTGGCTAAATCATCTGACTTTTGGTAAATTGCTATTTAAAGAAGAAATAAGAAAGATGGAAGCTTTACTAATAATTGAAAATGGCAAAAGATTTACGAAGATAGCTAATAGCTTTAGGCTATTATTCTCAAACACAACTCTCCATTCTCCAACAATGGCTTGAGGTCATGAACTCATGACTCTCTAAAGTTTCCCTCAATACAAATTTCTGCCTATCTTTGCCTTTTCCCCATTTCCCTATTTATACTAAAGCTAAAGACCGTAACCTTATTACCAAATTACCCCTCCTAAGGCCAGTCTATTACACATCATAAATCATAATGATAAAAGCCAAGCACTGGCAAACTTCAGAAAACTTCTAAATAAAATCCACATGAACCAAAAAAATCAACCTTATTAAGTTGGATAGAGTTGAACAATTTACAGCCCTAGTAAACATTGGTACTTCAATTCAATGCACTGCAAATATCGTATTGACACTTATACTCTATAAATTAGGCCTGTAGAACAGGATCCATAACGAAGTTTTCTGTCTTAGCGCAAAAGTTTTCTGTCTTAGATCTTGAATGAATAATGAAGTTTTACATTGATCCCAAAAAATGTTATATCTCAAATGATAGTACGGGATAGAAAGGATCCTACAGCTAGCAATGTGCCAGTGTCTTGGGAGGTCAAGTTCAACCTTTCTATTTGATATTCAAGCTAAGAATTTAATCAAAAACACTCAATTTAAGTAAAAAAACTTCAGAGAATCAGAAAAGTCTTATTCTCTCATATCACTTGGATAACAGATTACATTGGTTTCCTTTAGGAGGTATTTGGTTCACAGATAAAGGGGGGGGGGGGGGGGGAAACATGAAAATTAGAGGGCAGGTGATGGAATGAAGGACAGGAGGGAGGTAAGGGTTACAAATAAAAATGTGCAATAGGGAAACCTATCCTAAGAACATATTTTCACCTCTTCATAATCCAGAGAAGTATAGAAATACTAATATAACCAGAAAAGAGCATTCATTCCAGCCAAAAACAGCCACACACTAATAGAGCTACAACATTGTGATCACATTGACATTTAATGAAACTAAAATGCCTAATCACACCCGAAAAACTTCTTCAGTCATAGCTAACCATACTGTAACCAAAAATAAAAACATAAGTACAACTGTATGAGCATGCCCCTTCGCTATATTAAATGGTCTCCAAATCATTATAATCCCTTGTTGCATTCTTCTTACCTGCTTCGACAATACCCTTATCAAATTGTTTCTATTCTGTCAAACATTTTCTGAAACATTTTGATACTGATTAAATCAATCAGATATATTAATCACGAGTCACTCTAACGTATTCTTTTAGGAATAAATTGATACATCATACATGAACAAGCCACCAAAATTAATAATTTCAACAGCTGAAAGCAGAATCAATAAAAATTTCATCAAGATATAAAGTGCAATGCTAGATCAAACAAGTTTCTCTCTTGCCTACGGGCAGCGAAATCCGTCTTTTAATTCATTTCCTCCTCCCCACCTCTGAATCCTAGTCAAGCAATTCCCCTCTCAAAGAAAATTTGCATTACAATTTACTTCCTCTAAACCACATTGCATTTTCACCAATGAACGAGAATTTTATACGAAATGCACTTGCCTAATTTCACTCATAAGCTTACTTTAACTTGCAAACAACAAATCACATAGAAAGTTCTCAATTTCTAAAAGGTACAAAACACACTAAAAGGAACATCAAAAGGTGATAATCTCTTCAACTTTGTCAAACCCAGAAATTTCATTTTCCCTAAATCACTGTTTTTGCGTCAATGTTCATGTAATAGAGCTAAGATCAAACATTTTCAAAGGAAATATAAACCCCAATCAAACATAACTTCTGCAATTCACTTAATATATCATCAAGCATTCAATAAATTTTTTTTAAAATGGTATTTACTAATATGCATTCAACAAATTAACAACAATTACAAAAACCCAGATGGGAATACTCCAGAAAATTACTGGGAAATAAAATTCAATAAAAATTTAACGAAAAATGTACCTGTAATAATCTGGCAATTGGGTTTCAACTGGGACAGATGAAAATATCTGATTTTTTTTCCCCAATTATTTAAGGAAAAAGAAGATATCTTAATTTAGATAAATGGGGATTGAGAAAAATGGAGATAGGATGAAAAGATTGGAGAGAGAAAGAGGGAATCTAAAGAGTAATGAGCACCGTTTATGCCGCGTAAACCCACCAGCAAACTCTATAATTAAAGAAGATGCGTGGAAATTTTAGCCCTAATTAAAAATTGGGGCACCAACATTTTTTAATTTTATTTCAAGTACATTCCACCAACTATGTTAGGGTTTATTTGTAATAATGTCGGTTAAATTAATTTTTGTATTTTATCTTAATCTTAGTTTTTGATTGATACAACAAATAGGATTTGTGATGTTATTTTATTCTTGGTTGTTGACTTGTTGCATACTTGTATTAGGAGGGTTGAGAAAGTTTGATTGGTAGGAATTAAGCATGTGTGATCCATATATTTTTAGTTTAAAGTAGTAGACAAAAGTTTCGTGCTTGTTTGATAGAGTGGGATTGGGACAGAGACTTTAGAGCAAATTATAGTGACCTTAGAATGAATTTGAGCTATTTAAACATTATTGCTTATTTTGTCAGCTTATTTTCAGTTTTTTCACTTATTTCGAGTTTAATAAGTTTAGATAAGATAAGTTCAGATAATATAAATTATAATAAGGGATACCCAAATACAAAATATAAATAAAATAAGTTATAATAAGGTATATTAAGTTAAATTCAGATAAGTGAAAATCAAGTAAATAAAACATACCTTAAACGAATTGTATGGTATGATCTTAACATAAAGTCACACTTTAATTCTACATATGCGTAGACCACATCACGATCAATAATTGCAAATTACAAGTTAAAAAATTTGTAGGTGTAACTTCTGTTGGAAGTTCTTGATATAAAAACAAGAGAGAGAAACACAAAGGATAGGAGAGTCCAACACACATGCGTGCGTCGGGTCGGGTATGGGACTATAGGAATGCGATACGCAAGCGTGCGTGGGTGGGTGGGTTGTGGACCCTCTATTTTTTTTTGGAGAAATATTATTTCCTTTCTTTATTGACATAATATTCCTAAGCATTTACGGCCATTGTTTCTTGATTGTAGATGACTGTTGCTCCTTTATTTCGATCTTTTTCCCCCTTTGTGTGCTAATCGTTGCCTTCTGTTTCTCTATAAAAATCAGCCTTCACATCATCAGACTATATACATCATTTTGTATAATTCTCTTTTCTCTAAATACAAAACCTTGGTTATGCTTTTGGGGTCACCGGGAGGTAGCCGGAATCGTCTTTTAGGTTGGTGATTCGCCACAACACGACAATTGTCACTTTGGTTCACACAACATCGAGATAATTAATTACTGTTTGATTGCATATAGAATAACAATCTAAAAGATAGTTTTGCCCTTGCTTCCAAATTTTTGATATGCCTAAGTTAGAACATCTTGATGAAAAGAACTATAAACGTCGGGCTGTTAGAATGTAGGTTTATTTGCAACAAACTGATGTTGAGTATGTGCTTGATGAAATTGTTGAACCTGTTGATAAAGGAAGATGATTGGTCTGAAACTAATGTTAAGTTTGTTAAGGATGATAGACTATGTAAAGACATGTTGTTGCATTATATATATGTCGAAAAATCAATTATATGAGTTTTTTTTTTTTTTTTTTTTATCATGCTAAGGATATTAGGGATGCTTTAAAGAAAAAATATGGAATTGATGATGCTGGTACACTAAGCGTATTGTATTAGTAAATGGTAAAGTTTTCAAGTGGCGTTTTTTTTTTTTTTTTTTTGAAACAAATCAATTCATTAATCAAAAGTTATACGACATCTACAAATGAAATCTAAATCAACAAATACATAAAATCGAATCAAATAAGGGTTTCCTTCATCAAAGCTACGATCATTGAATAGATCCTGCATTGTGGTACATATCTCGCACACATCTCTAGAATATACAGCCTTTTCGAAAAGACGGTCTAACGATTCGTTGTAGCCATCAGGATATTTTCATCTGATTCACTTGAACGCCTTTAAAGATTTGACAACCGTTGCGATCCCGGACAACTCTTTACCAACGAACAGATAATTGGGCAAAATATGATAACCTTTTTAATAAACTAACAACCCAAAAAAAAAAAAAAAAAAAAAAAAAAAAAAAAAAAAACCTAACAAAAACTAATGACTCCTCCATAGGGAGACGGACGAACATCTACACTACTCTTGTAGATTTATTAAAACTAAAGAAAAATAATTAAGGGAAAAAGGGTTGGAAATAGTCTAATTTCCAGCCTAAATGGCCAAAAAAATTTGAAAACCCTTTTGCAAGTGGTGGATGATAAACCTATTATTGATCAGATTCATGCTTATGAGAATGTGTGTATTGATATGGTTGTTGAAGCTCCGTCTATTTGTGATATTACCTTTGTTGTTGTTTTGGTTGAGAAACTTCGTCCCTCCCTCTTGGAAGGATTTTCGTAGCCAATTGATGCACAGAAAGAAAGACCTAACTTTAGAGGAGCTTGTGGGACAACTCAAAATATATTGAGGAGAAAAATCGTATTAGGGACAAAGGCCAATATGTTTTCCCTTCTTCTTTTGCCAAAGCCAATCTTATTGAACCGAAATCCAACAACCAATCCAAAGGCAAAACACAGTTCTCTTAAGCTTGAAGGGAAAGTTTATAAGTTTAAGTTTAGGGGAACTTGTTTTGAATATGGTCTAACGGTTCATAATCTAATGATTACAGGCTCAAGAAGAAAATGGGCAGAGTGTAGCGGATCTCACTGAGGATTCCAACGTTATTATTGCTGTTGTTTTAGAAGCTACCTTGATAGGAAATGATGCTGAGTGGATGGTTGACATTGGAGCAACAAGGAACATTTGCGCCAACGTCAAAGACATGTTCACTACCTATGACAAAGTTGATGGTAAAAATGTCTTCATGGGTAACTCAGCTTCCGCTCCTATCCAAGGCAAAGGGAAGACCGTTCTCACTCTCACTCCTCAAAAATTGCTTACTCTTTATAATGTTTTTCATGTTCTAGAAATGCGCAGGAACTTAAGTTCTGGTAGTTTGCTCATGAAAGCTCAACTGAAGCTCTCTTTTGATTCTAATAGATTAGTTCTTACTCGCAATGGAGATTTGTGGGGAAGGGCTTTTGTAATGGGGGAATTTTTACTCTTGATGTTAAAATTGATGATATGAATGAGAATGCTAAGCTAGTACTTCTTCTTCTTATATTGCTGAGTCTATTGATGAAAGGCATGCAAGGTTGGGTCACGTTAATATTGATTCGATTGAAAGGCTTAAACACTTAAATTTAATTCCACATTTTTCTAATACTAATTTTTCAAAATGTGAAATATGCGTTGAAGCCAAATTTACAAAGTGGCCATTTAAATCAGTTGATAGACAGACTGATGAAGTATTAGAGCATGCAGGGGGTAAAGTATTACATAACTTTTGTTGATGATTGTTCTCGTTTCACCATGGTTTATCTTCTTAGGTCTAAGGATGAAGCAAAGGAAATGTTCCTCAAATATAAGGTTGAGGTAGAAAACCATTGGGCAAGAAGATTAAGAGGCTCATGAGAGATACGGGTGGTGAGTATGACCCTAACACTCTTAAGGCATTTAGTGAGTAAAACGACATTGTACATGAACAACAGCTCCATATGCACCCGAACAAAATGGTGTAGCCGAAAAAAATAGAACTTTACAGAATATGATGAATTCTATGCTTATTAGTTATGGGCTTCTTAATAACAAATGGGGGGAGGTTTTTCTTTCAGCTTGTCATGTTTTGAACATGGTTCCTCACATGAAGCTTGACAAGACTCCATATAAAATATAGAAGGGTCGAGTGTTGGGGCCTTTATGGCTTGATTGTAGCCGACTGTTATGACCTTTATGGCTACAGTTATGCTCCTTAATTTCGGTCGTTTTTCCCCCTTAGTGTGCTAACCGTTGCCTTCTGTTTCTATATAAAAACCAGCCTTCACATCATAAAAAAAATACAACTCAATTTCTATCTTTCTCTCTTATCTAAACACTAAACACTGGTTATGTTTTCTGGACAAGTATTTTGAGTTTCAGTTGGATTTGAAAGTACATATAAACTCCGGCGTCGTGTTTATCCTGGATGCGACCGCTTCACGTCTACTGCATCGAAAGGTAGCACAGAATCGTCTTTTAAGTCGGTGGTTTGCCACAACACGACAATTGTCACTTTGATTCAAGCAACATCGAGATAAGTAACTATTGTTTTATTGCAACGTTATCATGTAGGAACTACAGAAGAAGTAGGCGTTTGTTGGTTTAGCACATGTAGTTGAATTATTAATTTGGACTATTATGTTAGATTGTTAGGTTCAATGTAATGATTTTGGCCTTCTTTTTCTGGTTTTCTTCCCCTTTTACTCTATTGTTTTTCTTTTAATTACTGAAACAATTTATGAATGCCCATAACTTAAAACAAACAAACAAAAAAATTTGTTTAATCTCATAAGCTTTAAACAATGTGCAGTTGCAACAATTCTGTGCGCGTACGCATAATCTAATCTTAAATTCTTAAGTCATAGTTCAATTTTTAATTTTTATTATTTTTTTAAGGAAATTTTGCAAATAACAACCTTTTAAATATTGTTTTTTGCATTTAACCACCTTTAAAAAAAATGTTGCAAAAAACCACCAATTTTAAAAATTTTGTTGCAACTTACCACCAATTCAATGTAACACAATTGATAAATTTGGGTAAAAAAGTGGTAATTTGCAACAAAATTTTTAAAATTGATGGTCTTTTGCAACAATTTTTTTAAAAGGTGGTTATTTGCAAAAAAATAAGATTTAAAAGGTGATTTTTTTGCAAAATTTCCTTTTTTTAAACATAGGACAAATGATTTGTATATTTAATGTTTACCTATAACGCCATGACTTTATTGGCTTCCAACTTCCCATTTCATAATAGCTAATTAATTGGCCCATCAAAAATTTAAATGCGGAACAAATGGCATGACTTTCTTCAAAAAATATGCGGAGTACAGAGTACTTTGGACCATAGTTTGTACATACTTCTTACTAGCTAGACATTTGGCCATAATTTGGAGCCAAATTAAAAGTTATATGTAACGATCATACAATACCAAACCACAAGTCCACACACTTAGCCTTTCTCAAATCTCAATGACCAAAATTACATACACCTGAAGGTCCTGAACTTTCTGCAATACCAGAGAAACAATATACAGCACTAAAAGCAGCCAAATAGAGTCCTACAGAGCTTGAATTCTAATTCAGATATAGACTCGGACGTTGTGCTGTCACAGTTTTTGGAGCCCATATATGAATATATACACAAATTACTCCTGCATAGACTTAATTAGACCAAGTAGTGTGAGATTTGTGATGAACAAATTTCATCATCATCAAGTACAATCTAGAATGAACTATCCAGAGGTTGTAGCACGAAGGTTGGAAAACCTGCAAAACACTGAAATGCCATGGAAAACAAACTGCCTTATCATTATTCTGGATTACAGAATGAATGTATGGAGGATTTGTGAGCAAGCATATGCATGCAAGGCAAGATCACAAATAAGAACAGATACAAATGTATCCACAACTACGAAAAATTTAACTTGATCTTCCAAGGAGCCCAAATACAATAGCATCAACTATACAGGATCGCCAGAAATTTATTGTTTTAGCAAAGCATTACCATATAATACCTAATGAAAAAAGGGAAAAAAGAAGCACTAGAAAAGTTGGAATCCCTCATAGGCATCCACTACATATCATGTTCACAAAAACTTCTCTATGCTGGAGGTTAAAGTGGATTTGGGAACAGCACCAATAATTGCTTATTTCTTCTCGCCATTCTTGAAGATTATAACTGTGGGAATGCTTCGGACTCCATAATCAGATGCGATGGTTGCACTCTCATTAGTGTTAACTTTGAACACCTTAAGCTTACCAGCAAACTCCTTAGATAACTCATCAATTACAGGTTGGACAATTCTGCAAGGCCCACACCATGGAGCCCAAAATTCAACCATGACAGGTAAATTTGACTCCAGGACCAGAGATTTCCATGTTTCTTCAGTTACAGAAGGCACTGCAATATCCATCCAAAAGCAAGTATAATTCAGGGTGATGTTTCCTTTAAGTATATACTAGTAATACTAATATTAAAGTAGAAGGTACATAATTTTACTCAAATACTTACCCATGTAATTCAATAATACTCTCAAACAATTGATGCAAAAATAAAGCAGTCTTTACAAAAGAAAATCCTCAGTATTTTGTACAACAACTAAAGAATGGATAAATGACTTCCCAACAGCTTTTAATCTCCACACCCTCCCCCCCCCCCCCCCCCCCCACAGTTACTTGCTTGACTTGTGAGGAATACTAGGAAATTCGGTACAGCATAGATGGGGGGAAAAGGCAATAAAATATTTAAAAAAAAAAAAAGAATCGATCACTGAGTGGTTGTAAGCAAAGAGTTTTGATTGCAAATAAATTTCCACAGGCAACAGACTATAATCATCAATCCTCACCTAAACTGGTAGCTCTCCCAAAAAAGAGAGGCAAACCTTAAAGGAACGTTTAAAGCAACCCATTAACTCATTAAGTAGCTACAATTTAGTTCCACATCCTCCAGACCACCAGCCTGGTCAAAAACTAAAGGTCGGTAATACATGTTTGTCAAGAATTCTAAAATAATTTAGGAGTAAAGAGCGAACCCTAATAACTGAATCCAGTTTATATAGTTTTTATAACAATAGATTGTGATCAGTTTTAGTTAGGAGTCTTAGGATGCTTTGTTTGAGTGCCCTGAATAAACCTTAGATTGCGAAACAGAGAATTACATATAAGAGCATTTCACCTCCAACAAACCTAACCCATTACGATCACCCAATGAAACCTCTAACAAGTATAAAATAACACCGAGTCAAACCTTTCTCTATACTTTCCTCAACCTTCTTCTGACAACAGCAGGATAATAAATCAAGGGTAAGGAAATAAACATACATAGCCCAACACAAACACCTATATCAAACCTTTAACAGGTAAATAAACACCTAGTCGCTCTGCCTATATTTTGCTCAACCTTCTAGCAACAGCAGAATAATAAATCAAGAGTAAGGTATGCTAAACAGATCAACAGAGCCAGGGGGCAACAAAAGATTACCTAGTAATATTTTCTAATGTATATGTAGTATGATACTAACGTTATTGTCACACTATATGATCAAAGTAATTCTTACATTGACTCAAAAGAATAGGCTACATTTGTTTTGGAGGGCAAAGCTCGTTAGCTTTATTTATATTATATCCCAAAATGTAGTCTAATTTGTAATGTGAAGTTTTCTAGGCTTCCATGAAAAATATTCCAGTCACTCAACTGAATTAATATGAAACAATGAGCTATTAACAGTTTAGTTTCAAAAGATTCAACTACTACGTATAAAAGTCAAAAGTGGCATGTTAATCAATTATCTTGTAAAAATGGGAGTAAAATAGTACCTAGGAATGATACGAATACTATAGCTGGAAATACTTAAAATTATCTATAAATTTCCTACAAGTTTATGTTTTTATAAACTCACTAATATTTAGGGGCCATTTGGTACAGGGTATTCATGAAAGGGAAAGAGATTCAAGAGGGCTGATCACCTCACTAACAACGACCACCAATATCACCACCTAAGTAACGTTGACCACCACTGACCCCTCAAATCACTGCCCGATCCGCAGAAATCCACCTCAGATCGCCGGAAACAATTTTGCCAACCACGAAACCAACCCCAACTTGCCGGTTATTACTCAACCAACCAATAAACCACCTTCAAACCGCAGGTAACCACCCATCCACCCCACAAAAACAACCAAGCTATCAAAAACCGGCTATAAAAATTTAAAAATTTGAATAAAAATTCAAGAAAAATGAAAAAAAAAAAAAAAAAACCTTTGAAACCGTAAATTCACCATTTTCATGGTGGTAAACTTATTTTTCAAAAATATACACTTATAGGAAATTCATAGAATACCCTGTACCAAACAGACCCTGAATTAAACCTTTGAAACTGTAAATTTACCATTTTCATGGTGGTAAACTTTAAGATTTTTCCAAAAAGAGAGAGAGACAGATTGGGCGGTGTGGTGGCAACAGGGGAAGAGTGGCACAGTGACAACAGAAGAGGGAGAGGTGGTGACGAAAGCAGTGAGAAGTAATGGATTATGGCTTGTGGGTGGTTGTATGGTGGTTTTCTGATATTAAGTGGTGGTTGTGGTTGAAAGAATGAATATGATTGTTTAAAACAAACAACTTCCTAAATATAAGGGAATTTTATTGGGAAATTCTCAATGGTAGCCCTCTACTTTTGCTTTTTCCCAATGGTAGCCAATTTTTTTTCGCATTCTCAATGGTAGCCTTCAACTTTTTAAAAAGTTGCAACCGTAACCTTATTAAGTCTAAACCGTTAAATATCCGTTAACTTTAACTATTGTCAACCATTTTCTCTCTCCTAACCATTTTCTCTCTCCTTCCCTTCACTCATCTTCCTTGGCAGCACCTCCAACCCCAAAACCCTCCACCCGCAAACCACTACATCTCCGTCCCTCCTTTCCACCGCAACAACCACCCCCTCTCCATTCCCCTCCACTCAACCGCAACAACCTCCCATAGTCCCAAGAAATTGGCCACCAACAACCCCAAAACCCACCACGAAATTAGCCATCCACCCTACCCACGAAAACACCCCCATGGAACCGCCGCCCAACAAAACCCCACCCAAGAAACCCGCAACTCACAATATTACCACCCAACCCATGAAAATCACCACCCATGTATGCACGAAAACCCCATCCACGAAAAATACTCCCACGAAAATGAGGAACCCTAGAATTTGATTGAAAATAAAAGGGGGAGAATGGAGAAATGAAGAGCACTTCATATTTCAGAGAATTAAACAATTGAGAGTTTGGAGGTTGATGGACATTTACACATTTATCAAATAATAATGGTGATGAAGGTGGAGAGATAAATCTATGGAGTTTGGAGGTTGAAGGAAGAGGAGAAATAAGGAGGATGGAGGTATTTGTGTGTGGGGGTATTTTTAGAATTTTGTTTTTTTTTTTTTCTTTTTTTTTTAAAAAATTATTGGAATAGTTAACTTGTTTAGTATTCCGTAGACCGTAGTTAGTTTTAACGGGAATTTAACAGAAAATCATCATTAAGGTTACAGTTGTAAAAATGTGAAAGTTTAGGGCTACTAAAGAGAATTGAAAAAAAAATTGGCTACCATTGGGAAAAAGCAAAAGTAAAGGGCTACCATTGAGAATTTCCCAATTTTATTCCATTCACCTTGTTTCCCTTTCCCTTAGTTGAACCAAACAACCGCTCATAATAATGAATAACTTTAGAGATTACAAACTTTTTTCATAATATTGGATACCTAAATAAATCATTTTAATTTGGAAAAATGAAAAATATTTATGGAACTTTTGACATAAAGTAAACCATTGCATTGATAAATTGTTATAAAAAAAAAAAAAAAAATTCTTTGTACATAATTATTTATTACATTGAGAATATAGGTAATACTTTGAATTACTTTCTGCCAATTTTCCAGATTTTATGCTACTAAAATGTATTTATGAAGACCCCATAACTCCAGCAGAATCTTCACTTTAGAAAACAATATATTTTTTGGGTTAGGAACACCTCATCCTTGGTACATACTTGTGGGTCAGTACTTGTGGGTCAGTAAAGGTGAAGCTCTTTCATTGACTATTGTTTGTCAAGTCCTACAAGGAAACACACTTCTAATTTATGAAGTCCAAAAAAGTACAGTTTACTTTCCCCAAAAGCATCCATTCAACCATTAACCATGTTCTGGTACAGTGGTATTACATTTTCCTAGTATGAATAAAACATCAAATTCTTTATCTGTTTTCTTTCATTATTATTTTTGAGCAATGTGCATATTCTAAATGATAGCATAATGCCCAACAAAAAGAAAGCTAGTGACATTCTTAAGCATCCAAGTTATTCATACACAACAATTTAAACAGGTCCCCATAGATTTTCCTAGAAAATTGCTGAGTATTAGCACTCCAATAAGCTTATTACTTTTATTATCACGATATATCTACAACATATATCCTGAGCAAAGGTGTAAATAGCCAAAGCAGGTTACTGTTGGCAGGTTGGAGAAGGCGAGCTACTGTTGATTATCTAATAAAAATAAATAAATAAATAAAAACATTTTAGCAATTTAGGTGCCCAAAACTTATGTTTCAAGTACAAAATTTGGAGAAGATGTGGCACATTTATTATTTCAAAAAATCCCAAAGGCTATGTTTTCACTTTTAAGGACATGTTTGAAACGACAAAAGTAAGGGCCGGAAACTGATTCAGGCATTAGATTCTCTTATCCGCTATTTGGTAGGGACACATTGATAACCATTTATGTTAACCGAAGGTAACTGACTCCTCTCAATAGACATTATGCCACCCACAGAAACAATTTATGCTTCGTAACTCTAAACTGAAATCCTCTAAACTGAAAGCCTCCCTCCTATTTCCACCCTTCAAATCTTCGACCCTCTTCTCTTAATCTCCTCATCCTCACCTCACCCTCACCCTCACCCTCACCCTCCATCTCACATCTTTCTTTCTTTCATAGTTGAATTCCAAAAAAAATTAAGGGAAATTCTCACTGGTAATCACGAACTTTTATTTTTTCTCAATGGTAAACCCTAAAACTTTTTATTATCAATGGTAATCATGAATTAATATTACTAAACTAATGGTAACTTAAGTTAAACAATTTGTAAATTCCTTTACCATGGTTTATCAATCGACCTACAAAAAGACATTAATACCCTTATGCATAACCACTTCTTTCTTCTTCCTTTCTCTTTCCTCCTCCCCGCTGCAACTCCCTTCCCAGCCACCACCGTCATTGTTAAACTACTTGTTAAGGTCAGAATCGGAGCGAACTCGGAGTGACGTAGCTTTAGTGTTGTATAACCTATGGCTTGATCATAGCAACCGAGTGAAACACGTGAAACAATTCAACAACAAACCTCAGGACGCTGCCATTCGAACCGCAAAACCCAGAGAATTCAACGGCAAACCCCGACAAATTCGACCTTAAACTAACAAATTTGACCCCAAAATCAACGAATTCGACCACTAATTCGACCCCAAATCAACCTATTCGGCAATTTCGACCCCAGAATCAACATATTCGACCCCAAAAATCAACAGATTCAACCCCAAAATCGACAAATTCAACCCCAAAAATCAATAAAATTGACCCCCAAATCAACAAATTCGACCTCAAAAATCAACAAAATCGTCAAATTCGACCCCCAAAATCAACAAATTTGACCCCAAAATTGCCAAAAGTCCTAGAAATTTTAATCAAAGTAAGGGGAATGAGAGGGAATCGGGGAAGAAGATCAGAGGGAATCGAGGAAGAGGGGAGGGTGGCTGATTTCGGCTAGGGAGGATGGCTGGTTTCGGTAGTGATGAGAGGAGAGAGCGTGTGGGTCGGGAACAGGGGAGAAGGTGCTCGTTTTAGGATTAGGGTGTCGGTGGTGGGGTCTCCGGCGGGGGATGGGGTTGAGAAACCGTTGGCCGGGCGAGCTGAGCGGCGGGGAGGGGCGGTTGCTGAGCTGGTTGCCTGGTAACTGGGGAGGGGTTCAGATTTATTTTGTTTTTTTTTTTGTTGTTTTTTAAATAATTTGAAGGGTATTAATGTAAATTTATTGTTACTTAACCCAAGATTAACCCTAGTTAATCTTTTAATAATATTAAAATATCATTAATGTTACCATTAGTTTAGTAATATTAATTCATGATTACCATTGATAATCAAAAGTTTTAGGGTTTACCATTGAGAAAAAATAAAAGTTCGTGATTACTAATGAGAATTTCCCAAAAAAAAAAAAAAAAAAAAAAAAAAAAAAAAAAAAAAAAAACAAAAGTGATTATAGTTTTCCTCTGGATTTCGGAAGTAAAAAGAGAAATGCCTCTGTTTAAACGTGTGTCGTTTTTTTAGCTCTTCAGTCTTCACTTTTACAGTGCACCTCATTCCCTTTTTTGCTCCATTGAAGCGTTCTCTGAATCCTCCATTGAATGAAATTCTAAGCATTCTCTCCTCCATTAAGCCGTTTCTGAGGTAACATTTTCATTATTCAATGAATATCGTAATTTCACAATCTAGGGTTTATCTTTAATTTAATTGTCTGTATAATTAATTTAGGGTTCTTCTAAGTTGGATTATTGAACTATTAGGTATAATACTGAAAGATATAACCAGCAATTTTATTGCTAGAACTTTTATATGTGCAATTAACCTTGATACTATTAAGCCAGACGAATTTTATGTTATTGGTTTGCTGCTCGTATGCTTTAATTCAAATGCTGAACTGCCAGTTGACATTGTTTCATTCTATAATATTGTAATTTCCGAACTCGTATAATTAAAAGCGTAATTTGTTGTTATAGGTATCATATTGTATTTTCCGGACTCGTATAATCATAAGCAAGATTTGTTGTTGTTATTGTTGGTAGGTTATTGTATCATCAAGAGGAGCATTTGTTGTTGTTGTAGGTACTCATTTTTAGCTGCCCCGAGCGTATCTGTTGAGGGCCAAATTGTTGAGTTGACATGTATACTTAAGGAAATCATGTTCTTTAACTCGATTCAGAGGTTTTACAATCATTATCGGTTTAAATGGTTAACGTGTATGTTTACTTCGTGTTTCCATCAAGTTTGTTCTTCAAAACTTGTGTCACCTCATCAAGTAAATGATGCTGGAATTGGTTGGTCTAATTTCACCCCAGCCTTTACGATCCATTCACATTATTCTCAAATAAATCGCACCAGCTTATTGTGGTATTCTTCAAAGCCGTATAGACCATTTTCAGGAGCTTATAGACAACGGGTTAATAGAAGGCTTAGACTAGCTAGAAAACCCGTGCTTAATGAGGTTCAGTTCAATAAGGCTATATCCCAACTGCCTGCAAGATTTAATGCTGATGATTTGCACGATGCCATTGCCTTGGAAGACGATCCTTTGGTGTGTTTAGAACTTTTTAATTGGGCGTCAAAACAACATAGGTTTAAGCATAGCATGAATACCTACCACATTACTGTCCAGAAGCTTGGGGTTGGCAGGATGATTGAGGAGATGTATGATGTTGTCGATCAGTTCCTTGCCCTTCCTCATTTTGGTTCAGAGGCTCTGTATAATACTATTATTTACTACTACACTCAAGCCAGGAAGCTGAGCAGAGCTATTACTGTGTTCAAACACATGAAGAAGGCCAACAATTCAGATTGCAGGCCGTCTATTAGGACTTACAACCTTTTGTTTGCTGCATTTCTTAGCCGTAGAAGAGATACATACATCAATCACTGGTACATGGGTACTATGGAGTGCCTTTTCAAGCAAATGATAAATGATAAAATTGAGCCCGACATTTTCGCCCTCAATTCAATGATACAAGGATATGTGCTTTCTAATCATGTCAATGAGGCCTTGAGGATATTTCATCAGATGGGTGTTGTTTATACTTGTGTCCCTAATGCACTCACTTATGATTACCTTATCTATGGACTGTGTGCTCAAACCAGGACAAATAACGCCAGGGAGTTAATTTTTCAGATGAAGGAAAAAGGGTTTGTTGCTAGCGCTAACACATACAACTCTCTTGTGAGTTCTTTGGCACTAGGTGATGAGATTGAGGAAGCTCTCAGCTATTTGCGGGAGATGACTGAAAAGTACAAGGCTGATCTCATTACTTATAAGACACTTCTGGATGAGTATTGCCGAAAAGGAAGAGCTGCAGAGGCGTTGAGGTTATTGAAAGAGTTTCAGGAGAAACACATTGTTGATGCACCTACCTACAAAAAGCTGCTACATGTTCTTAAAGAGGACTTTGCACCTTGCAGGAATGGATTCCAATAGTGTATTCCAATAGTGTGAAGAATAGTTTTTAACATCAATTATATAAGTTGTCTAGAGGTCTGCTGGGCTTATTGTTGGGGTTCATACTGTGCTAGAACTATTCCCGGGTTTTGGATTTATGCTTCAGTAGGAGTAGGTGTTGCACTAGCATACTACTCTTATAAGCTTCTTTATTTCGGCAGTTGGTTGTTTTACCTTTACCTTCTACCGTGAACTCCCAACTATTTTGACCTTTACTCGGTCAGTTTCTTGAATGTTAGTACTCTGAAAATGGTTATCTGTTGCTTCTGCAGAGCTTCCATGCCCTCTTATCAGATCACTGAGATATGACTTTACAGCATGTAATATGACAGATTATATGCTGTTTCGGCTTGGCATGACAAACAGGGAGTTGGCTTAGCCCTTCATGTGGTTTCCTACAAATATTTGCATATGAACTGCTTGCTATCTGGCAACAGCCATGAAAAGAAGAAAATCCGAAAATCGGCCAATTTGCTTACTTTGCTAATATAGTTAAGTAGACCTTCCACTACCTTTTTGAAGAGCACTAGAAATGTTCTCTAAGAAGCATCTAAAGACTTAAAGAGGGATCAATTATTCAGCTGTCTAAATGTGTAAAGAGAGCCCAAAGTGATATCAATGTAATACTTTGTATTTTTGAAATATATATACTGTTAACATTTAACAATTCGATTCATTGTATTTTTAAAGGTAGCTTTTAGCTAATGTTTGGTTTGGGATGAGTTGAATTCTTAACAATTACTTGTGTGGTTTTGATTAAAAGGGTGTGCACTCTCTGAACTTTATTAAACAAAAAATTGCCTTCTTTGATGAATTTGCTCATTTAATTAATTGCTCGATCATTTTAGGATGGGCTTTCTTCATCTAAAAATTTATACATTATCTTTTGTTTTCTTTTAAGTTTAGTTGATGCTAGAAAATAGTTAATTTAATTACGATGTAGTATAAACAATCTTTTGTTCCCCCGTACGTTTTGTGAATTGCTAAACCACGTTCGGTATTTACCGGGTAACGCCCGTATTTTAACATGACTTTACAAACATCTCCCCATATAAAATTGACCCTATTCCACTTCCACTTTCACTTTCACTTTCTTTAACCACTCTCTAACTTGTTACCCCACCAACCACCAAACAACCATCACCTACGAACAACCACCATGTCATATTTTTTTTAAAATATTTGTTTTACACCAATTAGCACAAACGGTGAATGAACGAGTTTAAGGAAGCAACGACGCCACTAGAAAGATCGTCGGAGCATAGGGAGTCGATAAGTGCTATGAATTTTTTTATTTTTATTTTTATTTTTTTTCGTAATCATAGAAGGAACACCTGAAATTTTAGAATCACCCTTGGAACATTCTAACATTTTAGGCGTTCAAGGGGGGAAACACCTGAAATTTTAGAATGTTATAGGGGGAAACGCCTGAAATTTTAGAATGTTCGAGGGGGGATTCTAAAATTTCAAGTGTTCCTTCCATGGAACATCCTAAAATTTCAGGCATTCGTCTGGAACGACTGAAATAAAAAAAAAAAATTAAAAACAAATACCTGACGCCAACCCCCTTACCTTTTCGATTGATATCGTCCCTTGTAGCCGGTCGCAATCCTTGGTGGCGACGGAATTATGGTGGCTTTGTTTGGTGGTGACGGAATTGTGGTGGTTTGCTTGGTGGTGATTTGATTGGTGGTGTTTGTGAATGAAATTTTTAAGGTGAAGAGAGAGAAAAGTAAAAGTGAGTGAGAGAGAGAAAATTGAAGAGTTATTTAAGAAAGGGTTACTTAAGGGAGTTCATATAAAAATACGGGCGTTACCCGATAAATACCGGACGCGGTTTAGTACCCCCTTAAATTTTTAGTCAAATAACATCCAAGATTGCTCGTATAAAATCGATGATCATACTTATTATAGTTATACAAGGCTACATAGCCAAATGCACGATCTAAATATGACCAATTTCCTAGTCAAGTAGCACGGGTTCATTCTAGTAAATTTAAATTAAGAGCTCCTCCCTCACTGTTCTTATCAAGTGAACTGTTTGAGCACATTTCTTCTCTGCAAAGGTATATATTTTTCTGTCCTTAATTTCCAATTATCTGCAAATTTAAATAATCTGCTTTAAATAATCAAAGTAGTATTTTTTTTTGACAAGATCAAAGTAGAGTTCTTAAATCATGATTAGTGGATAATAAGCAATACAAAACAACGTTTTATGTGCACATGCAACGCTCGATTAGTGGGATAAATAAAGCTACTTGAATGAGGGTAACATCATAGATTATGATTGTAGTTTGAAAAAGATGGTGAAAAGATTGTGATTATGAAATGGGGTTTTCCGGGTGCAATTTGCTTTGGTTGGTTAAAATGTAAATAATGAGCATTGTAGATTTGTAGGGGACGCCTAGAAGGTGTTTGTTAAAATGCCTGAATGACTTTCTATGGGTTAAAGTATAATGAACTTGGTTTAATTTTTAGTCTGCCTTTCGCTTTTATCGCGTGGGGATGGTTAGTCTTTTGGGTATGACAAATTAGGGAGAAGAGAATATAATGACTTTATTATTATTATTATCAATGGGTAGAGTATTTATACAAAACCTAAGAACATAAGATAGGAAACAATCTCTTAAAATATATACTTTAATAATATCTTATAACCTAAATATATTATTCTCCTAATAAGATCAATACAGAAAATATATCACACATATATTTTCCGATATTATCTCTAACACCCTCCCGCAATCGTAACGACAAAAACACGAATGTTACGATTGGAAATACTTCAAATTGTTGAAGCCGAGATGCACACTGTTGTGATGTCGCCTTCAATTTTTTTTTTCTTCTTTTTCAACGATGAGAACGTTCATCTTTTCGAACTCATCAGTCATCAATCAATCAATCAAACAGGAACGTCATTCTTTTCGAACCTGCAAATATAATAATTTTGGTTTTTCCAGAGCAAAACCGAGCTCCAATCAAATATTGGTTTGTCAGAGTAAACCACACTCAAATTTCTTATTGGTTTTTCAGAGTAAACCACACTCATATCCAAAGGAGCAAAATCATGCTCGAATCAAGTCACAAACCTTGTCTCACGGCACAAGGAGAACCAAATATATCTTGTCTCACGACACAAGAAGCATAACGCTATTTAATGTCTTCATCTCCAAAGATGTGTTATAGTGGAGGAAGTCCACTCACATACTCCCACACAAAAAAAATTCTCCCAAAAAAAAAAAAAAAAAATTCAAGCAAAATTTTGAATCCCACCGGGAAAAATTTTTGTGAGCGGTCCTAAAATTTAACCTGCTCTTGATACCATGACAAATTAGGGAGAAGAGAATATAATGACTTTATTATTATTATTATCAATGGGTAGAGTATTTATACAAAACCTAAGAACATAAGATAGGAAACAATCTCTTAAAATATATACTTTAATAATATCTTATAACCTAAATATATTATTCTCCTAATAAGATCAATACAGAAAATATATCACACATATATTTTCCGATATTATCTCTAACAGGGTATAAGCACATGGGTTCCTTTTTCTAGAGCTATGAGTAACCTGGTCTTAACTTTCAATTATGAGAAGATTAATTAAGAACTTTATTTGAAGTTTGTAGAAGTGGATTTGTAGAGTAGGCATATGATAAAGGGAAGTTTATTTAGAGGCATAAGTGGTTAACTTGGAATACTACAATATCAGATGAGTCGAGGAGAGGGTCTTGCTTGGTAAACTTCTTTCAACAAACTAGCCTTTTGTCCCGTGCAATGCACGGGTTATTTATATGTATACAATATTAATTTTTATTTTATAACATATTTTTATTGGAAAATAAATAGTTTATAAAAGAGACAAATTAAAGGGGTGAAAATTAAATGTAATTGTAGAAGATATTAAGTTGAGGGAAAG
Organism: Chenopodium album; assembly: GCF_948465745.1. Taxonomy (NCBI): domain Eukaryota; kingdom Viridiplantae; phylum Streptophyta; class Magnoliopsida; order Caryophyllales; family Amaranthaceae; genus Chenopodium; species Chenopodium album. The sequence goes on from NC_137837.1 coordinate 71,820,792, forward strand.
TGAACCAAACAACATTCATACATGTATTGAATTAAAGCTAGTTTTTTTAAAAAAAAATATGAGAAAGGGGATTAATTAAATAAAATGTTAATGAGGTGACATATGGCATTGCATTGGTGAAAAATAAAGTGTACATGTGGCATGATGGGGGCATGATGGTTTGTGTTTTTAAATATTAGGTATAGATATCTCGGTGAAGCAGTGTAATATACGCATCATCTTTGATTCCAATTAAGCCTATTTACAAATCATTAAGAAAATTATGGAAGGGGGTTACCTAGACCAAGGCACGACTTTAGGAATAAAAGCTTTTGTAGTTATGTAGTAATATAAAAGGGTTACTAAGACTAACACTTTGTTTGGATAAGAAGAAATGGAAGGAAAAGAAGAGAAGAGAAATGGAGGGGGACAAAATCTCTTGTTTGGGTAAAAGATTGGGGGAAGGAAGGGGAAGGAGAGGGAGGGATCCATTTTCCCTCTCTCTTTAATAACCACAATCTCTCCAAAATTGGAGAGATTTGGAGGGAAAATGGAGCTCACCTCCCCCTCCCTTTCTTTTCCCTTCCCTTCCTCCATTTTCCCTCCCCTTCTTTTCCTTCCTTCTTTGCTATCCAAACAAAGCGTATGTTTGGATAACAAAAAATGGAAGGAAAGGAAGGGAAGGGAAAGGGAGGGAGACAAAGTTCCTTGTTTGGATAATATGTTGGGGGAAGGAAGGGAAGGGGGAGGGAGAGATCCATTTTCCCTCCTCCTTTAATAAAGACCATCCCTTCAAAATTGGAGAGATTTGGAGGGAAAATGGAGCTCATCATTTCCTCACTTTCCCTTCCTTCCCCTTCCTCCTATTTCCCTCCCTTCCATTTCCCTTCTAATTTCTTATCCAAACATAGCATAAATGACCATCTAGTATCAATGGTTTTTGCGTGTGTTTGATGAAGAATGTGCATGTAATTCATGTCCTGAAGGATGTAACTTTTCCCTGAGACAACTGTTCAACAACATACTTTGAAATTAAATTTGCAAAAAAACTGAAAAGAATTTGAATGCTAGAATTAGGTGGTTTTATGCACGGAAAAGAAAATACTCCTTTTTATATCATATATATCTTGCTTACGTTGGCCCATGGATGTGATGCTTCTTTTGTCCTTAGTCTCCTTACCTCTATACCTTTGCTTCTTTCTGTTTGGCAGGTAATGGAACTAGGTGCAACAAACATTGATCACAATCAGCAAGACGAGTATGTATTGCTGAATCTTGACGCTGTTTGTGGCCAACTCGACATTTCTCCAAATGAGCCATACATTCTATCTGTATGTTATTTCTCGTGTGGACAGTTATTACGTGTCTCAAATTTATTGTCTTGCTTCCGGATGACATTGATTTTAATAGATATCCTCTCAGTAAAATAGTGAAAGAAAATTGGGTAAAATGCTAGTACAATGGAATAGTAAATACTTTTTCCAATTCATATTTGAAAGTGAGCTAATTTGGTGATTTCTGTGCTCTTCAGTTCATTTTTAAGGCAATAAACATGCTTATTTTGTTGTTCATTTCATATTAGCTACATAGCCTACATGTAGATTTTTTCAATTAGAATTGTCCATGTTTTGCTCTTTTCTTTACCCTTATCATCATGATTAGTGTAGCTCATTGCCATGTCAGTTTCTAAGAGGCCTTGCCAATACTCATCTACCATGCACATTAGATACTATAAAAATGAATCAAATTTAAGTACTCAATTTGGTTAATTTTCTCGATAGCACTCTCTTATATTATTCACCTCTAGAATTAATATAATCATCACTGTAAAAAAAGCGTAAGTTTCTCCTATCAGAAATAATTTAGAGGTTATGAAACGGTTTCACAAAATATCTTCCCTTGATTTTATACAGTGATTTAATCAGAATTATGGATACTATAATTCTATCTGCAATACATGATCCATATAAACATGATGTTTATCCTGCTGTAACATGATATTTGACATGGTAATTGGACCTTTTGCTATTGCATTTGGGACAAGTTGGTTAGTAGTAATCACTTGGGAAACTATGTGAAAGGTATTGATTAGTAACTCCATTTCTTCTTATGACCTTGAACCTGACAAGTATAAAATTATATTGCAGGGTTTGGATACAGCCAACCCCATCTTGACCATTGGGGACAAACTGAAGCTGGTGAGCTAATGGCCTTTTGTTCGTTGTAACATTATATATTCTTATTTGTCTTGTTTTATCTGAAATTATCTAAGAATTTTCAACTTTATTATAAGAGAAGATTCTGACAGAAAGATTTCTATGATGAGTCCAAGTTGGATAAAAGCCCTTATTCTGATTTTTAACAATTTCAGCAGGATTTCTAGAAGTCTGACTTATTTTTGGTCTTCCAAGATTGTATCATACCTCTAATTTTTTTGTAGATAAATCTAATTCTAGGGGGTGGGTGGGGGGGGGGGGGGGGGGGGGGGGTTAGGTTATTGTACTAATTCTGCCAAGTGGATAAACGTAAGTTTGTAAATGTTTCTTTGACTGATAACATGGGGAAGGGGGTGGGGGGTTAAGGTTGTTCACACTCTTCAAATATATCTGCCAACTGTCCTAAAGACAAAAGTGATTGGTGCTTGGAACCAAAGACTAGAAACCAAGTTGAAACAATTTATTTTTGAATATATGTGGAGCACTGGAGTAGTGATCTGGAGTGCAAACTCGTTTAGGATGTAACTAGCTCAACAATTGATGTAGGTTTTTGTAGGAGGCGAGATCTGGGCAATTAATGTGTTTTAAAGAGGATTCAAGAAGTTTTTTAATGCTCCTGAAGCTCCTACTAAATTGGAGCATAATTGTCGTTGTGATAAGATATTGGGGCATTAGCTATTGAGAGTGACTAAGTAATGGTATAAGACATTAAGACTGGATGCTTTCTATGTCTGAGCTCGACCTATAGCAAGACTTGTATTAAAGGCATTACAATCTTGCTCTTTTAACGAGGAATTCTGCTCTTATACTGTCATCTTGTCTGCAGATAGGAGAATATGAAGAAACTATTGGAACATGCTTAATCTTTTCAGAGAAGGGTATGTGGTTTTCTCTTTTCTATTAAATCTTAAAGATTAAGCTAAATTGTGTTTGTTAGGCTTGCTGATAATTTTTTAAGATAGAAGGTCAGAAGTGGCAATTAGGTTGTTTGGATTAGGATAATTTTGCTTGGTAATGAGTCATTCAACTTGGTTCCACGTCCATGGTCTATTGTTATTCACCATAATAAGATAGATTGATAAATGTTAAAAGAAGTAAAATATCATGCTAGTTGGGGTCAAAATCATGTAACCTATAGACTTATACTGGTCAAATGCTCAGAAGTATAGGCCAGTGGATGTATGGAGTGAATAGCACGAGTGCTTCTGGATAAGTATATAACTCAAGCAATTGTTGTCATGAAAGTAGAAGATCCATTTTTTTGTAGGCAGTTTCATTTTCAATCAATTACACGTGATTTAATTTCGAATTATCACAATTCACCTGTAAATTTCTGTTGTTGTTGGCAGAAAGGGCGCCTTTAATTCATGAAGAAACAGGATCCTCGGATGCTAACCTTTTCAAGGGAACATGTATAGTCGACCCAAATCAAGGTCAATCCAAGAATATCAAGCCTGTAACATCGCTCCATAAAATTCTGAAATTCAGATTACTATCAGAAGCTGATGGGCAAAATTTAGCGGACAATTCTAATAATCTTATAGGGCAGGAAGGGAATCAGAATTGTGAGAGATAGGAAAGAACTTTTTGGCTCGTCATTAGGCAGGAGATTAACCATTCAATTAATTTGTTCTGAAAAGATCCCCTGGCTTGTAATTTTTTTTCCCCTCCCTTTAGTAAGTAAGATAGGTCACAAGCAAACTGGCCTTTAACAGGCATTCAATGGTGGCATTTAACAGATAAAAGCAAGATTTTATCTGGTATATATGCATCAACTGAAACATGTATGTGCCTGTTTTAACTGAATATCTATCTGTGACATACTACTACATAATATAGTTGGTTATTGGGTAGGGTAGCCTAATGATAATAAGGTCAGGACCAAACTTAAAGGGCTTTTAATGGACAAGGCCTTTAATGAACAGGGCTAACATGTTTTTAATTTAATAGACAAACAAAATAGATAATGTAAAAATAATTACATAGATAAATTTGTATTTATGTATTTATTTATTTATTTATTTTTTTGAAAAATGTATTTATATATACTTAATAATTGCTTGGTTCAATATTTATTTTAACTGATATTTTGTTGGCCCGTCCATTATCAACCCGCTATTGACCCACGACCCATATTTGCCCGACCTGATCTTGACCCTATAAAATGTGACCCTCTTTGACCCACCCCACCCAATAATCAGGTCTACTACATAATCTTCCCCTTGCTACCATAATTTTATGCTCACAAGTATTTTTTTCATCTTGCAAAAGCATTGGTAATGTCAATTCTAGCATCGCTCTGGTGTTGCATATGCTAAACTTCAGTTAACAGAACCATTTCAGAACTCTAAACCACTTATTCACAAACAAGATTAAAAAATAATAATAATAATAACAATAAATTCAGCCGAGGAATTTTACAAATAATCTCAAACTTATATGAAGCTTCAAATTTTCAGAGAAAGAAAACACAGTGTGGTGAAGCCTCAATAGAAAGTTATCCTGAGTGAAATTCGTTCAAATCGAAGAATTTACAACACCTTATAAGACAATCAGGTCCTATATTCCAAATACAACCCCAAGACTTCCTGCCCTAGCCTTTAGAGTAATATAACACTCGTAATAATTACAAAATCATAACACAGAAACAAAGCCAAGCAAGAAATCAATGATTGAAAGATCTGTTCATCCACCACTTTGTCAAATGCAGCCATGCCAGAACACTGGACAAATGGACGAGATCCTTTCATTCCAGTGACAGGTGGCAACCAGAAAAAAGCCATCAATAGAAGGATCTCTCAAAGTTTGTCTTTCAGGTACTTCAAAATACCTTTAGTTCCCCGATCTAAAATCGCCCTCCTAATGCTGCAGGGAAGCACCGGCAAGTTAGAAGATAATCGTGTCATTGTTAATTAAACAAAAATTCTCCAGGGTCTTAATTGCAAGAGCTCTCACTGACAACGGGTAAAGACGTGAAAATGACCATAAAAGCAAACACAATATTTCAATTTGGAACAAAAAGCTGAAGTGTTAAGAGAATTCTCTAAAGAAGCAAAATCAATGGTACACTAATCAATGGGAGGGGAGAAGTCCTGTGAATTCTAAATGCATCTGCAAACCAGACACAATGATGAAGTTGCAATGTAAAGAAAAGGAGTTATGCAAGAAACTCAGATTATATGTTGGAGTAATTGTTGCAAACCTGATCTAGTACCACCAAATCAATGTTAAGATTGTTAACCAATACAAAAATTAAATTGTACTATTTATATTTTTCACGACCCCCAAACTCCCCTGTTTTAGAAATTTGTTGTGCAAGGAATATCTACATTAGCTTGCTTGACACAACAAGGCTTAATATGTCTCCACTACGATGGCCAGATCCACAAATTCTTATCACGCTCAGATATGAGAATCGGATAATTTAAAGCATACCAGGGAAGCAGAGTGGATAAAACAAGGAGTATTTCAAATTCTTTGCATGTATAAAGAAGACACTGTAGGTAAACTACATTGACGCTAAGTGTGAATAGTGAAGACCAGCAGAAATTGCTGAAGATTTTCTGGATTTTAAACAGACAGCCTATGCAGATAGATAACTGCTTAAACTAGACACAATTAACCACAAAGTTCTATGGGTTGGATTCAGATATTTCAGTATCCCAAAGCACTCCATTATTGCTTGAATAGCACAGATTTATGGACAAAAAAATAGTTTATGCAGTCAAACTCGGTCAACCATGAAACTTACTGTGTGTCTGTGTCATAGGATGACAGCAGTTGATCTGCCAAGAACTCTTATTGAAACCAACAATAATGATAATTCTTCAGAAAAAATTTCAACACGGTAGCAATCCAGGGAAACTGGTAGTTTTCAAGATCCTTAAGACCCAATGATTTTGCTATTTTAGTTTTGTCGGTCCAGGCACTGTAATACTGAAAGGCTTCCCTGGTGAAAGCCCAAAAGTATTTAGGTGGTGATTAAGTTGATTGGACTGAATGACATGAAACCCCTTCTTAAATCTCAACTTGCCCCTCATGTTTTCTCACATGTCATTTTCAGAAGTGTCAATGGGCTTGTTTGGTAAGGACATTTTGCCATCTGTAATGGTTTTTTCCTAATTTTTTTCATGTGGTTCAACAAACAAAAAACATGCTTGGTAACACGAATTATATACTCAAAATTAAATATAGTATTAATAACAATAATATATCATTATTAAAGTGTTGTCATAGTTATTAGTATATATGTTATCATCATAAATATTAATATTAATAATAATATTTCTTGTACTCCGAAGTAATGATAATTGTAGTATCATTAATAATAGGGAGTAGTATCATTATTAATCATCAATATTAAATTAAATTGATGATATTCCATAATACTTGGGCCATGCCTGGACTATAAAATAAATATATAATAGAAGGGGAGGAAAGTTAAGGGAGTAAAAGAATCTAATTTTTTGAATTAACTGGATTAGGATACAATTATAATGGGGTAATATGTTTCTCTCCTATTTTCAATTCTCAATGACCCAGGCATTACCCATATAATAATGCCAAACTTGCCCTTCACAACTAGCAACTTTGGTCTTTACCCATGAAATAATGCCAAACTTGAAGAAAGGAAAATACTGTCCCTTTAATTGAACCTCTAGGAAAATTTACACCAAAAAAATTTCCTACTTAATTATTTAGGGAAATTCTCATTGGTAGCCATTTACTTTTGCTTATTTCCAATGGTAGCCGCTTTGTATATGAACTAGCCTTCTACCCCGTGCAATGCACGAGTTGTTCACGAAAATTGCATTGAGAGATAAATGAGGAAATACTGAGTACCAACAAATAATTATGACTGTGATATGTAACTGAAAACATAATTAAACTATTGAAGAAGAAAAAAATTTGGGACTTTAATTCAAAATGAGGCTTAATAGAAAGAAGGTGAAGGGACTTAATAAATTAAAGAGAGAAAACAAAAAGAATGAATTGAAGAGGGGAAATGAAGATGAAGTGTTTAATGAAAGTGTTAAGAAAAATAGTGTAATAAAAAATTAAAAATGTAAGATGACATGTGGCACATCGGGTTAAAAAAAAATAGAGAAGTGTAATAGAATGATGACATATGTTTTTTTGGTTTGAGTTTTTAAATACTAAGTATAGATTATCTTTGGTAGCCCTCAACTTTTAAAATGTTACTTCCGTAACCTCATATGGTTAAAAACGTTAAAATAAAAGTTTACTTTGATTTAGAGTAAGTTTAATTGTTAATTAATCTTTAAAATTAATAATTTTAAAAAAAATCTTTTTCATCTTTCCCCCACCTCCACCCCCGTACTGTTCCCCTTTCTCTCCTCTCTTTGCTAATCAAAGTTATCAGAATCGGGATTCTACTTTGAATCGGTGAGTGGGGTAGAATTGAATCGGTAAAATCGAATCGTAGAATCGTACGATTCTACCAAATTGTAAAATTGGGCTTCAAAATGTAACAAATGACTATATACATAATTTTAGAGCAATGAGAATGATAATAATATGTATTGTTAATAACATAATATCGACAATACAAACATAAAATAGTTTTTGAAGTAATTCCGCATGCGCATAACTCAAACAGTACACTATAAACTATAAAATCCTATTATTGGTACACATTTTTAACCATGAGAGTACACGACAATTGTGGTTAAATTATGAAAAAATAACGTTGTTGACTCGTAAAATTGTTTCCCCTAGACCCATGCATAATAAAAAAATCCATTAATAATAGAAAACTAAGTGTCAAGTTAGTTCATTTAACGAGATAGCTAAAGAATGACAACTACAACAAACTCATTTATAAAAGTGCTTTTTATATGCCCAAAGTTGAGTGAATAAGACTCGTGAATACATTCTTATGCCCACAAAATTTATTTGGTTGGATGGAATCTTAAAAGTTATTTAAATTGATGTTTTATAAGCTTTATTATGATTTAGATTTAATAATATATGTTATTGACTAAAGTTAGGTTCGACTATGACACCCTTACACTCTTTAGTCTATAACATAAAATATATAAATGATATGGGTACGAAACCAATTCTATTAGAAAGTAGACTTCAAGAGCTTTCCAATGATATATTATAAGCCTAATTTCGACTTCGGAATCAAAAGTTATGGGTATTGAAAAATCAGGTTTTTTGCAGGAGTGGAATCGGTATAGAATCGTAGAATCGGTACCGATTCCACCGATTCTAACTGATTCTACCGATTCTATGAGTGATTTCACCGCACAACGATTCTACCAACGATTTACATCGTTTAGGTGGATTAGGATCGTAGAATCGTACGATTCTACGATCCAAATCGCGATTTTAATAACATTGTTGCTAATTAATTATTTTTCTTAGAATTCTCCCCCAAATTGTTTGATGAAGGTAGATCTAAGCCTCTTTATACCTTACTTTGATTCTCTGAGTTCTCCATCGAAACGACTTTTGAGCTTTCTGTCTTCCATTGAAATAGTTTGTGAGGTAAGATGGTTTTTGTAATCATCAAATAACAATTTCTCTTTGAAGCGTAATCCATGTTCTCCTGGTGGTTCGATTGTGGTGAGGGCATGGTGCTGATATTTGATTCGATTTTACTGGGTAGGATTGATTGGGCTATAATTGGAGCTTGCGGGGCTGCTCAGTAGTGCAGCGGTTTGGTGCTGCGGATTGGTGCGACGGTGGTTGGTTGTTCGACAGCTACTATGTGACGGTTGTGGGGAGTTGCCCGGTTGCTGGCTGGTGTTGCGGGTTTGGTGCGTGAGGGAGCAGAGGAGGCAGCATGAGCAGTAGTGTGGAGGGACGGCTGGGGCTGGGTGTCGGGAATTGGGCGCCGGCGGGAAAGGGTGGGCCGGTGCCGGCAGCGGAGGGGGAGAGGAGAGGGGGTGGCTAGACTGGTTGGGGGAGGGGTTTTTTTTAATCAAATTATAATATAATTAACCTTAGTTAATTTTTTTTTAATTTTTATAAAACTAACCTCAGTTAAACAGCCAATTAACGGTTTTTAACCATATAAGGTTACGGACGTAACATTTTAAAAGTTGAAGGCTATCAAAGATAATTCATATACAAAGTGGCTACCAATGAAAATAAGCAAAAGTTGATGGCTACCAATGAGAATTTCCCAATTATTTAAGAATCCAAGCATATGCTCTAATAATGACAGTGGTGCAGTAGTAGTAATAGTTTTTAAACCTTCCTTAGATCTCCTATATTATGTTTTAGGCTTTTATACATTAATATTTGGGAAATTAGTCCTGCACTCTTACATTCAATAAATATAAACTAGTCCTTACGAAATTATTTTACACAATTACAACTAAAAACCAACAACTAATTTTACCAAACATCTTTGTAAACAACTAATAAAAAAATGTCAATATAAACAACTAGTCAAACCAACCATGTGAAACAACCAACAACCAACAATTGATTGTCAAATAAGGCCTATAAGCTTTAAACTTCATTTATTAAGAGTCAGTCTAAAAGTTTGTATGGCTTTATTTGGCAATCAGCTGTTGGTTATTGGCTGATTCACTTGGCTTGTTTAACCATTGCAATTTGAGTTAGCTATCACAAAAATGTTTGGTAAAATTAGTTGTTGGTTATTAGTTGTTTATGTGCAAAATAATAAAATTTCCAAATAGCTTTATTTCATTTTGGAGCAATTTACTAAACATACTTTTGGCTTACACTTTTGGCTATTTGACCTTGTGAAAAAGTCAAAAGTAAGCCGAAAGTCAACCAAAATACTCATTACGGAACAAGACATAAATTTAATGGTGTTGACTGTTGAGGATACCTTGATTTACAATATTATATTTACTCATCAGCAGCACGTGAAAACATATATGCTAGTCAAAGATCAATATGCCATTTGAAAATGCATCAGATTGAAAAGCTACATCAGATTGAAAATACACTTGCGGGTTTGTAGCTCCATCAAGATAAAACTTTCAACAAAAGAGCATGAGGATCTGAACATTACTATAAGACACTAAGGTCCCTTTCAAGGCACCTACCAACTATTGAGAAACCAAAAGATGCCATGCCATGATTGGGCAAGCTGCAAGAAACAGAAGACCCTGTTGTCTGATGTTTCTAAATCTCTAATATAGCTCAATCTAAAGCAGTGTTGATCCTTTGAGGCTCTTTCTTTACAGTGCTCGAGGGAACTCTTCCCCGAGTGTTAAATTGGCAGTAAGGCAATCTTGGCTCCTCAATCAACACATCTAAATCCAAGATCAATACAATCAACTGGCAGCTATCCTATGACTTATTCACGACAACTTGAAGACAGAGGTAAGGGTATAAGACTCACAAAAGTCAACACTGAATTTCTGGCTATGTAATTGTCGTACTTTGACCCAAAAATGGGAGTTGAAACTAGGATACTAGGAGTGTTACTTGCTTAAAGATGTCAATTGTAAACAAGCTCTTATACATTCCAAAGTCTTCAAAGTTCCATAACAAACCATTTCTTACAGATTGAAAGACTTTGGGATGGTTACTCTATGTATTCTGTCTTGGGCAATAGGTAGTAAAATCGACTCAAGAATACAAGTAAAAATTATTACTATCTTCCTTAAGCCTGGAGAACTTCAGATGGGTAATCATGGTTGTAAAACTTCAGATCTCATCGTGAGATCATGAAAATTATCATATGAATCAGAATTCAGAATACATCTTTCGGTCAGCATCAGAACTACATGAATAAACAATGGTCTTCAACTAACTGAGGTAACAATCTTTTACTGATAATATGTAAGAGCCTAAAACAATCTGGTGATCTAGGTGCCTTTTATTTAAAACATTCCTATATCACATCAATGACTATTTGATAATTTCTTTTAATATTTTAATTGGTTAAAGTGGCCTTGCCCCAAAAATCCCTGAATCACATATCTTGGTAAAAATCTAGTCTAGTTTAGCAAGACCAGTGACGCCACAACACTTGTAAACACTAGAGAAATGTACTACCCTTAGAGTTAACCTGCAAAGTATGTGAAATGGGCAACAATGTGCCACAGTTACAGCAAGGAACAATCGATCCAAATTACAGAAATATTAACCTGTATGATTCCTCAGCTTGCTATATGTTTGCGTAAATCAACATGATTAAAACAAAAAAATAGAAGCCAAAGTGTCAGATGAAGAATATGCTGCATACCTTCTCAAAGGATTTCCATCAAGTCTGAGGACTTGTAAGCTAGGTTCAAGCAATCCCTGCTCAAAAATTAAATGATAGAAGATTATATTAGAAATTAAAGTAGGGTAATGCCTTTTATATTGTCAGATGTATAGGTTTTTTTTTGGGTAAGGAGAAATAATCATTAGTAAGGATTAAGACAAAAACAAAGATCATAAACCAACTTGAGTCCACTAAAGGCTTATTAAAAATAAATCTTATTGCTCAAAAGCACTCCTCTATCCCACCCAGGACTCCGTAATAATATATCCCCCAAAAAATTATTGGTTAACTAATCCCACTTTGTCCATTCACAATTTAACACTTCACCATCAAAGATTGCAGTTGGACAAAAAAGGAGGACAAAAAAGTTGGACAACAGTACATTTATAAACTGCGCATGTATTTCCTCAAGATTCGAGACCCCTTACTAGGATACTATGATTCAAGCAGTCCATCTTTACATCGATAATCAATATGCTTGGCATTTTGGACATATTATTTCAAAGAAGAAAAGAAGAGCCATTAACTATTATACTTAATTGTGATAGATTTAGAATCCACAATCAGTGGTGATGTACAATACAGGGAACATGACAAACAGTGTAATCCAATACTCGTACAAGGAATTTTGAAGCACCACAAATTCTGAAATTAGTCCTGTGCTTAGGGTAACCCAAATTAACCATATGACGTATAGAACTAACACCATTTATAGAAAACCCTCCCTTAGTCATTTTTATCTCTAATCTCTATGATTCCACCCTCTTTATCTTTTTCTTCCTCCCTGGCTTGTGACAGCTTAAAAATGGTCACCATAGAAATACCAGCACTCGTTCAAATATTCTCACTACTTTTGATTCTCAAACAAGTGTACACCATCGTAGATCCAACTCCTTTCCTCATCAAGTTTCTTTTCTCTCTAAACCATTCATCCAATTAACCAAAGATGCTTGGTCTACAAGAAGTTTTAACTAGTCTTCTTTTCATAACAAGCTCTTTTAAGCTCAGTAAATAGCAAGAAAAATCCTTTTCAAATCCCCAACCAATATTGAGGTGTAACCTTTGACTTTGTCTTACATTAAAATCACTTTCTTTTTATTTGGGGCTTTCTTTTCAGACATCCTTCACTCACCACAATATTATAAAAATCGATCATTATAGCCACCTTAAAATGCCACTTTAAAAAATGCAGCAAAATGAAACAGAATAATATCTGCACATTTTCAAAATTATGCCCTTGCTGTGCAGTTCAACCCACACAATTATTCCAGCCAAAAAGCATTAAACCACCATTACCCCTAGAAGTCCAGCAATTGACGACCCATATCTTCTCATTAGATATCGTTAAAAATAATGGCAATTATAGAGCTTCAAAGTTCAAAACTAAATTAGAGGAAGAGTTTTGTATGAATGTGGGCAACTCAAAGATGTCACCATGAGATAAGGCTGATTAAAATGAGAGAAGGAATAATGAGAGAAAGAAGGGAGCCGACGGAAGACCAAAAGTTTGATGGTTACAAAGGAGAGAGGTTTTGAGAAGAAAATGGGTTGGATTCAAGAAAGCAAGAAAGGCAGGAGGCAAGAGACAAGATGATAAAATAAAGAAGGGACATACGATCAGGTCGTTCTTTTTGTTTGTTACAACATTGTACAGATATGTGTGATTTTCTTACGTGATATCACGTGTCCCCTCCTCCCCTTGTATTACCATTTATTTTTTTCTTTTTTCCAACAACTGCCATGCAATTTTTTTTTCTTCCTTGTACTTCTATTACAGTACTTTTTAAACTTTTGTGCCTTTCAGTTCCTATTTTATTAGGTTTGAACTCTCTAATTTAGACAAGCTTAAACTTATCATCTTCCATTATTTTACAAATGACAAATTTTTGTTTCGCAATGTAATATTTTTTATTCTCTGTTATCTAAAAAAAATGCATTAACCCTTTTATTAAGGGTGGCACCCTTGTTTTAACTTTCATTGAACGCTTAATTCCACTATCTCCCCTTATCTTTCAAATCGTTGTTATCTATATGTGTATATAAGATATGCTTCAAAACCTCTTTTTCAATGGGAAAAAAATATACGAGTAATTCCTAAAATTATATGAGAAGAAAGCAATTAATAAGTGTTTTAACAAATTTTAATAAAAATATATTATATACTTAAATAATACTTCCTCCGTTCCACAAATATTGCAACAATTACCATTTTAGGAATTTCACAAATATTGCAACATTTCCTTATTTGCACATGTTTTCTCTCGTTCTCTCCTAATCACATGGGTCAATATCTTTATTCCTCTCTATATATCTCCTCTTCTTAAAATTTGTGTCCCCTCCACATGTTGCGATATTAGGGGAATAGCAGAAGTAAACAAAATTAGAGAGAGAGAGAGAGCGAGAGAGAGAGAGAGTTAAGAAAAGATCCATACTTCCCTTCGTCCCAAATTAGTTGACAAGTTTCTCTTATCAATGTTGCCAATATATAACTTCAATTGTAAATATACTAAAAAAAAAAAACAAATAGCTGATATTTTGAAAATGCACATTGAAAGGTATCTAACAAGATCTCCGCATGACTATGAATATTTTCTAATCTATTAATCACAAAAGTTAGTCAAAGTAGATTTCGTGAATAGTATCAAAAGTTAAAAAGTTTCAACTAATCTGGAACAGAGGAAATACATATTTTTAACGCCATCAATACTAAGGTTATATTGAACAGAAGTTAATAAACTTGGGTTCTTTTACTATCTGTCTATATAATTTCTTTATAGATCATAAAACTATCTACCAAAAAAAATCATGTGACACAAGAAACTATTTCAGCTTTTATGTACACATGGTACTTTGAACTTGGGTGAGCATGAAACAAAAACAGTGAGTTGTGTTGCTGTATTAATCACTCTAAATCCTTGATCACCACTCAGAAATTGAGAAATGAATAATAAGAATTATTTCCTATCTGCAAAATCTATATATACACCTAAATCTAGAAACACAGGGCTTTTTGACTTACAAGCTCTGGCGGCAGTGATGTTATGTTATTGTCCGAAAGGTCTAGCTCCGTCAATGATGATAAATTTTGGAATCCCTGCAGAGAAAGAAATAGTTTATTTAATCACAAGGTAACCATAATGCATTACACTAGATTCTCCAGATAATACCAAAAAGAAATTGAGACACAAAATACAAGCATACTATAAGTAAGTTAAAGTATAATTAATGGAACTTTTTAAAAATTAAGGCTCAAACATTCATGTTCTTCATCGAGGTTTTTTTAACCATATATAGGAAGATTTCAAATGAGAAACTTTTAAACTTTCCAAATTGGGAACCAGCAAGAACAGATAGTATCAAAGGGAGTACTTTTTTTCTCTCAAGACTATTATCACTCTCCCCACTTGACAATTTATTCTCTCATCCCATATTATCCCTTTCTCTAATCCATAGGCGTCTCTCTCCCATTCTCCTCACTTTTTCTTTTTTCACTTTTGATCGTCTTTGTCAGCATCCATCTCTCAAGTAGAAAATTTGGAATTGTTCGAGAAAAAAATTGAATGGAACATGTGTTTTTACAGTGTAATCTTTGGGTAGAAGAAATAGGAGTTATATGGTAATTAGACATTGAGAATTTGAGAATTCAAACAAGCAACTACAATCTTGACCTAGCAAACCGGTCATGTTAGGAGAGGTTTATGTTCAGCCGTAATATGCTTATTAAACAGGCTACTTTCTATTGATACTTCTTAGGAATTAAGATTTATTTCTGGGATATGAAACTAATAAACATGTTAAATATAGAAAGCACATTATTAGAGGCCTTATTGTAAACATAATGACCCATCTGGGGAATGTGATATTCATAAAGTCAAATTTTACATTCACCCTATTTCATTGGATACTAACCTTTAACTATATAAGTGGGTTGAACAAGTTAAAGCAGGTTATCATCTTCATAGAATGTCAACCTACTTTTAAAAACTAAATAAGAACTTTACATGCCACCCATGATATTAAATTGGAGTAAAATCTTAAACCCAACCTGTTATTAATGTTTTAGGTTTGCATCTAGTAGTCATCTTCATAGAATGTCAACCTACTTTTAAAAATTAAATAAGAACTTTACATGCCACCCATGATATTAAATTGGAGTAAAATCTTAAACCCAACCTGTTATTAATGTTTTAGGTTTGCATCTAGTTGTCGTGCCAAGTCAGCTTTTGCTATCTCTAATCTTGATTCCATTTATTTAAATATCTATTGCTTGTTTTATATTCAAGAACTTAGTTTGAATTCTTGGCTAGTGTATTAGTTTAGCAGACATGAGCAATGATGACAGTACATACTTTTTGTTATGTTGAATATATTCTTGGAAATATGAGAGAATTATTGAGTAAGATATAAGTAGTTGTTTTTAGGAATATTAAGCCATTTACTGTTTTTAATTTTTGAGCACCATAATGTGGTTTAGTTTCTTTGAAAAAAATTTATTCACCTTAATTTAATAAAACAGATACAAAGTAATATCAGTAGAAAGCATTTAGTTTAGTCAAGCATAATACGGAGTACAAAGTAACAAAAATATTAAAACGAACGAGCACATTTTTATTTTTTATTTTTTATTTTAAAAATGTGGAAGCTAACACAACACCTAGTTGTACAGATACTGCAGACCATATTTTTTTTTTAAAATCAATATGCTAGTCAAGAACTCAGCCTAAGATACTAGCTCACCTCTATAATCTATACATTTTTTTTTTTTTTGAGGAAATCTATTATCTATACATGGTATTATGTAATTATCTCTTTAATACACAGCTTTGAGAGCTGGGAAAACACATAAAACAAAAGGTTCCCCAGCAGATAATAATCCACCTCAAAAGGGACGTGCACTTATAACCAACTTCATTACCTCTGGAATGGAACAGAGGGAATTTTGACTTAGGTCAAGAATCTGCAACTTCTGTAATTTCAAAATATCGGATGGTACTTCATGCAACTGCACTCGTCTATTCAGCAAGTAATTCCATAACAGGATATATAAATCAGGTTAGATGTGAAATATAATAGACGACATTGAAGCAGACGGAGGTGTAAATAAGTCATCATGAAATATTGAACCTGAGGTAAAGCTCCTGTAGATGAGGTAAGCTAGCAAACGCTGAACTGCCAGGTAAGGAAGCTACACAACCACTTAGGTCCAAAATTTGGAGTCCGGGAACAGCTTCAAAACCGTTCATTGGAATCTAATGAAAGCGGGCAGGCAGAATTTTAGATGATAAGAGAAAAAAAATTGGCATGCAAAGTAAAGCGAGGAAAGAATCCAAAATGATATGAACCGTAGTTATTACCTGTCTAAGAGGATTATTATCAAGCCTTAAGCATGTAAGATTTGGAAGTAACTTCAAAACTTCCCCCGGCCAATCCTTAATCTTGTTCTTGGATAAAAGCAATACCTGCATACAAGGGTCAGTTACAGCTTATAATCAGTTCATAATGTAGAAAAAAGCCTATTTTTTGGATTAGTAATCACAGAATGTATAAGATAAGACACATACATCTACATTATCAACCATTTACAATAGGAGGGCCAGGGGAAAAACAACAATCCTTCCACGGCCCCACCTCAAAAGGGCACTAAGCATACAGGCAGTGATTGACAAATTAAACCTCACGTTATTTAGAGTAAACACAGGCATTGCAAAATGAGTGGGGTGCTCACTGTACTGCAAAAACATACATGATTGTGCAAAGAAGTTTTATCAAGGATTTTTTATTGTTTAAACATTGGACAGGTTTAAGATAGGGAAAGGTCAAGACATGTGTTCTGGAGGATCTGTAAAGCCCTTCCATCTTCTTATCAGATCAAATAAAAACATATGGTATAGACGTATAGTACTTATCAGACATCGTCATGACAAGTTGAAAATTAAAGTGAGGCCTAGGTGAATAATCTGAACGTCATAAGTTTTAAAGGACTCCTTGTCTCTATCTATTCTACTTTTTCACCAAAGTTATTAACGAAAATTTCCTGTATCTACATAAAGCTTCCTTCGAATAGTTGCTTCATTTGTATAGCTACAGCTCAACAATATGATAATGTTTTACAATTCCCTTAGGTTAAAAAGATGTTTTCCCAAACTGAAGTGTGCATAGAAAGATATGCATAGTATTTCAGAGAATTAACTATAATGTCAAGTTTTCAATTCTTGAATTAAATTTTCTGATTTATTTTCTCTTTGGTGGAGAAGATGATTCCCAGCATATGCTAAACCCTCAAATTACACATATAACTAACCTCAAGTGAAGAGCAGGCCGACAGTGCAACAGGAAGCTCTTCAATTGAGTTTCTTGAAAGATCAACTTTTGTTATTTCATTTGACGAACAGACCTCCAAAGGGACTGAAGTCAAGTCCATACCTCCAAGTGAAATTTCCTGGCAGTGGAATAGATGATGACAAAATAACTCAAAACATTGAGGAAAGCAGATGTTACATAATTTATATGCAAAAAGAAAAATTAAAACAAGTTAAACTGAAGTAACCAGATAGTTGATAGTCATAAAATATATCCCCTCACCAGAACCAGAGAGTGAAGGGCTTTAGGATGTGTGATATCAGAGCTAGGGAAGAAGAAAGATCTTTTGGTGATAAAAGCTTATCTGTGGGTAGGTCAATTCACAGTTTAAACACTTGGGCAAGTCAATAATACGCATCACGATGAATTAGAAATCATGTAAACTAAATAGTTCATCCGCAAAGCATTCCACAGTTTCTGCTCTTTCAAGAGCTTGACAGAGCTCAATATTTCCCTTGTCAGACAGCAGGAATTAGGGAATTAGGCACAGTATTACCAATTTTGCTAATTCCCCAATGAGCTACACTCCGAAGTGAATGATAAGCAGGTGCAAATCGGTTTAGTGGAACATTTTCGGAATAAAATAGCAGCACAAGGTAGGTACCCCCACTCCACATATTGCAAACTAGGTAATAATGGACTTTGGTTTATTTCAGAATCCCTTCCCAGGAAGAGCTACTCAATGAAAGTGATTTCATAATATATTTGTAAGCCTCTTTCCTTCAGAAGAGCGTTTTTCCCCTTAAATGTCTCTCAGTAGGACTTCAACATGACAAGACTCTGTTTTTTTTAAGGTTTGGACTAAGACATGCGTTTGCTCTTGTATTAGCGTGAATTACTGCTTTTGTCCTGACCAAGACCTATTCACATTTAATGGATAATCTCAAATCATTACCCTCCGCTTTCTTCTCGATCAAAGACACCTCACACATCTTTTAGTTCATCAGGCCAACAATCTAGTAGTTAGTCCAAAAGATAAGAGTAAAACTGTGGAAGTTTATCAAAAAAAACCCCTCTTGTTTCAGAGACCTCTCTCTCCATTACTAACAATTCAAGGGGAAGTTAAGACCCTAAAAACTATTTACCAAATACAAACTCTTTATTCCCGATTAGGAGAAAAAAGACACTACGAGTATCACTTATGTACAAAAGGAGTGAAAGAGCAATAAAGCTGAAGCCCTTGAGATATCATGAAGTAATTTTTCTACAAAACCAAGACGTATCAAGCATTGGTCAGAAGCTGAAGACCAAAACTTGACACCAGCTAAACAAAAGCCTAGGAAAAAGGAACTTGAATCCTTGGCAAATGACAAGGGGAAATTAATCCAAGTTCTACCCTCAAAAATTTGATGAAATTCTCTCTTCCAAGTGAACTATCACATTGCCAGTAAACCTTTTTTAAAGTAATAACTAGGAAATAATCTCCTTATTGTAATAAAGTAATGTTGACTGACCATAATCTCAAACAACTGCCCTTTAGAAAGAAATTAATGAAATAAAAAAGAAAAGAAAAAATATCCAGATAAAATCTAATCCAAAAGAACAAAATTTGGTGTGCTACTGAAGATCAAATGAATACAATACTTTGTAATTGTCAAACGAAACCCAAGAACTAATTTTGAAGACAAAAAGAATAAAATGATAGGAATGCGGACTAAAGTAGGAGGTTGAACAAGATAGATGATTTGAAATTTCAAACATTAAAAGGTCTAACACTAAGAACGTCAACAAAATGCTAACAAGGGCGTAGAAATTCACCATTGTGGTATTCATCAATAAAATCTCAAGAAGGCTGTTTAGCTTCTTGAATTTACTTTTTTCTGATTTCAAAATTGGATTCCAATTTGGCATCCTCCACACCTATTATCTCCCATGCAGAATCTAGTACTGCAACCTTACCATCTAACTAAGATCAATGGAAATATTATTAATAGGTCAACTACACTAAACACTTACTCTAGTTCAACATGCACTTCAAGACTCAGTCTTCTCCTATACAATTTTTTCTATGATCTAGCTGATGGGTGCCCTCAAGGTATTAGATGATAAGTAAGGTTCTACCATCTAAACAATAAATGGAATCTCTTTTAAAAATACATTCTCATTACATGAAAGACTTTTTCTTCTTTTTATCTCCGTCACACACTTTTCACTTTCGGTTTTCCCAACAAAATGCAACATCCATTTGAATTAAGAGGAATATTTAGGGGTAAGATTTAAACAGATAAGTCCCGTCAAAAAAAAAAAAAAAAAAAGATTTAAACAGATAAGTGCTTTATTGTTTAACATTAAAAAAAATAGGAAGTAAAAGACCTAGAAAGTGGGGAGAAGATGGAGTTGTTTTGTTGAAATTGTCAAGGGAAGTGGCACTTCCAAGGAAATTCTACTTCCCTCTGTATAAAGTTACTTAGCTCCCTAAGTATGGGGAGCTTATTAAGGGAAATAAACCTTCCTGTGATCAATCAAACAGCATTTAGCGACTCCCAGGAAATGAAACTACATTGAAGAAACATCTTGAAAGGCAATATTACTTCCCATACTCAAAGAGCTCAATAAGAAAGAATTAACAAGATATCACGTGGACGATTCAAACCATAAATTTCTAAGCTCAAAACAGTAATATGTAAAATGAACCAGATACCTTAGAGGTCAAAGACAATCGAGCTGCCATAGCCACTATGTTATCTTTAGTTGGAGTTGATACTTCAGCCTCTGCATCAGGTACCATCATCAATTCAAAAAAGTGATACTTCTGCCATGTTGGATAATATGGCTACAGAAAAACTAAGGATTTTCAAACAGAAGAAAAGAGGAGAGGTTGTACCTTGTGCAGAAGGGAGTCTACTCCTAAGATACTTCAATAAAGCAGTTGTAGGTCCAGATACCAGTGTACTGTCAAAAGAAAACATTGTTTTGTTCATATATTCTTCTTTGAGCACACTTAGTTAGGGACCTCTTGGTGAATGCTACATAACATTAATAAGTAAATAGTAAATCTCTAACATCAAACCTTCGAATGGTGCGCATAGGATTGCCGATAAGCACAAGCTTTCTCAAAGTTGTCATCAAGCCTGGACAACATCAATGGAGCATTTATGAGATTTATGGCACATCTACACATGCAATGACAAAATATACTGAAGGCTTTCATACAAATAACAAGAGATGTCATCCAGATTCACATGTTCCTTAAGCGAGTGAAGAAAATAATGATGCACTCCGATTTTATTGACGATCAGACCAAAGTTAAACCTATGAGATGCTAGACTGACCTAAATCTTAAACTTGAACCTCTTCAAATAAAATGCAGGATAGTAAATTTTTTTTTTTTTTAGAGATGTGGTCATGAAGAGAATAAGAATAATATCATACACAAACTATGCACACTCCTACCATTGAGCATACTGATCAAAAGTGCCGTTTTCTTATCATTATTTTATCATGCTTTAAAAATGTCCCTTAAAAGCCCTTTATCCTGTGCGCAAACTATTTGCACATTCTTTTCCAATCTTAAACTCAAGTATACGCATTGAATGCTGAAACTTTTTTTTTTTAATCAGAAAAAATTTGTTTAGAAAGTGTAAAAGTTAGTGCAGCCAGAGAATAAGGTGTCCTCACAAAGTTCCACTTATGTATTATCCAAAATCCTTTATATCCCTCCTATCGAATAATTTGAGTTAACCCCAGCAGCTGCCTTAGGCTTTACCCCATATTTACTCAAGCAAAAAGACATCTTCTAGAGCTGGCAATCCCTAACCTGCCTAGATAATCCAGCCAAAGTTGCTGAGCAAAAGTTGAACCCAACCTAAATTGAACCCAGACTGCTCAATTCAACCCAATTTGACCCAATTATCATACTTTGTACTTATATTAAATTTTACACTACTAATATGTTCTAGCACAACCTGAACCCAACTTGAACCCAACCTAGTGTCCGAATTGCCACCCCTAACTTTATCCCACAATAAGTCACATTGAACAGAAAAGCCATGACGCCATTAATAATACACCCATTTCTTTCCAAGCAAATGCACCACAACACTGCCATCATAGCATTTCTCCATCGCAAATTCTTCTATTCTTCCTCTTGAATCCCACAAGCTGAATAAGTAGCCTACTCCCTTCGAAACTTATTTTCTTTCTGCAGATTTATTTTCCTTATCCAAAACATGCATATGGTTTATACGACCGCATTTATTTAAAGTAAATGATGTTTCTCAGCTTGTTCCTAGTAAGCAGCTGACAGATATACTAACAATTTATCACATTATACCCAGTGGGCCAGTGACCATTTAATATCAAGCTTTCAAGTAATCAAAGTAATAACACAATACACTGCTATGCAGAAATGAAGCTGAGAAGCCACACCAATTTCCGCAGGCAAGCCTGACAATGAATTGTTTGACAGATCAAGAACTGAAAGGCGCAATTTGCATGCTTCCACTGGATATTCGGTTAACTGCAGACATTGTGTACAAGTACAAAAGCTTCAGAAAATATTCAACAGACTTCTTAGTTAAAAAGGATTAATACCTAGCAGCATTGGTTATACTTAAATGCACACAAATAAGCGATATAGTAGAGACAGAAGTGAAGCTGGCATCTCTTAGATTCACCTCTTCATGGAAACATGAAAAAACACAAACAAAATCTTGAAAACCGCAACAAACCAGATGAAATGGAGCTGCAAACAAAGTTAACAATTATACAAGAAAAAAAAGAACAATATATAACCCAGCACAAGTTTATACACATTATCAAGGCACTAGATAACAAAATTATAATAAATTCTCAAAACCAAGCAAGAACCTGAAATCATAATTTACAATTCCAAGAACAGGTTACTTCATATTTTTTAAATTAATACCATCAAGACAAGACAACTCATAGGCAGACAAACAGTGTTCGATGAAAGTGCTTTGTTTATCATGGAGTTTGTGTCGGCATAAAATTCAAGGAAAACTCCAAAACAAAATAAACAGACACCAATTCAAATGGTTTTTGAACCTATCATGGACCACAATATCTTTCTTTCCTATATAAGCAAAGCAAGACAATTCTTACCCTCCTCAGTTCCACTTTGACAAGACACATTTGCCATTGCACAGTTTTAACAATTAATATATTTGATATATTTATGAAAAAAAAAATTGAATTTTTGAATATATACATTTAGACAAATGCTAAACCATATTATTAATCATGACATTATTTTTATATGTTAGTAAACAAATGCAGTCAAAAAGGGGCATGTGAATAGTGCACATAATCAAAGTAAAACAACTATTTAGATACAGAGGGAGCTATATTTAGGAGGAAAGAAGAGTAAAGAGTCCTGTAGAAGGAAGATATATATAACCTAGAAGCCAGTAAATCTGATTAACCATTTGCAGAAGTACAAAACAGACACATGATTATCACACCAAATGAATTCAAACAGATGATCAGATAAGATATTTTTAGTAAATAGAGCATGGGTTCACCTGGTTTGATTGAAGATCAAGTATGCTCAGCTGAGAAAGCTCTCCTATCTCTTCAGGTAATGACGACAACAAATTGATCCTGGTATATGAATTAAAAATTGTGGATTAGGAGAATGATCCGGAAACAATACACAACAACTAACAAGAAATAGTTTACTAACTAGCCAAACGAACAGAAATATGTACCCAATATAGAATTCCACAAGCGAAGAGCAACCCTTTATAGAAGTTGGAATTGATGAAATTTCTGCACCATTAACAGCACAAGTAGATTACTGATGCAAATAGCTTAATGTGAAAAAAAGGAGGAAGCTTAATCCAGATAGGTATACACGCATGCAAATCCAAAGATACTCGAATTAATTTCTACTCTATAATTCTAGCTGCTGCAGATGTGTCAGAAAACTCACTGTTCTGATGCAAGTCTAGGCGAATAACACGTGACAGCCTGCCAATGCTCTCTGGTATACCATTCAGGAGGTTTTTCGCTGAGCCAAGGGAATTACATTTTATAAATAAGGGAAATTGGAATAGAAAACTATACAATCAATATCCAACAAAATGCTAATTAGGGAGATAAAAATATTTACAGGCATTCAATTCAGTAAGCTTGCTCCATGATGAAATAACAGGATCTGATAGTTCAGTGAGCTTGTTACCCTGGTAAATATTGTGGCATAATTAACATCCAGAAATATGAAAGCCCAAAATAGATTTAATTAGAAATTCCAGTTGCATTATTGTACCTCCAAATTCACTTTTACTAATTTAGTACAGCATGCTAAATTTTCCGGCAAGCCTGCAATACTGTTATTTGAAGCCTGGATAAATACAAGTGGTACCACAGTGAAAAAGCCAGAAGGATTATCTCACAAGACACATAAATGTTTATTCATTTTGTGTACATATACAGTATAATATTAGTAACAACAGCGGAAAAGCAACAGGTTCCCTACAATCTATCAAAAAAAAGATAAGATAAAGCACCTGAACAAAAAAATTCTAAAAATAGTGGGATATCTGATCACTAGAATATGAATCCATCAGATAGAAAACCATGGAAGTTAATAATCAGAACAAATGATGAGATAAACAGGCACCATAAGAACTTACTGCATATACAGTTTATTTCAAACGAAGCATTACCTTCAGCTCTGCTAACTCAACACATTGTCCAATAGAACTAGGGATTTCCACAAGTTGATTATTTGAACAATCAATCCTGGTGCAATAGCAGAACAAAAGAAGAGGGATATTATGATTAGTAAGACTAGTAGTATTTATTTACAAGTAATGCAAGCAAACTGCAGCAAGTACATGAAGTGCATATCTTGCTATCTTTTTTCTTAATTCTTTTTCAGAGAAAAGTGTATATGTTGCCTCTCATAAAGATAAAAGCCAAGCAAAGCATACACAGAAGTTATTGGGAAAAAAGAGCCTACTTGACCAAAGAAGTTGCCGATCTAATCTCTTCAGGTATGTTAGCTAATGAATTGAATGACACATCAAGTGATTTTAGTGAGGGAAGCCTGTCAGATTCCCAAAATAAAAATAGAGAGAACAAGAAGAGAGTTAATTCACTAATAGCATAAAATCTTACTGTATCAATCAAAAAAAAGACAAAGCAATTTACCCCCCAATTGCTGCAGGAAGTTGAGTAAGCCTGTTGTGGCTTACATTTAACACAGTCAACAGAGGCAAATTTCTCAGGTCTTCTTTCAATACTTCAATGTTATTATGGGCCAAGATCAGCTTTTGTAGGTCAACAATCTGTATACACAAAAGATGCCCTTCAGGATTCCATTTATCATAACCGCTGGCGCTGGTGACTTAAGAATCACATCTCATACAATTAAATTGAAGATATCAATGAAAGGTAGGGAAAATTGAAATAGGACTAGAGCATACCTCCCACCAATTGCCACCTTCACTAGCGCCATCAAAATTTTGATAGACCTCATTGGGTACTTCCCTGAATATAATTCAAGAAAAATTACATACAGCTTAAACATAAACTGAAAATATCCAAGATCTAAGAATTCTGCAAAGCTTGAAAATAGAAATTAGCTTTTACATAATTTGTAAAATAGATGTTAAAATTAGACTGCATTCTTCCATGGTAAACTTCTTGAGCCCTTGAGGTAAAGCTGGATATCACTCAATATGGAATTCTACATCTCTAGCAATCCAAATCCACGCTTACAAGAAGTCCTTACAGTTGCAAATACCCACAACAAACCCAACTTCACTACTTCACCAAAAACAACTAATGACAAATACCATATCATCCAAAAGTATGACAAAAAAGGTGGTTCATTTATTAGTCATTATATTAAATAAAAAGACACAAATCAACCAATAAAGCAATTAAGTACTCTTTTTTTAGATGAACAACAAGAATACGACATATTTTTAATGCAATTGATTAATATGAATGTTAAATGTTTCAATATACATGGATGATAAGACTACAAGGGAACCATGTAAATTAAAAAGAATCAAATAGTGGTCCGTCAAATAAAACTGTTGAAAACCAAAATTTCCCAATAAAAAAAATACAGTTGCCTCTCTTTTTCTTAAAAAAAAATAATAATAAATTTTTTTTTTTAAAAAAAAAAAAGGCTTCCAAATTACCAAATGTGCGGATAGTCACAGCAAACTAGAACCAAATTTTTCATGATATATCTAGAAAAGTATTAAGAGTGTATGGTTTATTATATCCCCAATTAGATTACCGTCAATCTCAAAAATAATCTTGCATTTCCATGTTAGAAGCCCCAGAAAAAGCAATTTCAGTTCCTAACCAATTGATTTATCATACTTTTGTTGCAATAATAAATTAAGAATAATCAAGGACTGTATAATAAGTCTCATCCATTTAATCCTAACTTCCTTAGCTATCTAATTTCAAGCAAGTCAATGCCTTTTAATGGATGGGTTTATGCAATTTACTTTTCCAAATTGTAGTGCATGAAACCTTCACCCTAGGTGGTTGCATACCAATCCACAAATAGAATAGCTTAATAGGAGTATTACCATGAGTATCAATCCAAGGAAAAATTTCCCTTATGAGAGATTTTCCTCTAAACAATTGCCCCATTTCCTCAATTCCATGCATAAAACAGGATACTACTTAAACCAAAAATACATACGAAACCTTCAATTATAAAGTATGAAATCAATCCAAGAAATATGGATACGTAATACGGAGTAAGCAACGTCCATAAAGTATAATTTCATAAAAACTTCCCATCAAACATATGACACAGAATTACATTAACCGGCCTTGTCATTGCTATGCTCTCATCAGTCCAATATCAAACCTTAATAATCTCAAAAACAACGATGAGATCATAACTGCTCAAGGAAATTTATCCTTTCTTCTTTTTGGCGGAAAATCATTTCCAATCAATTAGATAAAAACCTGATTGACCTTGTGGCTCATAAAATCGACCATCAACATGATTTATGAAATTAATTACAGATAAAAAGAGCATCATGGTCAATTATGATCTCATCATTGTTTCCGAAACAATTAAAGTTCGATAGTGGAGTGAAGAGAGCGGAGCAATGTCACACAACTCACACTACATTGATATAATTCATAAAACCTCAAATCTTATATACTGCTTAATCATAATTCATTGGAACACTTAACCAAAACACCCCAGATAAAAAAAATCACACAATTGACAACCAAAATTGGTCGAAAGAGCTGCATTTCACAAAATTGACAATACCAACCACCAATTAAATTGAAAAAAAATGAACTTTACAACTTCAAAGAGATTTAATCCATATAATAAAGATGGGAAATGTATAATAAATCAAGGGTTTGTAAATTTGATAAGAAATAGAAGAAACAAATTACCTCAAAGAGCGATTTGATAAATTGAGAGACCCAGATGTTCGAGCAGCTTTGAGTGCTCGATCCATGGTATTTTTCTGAATTTTTTCAGAAATGGGTGGTTTGTTTTCAGATCATTTAATGGAGATAGTATAATACTGTGAATTTTTGGAAGTATGATGTTTGCAGTTTACGCATGTAGGAGAGAGAAAGTGAAAGAAAGCGAAAGTGAGTTGGGTTGCAGGTGACAAGAATCAATCAATCAAGCCCCAAAAGGATGAATTGTTGAAGAACGTCGTGAATTCGTCGTGAGTACCTCATAGTCTGACAGACATAGAACTACTCCATTTGTTTCAAAATAAATTCTTGTTTTTTAAGGAAATAGATAGATTTTTGTATTTAACTTTTACACTATTCTCACTTCCTACTTTGATTTGTACGACTTGCTATATAATACTGCGTGGCAAAACGGTATACACTTTCGTAATATTATACTTTAGCGGGGCGTTTGGAGTGTGGGAATGAGAATTTGGGGATTAAAAGGTGGGAATAGTGGGAATTAATTGATGAGAATACATGAAAATATGTTAATACCTTGCTTGGATGATAGGTGGGAATATATAAAGAATAAATAACAATTTTACAAAAATACCCTTACTAAGATTATTATTTCATTCTTTTCATTAATGACAAAAATGTTATTTTTCCCCTATTCTCATTCTCATCCATTTTATTAACTACCCTCCCTAGGTAATAAAAAGGTGGGAATTCACCCATAAATAATCTCATTCCTAAACCCCTTTTTATTCCCATTCCCACCAACCAAACAAGTCCTTTTTTTTTTTTTTTTTAAGGGAGACTTATTTTTTATATTGAGATTAAAACTCTCAATCCCACCCTTAATTCACACTTACCAAACACCCCCTAGGTCTTTAGCCGACACATTGATTTAGAACTGAACTTATTTGAATTGACTTAACTTAGTTTTTTTTGTTAAAACACAACCTTCCTATGAAGTAAACTGATCAAGTTTTAAAAAAGTCATAATCCAACCAAAAAAAGAGCTTGCCCAGGGTACTCATTATGAGTAACATCAAATGCAACTCAAATGGCATTAAGCGTAAATAAGTGCATTGCTTTGCAATTAAATATTATTTTTAAATTTGGGTAGGTGAGTTGGCAAGTGGGAATGTACAGTAAATTTGTTAACGTCGTTATGTTGAAGGTTTGAAGGGTAAGAAGTTTAAGGGTAAAAAATTAGAGTAGATCCTGAACTGGAGAGACTCATAGGTCGACGACCGACGGCAGTAGTTATGGTGTTTCAATTAGCTTTGCTTTGCTTAGCTTAGTGATCGGTGAATCTCCTCTGGTCGTCGGTTATTAACGACTTAGTTTAAGGTGCGTAATTGCCGGTCTCTTGTACCCTGAAAAATTTAACTATTTTTATTTCTAAATTTTTCAGACATATTTGGTTGTAATTGTTTGATTTTTAGTTTAAAATTGCTGATTTTGGGGTTCTTTGGTGAATTAATCGCTGAATTGATGGTGATTTTGGTTGGATTTTGGTTTCGCTTGCTTTTGGTTGGAGTTTACTATAGTTAGCTTTGAATTTTGGTCTGAATTGGTTTCGTTTGTTTTGGTTTCGTTTTTTTTCTGGCGATTTAATGAGCTTAGCTTGCATTCAATTTTTGTTTAATCAAGCACTCCATTGCAATTGCATAATGATTTGGTGTTTCAATTACTTGAGTTTGCATTGTATTTTCTTTTGGTTTGATTTTGTACTCCATTTTAGTGTGCTTGAGTTTAAGCACTTGAAGAATGTTGATTGTGCACTTATTACCTCAATTTTGTTTGGATGTTGTAGCTGAATTTTCTGTTGTTTTATTTTTGGGCTGCAATTGCAGTGTGGATTTGATTTTGTTTCTTAGTTATGGTTTATTTGTGAATGTAGGAAAAAATGGATGCAATTGATGGTGATTTGAGTGATTCTATGGCATTTATGCAAAATGACTCTTGTAGCAGTCCTATTACATCCCCATTGGTTCCGATTCTTGAAAATAAATGCATTACTCCCTAGGGCCTAGAGTAGAACTTCACTGGTTCCAGATTTTGTAGAAACTTGCACTACTTTTATGTCACCACCCATTGGTACTGTTCAAACAGTTGACACCATACATTCTAGTAATAGGGATGTCCTTGTGTTAGAGCCTCCGAAGTTAGGTATGATTTTCAAAAACTGGGAAGATGTTGAAAGGTATTATAAAGAGTATGCTGAACAAGTTGGTTTTGGGGTGACTAGGTGTCAGTGGTCTTCGTCTAAGAAAGACAAGAATGTAAAGCTTTGTTGTACTTGGAGGTGTGAGTGTTGGGGTGCACACAACCTCAGGGCCAGAGGGAAGCATAAAAACGAGCAAAGGCCATGGGTGAGGGTGGTAATGGAGGTGTTGTGAATGGTGTAATTGGTGAGGATGAGCTTGCTCGTGGGAAAAGGAAGTCCAAGAAATGCTTTTGCCTTGCAATGTTATATGCTGGTGTAACTGCAGAAGGTTCTTGGGAGGTTCGAAAGGTTGAGTTGAATCATGTGCATGAGGTGAACCCTGATTTGTCTGAATTAGTCAAAGAATACCGTATGAAGAATTACACCGCTACATTGAGGAGGAGGTGCCTCAACTATTATGAAGTAGGGGTTCCTGTAAAAAAGATCCATGGTACTTAGCTGTGGATAAAGGCGGTGTTGAAAACATGCCAAATGTTAAGAACCTCCAACATGAGGTGTACAAGGAGAGGAGGCTTAAAATGCAAGGTGGAGATGTTGCAGCCATGATGAGGTACCTACAATACATGCAACGGGATAACCAAAATTTCTATCATGCTATTCGGTTAGATGAAGAGGGTCGATTGAAAGACATTATGTGGGTTGATGCTCGTAGCCGTGTTACTTATGAGGAATTTGGTGATGCGGTTTGCTTTGATGCAACGTACTTGACGAATGAGTATGAGTTGCCGATTGCTAATTTTGTGGGGGTCAACTGTAATACCCCGTATTTTTATACGTATTTTATTTAAAAGATGTATTTTATAAAGTATTTAAATAATTTTAATATTTTTGAATTATGGCATTTCAACTAATATTTTTATAAAAGGAAAGTTTATTTAATTTCTTTATTTATAAAAGTTGGGGTTTTATTTTAAGAAAGTTTAATTTTAACAAGTTCTATTAGGGAAGGGATTAGAATAAACTAAAAGAGGAAAGTTTAGGGAAAGAGGGATTGGTTGAGAAGGGGTATAAATATCCCACTTATGAGGCAAATCAACTTTGCCCAGAGTGGAGAAAACCCAAGGTAAACTTTTCTCTCTCTCCTCCTTATTTTTCTTTCTTTTTCTTTTCCCCCTTCCCCTTTCTTTTTTTTTCGGCTGCTCTTTGCTTCCCCCACCGTTGCCAGCTACCGGCAGCAGGTGGCCGCCACTGCCAGCAGCGTCAGCCGCCGGCAGCAGGTGGCCGCCGCTGCCAGCAGCCGATGGCTGCCTCCTATTTCTCCTTTTTTTTCGAGCATGTATTAAAAAAAAAAAACCAACTTAACTTTATTATTTGAATTTAATCTATGCTTAAATCTAATTGTAAATTATGAGTTTTTGGGATTTGATCGATTTTGATGTTTGATTATAATTATTCTGTTAATTAATTTTCAGATTTAATTTTAATTTAAAAGCCCCAATTTTTGAAACCCTAAGTTCTTGATTTATGAATTATTGAAGGGCTATGATGTATATTGGTTTAGATATTTGTTTTAAGAGTTTTAAGGCTTAATTACAGCAAGTTTTAATTAAAATAAAGTGCTGGAATTTTATGTAGAACACTTAATATTATGTTTCTTGAAGGAATTTTTATTACTAGACCTGATTATTGGGCGGGTCGGGTCAGGGTTGGTGCGGGTCGGTTGCGGGTCAGGGTCAAAGAGGGTCACATTTTATAGGGTCAATATAGGGTCAGGCCAATGCGGGTCGCGGGTCGATAATGGGCAGGCCTACAAAATATCAATTAAAATAAATATTGGACAAAGCCATTATTAAATACATATGAATACAAATTAATCTATATAATTATTTTTACATTATGTATTTTCTTTATCAACTAAATTGGAAAAACATGTTGGCCCTATATTGACCCTACCCAATAAGGGCCCTGTCCATTAATAGCCCTGTCCATTAAAAGCCCTATAAGCTTGGCCCTGACCCTATTATCATTGGGCTACCCTGTCCAATAACCACCTCTATTTATTACCCATTAATTGGGACTTAATTATGGTGTTTTAAATATAATTTTAGCTTACTTTAATTAAATTATGAGGGGTTTTAAAATAGTATATATTGCTTGAAATTTGTTTAGAGTGAATTTTAATACTCTATTATGATTTTAATGTGTAGGAGACTTCGAAGTAAGCAATTTCTACTAGTCGTGGCGATTTTAAGATCGTACTCAAGGTATGTTCGCGTACTTAGCATATTTTGATGATGTAGAATCATGCTAGGCTTGATGTTAATCAATTACAAGTAGTATCATGCTAAGGTTTTAAGTATGGAACTGTGAATTAATGGTGTTGGTGATTGAATTGTGAAGCATGAATAATTATTTGTGATGGTTTATGGATTGGAAAATTATATTTTGGCATGTTGTGTTTGAACCACACTTTTATTTATGGTATGTTAGAATGCATGGTTAATTAAACTACATGTTTAATTATGTTTGGAATATTGAAAAGGAATTTAATTATGCTTCAAATAAATTTTATTGATGCTTTAAGCATGAGAAAGGAGCTATGTAAGTGTCCATGTACACGAGGAATAAATTGTATGTTGGTGCTTTTGTGCACTTAATGTGTTTTTAACGCCGAGGGATAGGATTTTTAGCGCTTTATGCGTTTAAGGTGTCTTTGGCACTGAGGTAGAATTAAAAAAGGTTCAACATTAAATAATATGTGGTCACTAATTATTCAAGAATTAAATTGGTATGTTTGGTTGATTGAATAATTATTGTTGATTGATTTATTATGCTTTGAGAGTCATCACCAAGTCCAATAACATGTAAATAACGTAAAGTGGAAGAGATTACGCACCAAAACTGTTGGAACGTATATACCTTGAGTATGAACAATGGGGGGGAGTTATGGGGTTTTATATATAACCATAACTTCTAATGGAGTACAGGACGCTGTACATTCCTTTTTATTTATTATTATGCGCAGGAATTCTGCCACCTTTGAGTGGTTTTGTCGCTGGTACGGTTAGCTCCCATGTCAGTTAACCTCAATTTATTTGGGGGGGGGCATAGTTGGAAACCCGTTTGATGCGTAATCAACGCTAAATGAATTATTTAGTGTCTAGTTAAAGTGTCTTGTTGATTGTTGTGTGTGCTTGTAAAACAGGTGCATTGAGGTAAGTGTGTGTTGATAGGTGAAAGCATGTAGTGTGTTTAATTACACTTATGTACTCGGCTTTGCTGATTGTGTGTGTTTGGCCATGTCTTTATCTTGGCCCTATGATGACCCATTTTTAATGGAGAGTAGTGGGGACAAGTAGAGATAAACCTTTCAGGTATTGAAGCATATTCATGACGGGGCATGAGTGAAGATTGAATTATGCTAGTTTCCATTAGTACGATGTGTTTTATGCTTTATTTATTTACGACATATTCTGTGTGGACTAACGCAAAGGTTTGGTTTTGGAACGGTTTTGAATAAGGGCCTTTAATGGATCCAAGTTGTAGTTTGATTTTATTTGACTTTGTTTGTTTTGGTTTTAAACTTTACTTTCGTTTGGTTGACTTCTGAGTTGACTTGTTTAAACGGTTTTAATTTTAAGTCTTCCGCCGTGTATCTTTGATAGTTGCCTTAGCCGTTTTCACGGTGGTGGTAATGTCTTAGATATTCCTAAATCGTATTTTAAAGAGTAAAATGAGTATTTAAAGGAAAGGAATTTCTAGGGTGTTACATCAACCATCACGGCCAATCCATCCTCCTTGGATGTGCTCTTGTCTCTCATGAAACCACATAGACTTATACATGGGTGTTTAAGCAGTGGTTGTTGGCCATGAACAACAAACCACCCCGGGAAATACTCACTGATCAAGCACCTGCAATGCGTAGAGCATTGGCTGAAGTTATGCCCGGTTCTAGGCACAGATGGTGCATTTGGCATATTTTGAAGAAACTGCCAGAGAAACTTGGGAAGCTGGAGTTGTAAGTTGTTCACTTATCCTTGTTTGTGTATGTTTTAATGTTTATTAGTTTAGTTTAAAATTGATTATCCCTATATGGTTGCTAGTAACTTATATTCTTTGCTATAGTTGGTTGCTAATACATAAATAAGAACATGCATCTGACATTTGTATTTTCTAAGTACACATAAATGAACTACAAAGAAATACATTTATTGTTGAGGCTAATCTTGAATTTGATCTAACATGTATCAAATATCAATTGGGAAATAGATAAAATCATGATGACAAAGCATGCCATTATAAAGATTGTCAAACAATTTTTGTTATTCAATATTAATATTAATTTTTTTATGATGCATATTGAACTATTATAGAATTTAGACCCTTAATGGTGGATATTTTATAGCTTACCATACACTGGTGCTCTTTTGTTTCAGACCTTTTTAATATGGTGGACCATATTATTTTTCTACAATATAGATTTGATGGTTAATTCCTGTTAATCTAATTGATTTTGTTTGCTTTTCGCGGCGTAAACTGTTTAACACCATCAATCATTTTCCAATAATTATATACAAAGATTCCATTACTCAATGGCCATATATCTCTGTCATTTGTTTAATTGATACACATTATGCTCAAAGTTTGATTCGATTTGCATGTAGAGGATGTTAGGGAAATGATACAAGATTTTCCTTATAAATTGAGGTTAATAATCAGAGGGTGTCATGTGTATTTTAGCAAATCTATGTCCATCTTGTGTGGCTCTTGGTGATTGTATGGGACTCGGGTACTAAACTAATCGCATCATTGCTTTTACAACTCTCTATAACTCAACCTAGCAACACTTACTGATCTAACATGTATCAAATATCAATTCCATTTATGTCAAGGTTTTTTCATAAATTTTGTAATGTTTGAGCAGATACCATGATTTTAAAAATCCCTTGAAGGCCGTCATATACGAGAGCTTTACGACGGAAGAGTTTGAAAATAGTTGGTGTTCTTTAATGAAAGAGTATGACCTTGAGGGAAATGATTGGTTGGAGGGTTTGTATGATGAGAGACACATGTGGGTGCCAGCCTTCATGAAAGATTATTTTTGGGCAGGTATGAAGACCACCAAACGGGTGGAAAGCATCAACAGTTTTTTCGATGGATTTGTTACAAGGAAAACCAAATTATTTGAGTTTCCCCAACAGTATTGCAAAGCTATGGAAAAGCGTGTCGAAGATGAAACAATTGCAGATGACAAGGGGATGAAGTATATGAGGAGGCTAGTTAGTGGTTTTAGGCTTGAAGAGTTATTCCAAAAACTGTATACCGACGCAAAATTTCAAGAAGTGCAACAGGAGTGCGCACGCATGTTGTACGTTGTTCATCACTTTCATCGACAAATAGATGAAACTAATTGGGAGTATGTGATGGAGAATAGGGTCTGGATTGTTCCCGAAGGTTGTAGCGAGGAAAAACTGACGGAGATGAGAAGGTTGTACTCTGTGACATTTAATTCTGTCACAAAAGAAGTAAAATGTGACTGTTGCAAGTTTGAAACATTTGGCATCCTTTGCAAACACTGCATACGTGTAATTGATCAAAATTACGTCAATGATTTGCCTAAGAAGTACATCCTTGATCGGTGGAGGAAAGACTTGCCAAGGAAGCATGTTCGGGTCGTAGTGCCATATCATGACCCCACCAAAAGTATTGAAGTGAAGAGGTTTAACTTGATGTTGTCTAAGTATGAGGCCGTGTTTGAAGATTCTGCTACGGCCGATGATGCAACAGTTGAAATTATTATGAACAATTTAGCTAAGTTAAAAATTGATGTCAAGGAAAGCAGGGAGAAGTTTAGGAACAGACAATTAATTAACTGATCGGAATTACCTCACATCCTGAAATTAGATCTAACAGTCAACAGAAACAACATGGTAGTACTCCTACATCAGGTTTCGTGATAGGGCATGAGGCTGCGAGATCAGATTTCCCTTTGTTGATGGAGGTATGTTTTCAGTCCAACAACACCAATATTGTGAAGGATCCAAAGACTTTGAAGAGGCCAAGGGGTCGGCCTAAGGAAAGTAGGAACAAGTCGTTGGCAGAGACAGGTTTCAAGTTGCCTAAATGTAAACCGGGTGCTACCAACAAAAATGTTTCACGTGGAGATGAAGTTCCAAAAGTGCTTCCCAAGAATCAAGTCAGTTGTTTTGTTAAATTTTTTTTTATTATGTTTATGTTAGTGTGTGTTATGTGTCTGTATTGAGGTAATGATTTTGTTGTCTTTTATTTTTGGGTTATGAATTCAGGGAAACAAAAAATGCGGTAAGAGGTGTAACGGAGGCAAGGCTGCTACAGCCAGTAATGGAAACAAGAAGCGCACAACAAAGGATGGAGATACTGTCGTGAAAAGGAAACGATATAAACGTGTGATTGATGTGTCATCTCCAACCCATTCATTTGAGTTCTGATGTGGTGGGCATATGGGGTGTTTTATTGTAATGAGCTATTGTGTAATTGTAATGGGCTATTGTGTAATTGTAGGCTTATATATCCATTGTAATGGGCAAAAAGATTTCCCAACATTTTGGACTACTATGGATTGTTCATCATTTTAGACCCATTTGATTAAATATGGGTTGTATTTAAGTATGGATTGTATTTAAATTGTTATGTTTTTTAAATATAAACTTTTTTAATATGGGTCAAATAGCTTTTACACCCATTTTAGACCCATTTGTTTCAATATGGATTGTATTTAAGTATGGACTGTATTTAAATTGATATGTTTAAATATGGACCATTTTATAATATGGGCCAAATAGCTTTTACACCCATTTGACTAGTTTACCCAGATTGGCAAAATGCCCAACTTTTATCCAAAAATATTGTACAGTATATGATTTTTAAATTCCTTCCGAGATTATAATCCACATTTAAGTAATACTACCAAAATTAGTTTATGATGTGTACTCTAACTAATCATATTTAACTGGAACTCAACTCAGCTACTACCCCAAACTATTTTAAATGGTTATTTCAAATTCTAACGAGATCAATTTAATTTAAATGATTATTTCAAATTCTAACGAGATCAATTTAATTTAAATGATTATTTCAAATTCTAACGAGATCAATTATTAAATGTGATGTGTACTTATTTCAAATTCCACTAACATTCAAAATAATTGAAACAAGATCAAAATTATACCAATCACAATAGGCAAAGTTATCAAAAATCAAAATTATACCAATCACAAAAGGCAAAGTTACCAAAATAAAGAGTAACAACCCATCTACATGATAATATATTACAAAAGTTCATATCCAAATTAACCAAAAGTTGACTACTAACACATATGGGTGTACTAACATCAGACTACAAATCATCTAATCAACTTCAAACCTACTACCCACCATTTAATACAGCAAAAGAAGGTGGATGTCAATGGAGTCTATGATACTCGAGGTTCACATTTGCCTTAACACTTCCAAAAGGGTGGACCTAGTCCGCATCCAACTTAGTAAGCATTGTTGAAAGCCACCACCTTATCATTGTTACGAATCCCGACATCGCTCACGGTCTGGCTTGGCTTTAAGTACTTCCTCTCATGCATAAGTGTGATGTTTGATGGGTCAGCTCCAATCCTGTTTGCTCACACGAAGAACACTCGATTCATGCAAGTGTGGATACGACCTTTCACCCTCTATTCAATAGGATCCCTCGATATATCAACAATATTAAACTTTTTGATTCTTGTATCAAGGTTCACTACGCCCACCTGGTCATATAAATTACGTGTATCAATGTTAACTTAATTTATTTAAAAAAAAAAAAACTAATTTAAAAAAAAAATTAATTTTGATTAATTAACAAATCAATAAATTAATAGGTTCTCTAAATCAAAAGGTGAATTTTGTATTTTCAAAAGGGTATAACAATTAGGCTTTCACCATCCTAGCTGCTAACATATAATAAAAGGGTATAAGTTTTGTGCTTTCACCATCTATATTATGATGTGATTGACCCATCAACTTAGGCCCACTGCTAAAAAAACCCTACTTCTCAAAATGCTTTATCTCGAAATGTTTATATTTATTTTTTATTTTTTTTTGAAAAATTATCCCGAAAAGTTATAATATAAAGTTATTTGCTGAAAAATAAAACAAAGTCTCTATTCCATTCATGGTCTTAAATATAATTAGGTCAAAAAAAAAAAAAAATTAAATAAAATGGAGCTTAGTGCAATTTTGACTTAATTTATTAAAAATATAGCTAAGTGCAATTTTGGGATAATTAATTTAAACAAAACATATTAACTTAAAATAAAAAGAAAACATAATAACTAAAATAAAAACAAAATAATTAGAAATACCAGTCCATGGACCAACAACACATCCCCAGTTTGAACACGCGTAGTTGCTGGTGTAGCATGGTGCACAATAAGGTTACCAAGCTTGAACAAGTTAATTTGATGAGGTCCAACGTCTATCTTTGATGAGTAGTCTCTGTAGATTCCCATGAAGGTTTCATTGTCAGCAATCTCATACATAACTCCAAGATCACCTGGTTCTTCGCTCTTCACCAATATTGAATGTCATGGAACTTCTTCTTCAATATTTGGATGCTCAAGAAGGTCCATATCAATATTAGGCGTGAGTTCCCTGATATTAGGTTCAGGTTCATCATCAGAGTTAGAAGTATCGACATCCCCATTGTAGACCCGCATATCAGCTTCAACAGGGATACCCGTAGTATCAACATTCATTCGTCGAGATAGTGTTCGTGCAAAGCTAGGAATCATGAAGGCTCGTGGGAGCCGCAAAGATTCCTCCCTGCTGATGAAGCGAATTCTTGGTCGTTAAGCAGGTAAGCCAGCAACAATCGGTATCCGATGAGGTCGTCTTCTGGACCTCCTCCTATTCGGAGGTGCTCGGAGAGGTAGAGGTACAACAGATTGTTGCTGTGCTTGGGAGGTAAGCGCAGGCAGTGGGGGGCATGCGGTTGGCTACCTGAAGACTCACCTTCGCAAGTTATCGAAGGCAAAGTGAGGTGGGAACGCTTCTTGGATGGTGCCATGTTTGTAAATTTTATAATTAGTTTATTTTAGTGAAAGGTCTAGACAAAGAAGAAGAAGAAAGGTGTTTATATATAGCAAAACAAATGAACAACTTACCTTGGCTTCTTACCAAATTACCACTTGACACTTGTCATATTTTGGGCATATGTAGCAATTTCTCATTATCAACCATAAAATGTAGAATACAAAGGATTAATCATAATTGGAGTAAAAAAAAAAGTATTAATCATATACTCTAAATTAATTTAATTCTAGATAACTTTAATAACTTTCATAAATGATCTATCTATGATAACTATTTGTATTTTGAATATTTACAATCATGTGAATGATTTATTGATGATACGGTCCATAAATTGTAACGGGACGATAATTATTTTATCTTTGTATGACTTATCGACGAGCTCTCATTGCAATCGATGACCTACCTTAGGTCTTAAGATTACTGAACTTATTAAATGTGCGATTTACATCATCATATCAACTTCACACTGAATTCAACACTGAATTTATAGGTTTTTAAAATGTTTTAAAAAATATAATAATTTCTTTTATACTAAGTTGCGATACACTTTATCGAGTCATAAGGAGTCTTTACATAGAATTTTTATTTACTACGTATAAAATTTGCATGAAAATTACATACTTTATGTTTATACCATTACGCATAGAATAAAAATGCGGTCGCGGTCGCGATCGCGGGAACGGTCGCGGTAGCCCAGTATCGGTATTGTTACGCCCGTAACGGACTAGGTATCGGTCGTCGCAGCAGAATTTTAATTTTAGAGCATTTTAAGGGTGTTTTTTTACCAATTTGAAGCCCGAAATATGTATATTAGTAATAAATATCATTTATAATTGTGATTATAAAAGTAATTCATATATTTAAAGCCATTTTTTAAAGGAAAATTTGTCAAAAATAACACCACCTTTAAGCGGTCTTCCCTAAATAACACCACCTTTTGATTATTCCACAATAACACCACCTTTGAAACACATCTGCCAAAAATGAAACAAAAAACCGATCACCTATTTTATAGGTTACCCTGGGACACGTGTCCTAGTATGATTTGTTAGTTTTATTTTTAATTTTTGATTTTAAAAAATAAAAAAAAAACTAAAAACTAAAAATAAAATAAAAAAATAAAACCCTCTTCCCACCCCCTTGCACCGGCCTCCACCACCCCCCACCAAGACCACCCACCTGAAACCACCCTCTCCCCGGCCCACTTCCCAATTTCCGGCACCCCTCCCCTTCCTGACCCCTTTTCCGATACCCCTTTCCTTCTGGACCCCATTTTCGACAACAATTTGGGGTTAAAGTTTGATGGGGGTGGTGATTCGGGAAACAAAAACCACCACAACAATTTGGGGTTAATGTTTTGGGTGGTGATTCAAGGGGGGAAGGGGGTGGAGACCGTTGTTGGAAGGGCGAAATTGGTTCGCCGGAATAGTGGAGGTGGTTTGGCGCCGGCCGGTGAGGAGAGGAGCATTTTCGAGGGAAGGGAGGAGGGTTTTTGAGGTGAATGAGGAGGGTTTTAGGGCGGGGGGAAGGTGGTTTAGTGGAAGGAGTCGGTGGTCGGGGTTAGGGGAGGTGTCGCCGACGCCGGGGTAGGATGTTGGGGCTCTGGCCGCCGGCGGTTATGGGGAGGCCCAACGGTGGGGTGGCTGCCAAGCCGGAGGTTTTTTTTTTATATATTATTTATTTATTTTTAATTTTAAGTATTGTTTTTTTTTTTAGGTTTTTTTTTTAAAAAAATATCTTAAAAAAATTGACTAATGATATTGTGACACGTGTCACTAGTAACCTTTTTAACAGGTTACCAACAGGTTACGTTTCATTTTTGGCAGATGTGTGTCAAAGGTGGTGTTATTGTGGAATAATCAAAAGGTGGTGTTATTTAGGGAAGACCGCTTAAAGGTGGTGTTATTTTTGACAAATTTCCTTTTTTAAATTATTTGTATATCATAATAACCGGTAAATGTATTTATTAATTTTGTATTTATTTTTACGTATTTTTTTATCTTTAAACATATTATTCTGTATTTTTAATTAATTTTATTAAGAAAATTAAATTATTATTATTTAAATGACATTAATAATAACCACATAACTTAGTTAGCAAAGAAAAAAATTTGTTTGTTTAATTAGATAAATACAACAAACCATGCTACTGAAATGATGCATAAGCCATAAATTCTACAAATAATACATATGAAATTCTTAATACCAAAATGAGTGGCGTGGAGCATCTTGTTGGGCATCTCCATTATTATTATTTCTTCCAGATTCCCCGAAAAAGTATGATTCCGCACCATCCATCCATGTGGACTCATTTTGACTAGAGTTACCGCTACTACCACAATAATATGTAGGCTGATGATAGTGCACACCACCATAATTCAAGTTGCCATGGTTGACAATATGAAGACCTTCTTGATTGAAAGGGTCAAGTTGTGGTTCTTGGTAGCCAAATCCACTCCTACTCGCTCCTGCATATGGCATACCTATTGTAGATTGAGGATATGATGAAAAAGGATCATGATAGTTAATTGTAATCTTGGGGGTTGGAAGTTACTGATTCAGATGGAAAAACATTTGTGGATAATCTATTCCATGATGCATCACTATCAATAGGTTCAATTGAAGGTTGTCTTTCTCTTGTACGCCTTTGAAATCTTTGTGAGTAATTATTTTCAAATTCAGAGTTTGGAGGATTAACCATTGATTGTGGTAGTTGATAGCGCCCACTTGATTGCCTCGTTGAGTGAGAAGAGATAAATTCATTTCCATCATTTCCATCATCTCCATCGTCGCTACTTGGTGATGTCAAAGCAGATTGTTTGTTACCAGCACTTTGCCGACTTTGCTTAAAGGTTTGATGACTAGAGGAACCTCGAACAGTGTTGCCAGTTTGACTTCCACCACCTCCGTCGCCACCTTCTCCACCATCATCATCATCTAACCAACTGAGATCATCTCCTTTCGAAAAGTGGAGCTTCTGATTCCTCCAACCATTCGTTTAAAGGATCGTCAACATCAAATATGTAATCTAAATTAATTGGATCATAAGTGGTTTTCAGCTCATCGGCACCATGCCTCCTCATATGTCTCAATTTTAACTTCATGTTGTATCGAAGGTAGACGATTTGATGGAGCCTACCATACTTCAATCGATTTCTCGTTTTAGTATGAACCAAACTCCACATGCTCCAGTTTCTCTCGCAGTTTGATGATGATGTGGTTTGACTTAATACTCTTACAACAATTTTCCTTAATTCGGGTGCGCTCTCTCCATACGTCATCCACCACATAGCTGCAAACATTATTTGTATGTATTATGTAATGTTATTTATTAAAATTATTTTAATAAATCATGTATTGTAATTAAATTTGATGTTTAAATATATACCTGGGTCCATTTGATGTATTTCCCTTTGTGCCGAGCTATTGCCAAAACTTTCAGCCTTATCCCGATACATGTAAATCTGTGATTTTCCACATATTTTAATATATGTAAATGTTTAAAAGTAATCTTACAAATGTTTTTTTTTAAACTTAATAAATAATAACTTACTTGTTCGGTTGCTCTGATTTCATTATCTGGATCTCTTTCAAGTCTGGTGATTACTTTTCTCACCCCTACTAACAACTCATGGTCATTTCCAATGTCATTTTCTCTGTACATGTATTGAGGTTTTAAGAAACATCCTTGAACATGACACACGTATACAGTAATTATAAGTATTTATTTTTAACATAAATATAAGTACATTGAAAGAATCATGAATATTATAAATATTACCTGCTGCATGTAAATCCGTATGTAATTGGCAATTCCATCTTTTGTCTATCATCTTCCAATAATTCTTGTAATATGTACAATTATTTTGAATTGCCAGCTTACAACGCCCCATTGCCTCATATATAAAACCCATTGTTGGTTTTAGATCTCCATCAACAAGCTTCAATACTTTTATGATGGGCTCTTGTATTTTTATTATTTCATTAGCCTTTTCCCAAAATTTGGCAACTTCAGTGGAAGGATGTTTAGACAACGTTTCACGAACTTCCACAGCTAATGCGTCATTCATTTGACCGAATCTTGAAGTCACCCAAGTACTAGAATCAAACATTTCTTGCAAGGCAGTCTTATGTCTCACAACACTTTCCAACATTATGAATTGCGCTGCAAATCGTGTGATTCCTGGTCGTGTCAGATCTCTACCCCCAGTAAACTTCTTCATATAATCAGCTGCCCATTTATACTTGTAGATGAATTGGGAGACTTTTCTTGCTCTTTCTATAACAGATTTTATTGAACTTTTCTTCCCAATATCTTCCAAAAGAAGATCCAAACAATGAGCTGCACAAGCTGTCCAGTTCAAATGTGGGAATCTGTCCATTAGTTTCTTTCCTGCAGCTTTGACTGAAGCTTCATTATCTGTCACTATTTGAACAACTTTCTCTTCCCCTATCTCTTGTACTACCTTCTCCATCAAACTATAGTAGTAGTTTGTGTCTCTACAATACACATTTGTGGCATCAATTGATTTGTGAAAAACAGTGCCACGAACCGAGTACACAAGAAAGTTTATAATGTGCATGTTTGTTGGCCCTGACCAACCATCACACATTATTGTTACACCTCTTTCATTCCACGCCGGTTCAAAGGAGTTGATGTAATTCTTCATCTCTTTACATTATACCTAATAACATAACAATAAATAATTTCAATGTTAAGAGTTACACTAAAGAAATAATTTTA
This sequence comes from Chenopodium album, assembly GCF_948465745.1. NCBI lineage: Eukaryota > Viridiplantae > Streptophyta > Magnoliopsida > Caryophyllales > Amaranthaceae > Chenopodium > Chenopodium album. The sequence continues at coordinate 71,863,964 of NC_137837.1, forward strand.
ATAGCAAATAATAAAATGTGTTAATTCACATAATAAATTAATTGCACCTGAGCTAATTCATAAGCCGAAAGAGCTCGAACATCTGGACACTCTCGTATAGTATCCATCAGTGGATTAGTGTAAGGGGACTCGATTGCCTTAAATGGTAAATTAGTATCAATCATAAAATTACCATATGCTTTAATGATTGACTTTTTTGCCTTCTTCATAAATGAAGTGTTAATTTTTGTTTGTTTTTTTCTTTTGACAATCCTTTTCCAATTCAATCTCACGTGCCCTTAATCTTGCAGCTGCATTTGATGGTACTTCAATTGGTATGTTTCTCCCTCTTCCTCTCCCAACTCCAACTTCGTGAACAGATGATGATCGGTTCAATCGTGAGGGAATACCACTACTACCTCCTTCATGATAGTAGTTATTTCTTGGATGATAATATTCAAACTCATGTTGTTCTCTACTTTGTCGCATCGCATATGCCAATTCAAGATCTTCCTCCTCATCATCATCGATTGGACGATTCATTGATTTGATTAAATTTTCTTCAAATTCTCTATCCATTCGCTTTTTTTCCTTTTTTTTTTTTATCTTTAAACTCCATTAGAAGCCCCATCATGTCTCTTTTAACTTCCATGGACACTTTCTCACATGCCGCTACATCACCAGTTTTATGAGCTAAATGTTGCTTTAATCTTGTTATACCCCCATTAATTATTTTGTGACAAAATTTGCATCTTATTTTATGCTTACTTCCATCAGCGGGTTCACCAAAACTCCAACCAATATCTTCGTCTCTTGGAGTCATTAGATAAAATCAACCTTTTGCAAATAAGTAAAACACCAAACTACAATCAAATCTTTTGTTTTATACAAAATTAGTGACAAATTATTTTAACTTTAATTTACTCATTTACGTGATACTTTGTTACTCTAATGCAATAATTAAAAAAAAATTATGCACAAGTAAATGAATTACCAATGTTCACGCATGTATAATTGTTTAGCACTTTATAAGTTTATATTACTAGTCTAATACAATAATTAAAAAAAATATTATGCACAAGTAAATGAATTACCAATGTTCAAGCATGTATAATTGTTTAGTACTTTATAGTTTATACTTTATACTACTAATCTAATGCAATAATTAAAAAAATATTAACTGTAGGGAATAATTTCAAGCCTTTAAAATCCCACTAGCTTGAACCGCACTGTGATCATACACTAAAGTACGGTGGCGTCCAAAAGGGAAGAAGATAGAGCAAAAGAGTCGCCAACAAGTTTTTAAGGAACTTGTAAACCATCACGAGGTGAAGGTTACACCCCTTAACGATCCAAGAGATCGTCAACTCCATAAGGTCATGAACCAAATAAGGGTCCGGGGATGAAGGTACAAATCCAACCTAAAAGAGATTGAACCTGCCCTAATAATAGGCCTCTACTTTATTCTGCTCGTATTCATGTGCGCTTTCTGATTAACATACAATAAATAGGATTAACCCTAAACCTGTTTAATCTATGTTGGTTGAATTTAATGCACAAATAAACTATTATTGGCGATCACTTGAATTATAATCAAAGTTAACCTAACAAGATTATTAATTATCTTATTAAGCGTAGTTGCAAGTACAAATTCCCTTTAAACATGTAATAAAGGTGATCAAGCAATAAAAATAAAATAATCAAGCAACATAATAATAAATAATCAACATCATTAATAATAATAATATCAATCATAATTAATAATAATCATGATCATGTCAAAGCATAGCAAGATCCTAGGCATGATACAAACAAGATTAATAACAAACCCTAGCATGTCACTAAGCAATAAAAATCATATCTTTAACCCTAACATGATACTAACAATCATAAATATTAGGAAGAATATAGGAAGCATCGTACTTTTAATCATACTTAATATTAAATTTACCCTAGACATGATACTAGGAATTTAAATAACAATCTAAGCATGATATCTACATCATAATATCAATTAAACCATTAAAGTACTTACTTGGATGCCTCGTACCTCTTTCTAATAACAAAATACACGCGTTAGTAACTTCAAGGAAAATAATAATCAAACAATTAAATTAAATAATTGAAAGAGATTTGGGACCAAACCCTCAGAAATTAAACCTTTCACGTCTAGGGCGAAGGCAACTTCGAATATGGCTAGGTGTATCAAGATCTTGCGAATGCGGAATTTTGTATGAAAAAAGTAAAGTTTAGAAAAGAATACTAAAGAATTAATATTAATGAAAATTGATGAAAGAAAGATGTAGATGAAGAGAATTAATGAATGGCAATTGATGATTCCTTGATGAATGATTGGGAGAGTAGATGAATGAATATTAATAATTGGTAATTGATGAATCTTGGTAAGGTGATTGTTGATGAAGACTTAAGAATAAGGAGAATTGGTGAATTTTTGGTGAATCAAACCGGAGTTTTAGATACGATATTTATAGAGAAAATCATCCAAAAAAGATAATTTATCAAAACAGAGTCTGAAGATCGAAAACCAACCTTGGCGCCAGCCCTGGCTCATTGGCGCCAGGACCAGTGGCTAGCGCCAGGCGCCAATCTTGATTCCAGGCGCCAAGGCCTGGGGTTGGACGCCAAATTGGATTTCAACGCGTTTTCGAAAATCTGATAATTTTACCGCACTGGAAGATAAAATAATATAATTTCAGTCGAAAATGCTATTTGATCTAATTAAAACTCTGAAGAGTCCTATTAAATTAGGAATGAAAAGAACCTTCTAGAATATTCTAGAAGACTAAAACCATTCCTAATTGCATTAGGAATGATAAATCATATTAGGCCCTCCCCTAGATCATTGGGCCGTACATAAAGCTCAAACCGGGCCCAGTTTAGTAAATTGGCCATAAATTCCTCAATATTCATCGGAATTGGGCTTATAATATATCGTTGGAAAGGTCTTTGCAAACCCCATCCAACTATACCATTATTGGACCATATCACGGACCAACCAAACTGGATTGGCTGTTTTCTTAAAATAAAGTTTTCAAAAACAGAGAGAAAAGAAAAGAAATAAAACTTTCCGCAACACTAGACCTTTCCACACTTTCGTTTCATTCGATTATGATTCGACGTGAAAGGTACTCATCACTGGGTTTGGTTTTGGGGAGACACAAATGGGTGTCTACATTAACGTAACAAAATTTCCTAAACAATTTCTTAAAAGATACAACTATACAAGTCCACAATTCTACATATAATTGTCAAACACCTTTCTTAAAGTAATACACTAATACTACATATAATAATTATATAATACAACAATCTTAATCCTTATCTAACAATTTAATTACAAATAGAAAAAAAAAAATTAAACATCTACAAGCTACAACTTACAGTACGGTTGACTGCTTGAGACTTTTAGAGTTTAAGACTTTGAGTAGTGCTTTACAGCTCACTCCCAACTCCCAAGAGTCCCAGAGACCCAGACTACTCCCAACTCCCAAGTAGTGCTCTATTTTTCTTCAAATTCCTAAATTTCCACTCAAGTACTCAATTAAAACCCATTTTTCTCTCTCTTAAAAATTACTTAAAGCTCATCTTCAACCTCAAGAGTCAAAGATAAGTAATCGGTGATGGTATGTTCATCGGTCGGCAGCAATGTTCTATCCCCGACTCTAGTTTTCTTAGATCTGAAAACGGTAAGTTTTTCTTGCTTTTCTTGTTTTTTTTCCTCCACTTAAGTGTGGAAATGATAGGTTGTTGCAGAATTGATTGCTTTCCTCCTCTTCTTTTATCTGTGAAAATTTACAACAAAAACCAAAATTAGACTCTTTGCGGGAAACACAGGGAATATTAGCTCTGAAAAAGTTTTAAGAAAAATCCATAAATACTCATTGAACTTTTTGAAATTGCGAATGCGGACGATTCGTTCAAGATACGGATGTTGCGGTTAAAAAACGCTTGTCGCGGTTAAAATTCGTTTGTCGCGGTATATGTCGCGCTGTTTTTTAGTACTTCGTGATGAAACGCTAAATATCGCAACGACAGTTTTGAATTCCGTTACAACACGGCCGCGACGCATCAACTCTGCCGAGATTTTATACCATGCCATTACCTATAAATATAATAATCAGTTATCTCAAAAACCCGAAAATGTCGTAAAATTACTAAAATAACATTATCTGAACAAGTTTAAAACCCAAAATGTCGTAAAATGACTAATATAACATTATCTCAAAAAGTTTGTAATACCCACAAGCAGAACATCAAAAATATGCTGCCCTTCTCGGATTTGTAATAGTTGTTGAAACTCGGACATCAGAGAATCTGGGTGGGTGACAACCACACAAAGGTGTGTTCAACACCACTGCGAAAGCAAGGTCATTAATTACTTGAGTGCGCCATCCAGGTCTCATCATTGATTTGGAAAAAAAAATAGGAGAGGTACTGGGAGTAGGTTTGGTAGGGAGCGGAGTGTGTTGGTAAAAATTTCACTATATGCCCCTGAGTTTTTTGTTTATTCATCATATACCCATGAACATTTTTAAATACATCATATACACATGAGTTTTCACAAAAATACACCATATACCCTTGATGAGTTATTATTGTTCATTTCGTCAATCATTTGGGTTAATTATGAACCGAAACCATCCTAAATACATTCTTCTACCCCCGAAACCACCTACATTCCTTTTTTCCATCCTTAAACTACCCTAAATGTCATTTTCTCATCCTCAAAATCAATTATACGGTTATGTTTATGGAGATTTGGAGTGGTTTCAAGGACTAGAGAAAGGAGAAGAGTGGTTTTGGAGATGAATGGAGAGATCTAAGGTGTTTTCAATGTATAATTAACCAAATTCTACTCATCTTATTTTCATTAGGGATATATGGTGAATTTTTGTAACAACTTAGGGGTATATAGTGAATTTAAAAATTTTCATGGGTATATGGTGAATAAAGAAAAAACTCAAGGGTATGTGGTGAAAAATCCGTTTATATAAAGATTTTGGTTGATAATATTGGGACACTTGTAAAGGTACTCTACTAGATTGTTGACACTTGTAAAGACAATATTTTTTTTTTAGAAGGGAAATGTCATACTTTAAGTTTTGGATGTGAAAACTGAAAAGAAGTACATTAGGACTGACTCTCTATTAGACTACAAGACATGAATTTAGACTATAACTCCACCTTTAACCAACCTTTAACTAGCTTAGCTTTAACATTTAATCATTCATTAAAAGAGTTTCAAAAATTACTTCCTGCATAATTTGTTATTATTTATAATAATTAACCCGGGTTTTATATTACGAGTACATATTAAATGTGAATGGGCTAAATCTTTTGTTAAATGTTTCATTTCTTTTATTAGATAATTAGAGGTCAATTATATTAGGTTATTTTTTTACAACATATTTCATACTTATAAGTACTAGTCTATCAATTAGACTACATGAAAGGACTTTAGACTTGATATTGCACTTCTCAATAAAATTAAAGTTGTGATTTAGACTAGAATTACAATTTTCAATATCTTATTGTGTTGATTTGACAACACAATGCAAACTTATTACGTACTAAGTATTAAAAAAATATGTTGATTTGACAACACAATGCATATGTGTTTGTACCTTTTCAACCAAATTTTTGAAGCTCAATACAATTTTTCAATCAAATTTTTCAATGCATATGTCTTTGTAAGATATTTGAACTTCAATACCAGTTTCAACCAATTCAATAAACAAATATGTCTTCATTATTCAAGACTAATTGTCTTAATTATTTGATTAATTTTTAAAACTAATAAATCAAAATTAAAAACCATACACCTTGTTAATTAAGTTATTGATTTGTTTTAGAGAACCTATTACACTCCTTAAATTAGTCTGTATGTAAATATTTAACTTTTCATTTATGCGCATTTTAAAAACATTGGATTTAGTTCATTCTTGGAGTTTGTATGTTTAATTTTGCAATCAAATTGGCTCAATTCTTTATTTAATTTTACAAACATACGAGAGCATATTCTTACAATCGTTCATATTCTTACATTTGCACACATAAATAATTTTGTTCATGATTAGCATTATTATCTTTATAAGTTGATGCATATATATACACTTAGCTTTGTTAATATACATTACCTCAAATGTATTTCAGATATCTAGTTGTTAACAGTCAATTTTTAATAATTGATATACAAAAAATAACAAACAATATTTCATACATATAAGTATTATCAATTAGACTTCATAAAAGGACTTTAGACCATATATTGCACTTCATAAAAAAATGTAATGCTATTAAAATATTTTATGATTTGACAACACAATGCCCTTGACTTTCAACCTTTCCAATCAACTTTTGTAGTCTTATTTTTTTTGTTTAAAAACTATCATACTTAAAAGTAGTACATTTAAAAGTAGTACACTTCTCACCCAATAAAAGTAGTATACTAGAGGCTTCAATTTAAAAAAAAATTAAAATCAAAACTACTCAACTAGGAGACTATGAGTCTATGACATCATTATGAGTCTATGACTGTAACAACAACAGTCTTTATTACATATTTCTAAAACTTAAAAAGGTGTTCAAACTTTAAAATGTACTTATCAATATTAAAAGTTGTGATGTAGACTATAATACCAATGCTTAAAAAATTGATATAATATAATAGTTTTTTTTTTTTTTTTAATTTTTTAATGTATAAAATTAAATTTTTTTTTTTTTAAATTAAAGTATTATAAAAAATAAAATTCCTAATTAATATTCATTTGCTTTATTGCATTCTTTTAGACAAAATATGAATCTTAACTAGTAAGCATTGAAACAAATCTCTTCCAACATTTCACTTACTTTTGATTAATATGGTCTTATATAATTCGTATTAGTTAAAATTCTTGGTCAAAATTTTCATACTTAGAGATGGAGGGAGTATAATTAACAAGTAACATATAAGCTTACCAAATGAAGTAAAAGTACAAGTAACATATAAGCTTATCTATTAAAATGAAAAGGTTTATATACTCCGTATTATATTTAAATAGTCAAGTGAATTTAACCATATTCGTATATTGACTATATGTAAGACTTACATACATTATTTACTTCATACTTAAAGTATAACCAACATAAATGTTGGTTATACTTTAAATGGACTAATATAAAATGAATAACTTAAAGTAGACTAGGATTGAAAATCTATTAGACTACAAGGACAAGCTTTAGACTAGATTTATCGATTTGACAACACAATGCCAACTTTTGTGAAAACCAACTCAGCTGATACACTACTCAAGTGTTTGGCAGACAATAATGCTTTTGTTTTTTTTTTTTAATAAAAATAAAGTACAAAAATTACATCAACTACAAATCGTAATCAAGAGACCCAATTGGCACATATATTACTTCATCACACACATCATCTATTTGTCAAAACTTTTGAAAATAACAAAATTTTTATAAAAACAAAAAACATTGTAGGAAAATTAAATTAAAGTCCTAATTTCATGTAACAAAGTATATGAAAAGAAATTGTTAGCTAGAATATACGATTATATTGTTACAAAAATTATTAAATTATTTATAAATTTTTTAAAAACAAAAAAGGAAAAAAATGACACATTTAGGCAGTCGTTCACACTGGCTTGGTATTGTATAAAACATTTTTTTGTGCTAAAATCAACACGGTCAAATACTGTCACAATTGCACATGGTACTGCATAATCTCCTCCTTGGCACATGGTTCGAATCCTGCTACACCCCCCCCCCCAATATTTCCTTTTTTTTAAAAAAAATTGTTTAATTTTGTTGCTTATTCCAATGTATTCAGAAATTATTTTTATAACATATTTTAGAAAGTTTTGGCATCGTCTTTTTAAAAAAGGGAAATATTTCCTAAAAAAAGTAAAATTAGTTGTGATATATTGTCACATTTTACTCTTAACATCAGAATTAAACTAATAAATAATACGAAGTATAGTTTTTTTTTTAATTATTTTTAGATGGATAAAGTTAATTGGTGTTAGGAGTTAATTGGTCTGAACTTATACTTGTTTTATAACTTGTTTTAGACTACATGACCAAGGTGTAGACTAAAATTGGCAAGGGTTGTAAATTAAGGATAGTATTGATAGGACAACTCACACTCTTACAAGGTGTGAATGTGTGCTTGGACAACTCAGAACTCTTACATTGATTGGACAATGCATAAAGAGCAATATGTGACAATAATTAATAGGAAATTTTGTCATATAACACCTTTTAAAACCAAATTGTTGTGAAAAAACACCTTATAAATTTTTTCTTGTTAAAACACACCTAATACCAGAATTTTTTTGCGAGAACACACCTTAGGGCGGTTTTAGGGGGATTGACTTGGTTGTCCGGCGTTGACCATCACGTGAAGGTTACGTGCCGACAACCTTCCTTTATTTTCCCCCTTTTTTCTCCAATTATTTTCTCTCTCCTCAAGACCACCAACCACAACCTAGCCAACCCAACCGCCAACACCGACACCACCGCATAGCCAACCCGACCGCTAACACCACCACCCACCAACCTAGCCGCCATCACCAGCCACCCAAATCATTCTAAACCCACCACGTATACCATACAACACCCACCAAAACCACGAGATCCACCATGAAAACTACCCAAACAAAACCCTAAGCATCTCCATAAACACCCTTAACCACCTCATAAACAACCTCAAACATCTTGACAAAAACCCTTAACACCCTAAAACAAAATAATAGAGAGAGAAGAGGGTTGATAGTGGTTTTTCCCCCTTTCATACCTCCAATTGATAACCCTAAACTAAGGTAAATAAAAAAAGACAAAATTAACAATTAATTTCATTAAATTTAACAACTTACCTGCCTCACAATTAGGTTAATTAAGGAAGAAAAGAGGAGAGAGAAAGTAGTCTAATTAGAGGGGAAAGGGGAAAAAAAGAGAGGAAGGCCAGGGGTTTTCTCAAGTGGCTGGTGATCAGGTGTTGGCGGCTAGCTTGGTAGGTGGTGGTGTTGGCGGTAGGGTTGGCTAGGAGGTGGTGGTGTTGGCGGCGGCTAGGTTGTGATTTGGTGGTTTTGAGGAGAGAAAAAGTAATTGAAGAAAAAAGGGGGGAAAAGAAAGGAAGGTTGTCGGCACATGACCTTCACGTGATGGTCAACGTCGGAAAATCGAGTCAATCCCCCTAAAACCGCCCTAAGGTGTGTTCTCGCAAAAAAATTCTTGTTTTAGGTGTGTTTTAACAAAAAAAAAAATTATAAGGTGTTTTTTCACAACAAAAGGGTTATAAAAGGTGTTATCTGACAAAATTTCCTAATTAATATTTAATTTAATAACAAAACATTAAGAAGATCAGGTACAATGGCTTGTAACAATGTTCAACAACAAATAATTGAATTGAAGTAGCATGGCTTTTACAATTTTTAAACAAAATAAAAGGATCATACCAGTTTTGTAACATAATCCTAATGGTAATACATGTGAAAAATGGGAGGGTTGTCGTCGTAAAATTCTACAACAAATTCTTGCTTAGCCCGGATATTTTTTTTGTTGAATCAGATCCGTAATCCCCTTGTTAATGAAACAAGTAATGATTTTATTCCAACCATCACGTTCTATTTGCAAATTCGCATCCCACTCATTATCTCCAAATCGTAATAAAGCAGCGGTGTCCTCAGGAAAATTCATGAAGTTCTCCCGAGCGAATTCAATTGGAACACTCTACACAATAATGTAAAAATAAAAAACAATTTTGACAAATTTATAATAATATGAGTCGGGTTAAGATAAATAAAGTAAAAAATTGAATTAGTCTTTTACCATTACGCCTAGATGCATGTAAGACCTCGTAAAAGTTGACAAAAACCACGGTCTTTCTTCTTCTACAACGATTGGGATATCATTTGGGGCTAAGACAATAGGATCCACAACCTCTACACTCGCTTTAAACACTCTAACACGAACACATGTGTTGTGACATAAATAAATTTTTAAGACATCACCAAGTCTTATGTCATTTTCAGTCACAAAATTTTCCCAACCGTCTTCCAAAGAATACTTCCACTTGGATCACAAATCCACGGTCCGGAGGAGTACGTTCCAAGATGCGTTACCATATCCCCTAAATACTTCAAGATTTCCATTCACACCTTGCACTTCTTCAATTAAATTGCCCGGAATACGCTAAAATTCGGTTTCCAAAAACCCATGATTTAAAAAAAAATAAAACATAATTTAAATAACGAATGCTAGATATTATAAAAACTTACCACGCCAACAAGCCTTCTTTCGTTCACCTCCACTTCAAAATTTGGGTGATTCCATGTCGCCTACAAATTTTTTGAATAAATCGTTTAAACTTTAATGTTAAAAATTTAAAACCTAACAAATCATACTGACGAAGTTCACACGAGATTACGCATTCAAAACAATACCATATCAAAATTATTGCTAACACTCTTATAAAATTTTGTAGATTTTAAGCCTTTGATAATTTGTTGCTAATACCGTAGTGCTTGAGTTATGAGATTTGTCCATCTTCCTTTTATAGGATAGAAAATTAAGTAACGACGAGACCCATCAATAACAGAATCTTGCGTACAATTATTGTGTTTTGTTGCTTGAAATTAAAATTATGACGTGGAAATTTGTAGCTTTAACTATACTAAGTTACATTAAGACGTTAATGAGCGTACAATAAAACCTTATTTTATAAAATGTCGTATAACACTATGAATGAATTTTCGTTGTTATATTTAATAATCTTTGACTTTAACCATACTTAACCGCACTAAATTAATTGACAAAAACTACTATTCCAAAAATAAAAATTTGCAAAAAAATATAATGTATACCATACTTAAGCATTTCCAAATTGAAATCCAATAGACTTGATTTAATGTACTTGTGCACCACTCAATTGTGGTGTTGAATTTTGGGTAAAAAAGCACTATTTCCATCAATGACAAGTCACATCTATAGGCGTCGCTCGAAGTGCGACTACGTTAAAGCATGTTGTGAATATGCTTGGGACTCTTAGGAAGTGGGAATTGACATAATACGATTAGGGACAAGAAAAATAGGGAGCCGCCAACAAGTTTTTAAGGAACTTGTAAATCGTTCATGGATCATAAAAGACAACCACGATAAAGGGATAACGATAGGCAACAACGATTGACCCGTGAAGGTTACACCCCATTCATAATCCATGAGATTACTAACTCCATATGGTTCGGAACCACGAAAGGAGGATCGTGGATGATGGTACGAAGTGAGTCATGGAGTCACATTAGCTCGTATTGGCCTCTACTCGATTCTTATAGTGAAAAGTGATTCCTGCGATCTCAAAGGCATATAAACAAAATATTCAATTCGCTCCAAACTATTATTATGCTAAATTGGTTGAATATTAATGCAACACATAATTCTATAATATCGTGATCACTTGATTAAACAACAAGATTAAAAAGGAACCTAAACCGGTTGTCCAAATTATCTTATTAGGCGTGACTTTCAATTACATATTCCCTTTAACATGCAATATGGTGATCATAAAAAATATAATAGAATAAAAATTAATATTGGAAGCAATTTAACAATAATCCCAACAATATAAAATCGTTAGAAAAATAATAGAAATAAAAGGAACATAATTCTTACTTTGATTCTGTTTGTTTGCAACTAAAAAATAATAAACGAGTTAGTAACTTCAAGGAAATAATAATAAAACAACAATTAAATTAAATTAAATAAAGTAGATTTGATTTTGGGCCAAACCCTCAAACAGTTCTACCTTTCACGCCTTGGCTTAAGGACAGAACCGCGAGTAAAGTATGGACTCCTTGGAGTACTTGAAGAAGGAATTTGGAAATAAGAAGGGTAGGATAGTGTTTATGCTAAAGCATACAAGAGAGAAAAATAGAGAATTAATTGATGCCCCGTACATCAGAAATTAGGGGGTATTTATAGAGAAAATGTGCTGAGGGAGCACACGGAACCCTAAAATGATAAAAACCCTAAAAAAGTATCCCGCGACACAGCAAACTGTACCATGACACGGGAAGTCCCACCATCAGACGGGAAACATTCCCATGACACAGCGCATTTTTAGTGTGACGCGGGAAATTTTTAGTAAACGGGGAAGAAAACACGTTAAGGGTTTACGCGGAAAAGACACGGAAATTCCCGTGTCACGGCAGATTTCCCGTATCACGGGAAATCCCACCGTCAGACGGGAATAATTCCCGTGACATGGTGGGTACCTGCCGTGACGCGGGAATTCCCAGCCCGCTTTTTCGTCTAAATACATTTTTAACCCTAATTTTTTTCAGGATTTTAAGTGACGATTGATAATTTCGGGCCTTTTCTGATTTATTATTATTTGGGCTAAAATAAGAAAATAATTAAATAAAATAAATAAAAGGTTTGGGTTAAAAATAAATAATAAAACAATAAAATAAAAAAGGTTTGGGCTGAAATTAAATAATAAATTTGGGCTGAAATTAAAACTGTGCTTTTACCAAACATCAAGACTAATCCATGGACTGTTCCAAAATACGATTTTAATCAAATACGATTTTTTAAGCACTCTCGGGATTAAATACTGAACCCGACCAATAGTGGCGGTGAAAGGTTGTTCATCATCGGGTCTGGTTTTGGGGAGACATTTTTAGGTGTCTACAACATCCAATAGGGACCTAATCTAATAAAACATTTCTAGTCTAAACTAAGTTGCAATGTAAGTGTAATGCTCAACCTTTTGCCAATTGTAACTGTATCTGAATTACATGTTTATTGATTTTGTAAAAATTGTTTTATACAAAAAGTGGACATATTTGATGATTTAGTCTTACTAATTTAACTAACTAAATATTTAATTAAACTTGTAATTTTAAAATCATACAAATTGTAATTTAACTAACTAAATATTTAATTAAACTTGTAATTTAGCAATTTAATTTTATCACCTACTATATTAGCTAATTATTTATATCACTTAACTACTACAATTATTAATTTATATATGTCTAATTTCTTCCCTTACGAATAATAATTAATAATTACATACTCTAATTTGAATTAACCACAAGTACAGTTAATTACTAACTAATAATTAATGTCAAACATACAATATTACACAAACATATTAAATTTCACAAAAGCATTGTTAATTATATAAAAGGGGCAAAATAGTATGATAGCAAAATAAAATACGCCTCTTAATTACAAAATAGGACAAGGAGTTCTTCATAGCAACTTCTAATTAATTAATTAAAACAACAACTAAAACAAGTTCTTAAATATGATAACATGGATCCGAGCTTAGCTTAATTCGACCACCAATGGCTTCCTCAAAATACAACCAAAAACAACAACATCAACCAAAAGTACTCTAGACCATAGGACGCCATTGGACACCATTCTTGCTCATTCACCTCGCTGCTGGGGGATAGCCCTGTGACAAAACATGATGGTAAAATTATTTTGTATACTCAATCAAAAATATGTTTAATGGTTAATGTTTGGGTTAAAAACAGAGTTTATTTAAGCTAAATTAATAATAAAAAAAAATTATTTAAGTCACATAGGTTAACCCATCACCTGGACATAGGCTTCTAAAATGCAAAGCAACCCCGGACCCTGGTAGTGGGTCTGAGTCTGAAGGACTTCAGACCGCCATAGCAGCGCTGCCCCTCCTTCAAAGGAGTTAAGAACAGAGTGTGCGTAGCTAAAATTACCTCCAAGCCTTGCAATCGTTTCAACAAGATTACCAACGATGTTTCTAATTTCTAACAGAATGACAACATCAAGATGATGCATTTGTAACATGAAGTTGAAATTTCGAACAAAGGAAGGTCGACCCACCCCTCGCACATTCTAGCAAACAAGCTTAGTTGCAGAAGGCATTGGAAGCATGTGCTTATCTCTTCGATTGCACCGTATTGGTTTAATGACTGCACAAGTATAACTTAGCACTTCAAGAGGGAGAGACTCAATGACATAGAGATGTAGAAAGCGTGGTGCAGAGGGGAGATAGACTACTTGGAAAGCATCACAGAATGAAGCCATCCGGAGGCGCAAATCATCATCCTGCATAATAAATGGAGGGGCTGCAAAATTTATAACAGGCTCAGGGTCTATTAAATGCATCAAGAACGACGACAATAGGGTTTGTGAATCCTCCTTCTCTAGTGCTAAGATGAAGTACCAGTCAAGAAAAATTCTCGTCTATTGCCAGCCAGTCGTTGATGAATAGGAGGTTTGCTGGTCGTAGTGGACCACTAGCTTTAGGAGCCATTTTCAAGTTTGAAGGTTCATTGTCGAAACGGATTGAGGGGTCAATCACTGCCTTCTAGAGGTCCTTAATTTCAGTTAGGCTAGTTTTAAGGTTGGTTTGGGTGTAGTAAACCATCTCATTCATGTAAAACTCGGCATTCAAACCACCTTGTGGGGCGGTGTAGTACAGTATAACAGGGCTACCTAAAGGGGTGAAGCTTAATATAGGAGGCATATTTAGTGAGTGGCTTTCGAATGTGGAAAAAATTTTATGAAGGGGAAGAGCAACTTTTAGAGTTATAAAGTACCTTTTATAGATATGAAGGTGACATGTGGCTACTTATGGGGGGAAATTGAAATTATAATTTTGGGACCCAATCCATATTCAATTCAATGACACAATTCATATGCAATTCGATATTGTTACAATAGTTTTGCTAAATAAATATAAATTATTTCAAATGATCACATCAAATTGCAAATTCGTATAAGGTATTCGATCACAATATGAATCATAAGTATAATTTAAAAATTATAATAATAATTATTCTATAAATTATAATCATAATCATTTTCTTAATAATTACAAAATTAAAAAATAAACGCATTCATTTTTTTACAATGACTACTGAAAGAATGGATTCGACCTAATTGATTCCCGTCAAAGGTTATTCGGTTAAAGGTTTATTGGTAGTTTTCGGTCAAAGGTTTATTGGTAGTTTGGTTGGTTGTCGATTTTGTAACAGTGAATGAATTTCCGTATTTTACTCGGTTTTGCAAAAAATAATTTATCTCGACTATTTGATCCCTCATTCAAAGTAATCGATTTTGTAATCATGAATGAATTTCCTTATTTTGATTGATCAATCAATAGTTGATTTTGTAACAATGGTTGGATTTCAATTGTTTGTTCGATCATTGCAGTAGTCCATTAGCAAGTTTGTTCTAGTGATTCACTATTAAAATGTTGAATTGAATTTGTAATAATGAATGAATGTCCATATTTTGTTCGATCAATCAGAGTACTCGGTAGTTTGGTCAAAGGTCCTTCAGTCAACTGATTCCGACCAAAGGTTTATCGGTAGTTTGGTTTAATCACCCATGAATTTACCAATTAAACGTATGCGAACAGACCCTTTATTTAATCACTTAACTAGGTTTTGGGCCCGGAATATGTCCCCGGATTACTACATTGAAAAGGTTTGGATTTTTTATGTTATTGAAACTCTTATGCTACGTACAATATTATCGTCCTCTAATGAGTAATGGCTTATGGAACACTATATTGTATTAAAAAAAATCAGAAATCTAAATAAAAAGCTAACTCTACATTTATTTGTTATTTTTATTTGATCCTTAAAATCATTATACAAAAAAGGGACATAAAGTTAAACAACTAATTAATACTCCGTATGATCTACTAGAATAACTAATTTAAAAATATTGAGGATATAATAGACGATATATGTTAACGAAACCCGTTTAAAACTGACTACACTAGTTGCCTAACCGACTAAGGTCAACTCGAACCGATTACAGCCCGAACCAATTACAACCCGTTTAAAATCTTTTGTTCAGCTTATATACCTCTTGGTCTCTATTACTCGTATGTAGGTTTAATAAAATCTTGGTGATGCTTGACCAAATAGTTCAATTTGACCACAATGATATTTATTAGAATTGAACTTAAACCAAAACCCTAATGTACCATGTTATTAACCCACTCAAACCCGACTCAACACAATTCGAACTTGAAATTGTACCCGATCTGAATTTGACTTGAATTGAACCCAACCTATATTCGAAAAGGTGAATGACTCACTATAACTTGAAATGAAATTGACACGAGCCGATCTTGAACCTGGTCTAAAGCTAGATTGACCCGACATAACCTGATCTTGTTTAAACCCAACATCTGATTTGACCTTACCCAAACCTGACTTGAATACCCAAAATGACAGCTCTATATTCGCCAATGGGGTGTGATGATTACGAATTTTAATGTATTTTATTTTTTTATGTAATAATTTTTTTTAATGACTGATTAATATGATGAAGTTGTGTTGGTTTTAGCAAAAGGTTGTGTGTTGGTTTTAGCAAAAGGTTGCATTGTGTTGTCAAATCGACACTTTTTATGTTTTTAAATCACAACTTTTATTACAGACAAGTACAATATCTAGTCTAAACCCTTTCCTTGTAGTCTAATAGATAATCATTCCAAGTCTATCAAGTTTGAGTATAAATGTTTTTTTTTTTTTTTATATATTTTAAAAACTATATTAAATTTAGAATAATACAAATAAAATAAACTTACAAACAAAGTGGATTGCAAGTTACCAAGACATGTGCCACTTACTTTATTTTATTAATTCAAGCTCACATTTTTATCAAAATCTTATTTGCATTGTGTTGTCAAATCAATATTAACTTTTTAAATTGACCAATTTGTACTCTGAAGTCCTGATTTTTTTTATTTTTGTACATCACTACTTTTTACATTGAAAAGTAAAATTTGTGATAAAGTCAAAAGTCTTTTGTTCATAGCATAAGTAGTCTAAAGTCTAAAATTTATAGGAAATACTTTTTCCATCACTACTTTATTTTTAGAAGTTTATAGTCTAAAGTCTTTTGTTAATAGCATAATCAGTCAAATTTGTAACAATGAATGAATGTCCATGTTTTCTTTAATCACCCATGAATTGAAAATTAAACGTATGTGAACAAATCCTTAACTAAAGGTCTGTTCCGATTGACTGAACTCAGCTGAACTGAACTGAACTGAACTGAACTGAACTGAACTGAACTGAACCGAGCTGAACTGAACTGAACTAAACTGAACTGAACTAAACCGAGCTGAACTGAACTGAACTTAACTGAACTTATTAATTAGTGATTTTTAACTACGGATTAGTGATCTTTGATTATTTATTGATATTTATTATTATACATATGTGTATATACAAATGTACATATTAAAATATTTATGAAAAATATACTATATAATTATAATTATAAAATGTATGGAAAATATATTATAAAATGTATGGAAAATATATTAAAAACTTGAAACCGCTAAACATTTTAAACACATATACTATTTAATTTAAAAATAAAATAGTATTAGGACAAAAGAACACAAAACACTTACATGTATCTAACCCATTTAAACAAATTTTAAATAAAATATTTTATATATATATATATATATATATATATATATATATATATATATATATATATATATATATATATATATATATATATATATATATATATAAACCAACAAGAAAAGCTGAAATTAGCTAAAATTAGTTTAAGTTGTGTAGTACTCTAATTTTCTCAATGAGATTAACATTAGAAATATGTTTCAAAAAAATAGAACCATTTGAACAATGAATTGTATCAATATTATTATTGTTATTATTATTATTATTAATTATTGATAATTATTATTATTATTTATGATTATTATTATTAGTATTATTATTATTATTATTATTATTATTATTATTATTGTTATTATTATTATTATTATTATTATTGTTATTATTATTATTATTTATTGATGATTATTATTATTTATTTATTATTATTATTAGTATTATTATTATTATTTCAATTATTATTGTTATTATTATTATTGTTAATATTATTATTATTATTATTATTATTATTTTTTTTTTTGTTGTTGTTGTCGTTGTAATAAGAGCTTAAAAGAATGAAATTTGGCTTTATATCATTAGCAATATCATTAGACATAAATTAAGAGCTGAGCTAAACTGAACTGAACTGAACTGAGCTGAACTGAACTGAACTGAACTGAACTGAACTGAATTTCAACGGAACAGAACAGGCCCTAAGTCACTTAACTAGTGTTTGGGCACGGGCTATGCCCCGGATTACTACATGAAACAAACTGATCATTTATATACATTCTAATTTATGATTTAATTTGTATTTTAATGAATATATATATATATATATATATATATACATATATATTTCCTTTTCATATTTAATTAAAATCCAATAGTCAATTTTGCAAGACTGGTAGAATATCCTTCGTTTGCTCGATCAATCATATTAGTCAAGTTTGAAACAAAGAATGAATTTCCTCATTTTGTTCCATCAATCAATACAATCGGTTTTGAAACAATGATTGAATTTCCTTATTACGATCGATCAATCAAAGTAGTCGATTTTGTAAGAATGGTTGGATTTAAGTAGTTTGTTCGATCAATCAAAGCACTCAATTTTGTAACAATGGTTGTAACTAGAGGTGTTTGCGGTGCAATATGGTGCGGTTTGGATCATAAACCGCACCAAACCGCAAAAGTGAGGTTTGTAATTTTTTCAAACCGCACCAAGCTGCACTTTTAAAAAAACCGCACCGCAAGATGCTGTTTGGTGCGGTGCGGTTTGCGGTTTAATTGTATTTTGTTAAAATTGATATTATTCTTTTTAAAACAAAACTTTTATTTTAAATTATTATTATTAGTTGATAGTTTTAATATTAAACTCTTTTTATTAATCATTAATTAACTAATAGTAAAAAATTTAGCTCATATGTTTTAGTTCTTTTATATAATTTTAATGAAAATATAGTATAAAAATTGCAAACCGCATTAAAGTCCGGTTTGTGGTGCGGTTTGGTCTCAATAATTTTGGAAACCGCACCAAACCGCAAACCGCGGTTTGGTCATTTAAAAAAACCGCACCGCAATTTTCAAACCGCAAACCGCAAAATTGATGTTTGGTTTGCGGTTTGGTGCGGTCTAAACCGCACTCTATACAGCCCTAGTTGTAACAAAAAATGAATGTCCTCATTTTTCTCAATCAATCATTTCAATCGGTTTTGAAACAATGAATGAATTTCCTTATTATGATTGATCGATCAAAGTAGTCGATTTTATAACAATGGTTGGATTTAATAGTTTGATCGTTCAATCAAAGCAAACGATTTTGCAACTTTGGTTTAATCACTTAACATAAAGACATGAGATGGAATATACCCTTAATTTAATCACTTAAAATAAAGAGATTAGCATTTCAAATTGAATAAACAGTACAAAGGTTTTTTAATTAACACTTTATGAACAAGTTTGACTAAAATATCTTTATTTTAAAAATTCATGAAGAAACTTTAACGTACGTGAGTACGTTACCTTAATGTAAAGAGTTACTATATACTGATATCAAAATTCACCTTAATAAGGGAGTTACAAAGGGGGTTACCAAAACAAGTACAAGTAATAATGCTACAAGAGTACAAAAGTGTACCTGGGGTACCTTAGATTAGAATTAAACTATCAAACTCGGAATTCAATATGAATTAAGTCAACATACCTTAGACTAGAATAAATTGTGATAGAGTTAAACTAAACTTGAATCACGAGTTACAAAGGGATTACAAAAACAATTAATAAACCCATAGAAGTAAAATAGTGTAATGGAGGTACATTAATATATAATTAATAGTCGAATTTTATTTAAAGGAGCATTTAGGACAATGGTTTTTGGTAGTATCATTTTAAGTAAAAAAAAGTAATAAATAAAAAAATATATTTAAAAAACATATTAAAATACGAAGCAGTATTCTAATTACATAAAACTTAAGGACCCTTAGATTTTACTTATTACATTATATACTAATTCTAAAGAGCCCTCTTAAAAAAAAATAAAAAAAAATAAAACTAATGGTCCCACGTGTGACATACCCTACTATTTGATGCCCTTTATAATATCAAGTTTGACTTTTCTCACTCCAAAACACTATTGACTCTCCAACTTCACCTTCAACCCAAGCTCTGTTAAGGTTAGTTTCCGCCATTGTTGCTTCATTTTATTAAATTAGTTCAGTATTTTCATCTTTACTGTTGATTGTAGTTAATCTTGTATAATTTCTATTTATTCAACTTAAATTGGGATTTTATAAAAACACTTTATTGCGGGAAATTATTGTATAAAGTGAATCTAAGAATAATTTGACTAATACATGATAAATTTAAGGTTATGTTGACATTGATGATGTAGATTGTACTCGTTGTGGTATAATTAGCATTTCTAGTGTGGTAATATCTGTTGTAGTATATATTTAGGGTTTAATTCTCCAAATTTATAATTGATGGATTTAAAAAAACTCGTAAGTATATGGTTTTGTATTTTCATGGAAATTTTTTGAAGTGATTTTATTCTTTGAAAAATGTAGATGTTTTAGGTTAATTTGGATTGGTTAGTGGTTTTGAGATGCATGTACAGAGGCTATGGACAGAGTGTGTAAGCCTTGAAGATGATTGTACTGTTGTGTTGCCTTTTTATTGTGAAATATGCTTGTTGGGTGAGATTTGGTGGGAGATTTTGCTCATAATTGGGTATTTTTTGTGGTTTTATAGGCTTGTATAATAATTGGGATGGGTTGTTGTTGTCTCTGTTGCTTCTTTTAGTGTATTGAAAACCTTAGGTAGCTATGGTTACAAGCTTTTGGGGTTACAAGCTTTTGGGGTTAATTGGATTTTTTATATATATATAATTGATGGATAAAGCCCAAATATTTATATATTTAAAATGCTTACATTGAATTGCCTTATTCATCTTTATACTTCTGACATAGAATTTGGCACTAGTTGCTTGATAATTGTTCACATTGGTTGTGAAGTGAAAGAGTTGAAGCATGTCAGCCTGGCGCTATGAATTCATAATCGACAGTGATCGTCTAACAAAAATTCTTGTAAGTTGTTGTTGATATGGTTGCTCTGTTTTGATAATTCTTTAAATAAATACATTAATTCCTTCTAATATACAATAATTCCTTCTAATTGCTCTATTTTGGTTGGCAACCGCTTCCTAAGCGTATGGCCAAGGAGGTGAAGAAAGTATGGACTAAGAAGAAGGGTGAAGCGGGTGTTTTACACATTCACCGGGGTACAGAGAATAGAGAATACTCTGTCACGATGAGTGAACGGTTGATTCAAACGGTTCTGTCTAAAGGGTGGAGCAAGTTTGTTAGCTCAAACGACTTGCACATTGGAGACCGAGTACGATTTATTCTAGAGGAGATAGATGAAATGTTGTATCGGGTTCGCATTTGGCGCGGTAATGTAGAAATAACAGTTGTAGACCTACATACTGTGATAGAGCACGACGAGTCTATTAGTGACGCCGAGTCCTTCGATTATGTGCCCATCGACCTTCTTCATAAAGATCCGTTCTTCCATTTCACCTTCACCAAAGGCTACATTGACAAACCCACAATTGTATGTTCTCACTTCTAATCTATCTTTTTTTCACTCTAATCTATCTTTTTATTATATCAAGAATTGTTTTCTAATGTGTTCACTTGATATTCCATTATTCTAATTGTCATTATGAGCACTTGTTTGATAATCTGTCAGAGACTAAATTCTTCACAATGAGTTGTAATAACTAATACGGCAAAAGAGGAAAAGTTTTATTGTTAATTGATAAGTTGAACTAACGGTTACAAGGATAGTCAATGACTTGAGGCCATCAATCTCATGGTAGCTTTAGGCTACTACTCTCAAAATGCTCAAAATGTTCTTACTTGATTTCTGGATGCCTCCCACTCTCCTCTGCTTATACTAAGCTATTCCATTACTAAGGAAATACATGTGACTAATAAACACAAAAATAACACAACCTAAAATAAGACATGGAAATTACTACTGCTACTTTCCCTAATAAAAACTTAATGATCCTCGTATCTTCTTCTTTGTTGGGTTTGACTCCATTAGCTGTCCTTGACCCTTGCGTGTTCCTGATTTGGGCCTCCTTGAATAGACCTTGATGGGTTGGGTCGTCCCTCTAACTGAGTCCATGACATAATGTTATTCTAATTGTTATTATCAGCGTGTATTTTATTCCATTACTGAAATTGTTAATATTAACATGTGTTTTATTCCCAAGTAGATGTTAAATACTTTTAACAATTTTAATTACGAATAGATATAACGGATTATGAATTGTAGCCTCAAAATATCAACTGTTGCACATATTTTGCTTGACCTACTGCTTTTGTATATGAATTGGGCTATGTGTGCTAGGGGTGTCCATAATTTGAATAAAAACCAAAATCCAATCCAATCTAAACCGAATTATCAATTCGGATCGGATCCAAACTTTAAATCGGATCAGATCGGATTGAGATTTTTTGAAAATTCGGATTTTCGGATCGGATCGGATTGACCCTAATCGGATCCAATTAAAATCGAAAACCGAAATTTAGATGTCATTCATATCAACATATGGACTGTTGTTTGGATTGTCTATTGTTGTTGCTGCTTTCTTCCTAGGTTGATGTTTCCTGCTCTCTTTATAAGTTGATGCCTCCTACTACCTTCTGTTGGAATTAGTATTTGAAGTATTGAACATAAAGTTGTTGGTGCTGATTTTGAACAAAAATGCTGCTACTGAATTGTAATGAACTCTTAGAGTTTCCTTTTAGTTGTACTACTTATTTCGAACAATTTAATTTGACTTGATGTTAAACAATTTATGTTAATCATGACTACCATTTTATATTATCTGTACTAGTTTATTAGACGTTATAAATCAACTTATTTTGGTTCGGATTTTCGGATCAGATCCAAAATAACCGAATTTTAATTCAGATTGGATTAGAATAGCAATTCGGATCGGATCGGATTGAAAAATGAAAATCGAATTCTAATTCGGATCGGATTGGATTTGACCTAAATCCAAGCCGAAAACCGAATGGACACCCCTAATGTGTGCAATGAATTGGGCTATTTGTGCAATTGGGCTATGTGGGCTATATGTGCAATGAATTTGGTTATGTGTGCAATTGGGCTATTAGGGCTATGTGTGCAATGAATTGGGCTATGTGGAATATGTGTGCAATGAATTGGGTTATGTGTGGAATTGGGCTATGTGTGCAATGAATTTGGTTTTATGTGCAATTGGGCTAATTTGGCTATGTGTGCAATTAATTGGGCTTTGTGTAAAAACTATATACCAGAACAATGTGCGCATGAAAGTTTAGTGTGTGCTAATTAATCCATTCATTGATATATGTGGTATGTTGTGCATTAAATGTTGTTAATGTAATACAATGAATAAATTTATTCATTGATATATTGAGACAACAAATTTCAGTAATGATTAAGTGGGCCCATTGGCGACCAAAAGCCCAACCAGACATGAAACCACCTAATGGGTCATGTTTTTGGCTTGCCAGTTGACCATGCTGAGAATCCAGGTATTGTGAATGCTTGATATAGGCTTGATATAATAAATATGCTTTTACTTTACTAATTATAGATCTTTACTAATTATAGTCTAATTTAGTAATTATTTCTTTTTTTCGATATTATTTTTTAGAATATCTGTTACTTTACTTTTTAGTTTCAATACTATGCCTCAAATTATAGATATTTTAAACAAATTCATTTATTGGGATCATTTCACTTTGCAAAGAAATAAATAAAAGTTTTTCAATTAAGATTAGGGGTGCATCAAATAGAGGGGCAATGAGCAATATCTAATAATTTCCTATTCAACTTCTTTTGGGAGCAATTTCTAATAATTTCCTATTCAACTACTTTTGGTATGAATAAAATGGAGAAGTTAAAAATCCATTCAAACTTGTTCAATCTTCTCATGAAAGTATTATGATTTTATTTGATTAATTTAGTGTTTTTGCCAGCATGTCTGATTACATTTTCATGGTGTCTGAGCCACCACAAGTTGTTGTTTTTTCTTAAACAAACACTTCGCGTCTGAGCATAATTAGATTTGATATGCAGAACATTCCTTTGGACTTCGCAAGAGAACATTTTCATGGTCTTAAAAACCAGTCTCCAGTTGTGGTGTATTACAATAATCGACATTGGGATTCCAAATTGAGGATTAAGTACAACAACAACAACGACAACAAAAAAATCATCAAATGCGACATCAAGCAAAAGATTCAAAAACTGATTGACGATGAGAAGATTGAAGAAGGTGAAAAAGCAATGATTGAGTTGGCATTTATGGATCCCCCGACCCTGGTCATTATCTTCAATTGATATTTGATCTTTCATGAATGCGGCCGGGTAGAATTCGGAGTACCATGCTTTTGTTTACCTTTGATTAATCATGTGTATTTGAAGGAAGGTTAACGTAGTTGGAATTTTGTTAAACTTTGTCAGTTAACTAGGTTTTGGGGTCGGGCTATGCCCCGGATTACTACATTGAAAAGGTTTGAAATTTTGATGTTATTGAAACTCCTATGCTACAATATTATCATCCCCTAACGAGTAATGGCTTATGGAATACTATATTGAAAAAAAAAATCAGAAAGTTAAATCAAAAGGTAACTCTAGATTTAAAATCATTATACAAAAAAGGGACATAAATGTAAACTCGAACCCAATTACAGCTCGAACTGATTACAACCCCACCCGATTAGGACCCGATATGTGTTGGCTTTAAATTGACAAACCGATGGGGTGAAAGTAGTGATCTCTAAAATATACCCGAACAATGGGTTGAAACATGTGATTTGTAACACGACCTGCACCTGAGCTAATGTTAATCGAAAACCGATTGGATCTAATACTTTAATACCCAATTGTAACCGTCAACCGATTTAATCAAACTCGATATCACGAACTAGTACCCAATTAAAACTTGTACCCGATTCTTGGAAGGTTTAATAATTTTTTTTTTATATCTTTTATTCACCTTATATACCACTTGGTCTCTAATACTCGTATATAGGTTTAATAAAATCTTGATGATGCTTGACCTTGACCAAATAGTTCAATTTGAGCACATTGATATTTATTAGAATTGAACTTAAACCGAAACTCGAATGTACCATGTTATTTACCCACTCAAACCCTACTTAACACAATTCGAACTTGAAATTGACCTAAACCTAAGGCTATTTACGGAATTTAAAAACTAAAGAAAGTCTAATTATACATAAATACATATTATATCACACCCCCTTTCACCCCGAAAATCATCAAATAGCTTTGTCAAATGCGATCTGATAACGAGACGGACACGCACTTTTCCGCGTTGAACCTTCGTATCTGAAGTTGACTTGAATTGAACCCAACCTATATTCGAAAAGGTGAATGTCTCACTATAACTTGAAATGAAATTAACCCGAGCCGATTTTGAACTTGGTCTAAAGCTAGATTGACCCGACATAACCTGATCTTGTTTAAACCCAACATCTGATTTGACCTGACCCAAACCCGACTAGAATACCCGAAATGACACCTCTATATTCGCCAATGGGGTGTGATGATTACGATTTTTAATGTATTTAATTTTTTTATATAATAAGTTGATTTGTTTTAGCAAAAGGTTGTGTGTTGGTTTTAGCAAAAGGTGGCAATGTGTTGTCAAATCAACATTTTTTTATGTTTTAAAATCACTACTTTTATAGACAAGTACAATATCTAGTCTAGACCCTTTCTTTAAGTCTAATAGATAATCATTCCTAGTCAATCATGTTTGAGTGTAAATGTATCTTAGATTAGAGTTAAACTATCAAAGCACAAAGCATATATGCATTTATATGAATTTATTTGAGTCGTTTTTTTATTTTTTTTAAAGGGAACATTAATATACATTAATATGAAATTTTTTATTTCTTTTTTTAAAAGAATTAATATGAAATTAGCAATCGGGTATGAAATTATTAGTGTTACTTTAAAAAAAATATTACTAGTATATAAAAAAAATTAAATACATATATATATATATACATATACATATATATATATATATATATATATATATATATATATATATAACTGATTATAGTACGAAACTGATTTCTTATTAAATTAGATTCCATTAAATAAAAACAAAATAAAAAAAAAGGGACCCTTAGATTTAATTATTACAGTACATACTAAATCTTAATGGCCCACGTGTTAAGACTTACCCTACTAATTCATCCCCTTTATAAATATCATTTTTAGCTTTTCTCACTCCAAACTCAATTGACTCCCCAACTTCTAGTTCTAACCAAGCCAAGCTTTGTCAAGGTAATTTTCCGCCATTTTTGCTTCATTTTATTAAATTATTTCTGTATTTTGTTCTTTATTGTTGCTTGTAGAACATAGTTCATGTTTATTTTTTACTTTCTCAACTTAATTTAAGATTTTAGTTAACAATTCTTTACGGAAATAGATTCTACATTATTAACCTTAGACCCATACAAGTAAAATATGATAAATGTAAGGTTCTCTAGACATTGATGATGAAGATTCTACTCGTTATGGTATAAGTAGCATTTCTAGTGTGGTAATTTGTATAAATTTAGGGTTTAATTCTCCAAGTAGGATATGTTATATGTTGAATTGATGTGGATGGATTTCAAAAACTCGTTAGTGGTTTTGTATTTTCATGGTAATTGTTAGAAATGGTTTTATTCTGTGAAAAATGTAGATGTTTTAGGTTAATTTGGGATGGTTAGTGGTTTTGAGATGCATGCACAGAGGCTATGGACAGAGTGTGTAAGCGTTTATGGTGGTTGTACAGTTGTGTTGCCTCTATGGAGAGCTTTAAGTTCATTTTTGGGAATTTATGGTTTTATTGCCCTCTATAAAACATGGGTTGTTGTTGTCTTTGTTTATTGTTTTTTTTAGTGTAATGTACCTATGGTTTTATCAACTACAATGGCTTATTTACTAAGCAACAAATAATTTGGTTTATTTATATTTAAAATTCTTACATTGAGTTTGGCAGTAAATGCTTGATAAATAGATTGGATTATTTATATTTCAGTATTTGTTACATTGAGTTTGGCAACATTCGCTTTATAATTCTTCACATTATTGGTTGTGAAGTGAAGGAGGTAAAGTATGTCGGCTTGGCGCTATGAATTCATAATCGACAGTGATCGTCTATTAAGAAAAGTTGTAAGTTATTATTGTTGCTATGGTTGCTTTGTTTTCATAATTTTTTACAAAAAAAAAACAATAATTTCTTCTAATTGCTCTGTTTTGGTTGGCAGCCGCTTCCTAAGCGTATGGCCAAGGAGGTGAAGGAGGTATGGACTAAGGAGAAGGGTGAAGCGGGCGTTTTACGCATTCACCAGGGTGCAAAGAATAGAAAATACTCTGTTAGGATGATGGAACGGATGAGGAGCAGTGGTAATGTTCAAACTGTTTTGTCTAAGGGGTAGAGCGAGTTTGTTAGCTCAAACAACTTGCAAATTGGGGACCGAGTACAATTTGTTCTAGAGGAGATAGATGAAATGTTGTATCGGGTTCGGATTTGGCGTGATGATCAAGAAATAACAGTTGTTGACCCACACACTGTGATAGAGCACGACCAGTCTATTAGTGACGCCGAGTCCTTCGATTTTGTGCCCATCGAACTTCTTTATAAAGATTCGTTCTTCCATTTCACCTTCACCAAAGGCTACATTGACAAACCCACAATCGTATGTTTTCGATTCTAATCTATCTTTTTTTCATTCTAATCTATATTTTTTTTCAATGTAATCTCAATTATATTGATATGATGGTCTTAAGGGTCATGGCATTATGGTGCCTTTTGATCCAATTTTTGTAAAGTCTGATTATCAGTTTAAATAATTACTCTTCCTTTTCCCTTACAAGAAAAAGTGTTGACTTATGATTTCTGCTATATATGTATTATAATTTTTTGGAGTTCTGCTATATATCAGTTTTATTCCCAAGTATATGTTAAATACTTAAACAATTATAATTACAATTACAATTAATGGAATATCAATTTTAGTCTCAAAATCGAAATATACAATGCTATGTTTATTAAATTTTGTTTAATGGATTTATGAATTGGGCTAAGTGTGATATGAGTTGGGCTATGTTTGTTATATATGTGGGCTCTGTTTGCTATAGAAGAATTTGGTGTGAATTTTGAAGCCTAACTTGATAATCGACCCAAATTTGGTTAAACCCTTTGAATTAGGCTAAGTGTGCTATGAGTTGGGCTATGTCAGTTGGGCTATGTGTGATAACTGAGTCAAATTTGGTTAAAACCCTTGAATTGGGTTATGTGTGCTATAAGGCTATGTGTGTGCTATGAGTTGGGCTATGTGTGTTACTTGAGTCAAATTTTCTAGTCATGAAAGTTTTATGATTTTATTTGATCAATTTAGAGTATTTGCCAGCATGTCTTGTTTGGGTGTATGGCTATACAGCTTCAATAAGCCTTTGGACTTCAATATTGTGGGAATCAAATCTTTTGATATTTTGAAGATTGCAATCTTTTGATATTTTCCTTAACATGCTGTTTGTGGACGTTAAATGTCCCAAGTCTATAACGAACTATATTTAAGGCCACCACAAGTCGTATTTCTTTAACAAACACTCCGCATCTGACCACAAGTTGTTGATATGCAGAACGTTCCTTTGGACTTCGCTAGAAAACATTTTCATGGTCTTAAAAATCAGTCTCCAGTTGTGTTGTATTTAAATAATCGACATTGGGATGCCAAAATGAGGATTATGTACAACAACAACAATAAGAACAAAATTATCACCAAATGTGAGATCAAGAAAGGGATTCGAAAACTGATTGACGGGGAGAATATTGAAGAAGGGGTTTTAAACCTTTGATTAATCATGTGTATTCGTAGATTATCGTTGTTGGACTTTTGTTTTAATTTATTTTCAAGACTATATTAAGCCTGACTAGACTTTTGAGACTTTTGGGTTGCACAACTTTGTTCTCCTTAATCTAACTTTCAGTCATGTAATATATACTATTGATGTAAGGAGAATAGATCAGATATTTTGTGGTCCTTAACTTCTTTTATTGATGTAAGGGTAAAAAAAAATAACCTTAAATAACTTAAATAACCTTAAAAAAATAAC
Organism: Chenopodium album; assembly: GCF_948465745.1. Taxonomy (NCBI): domain Eukaryota; kingdom Viridiplantae; phylum Streptophyta; class Magnoliopsida; order Caryophyllales; family Amaranthaceae; genus Chenopodium; species Chenopodium album. Next base: position 71,893,096 of record NC_137837.1, read on the forward strand.
CTTAAAAAAATAAATAAATAAATTGTTATCCTTACAATAATAATTCAACATTTAAATTATTTTCCTTACAAAAAATTTTCTTATTTAAAAAATGTTTTTGTCGAAACAAATCTTTAATTATCAACTATTAAAAATGTTATTAAATTTTTTAAGTACTACTATAGAGAAACTAAACTGGGCCAAAGGAACAAACTTTATCAAACTAAGGAACAAAGTTTATCAAACAAGGCTCGTATTCTAAACTGGACCCTTATTCTAAGTTGGGCCAGATAGTAATGATACAAGGATTGCAAACAAACAAGTAAGCCATAAAATTAATACAACACAAATTGGTTGGGTTAGGCCCTAATCTGTATTATACAACAACATATTATTCACAATTTCTAACACTCGTCACATAATGTTACAAGATTTTGTTGAAATCATTATCGTCCATATGGATTCACCTATAAGTTATTGTTAAATAAAATAATGAGGTTTCTCGTTAAATGGCAAAAAGTTAAGCCTTGCATACAACTTTTGTGGATTTCATCCTCCATATGTCTCGGGAGATGAATCTGCAAGAACAACAACATTTCAATACTCACTAATACTCACAATTGACAAAATGAGAAGACTACTACTACAATCTATAACTTACCGTCTTTGACTTCTGGAAGGAGCTTGCTGACACAGAATCTAACGCTGTGAACAAGTACTCAGAAGACGGGACTGCTTTACAAACATCACAAATCCTAAACAGTATGGGTTGAGAAAGATTTTCACCCAATGCATCAGCACCAACAACTAGTTCGCGAAGCAACTGAGAATACAATCAAAATAAAATTAACGCCACACTAAAAACTCCTCCAAAACTCTAAAACAAAATTTAACTAAAGAATACAAAAATATACCTCGGATACAACCACAAGGACAAGGGACCCTTTGTCCTCCATAAAACGCATTATCGATGACTGTGTCGCTGACACTGATTCACTCCCTCCGATGAAAGATACGACTTCTCGCTGGAAAAAGTCAACGAAAAAAAAAACAATGACATCTGGAAGGAGCTTCAATGTAAAGGGGGAACTACGATACCTAACTGCTTTACCTGTACAAGTCCTGGAAGGAAATCTCGTTGGTGCCAATTACAAGTACCAGTTGTCCATTTAGAAAGCTTACATATAGAGTCAAAGTTATCATTAAAGGATGAAAAAAAAAATTACAATGATAAGCATCAATCAATCAATCATCAATCATCAATCATCAATATATTATACTAAAAGACAAGCACATCAATGTGAGGCTGACACATGTCACTCTATGATTTGCTTGTCTTATAATGGTAAAAAAAAAAAAAAAAGTTTAAAGAAACCTTAGAGCAATAATTTTGGTTAAAATTTATTATATAAACCATTTTGATTCAGAATTTTTGTTAATAAAATTTGATAAAATCTAAACTATTTGGAAATAAGTTCATTTATGGCAACTTATATTTAATGAATTTTGCTAATATATTAACAATTTTTTGAAATGATTGATTCAAATCATCAATATATTATACTAAAAGAAAAGCACATCAATGTGAGGCTGACACATGTCACTCTATGATTTACTTGTCTTATAATGGTAAAAAAAAAAAAAAAAAAAAAAAGTTTAAAGAAACCTTAGAACAATAATTTTGGTTAAAATTTATTATATAAACCATTTTGATTCAGAATTTTTGTTAATAAAATTTGATAAAATCTAAACTATTTGGAAATAAGTTCATTTATGGCAACTTATATTTAATGAATTTTGCTAATATATTAACAATTTTTTGAAATGATTGATTCAAATATAACCTATATATATATATATATATATATATATATATATATATATATATATATATATATATATATATATATATATATATATATATATATATATATTATAACTATAATACAGAGTATCTTTTTTCATAGTATATGTAATTAATTTTGGAATAATAATATTTGTCATCAACTTTGCCACTATATGTAATATTTTTCTTAATTAAACTACACTTATTCACGTTCAACAATATGTTGATAATTACTCTATTTCATTATCTTCGTATTTTTAGTTTATTTTAGGGTTACTTCTGGGCTAATGCATAATAGGTATTATCCGGAGTCAAAAAATGATTATTTTTTTTTGAATAAATAGACATGATAAGTACAATGTACTAGGGTTGTACTTGACTGAACCTATTCTAAAATTTATATGAACATACTAATTAATGTTCAACATTTAAAAAAAAAAAAAAAAATACTATCCCTGCTTCTTATTACTTGCAACAAAGAGGTATAATATATGGGATATAAAAATATTTTTTAGTTGCAACTATTAAAAAAGGGAGTTAGTATTAGTTTTTAAAAGTCCAACTTAAATTTTTGTGTACAGTAAAACCTATATAAAACCTTTATAATAGGAAAAAAAATATTTTATTATGGTGTTTATAATTAATTTATTTGACTCTTTTACTAGACTAAAACCTACAATTAGGAAAAATTCAAAGTAAATTAGAAATAAGAATAACGTAAATATTTAATTTTATAATTGACGAGAATGTAGAATATTATTTGCATTGTCATTTCTTAATCCCTTGGTCATTATGTGAGTCTATATTTGTGTGTATGTTCATTCTCATTTTCGAGGTAATGCAAAACAGTTATTATGCGGGGTTTAAAAATAGAAATTTAATTGAAAAAAAACATGATGAGTAGTATGTACTAGGGTTGGCTAGGTATTTAAGTGAACATATTCTAAAATTTATATGAATCATACTAATGTTCAACATATTTGGTTTTTAATATTAGCCCTGTTTCTTTTGCTTGCAAGTTGTAACTAGGGTGCATTATTTATGGGATATAAAAAATTTCTTATTAGTTGCAACTAATAAAAAAAATAGAGTTAGTTTCAAACTTAAATTTTTTGTTGTAAGTAAAACCTACATAAAGTCTTTATTCATAGGAAAAAATATTTTATCATGATATTTATTATTAGTTTTCCTTTTTCACTAGATTGAAACCCACAATTTGGAAAAATTAAAAATAAATTAGAAATGAGAATAACTTAAAATTTTATTTTATTTTTTAAGGGATCGTAAAATATTACTACAATGATGAATGTTTGTTTGTATATACGGTATTTACATTGTCATTTCCTAATTTATCCATTGATCATTATTGCAAGTCTTTATTTGTGTGTATAGACAACGATATATGTTTAATTTGTTAATTTTAGTGATTCCGTTATTAATCATTAAGTTAAATTATAAATTAATTTGTTGATTTGTAAACCGTGCATAGCACAGGAACTATGCTAGTTTTTACATAAATACATACCAAGGATGTTAGCAGGGACAGGGCATCTGTTGAGATCCACCTGTTGAGAACAAGGGCAGAACAAGGGGTTAGAAAGAAAGAAGTTCAACAATTTCACCGTTTGCGTACAATGTTGAGAACCAAGATCAAACCTAATAAACACATCCATTAGGGGACTAGGTTGTGTTCCACCGTTTTCCTGACATTTCCCTAAATCATCAGATGTATGAGCCTTAGATGTATGACCCTCTGTTGGTGTTGCTGAAATGTTGTCAGAGTTAATATCATTGTTATTTCTAGTGATGCAACATTTCTTCACTACCGTGGTGTCCACCAAACCAGGTTCATCTCCATCCATGTTGCAAAAATTAGGTGTGGATTCCTTTTCAACTTTCTTCTTCTTTGTGTATCTACGTCGTGCTCTACGTTTCGGAACATACGGCACATACAGAGAAGAAGTATCCTGGATTCCTAGTCCAATGCTATCTCTCGCATCTTTTGGATGAGTCTCACCATATGCAACATCTGACAGGCTAAAGTCGTATCAACTAATTAAAAGTAATTCCTAAAACCACTAACTAAAATAGATAGGGAAGTAGGGTCGAATCCACAGGGAAACGAGTCTTTTTATTCCTAATTAATTAATATAATCTAGATTATAGAGTAACAAATTATTATTATCGAAGGGTAACTAAACTACTAAAAGTAAAAGTGGGAAAGAATAAAAGTAGGAGGGGAAACAATGAATAAAAGACCTAGGGCATAGGTTCACCAATAAATAATATTCTAGGGTAAAACATAATAATCAATGCATCAATTAATCAGATCATAAAGGGCTTTCGCTACGTATTACAATCACATAATGAATCTACCGGTATTAAATCTCATCTCTCGAATCTCGACTTAACCATTTATAAATTAACCTGCCTATTGAAACTAGACATAAACATCAATTCTCATCTCTCGATTCTCGAATCAATATTGTCAAACTCATGCATAAAAGATCAGGCCTAATCTAGTCACAGAGCATTAAATCAATCAATAGGAAATTAATTAAGCATTGACAATCAATAACAATAAATTACCCCTTCATATTATTTATAGATCCCCATAAACCCTAGAAAGAAAACTACTTACACAAAATAAAAACTAAACTAAACAAAACAATCAAAGGAAGCATGATAAAAAGCAAGAATTAAGATAAAGAGAATAATAGTATTAAAGTAATAAGAAAACAAAATAATAAATATTGATGTGAAAATAGAGAAGAAAAGAAAACCAAAATAAAAGAAAAGAGAATAAAGCTTGTCCTACGTACTACTACTACTCTACTTAAATACGAAAAGAAAAAGAAGTTTGATATCAAGTCAACTTCTAATCCTACTCCCACTAAAACAAGGAAATAAAATCCTAACATAACTAAAACTAAAAAATTCACTCTTTCAAGGCCTACGTACTACTCCCTTAAAATAAGTTGGGCTTTGTTTGCATCAAGCCCAATCGACCAAAAGCAGCAGCAATAGCTTGAAATATCACTCCCAATCGGGCCCGCTTATTACGCCTAGCAGCCCAGCAACTGATGTATTGTGATTGGGTTTCTGTTTTCCTTGAGCCCAACTCTTAACTTGATTGATTAGCTTCTAATTGTTTATGGCTAGACTCTAGTTTAGCCATTTATCCCTACACCCCCCTTAAACGACGCGTACCACTACCCCCATACATCCCAGTAACTTCCCTCTAAAACTGCCAGTAACTTCCCACTACCCCACCCATATATATATATAATTAAAAAAAAAAAAAAAACTTTTACTCTGCATTTTCTTTCTCATCCTATTTCTCCAATTTCTCACTCAACCTCCATTTTCTCTCTCTACTCCATTTTCGTACATGCAATTAGCAAGTAAAATTGTCTAAAATGTCCGACATAAGAGACGAAATTGCACAATCTCGACAAATTTCAACAACAACAAACCAAAAATCTAATGAGTAAGTATGTTTTACATGTTTAGTAAGTATTGCGAAAATTGCGAAACAAAACCCTAATTTTTTGGTATTTTTTCTTTGTGATGATGCTTCAGGAAAAAAATTGAAAATGCTGGAGTTCCAGAACAATCAAAGTAAGTATTACTATTTTTTTTGGAATTATAAGCATAAATTTATTTAAATTTGCTCATATTTAAACAAGTTACTGTTTAATTTCAAAATAAACATAATTTTCCTCTATTTCTGAGACGATAATAAAAATTTAAACAAGTTACTGTTAATATTGGAATGTATGCATAATTTTGATTAAATGATCAACCAAAAACTACATAAAATATACAAAAAAACGAACTGTGGAAAAAAAATATAAAGTATAGTATTGTGAAATATAATGAACAAATACAAAACAGTATATGTTCAAATTGGATTGTGTGCATATATGTGTGCATATATATGTATACATATGTTCAAATTTGTATATTATGTGTACAGCATGCAATTTATGTTTGTTTCTAAATTATTCATTTCTAAATTTATGTGTATACATTTACTGACATATTAATTGTTCATTTCTAAATTCCATTTTGTACAAATAGAAAACATATACTTTATTCATCTGTGTAGTAAAATGAACATTTACAAAACACTATATGGTCAAAATTCATATTATGTTATATATATCCATATATGTGTATACAAATGTTCATTGCTACAACTATATTGATCATTTATATGAACTATTCTGTACATTTGTCTAACATAGAAACATCATGTCAATTTTTATGATTTACAATATTAATTTACATTGTAGTGATGTACCATTTAAAGTGATACACTTGATGCAATTTGACAATGGAATGTTCAATCCTTATCCTATAATTCATGAGAGAAAAGAATGTTCTGAAATAGACAACAAATTGGATAGAAATGAAGTTATAAAAAAGTGGGAACCCTATTTATTAGGAGACAACCTACATCCCAAGTAAGTTGATATACTTACAAATATTCATATATGTAATATTTAATGTACAATCATTTACTTCAATACTTAATCTCATAATTGAAATAATTTGTAAAATTTTAGTGAACCAAAAAAGTTGAAAGTGAAATTTATAATGTCAAGATCAAGGCCAGAGAAAAATCAATCAATAAGGTATAAATACTTAATAAAAATTCAATAATTAATTTTTATACAGTTACATAATCATAGTTTTATGTATTAACATTCGAAAAATTTCAGTGAACAAGAGAAGGAAACTTCAAAAATAGATGATGCATCAACAAATCAAGGGTATATTCTACCTCAATGTGTTTAATGTTCATTTATTTCTTAATTGTCATACATAATCTAATGATTTGCATTCTCAGAAAAAAAACAACCGAAGAGGAAGCAAAAACTGATCACCTACAACAAGAAAAGGCTGGATCAGAATTAGTGAATACAGGGTATTTGATTCCCATAATGTTCATTTTCATATTACTTAATAAACATTTTTAATCATTTGAAATTAATTGATTTTCAGAAATCAATCACCTAAGAAAGACACAAGAGAGGTTGAACAACTAAAAAAGGATGCAGCAGGGTATTTGATCAACTAATGTTCATTTTCATATTAGTTGATAAACATTTTTAATCATTTTCAATTTTTAATTTTCAGAAATGAATCAATTGAAGATGAGCCTCCAAAAGAGGCTACAGCAAAGGATCATCCTACACCACAAGTGAAGGCTATAGCAGAGGATGAGCCTCCAGCAGAGGAAGAGCCTCCAAAAGAGGATGAGCCTCCAGCAGCAGTTGAAGAAACACATTCATACACAATGCAAAAGTATGAACATATATAACTTATTAAATGTTTCTATTCCACATTTACAATATTATTGATCATAAATTATCTGTTGCCAGGAAAAAAATAAAAGTGTCAACTCAAGGAATACTAAAAAAACTGACAAAAAACTGGAAAACTGCTCCTGTTAGCAAGGTCATTGCTGCTAAAAAGGCCCCTGCTACAACTGCTGATACTACTGGAAAAGCCACTGCTGCTGAAATGGCCCCAGCTACAACTACTGAAAAGTCCTCTGTTGCAGAAAAATCCCATGCAGCAAGTTCTGCCAATGCACAACAGAAGGCCCCTGCTGAAATTAAAAAAATCCAATTAGGTAATGTACATAATTGTTAAATTAAATATTAAATTTTTTTAATCAATAACACTTATACTGAAAATGTTCATTTACCTTTGTAAATGATCTAAATGTATAGGTGGTGAAGAAATTGAGATTGAGGATGAAACAGAAGAAGAATTGGAAAGACAAAAACAAGAAGAATTGCAAAGGGATGAGGAATTGACAAGAATATTGAGAGGTATAAAACCTGTTGAAGAGTTAAATTTCTCTCAAAAGAGTGAAGAATCTTCACAAAATTCAAAGCAACCAAGAAGGAAAATGGTTGCAAGGAAAAATCAAAAGAAAAAAGAATTGGAAGAAAATCAGAAAAAACAGGAAGATGAACAATCACCAGCAAGAAGAACAAGAAGTAAATCACGAGGTAAATAAAATGTACAATTTCTAATATAACAATGATCATATTAAATAAAATATTACAACTATATTAATATTTATATAACAATGTTTATTTGCAGATGTTAAGTTTCCTGGCATATCAGCTATAGCAACAGCTGCTGCAGCAATTGCTGAAAACCTACCAGCAGCAACAACAACCAAAAAACCTGGGCGTCCAAGGGCTGCAACTGCAGTTGCAGAGAAACCTGCTGAGAAAACAGGGCGTACAAGGGCTGCAGTTATTGGGAAAGCAGGCCAAAAAGGTAAAAGAACATATCTAAAACAATAAATGTTCAATTACAATCTTACACTTTGAAAATGTTTATTTTACTTATTGTAATTGATCAAATAATTAGGTGGTCAGAAAAGACCTGCTGCATCAGCCAAAGGTAATGCAAAAAAAAGAAAAGTCATAGATCAAGTGTCTTATGATGAACCATCAGAGGATGAAGAACAAGAAGAAGTCCCTGCAACAAGTTCTGCTCCTGCAGAAAAGAAAATTCTTAAAAAAGTAGAACAAAAAGGTAATGTACATATTAATAAAGTTAAATGTTCAAATACAAACTAGCAATTTACACTTTCATATATATGTTCATTTTACATATTATAATTGATCAAATGTTTAGGTGGCCAGAAGAGGCCTTCTGCATCAGCTAAAGGCCCTTTGAAGAAAACAAAAATCATTGAAGAACAATCAAAGGAGGAAAATGAAGAAGATGATAAAAGTAATACAGATAGTGGATCAGACAGTGAGGATCCAGCTTTTGATGCTGAAAAAGAAGAAGATGAAGAAAGTGAGGAGGTGGAAGTAGTTCAAGAAAAGAAAACAACATTGAAAAAACCAAAAGCTGAAGAAAAAAGAATGATTCTGTATGAGAGGGAACCAATAAAAAAGATTGTGAAGAGGAAAACTGAATTTTCAGTGGCTAAAAAAAAAGAAGAGGAGGAAGAAAAGAATGAAGAGGAAGTTGGAAGTTCAACAAGAGGAGGCCATGTCAAATTCATGCATTGGGTTAAGAAAATGAGTGATACACAGAAGAAATTAGTGCATGAAATAGGACTGGGGCCGTTGTTGGATATAGAACTTCCTCAGCTTGACAAACAATTCAGCCATTGGGTTTTAGATAGCTTTGAAGTCAGTAGTTGTAGTTTTGAGCTGCCTAAAGGTGAGAAAATTGAAATTGAGGTGGAGGATGTGAGAATTGTATATGGTTTGCCAATAGGAGACATTCCCATTGTTGAAGCCAAATCAGACAGAGCAAGTGAAGATTTTGGTGTATTTATAAAAAATTGGAGGTCAAAATGGCAAGGCAAAACACCATCTGTAAACCAAATTATTGCTCAATATACAAGTGATAAATTCAAAAACCAAAGGCCAGCAGAAGAAGATTTTCTCACCAACTTTTTGGTAGTTGCTGTGAATTGTTTGATGAAGTGTATTTCAAACAACCAATGTCATTTCAAGTTTCTGTTTTCTATGATGGACAAAGAAAAAATAAAAAACTTGAATTGGTGTCAGTACGTGTTTGACTCTCTCATCAGTTGCCATGTGACATGGAGAAAGAGTGGAGGAAAAGGATTTTACAATGGACCACTGCAATTTCTGATGGTAAGTTTACAACACACAATAGTAAATTATAAAATGTTCATTTTAGTAACAATGAATGTTCATTAACAAATTGTTAAATATCGATTTCGTCTAAAATTTTAATCTCTTATATTAATTGTTCATTTGTATTATATTATATGTTCATTTATAGTAATGGGTTTTGGTGCAGCTGTTCTACTTTGACAGAGTTCAAAGATTGAACAAAAAACAACCAAGAACAATTCCAATAATTTCTTGTTGGAAAAGGGATATGTCACTTGAAAGGATAAAAACAGAAAATGATTTGAACTATGGATATGGAAAAGTCCTTCCAAGAATAGAAGAAAAGCCTGAAGACAATCCTAAGGTACAAAATGATCATTTATAAATTATAAAATGTTCTATATCAAAACACATAATGTCTTATATGATTTTTTTTATATGTTCTATAAATGACAGGTCTTTATGAATGAATTTGCATCAATGGTACAAGAAGTTGGTGCATCTTTGGCAAGACTTTCTACCAAATTGGTTAAGGCAAAAGAGCTCTTCCCTGGGAATCAGTTGGTCAAGAAGGTAGATGAAGTGTTGGGAAAGATGGCAAGAGAACCATCAATTCTCAGCCAAGATGAAGAAATATTTGGATCAGAGGATTTTTTGAATGCCATAGCACAAATTGAGAAGGAACTGATGGAGGCAAGTGAAGCAGAAAAAAAGAAAACAGGAAATGAGAAGGAATATGATATAAGGAAGGCATTCAGTTTGGGTTGCAACTTAACTCCCCCAACTCCAACAACTGGTAAATATGCTTAATTAAAAACTGTCATTAATTTGAATATCCTTACTTAAAGAGTATAATATAATTAAAGAATTAAAATTTAATTTATTTGAACACAGAAGCACAGATTAATGTTGCAGCCACAACTTCAACAACAACTGATGCAAATGTTTCTTCTAAGCCAGAAGAGGGTAAAGCTTTAATATCTATGTACAGTTATGAAAAGTATAATGTTCATTTATAAAATAATAAGTTTGTTTAGTCTAAATATTCAAAAAAGTATATATTCAGAATAAAAAATGTTCATTTACATTAACAATTTCATATATTATAAATCAACAGAAAGAGTTGGAGGTTCAAATTCTGAAGAACCACAAGATGGAGGAAATTCAAAAAAAGGTAAAAAGTTCACTTATATAGTATTAAATGAACATTTGTGATTGTAAATTATTCTTCTTTAATGATACTAAGTTTATATATGTGTGAATGCAAATTAATACAAAAAGCATTAAACAAAGGTGAAGGTTCAAAATCTGAAGCATTAGAAGAAAATGTTGAAGGAAATTCAAAGAGTGGTACAATGTTCACATATTACAAATAAATGATCAAATTATTAAGTATAATGTTCATTTCTAGTTATATAAAATTTCTTTCATGTATTTTGTTTGCAGCATCTGATTCAAAAGTTGGTGATCCCAAGACACCAACTGAAAATAGGGAAGTTGCTGGAGATATTTCTACAATCTTGAAATCTCCAGCATGTTCAAGTATGGAAGATGTCCTTGATAAATCAAACAAGAAATGAGGAAGCATGGGGTAAACATGGAAGACCTATCTTGTTAGAAAATATAGAATTTTGAATGGACATGTAGAATAAATTTGGTTATAAAGTGTAATTATTTTGGACAGTTTTTGTTTATGAAGTTAGTAATGGATATGTATTATAAAATCAGAAGGGAATATTTTGCTTTAGGGTAGGAATGCACAATTTAAGATATGTAAATTATGTATTTTAATTTAAATGTCTTAGTAATATTTTAAGTGTTTATTGTTCAAAAAAGGAGAATAATGTTTTTTTTATATTAATTACTCTTCATTACTAACCATGATTAATATTTCAGAGAAGACAAGAAGAAACAGATATATGCTTCAAATGTGAAGGAAAGGTAAATGATTATTCCACATATACATGTTCTTTTTCATTAAACTGAATAATCATTTATACTATATTTATATTCAGTGAGACAAAAAAGGATTCAAAAGAAATTGAAACAGAGAAGATTCAAATTTCAAAAAACACAACAGGACAAAGGTAAATAGTCTTTACATGTGTATAGATTTATAATGTTTATTATCAATATACTAAATGATCATTCATAATTCAATATTTATTCAGTGACAGAGAGAAGACTTTGGAAAGAAAAAAATCAAGAGAAGCTGAGAAGGCAAAAACTGAGATTGCAAAGGAAAAAGAGATAAGGTATTACTATTTGTTCTTTATATAAATTATTTGTTCATTATTAAAAAAATTCATATTTGTATTAATATATTGTCACATTAACTAGGCCACAAAGGGAAATCCCAAATGTTCCTCTTGCTTTCCGATCTCCATACATGGTCAAGTACAAGGATTTGTTCAAAGATGAAGACACAATGAACAAACTTGTAACAGACTATGCTTATAGTGGAAAAGATCAAAGGTATACATCACTTACTTCATTAAAACTTTAACATTATGTTTGTTGTAAACTCATAAAATTTAAAAAATTGATATTTTGCAGTGAGCTACTATACTATGATGGAGTGAATTTGATCAATAGGGCAGAGATGAAAACTCTTGAAGGGGATACATTAGTAGTTAACAATGTGATCGATTCATGGGCAGTACTTCTGAATCAAAAAAGGTCAAAGAACAAGTTATACTTTTCAACATTTCCACATGTAAGTCTTTATTGAAATTACACATGTATACATTGGTATACTAAAATGATCAATTCACTTATACTAAATGATCATTATGAATATTAAATTGATCCTTGTGCATTATTTGCAGCAAATTATGTATGCAAATACAGTGTGTCCTGAAGGATCATCAATGGAGCTTAGAATTGCATACTTCAAAGAAAGAATAACAAATGAATTGAGGTTATACAAAATCAAGAGTGCAGTAGGATATCAACAGGTATTAATGAACAATATGGAATTATAATATGTTCATTTACATTAATGTGTATATATAATAATATTGTGTACTATGTACAGATTTTTTTTCCAGTGGCCATATATGCACATTTCTATCTTCTATGCATTGATCATATCAATGAGACAATGCATATAATTGACAACAGGAAACTGCCAAAACATCAAACAATTGCAACAAAGTATGAAAACCAACCCCAATTGGTGGTAAGTATATTGTTTAATAGATATATAAATGATCAATTTGTTTATACAAAATGATCAATATTGAAAATTAAAATGATCAATATTAATATAATCCTTTGAATTTTTTTTTTCTGTATATGTTGCAGTTAAAAGGATATGCAGAATATTTGAAAGGGTTGGGGTATGAAGATGCAGATTCTATTGAGAAATATAAGGTGGTTTTGCAAAAAATGAAGTGGAGGAGCAACGAAGATTACACCAACTGTGGAGTTTACATTATGAAACATATGGAAACTTTCACTGCTGATCCCAATGAAGAATGGGTTTGTGACCTAAAACCAAACAATGTAAGTAAATTTCAACAAAACAAAAAAAATATACTTCATGATCACTTTATAATACATAATGATCATTTATATCCCATTAATGTTCATGTTTATAATAAATTATTTTCTTGGAACAGGTGAACCAAATCAGAAAGCTCAGAGTACAATACACTGCTGAACTAATGCTGAATGAAGGAAACAGGCAGTCACAGATCAATAGAAGAGCAGCAAGAAGATTTGCACAAGCTTAATACAATATGTTCATATATAGACATATATATGATCATACTTGCTTTCAGTATTTGTATGAACATAAGTTTTTGTTGTTGTTCAAGTAAAGACAAAATTTATTATCTTTTTAATATTTACAAATAGTAAAGTGTTACATTATAATTGCCACTTTTAAATCATCTAATATAATTATTCCAATCAAAATATAAAAAACTTAAAGCACTTGAATCTCTATAAAGTTGAGACAATTAAAAATGTTGATAGTTAAACACCAAAACATAATTGCATATTGATTTACTCTCTTATTTACCATTTGTAGCCAATCTCTTAGCCACACTAGTATCAAAAAACGCTAATAACCTATCATATTTGGTTGAAATCTGTGGAGAACCGCCTTGAGTACTTCTTGAAACAGTAGGAGATCCTTGAACATTCATTGAAACACTAGGAGAAAGTAGAACATTCCTTGAAACACTAGGAGAAACTTGCACATTCCTTGAATTTCCTTGAGTACTTCTTGGAACATTAGGAACATCATGCACATTTCTTGAAATACTAGAATCAACTTGAACATTTCGAGAATAGCCTTGAGTACTTCTTGGAACATTAGAAGGAGCTTGAACTTTCTTCGGAACACTAGAACGAACTTGAACATTTCTTGGAGCTTTTGGAGGATTTTGAACAATGCTAGAAACTTTAGAAGGAGCTTGAGCATTGATTTGAGCATGCACAACTGTGGGAAATTGTACATTTCTTGGTTTCTTTGGTGGCAATTGAGAACTTGTTGGAACATTATCAACATCATGAGCAATTGCAGCTGTTTTACCCTAATGATCAAAATTAAAATAATTAATGATCAAATTCAAAATTCATAATGACCTTATACAAAATTAAAAGGTAGATGATTAATATTTCACCTTAACAATAGAAGATATGTCTGGATCAACAGTAACGTTTGATTGCATAGAGCTATATCCATATTCCTATAATAAAATGAAAATTATAAAAACATTATAATCACAACTTAAACTACTAAAATGAACAACTACAATTACATACATAATCATTTACATAATACCTGTTCAAAGTCATTTGAAACACTATCATCTGAAGGGATATCTTCTACAATGGCAGTCTTTTTATTACAAACCTTGAAAAAAAATTAAAAGTAAAAATGTTTTATATTCTAAAGAATTTGATAAAAACAGATAAAAAAAAAAAGAAAATAAGTTTTTACCTGAGCACTTGGATCTTCAATCACAATTAACTCATTAGGATCAGCCAAAGAATTAGCATAAGATATAGGACACCCATTCTCGTCCAATTCCTAAGGCAAAACAAAAATGTTCAATTCTTGAACATAAATGATCAATAACAAAAACATAAATGTGCATTATTACCTGAACTACTGCTTGACCTTTAGATCTTTTATAAGGAGTGTATACTGACTTTTTCTTCAACCACTGACCCCTGGCTTTGTTATAAGCCTTCTCTAAATTACTCTTAGACCTATAATTCCTCTCTCCAATAGGTCTTGATTTTGCCGGATTCTTAACTTCATGATCAACAATTTCAATACCTTCAACCGGTTCATTAAAATCAATAGTACCAGTAACACTCTCAATCTTTTCTTTTAAAAGATTGAAATAACATTCAACCTCTGCTCTAGCATTCAAAGAGTGTTGACAACTTGTTACCAACTTAACAAATTTCCTTAGTGTTTGTGTCCTCCAAACACTTGTAGATACTACATTGGTTTTCATTGTAGGTTCATCAAGGCCATGACTACACATAGCAGCCTTAGTCCACCTCTTACATATATAGTCATCTGGAATCTTATGAACACAATTCATATGATAAATTCGAAGAGCATGACAACAAAGCAACCCCATTTCACTAAACAACATGCAAGTACAACATATTGCATGTGTTTCTTTATTAAAAACAACCTCATGCTTGATCATATCTTTCCCAGATCTCCACAAATGATAATAATATTCAGGAAAATTCACACCAGCATCCTTATGATCACAAGCAGTACCCTTAATGAACTCTTCCTCAAAAAGCACATAAGCTTG
The DNA here is from genome assembly GCF_948465745.1 of Chenopodium album. NCBI lineage: Eukaryota > Viridiplantae > Streptophyta > Magnoliopsida > Caryophyllales > Amaranthaceae > Chenopodium > Chenopodium album. Next base: position 71,908,350 of record NC_137837.1, read on the forward strand.
AATAGTATACAATGATCTAGCATGAACAAGAATCCCAATGTATGCAAAGGCCAAATGACGATTACCTCTGATTGTATTATAATCTCTCCCTTTTTCTTTGCTTCTCCACTCTTGAACCACATCGAGAAACACTTGATAGAAATCACATAGACCTTGTGTCTTGTTAAGCCTTTGAGAAACTGATTTGTTAGTTGTCTCACTACGTTGAGATGAAAGCACACCTCCTGACCAAAATTTCTTTGAAAAAGCTGGACACCACATCTCTTTGATTTTATACAAATCATTCAACCAATCAACATTAGCACAGTCATATTTCAACAACATTCTGTAAATGAAACATGATCATTAAGCATAACAGTTATGATTATTATAAATAAACATTTATAAAAAACTAAATGTTCATTTCTGTAAAAATTATTTAAGAAGCTAAACAAGTATAAAGCAGAAGTACCTTTTCCAATAATGCTCAAATTCTGGTGGAGTTTCACAATACTTCAGTAAATAACCAAATAAATCAGTGAAACCATCCAAAGCTCTCAACGCCCCAATGTGTTTCTTAGAATTTTGTTCAATATGCCACACACATAATCTATGATGAACACCTTTGGGGAAAATATTTCTTATCCCAGCTGCAATTGCTTGAGCTTGATCAGTCATAATAGTAATAGGACTTCTCCTTCCCATAGAAGTTAGAAAAGTATCAAATAACCACTCAAATGATTCTGTTCTTTCATTAAGTATAAATCCCATGCCAAACATCACATTATTTGCATGATGATTCATACCCACAAATGGAGCACAAATCATACCATATTTGTTAGTCCTATAAGTAGTATCAAAAACTAACAAATCACCAAAGTAATGATAATCTCTCATCATCCTTCCATCTCTCCAAAAGAAATTAACCAATGCACCATTTTCATCTTGTTCAAAATCATAATAGAAATCTGCTTCATCAATTTGTCTCTTAGCAAAAAATTTGATTAGTTGATTGCTGTCACCTCCCTCAAGTTTAGCTCTCTTTTCAACAGAAATAGCATTATAAGCATCAGGAGCTGTAAAACAAAGATTAGGAGACCCTCCAACCTCCTTCTTCAAAGCTCTCAAAGAATCAGAAACTTTAACTCCACTCAATCTAAGTGTAGAAATGAAATTAATATGTTCCTTAGAAATATCCCTTTGAGACCTTATTAAATGTCTCTTGTCAACAGGAATCATTTCATGATTATGAACCATCTCATGTCTTGTACATGTATATACACCTGAACGGTCAATACTAAACTGCACAAAAGCTAAGCAACCAGTCCTTATGTTAAGTCTCTCATACAGCCTATTATTCCTGCACTTATCATCTTTAAAACCCTCATTTGTACAAACAAATCTTTTCATAGAGAATGAATCATCTCTTCGCCTCTTACTTTTTCCAATTCTAATTCCAAAGCCCTTTCTAAATGCATATTCATTAAACATTTCATAAGCCACATCTTCAGAAGGAAATTGTTTCCCATAAAATTCAGAACTAGCTGCTTCCTCAAATACAATAACATTCTTTTTTTCCACTGCAATATTAAAATGTAACAAATGAACACAAATAATAACAATAATGTACAATAACCACATGTAAACTGTTAATGATCATTTATCATTACATAAATGAACATATATATCAAAATGATAATAAAACATATAAATGAACATTTATGATTTCATAGATAAATGTAAATTACAGTAATTACACCTATGTTAACGTAAATGTACATATAATCTAACATACATGAGCATTAATTGAATGTCAAATTTTATAAAACTATAGACAATCATTAAAATGCAGAAAACTGGAAAAAACATCAATCGAATAACAACATTACAAAGAAAAACAATAAAATCACAACAATACATCACAAAATATAAATTAAAATAATCATAAATAAAAATCAAATCAAATATTATAATCGACCATAATTTTGATTTTAATTCATACAATAAACAAAACTACAAAACCAAAAATTATAATTGAGCATTATATAAACTATAGTTCATACAATTATCAAATTATGAAATCAAAATCGAACTATTACATGCGAAAACAGAGCATAATCAAAATCGAATGATTGAGGGAAAAATTACTCACATTGTTGCGAAAACGAGTCGACTAAACCAACTCCAGCAGGAAAAATAGAATCACAATCACGATCAAAAGCAATTAAGCTAGAATCACAGTCACGATCAAACACAATTGAGCTAGAAATTTCCATGGAAGAAGAGAGAGAAAAATTGGGGGAAAAATAAAAAATGCAGGAGAGAGAAAATGAAATAAGTAAAAAAAGAGAGAAATAAAATAGAAATTAGGTTAAGAAAATAATTATATAGTTGCTTGAATAGAAAGTTAACAAAAATGAAAAAAAAAGAAGAAAAAAAAAAAACAAAATTGCAGAATGATTATTTATGGCTTGAATATAAAACGACGTAGTAATGGGTAATTGTAATGGGGGTGTAGGAGAAACTAGCTACCCTAGATTCTAGGCAAAAATTTGTAATTAGCTTCTAAGAACTTGGACCTCTTTAATAATCGAGCCCTTAATCACCAAACTAAATTAATTTAGTCGGCCTTGAGCTTCATATATACGGTCATAAAATACGATCAAACTCCAATATCTTTGTAGTGGCTCAATAAGCTCTGGAATCGTCATAATTCTTCAAATTCCTACAAAATAATACCAACTCTACAAAAACACTAGAAAACATATATTAGTAATAATAATAGCTCTGCAGAGCTCAAATAAGCACAAATATGACCGTGGGACGGGGAATAAATATATATATATATAAATAATTTCAATTCAGCAAAAATGATTTCAGTTCAGCAAAAATAAGGTGAAGTGGACTGGCCCTAGCTTTGTGTTTCATGAGGTGATTTACTAATTTGTGATAAAATTTCCAAATATTTACTCATTTTGATTAAGGCCCTGTTTACTTCACCTTATTTTTGCTGAAGTGAAATTATTTTTACTAAACTGAAATTATTTTTTTTTAGTGATTTTTAATTATATTTCTTCGTTAAGGGTTCGTTTGGGTGGTTTTTTGTTTTTTGGTTTTTTGGTTTTCAAACTCATATGATATATGTCATACAAATAATAAAACAAAAATCAGACAAACCCATTAAAATCATGATAATATTGAAATCTGACAACAGAAAAGTGGAAACACCTTTTTCTTGTTTTCTTTTTTTTGGTTTTTTGTTTTAAAAAAAAAAAAAAAACTAAAAACAAAAAAAATGCCAAACAAGCCCTAAGTTTACTAATTTTTACTAAACTGAAATTATTTTTGTTAAATTGAACTAAACTTAACTAATTTTTATTGAAGTGAAATTAATTTTACTGAACTAAAATTATTTTTAGAAAATATTATTATTTTTATTAAATATTTTTTTTAAGGTGAATTAAACTTGACTTAACTTAGATTTTCTACGAAATCAAGTCCGGATCGGGTATCTTGTATCCGATAGTCCGATACCCTTATTTTGACAAGTTTGGATCAGTACCCAACTACCCATTTCCCAAAACGGTGCAAACCACTTCCCAGTCCCAGTTCCCCACACTAACCAGTAAAAAACCAGGGTTTTGTATATCTCTCTCAAGCTAAGGTTTTGCAGCAGCATTTGACTAACAATGGCGAAGAAGGAGAGTAAACCCAAGCATTCTCTCGATGTTAATCGAGCCAATGCCTCCGACTCCGGCAGCCGTAGCGCCGCCACTGTGCGCCGTCTCAAGATGTACAAAACTCGACCTTCTAGGAATACTAAGGGCAAGATTATGAGCCAGCAATTTCAGTCTAGTGATTTGCCTGATTCTCGTATTCAACCTGATCGTCGTTGGTTTGGTACGTTTTTTGTACGAATTTGCTGTTATTTTGATGCAAATTTTGTAGAATTTTAATGATTATGGAGTTATTGAGATTGGGACTTTGGAAGAGTTGGATTTGAATTTGATTGGAACGTGAAATTTGTCAAATTGTATAGGTGATGATTGAATTAGTTGATAGAGTTGTTTTGTGATAGTATCGTTCGGAAAATTAGGTGAAATTGGGAATTTGGATTATAGATTAGGGTGTCTGAATTTCCTTTGTTCTGAATTTATTGCGTTATTGGCACTTATCTTTGTTTAAAGTTTGAATTTTGGAACTATTTCTGGAAGCATGCTTGTTCTTCATAATCAACATTCTCTACCATTTGGTAGAAGTTTCATTTAATTTTAGGATAATTGATTGTTGAATATTTTAAATTGTGTATGGAATTGAAGAGGGAGATGTAAAATTGAATTTCTGCCAAAGTTAACTCTTGTTTTTGTTGAATTCCCTTTCAAATTCTGTAGGGAATACTAAAGTTATCGTTCCAAAGGAACTCGAACATTTCCGCACTGAGCTTGCTGGTCAAATGTCAAACAACTACAACATGATATTGAAAGGAAAGAATCTTCCTATGTCCCTTTTAAATGATCTTCCAAAGGTATGTGGCATATCCTCTACACTCATTGTTATTATATTTCATTAAGTATGTACTCCACATCGTTGATGCATAATTTTATTTAGGATTTCAAGACTAATTTAAGCTTCATGTAGAGCTCTTCATCATGTTGAATAGGTTGATTCGACTGAGGTTTTCTACTGGTGTCATTTTTCAGCTATATTTGAGTTAGTACTTGAGTATTGGGAGTAATGGGTGTGTAAAATGAAACTCATATAGACTGGGGTTGATTTCTCCTGTTGATAGCAAACTTTTATTTCTTTTTATTTTTCTCTTATTGAACCTGGGAATAGTCTGTCACCGTGGCTTTATGTGTCCATTATTTGTCCAGGGCTTTGGTTCTGTATTAAACTTTTATTCCAGGGCTTTATGTGTCCATTATTGTGTTGAGTCTGTTGAATAAGTGGATTGGTTTACTGCTGTTTGTCTCATTGCTGTTGAATGTTGTAAAAATTTGTTGCTGGATATAGGAGCTTCCTTTTTCCATGTTGGTGGGAATAGCTAGTTCTTACCTGATTTGCCTTTTGGTTTTCTATCTCAGCAAAAAAGAGTTCATCTTCTAGATACGGAACCTTTTGAGAATGCTTTTGGATCAAAGGGGAAGAGGAAGCGCCCAAAGCTTCTGGTGACAGATTACCAGTCTCTGGTGCAGAAAGCTGATAGTTTACAAGGTATTCTCAAATTTATTATATTTGGGTTTTGTTATGTGTGGTAAGGTGTAATGTGCTAAACCAAAGCGAGTGGTTACCACTTGTACTAATAAAATACCACTTGTCATATTTACTGCAGCTAAACATGTTTTGTAGCTGCAAGTATATTACTTGATTCATGGCTCATGCTTTGCTCTGTGGTTCTGCAGATGAATATAATCAGAAAGTAGAAGCTAACCCTTCTATTGAAGGAGAAGATGTGGATGGATTCCGGGATTTGGTTCGCCATACGATGTTTGAGAAAGGTCAAAGTAAACGTATATGGGGTGAACTCTACAAAGTCGTGGATTCGTCAGATGTTGTTGTCCAAGTAAGTAACTTGCCATTGCCTCTTTTCAGTTGGAGCTTAAGACTTAGCCACTTACCTGTATATGTTTTACAACTGTTGCATAGGCATAGACTTTCTTCCTTTTTGTGTTCCTTATCTTGGTTAAATAACTCCTTGTACCTAAGACACTAGATTGTAGGATTAGGATTTCCTTTGATAGAAAATGTTATCTGTCAATTATTTCTCGCTTGGACGAGGGTTGGCACCTAAAGTCTGTAGAAGACTTCTGAGTTTTCTGTAATGCAATCTCTTCAATTTGGATGAAAGTTAAGAGGAAGATTTGTTTAAAAGTTGGAGGATGAATCCGTGTGGTTCCCAGGGTAGCTGGTAAATTTTTAGACCGTAAAGTGTTAACTATTGTTAGATTGTGGAAGTCAAGTTTTTAAAAGTCTCTTTCTCACACAGGCTTGTTTATGATGGTCTGTAGCACCTGTGATGGATTGCCCTTGAAATACGAGATGATTAATGTCTTATTACACGTATTCATATCAATGTGTTAGATGGAAAATTTTTAAGCTGTTTATCATTGTTAGGCTGTGGAAGTTGAGTTTCAATGTCTTCTCCTCACTCAGGCTATCTGTGAATCTGTGATGGTCTGTTGCTGAAGTTTAACAGATTTATGGGGCCTGTGATGGATTGCACTTGGATTACAAGATAATTAATGTCTTATAGCAAGAATATATATTCTATTTGTTCAGTTGACTTATTAAAATATGTTGGGTAAATGCTTATGGTTCCTCTTGACCATTTTTTGTTAGGTTTTGGATGCTAGGGATCCACAAGGAACACGATGCTATCATCTAGAGAAGCATTTAAAAGAGAACTGCAAGCATAAGAATATGATCTTCCTGTTAAATAAGGTTTGATCCTTGCCTATATTTTGTCTCTTATATTTACAGTTTACTGCACCATGGTGTCTTCTAAGATGATATAGGTTACTGTTGCCCTTTATGCAGTGTGATCTGATTCCAGCTTGGGCTACAAAAGGTTGGCTTAGAGTATTGTCAAAGGAATATCCCACACTAGCTTTCCATGCTAGCATTACTAAGCCTTTTGGAAAGGTAAGGCTGTTGCATGCTAAGTCTTAATACACTCATTCTTCTCTTTAATAAAAGTAGAACAATGCTCTGACTATATGTCATTGGCATGCTTATATATTGTATTCAACTTCCTTATTCAAGAGATTCCCTCGCATGATAAAAGTTTGAGCACATAAGAGAATTATACGTGGATCTTAACAAACCTGAATTGAAAACACTGGGGGATTTTTGAACATAATGAGCAAAAAAAATGGCATTTTATTTACCATTTTTGTTTGATGAAGTCATTGGGATCAGAAACAAGGCATGATTTTGGGGGGGAAATTATTGCTGCTATAAAATCCCCTGTTTTATTTTATTTTATTTTATTTTTTTCCATTTAAAAAAACTTGTTTTATTTTATTTTCAGGGTTCTCTTCTTTCAGTTCTGAGGCAATTTGCACGGCTAAAGAGTGACAAACAAGCAATATCCGTGGGATTTATTGGGTACCCCAATGTTGGAAAATCATCTGTTATCAACACATTGCGTACCAAAAATGTATTCCTTTTACTGGTTATTATTTCAAGATACAATTTTTTTACAGGCTATTCTGACTTGTTTAACTCCTTTGCTTCCATGTAAAGGTCTGCAAGGTTGCCCCTATACCTGGGGAGACTAAAGTTTGGCAGTATATCACGCTCACCAAAAGGATTTTTCTGATAGACTGCCCTGGTGTTGTTTATCAGAATAATGACTCAGAGACGGATATTGTTTTGAAGGGTGTGGTATGTACTTTCCATTATTTATATATTGTTTTATTGCTGTCTTTTATACTTGTGTTATGTTGGTGTAACTCCGACATCTAGGTGCTTGTACCTGCTTTTGGTGTCATTCATACTTTTTCCTGGTATCGCTGGTCTGTGAGCCATTTACAGATGAATTGATGTCTGAGAATCTCTTTGGTTTTCTAATGACATTTTAAAAGATAGATCAATCATAGCTTAATCATAGCTGTTTTATGCTTAGGCAAGGTAGCTGGAAGCCTGGAATATGATGATAGGGTACATGTATGTAAATTATATTCTGTTACAGCTGAAGAATCTTAATGAGCTGTTTTGGATTGTAATTGCAGGTGCGAGTAGCAAATTTACATGATGCCTCTGAACACATTGGAGAAGTGTTGAAACGTGTAAAGAAGGAGCATCTGGAAAGAGCATACAAGATTAAGGACTGGTATGTATTTCATACTCCTGATTTCTTCCGGACTTGTTATCAGCCTGTTTTTGTTCACCTCGAGTTGCAGTTAAAATATTGAATTTACTGTAGACACAGAATTCCTCTCTCTATTACATGCATGTCACAATCTTAAAATAGCGGCTTTACTATGTTGTAAATAGTGTATTGGTTAGATATGAGCTTATGAGAAAAACTCTTTTAGGGAATTAGGCAGTTTCACTTCAGATGCTCTCTTGTACTTGGTTAGATATGTGATCATGAAGAGTACACTTTTATTGAATTACTCCATAGAATTTTTAGTTTAGATCCTCTCCGTACTTCCTTGCATCTGATTCTACCCCCTCATCCCCATTGCAAATATTGACTTGTGCTCTTAAGTGAATTTGAGTGAAATAGTCAACTTAGCCTTTCACATTTGAGGCACATTGGAAGATATTTATCTATAAAATGTTCAAAATGTAGATACCCAACTGCTACTGTTTTTTGACAGATAAAGTATTTTTGTGCTACTGAGAAGTCTATTTATTGTTCTGTCTTTTCTTTTGACGTACATTTTTCTTCACATAATGTGAGATGTTTAAATGAAGATCAATTATGCTGAAGAACTTTTTTGCTTATATATACTTTCGCTTTACCTTATAATATTAGTCCACATTTGAATATTTGATTGAAGATCATTTTTTAGGATTTTTGATGATTGTTTTCATTATTAAAAATTATTATGTCTTTGCCATACCAAGGGAGTCTTTATTTTGAATTTTGACTATGGTGTCATTAAGTGTATTATTTGAAAATTTGAAAATTTATGCCTATTTTAGTAATTAGCCTTACATTTTGGGATGTCCTTTTTCCAATCCGTCACTGAGAAAATTGGATGTTTGATAATAATGGTTGTAGTTTGTTGCTGTTATTGGTAGTTGATATTTTAATCCGTCACTTTGCATTATATGGGTTGTGCTTTGGTGTCTGTACATATTGTAATTTCAGATTCTTGAATATTGTTTCTACTTTCTGCTAATGTGCTGAGTTGTGGAAGCATTAAACTTTGTTAATTCTTGTGGAAGCATTTCATCTTTTGATGCTTGTGTTTATTGTTTACATTTCCTTTTGGGATTAAATGAAGTTTATGATGTGTTATTGCCAGGGAGGATGAGCATGATTTTCTCTTTCAGCTTTGCAAGTTATCGGGCAAGCTATTGAAGGTGTGTTTCGTTCTCTCTTTTTCATTTCATTCACCTGAGCATGTTCTCTATAATAACAGCAGACAAGCAGAATGGTTGATGGAAACTGATATAATTCAGACATTCCTGCATGAACTAGCTGCTATTTTTGAAATTAAGTTTTTAAGATTTTTACAAGCTATTTTATAAACCAACAAAAAGATGCTTTTAGACATGTCCATGTTTATATTGCTATCTTGTCAAAATATTACTTCATTGTTGATAATTAGCCTTGGCTAGATTATAAACGTTTTTTTTGGTGATTCAAGTTTAAATGAATACCACCTCTTGATTTGTTTAATCTTCTAGACTTTTAGGCATCTGCTGCCTGTCTGCTTCTAATTCCGAATTTCAACTACACTATCATAGTGGGAAGGGTTGTGAAACTTGTATGCCATATAATTTTTATTTGCTCTTTGGAGTTGTGGATGTTTGATGAAAGTGGCACTCTTTGCTCCAGGGTGGAGAACCAGACTTGATGACAGTTGCAAAGATGGTCCTTTATGATTGGCAGAGAGGCAAAATACCCTTTTTTGTTCCTCCGCCACAGCAGGAAGATGATACAGTAGAGGAGCCAAATGTTGCTGGTGATGAAGATGGAGAGACCGAGGCAGAGAAAGCAAAGTCCTCTTCAGCCATGAAAGCTATTGCAGATGTTATTTCATCTCAGCAGCTGGAAGAAGTCCCAGTTCAGAGTGATCTGTATAGCGAAAATGAGCTCAAGGGAGAGATATCTAAAGAAACTGTGAATTCGGAGTAATTATTTTTGTTTTATTTTTGTTTTTTGTACTTGTTTTTCAAAAAAATCTTATTGATCATAGTAATCGAACGGGTATTACTGTGAGTGAAACAAAGATAGGAAAGAAAAATATTAGTAGATTTTGATCTATTGCTGCCCGGGTGGCTACATCTTTTTGGTTAATGTACTAGTCTACGTTATTTATGTATTGGCTGCAATTTATTGCGACTTTGTTGTCAATTACTCAATTGTGCTGTGTGGTTCATGATCTCTGGTTGGTGAGACTGATCTTTAATTTGTCAAAGTTGACAAATTAATGTTTTGATCTTTGACATTTGACTCAACTTGCAATGAGATTGCTGGACAGGTATTGTGGGTCTATGTATTTAGTACCATTTTTTTTTTAATTGACATGTTTTAACTTTAGCACTATTCACACATTCCTCTTTGACCGTGTTGTGTGATTTATTCGTAATGAATATGTGGGGTACTGGGGTCTTGTTAGATTCGTCACGGTATATATTTTTAAAATATCAACTTTTTATAATTTTTGCTTATCCATAATTAAAGATATTAATGATTGAATTTGTGCAATTGGCAAATGTGACTAAAGAAACGTGTCAACTAAAAAGAAACGGAAGAAGTATAATTCTGATATTAACTTGGGTTATATTAGTGACGTCACTTTATTGTATACTACTATACTAGTTTTGGCCCCGTGCAATGCACGGATTTATAAAGTAAGATTTATTAATAATAATAGTCAATTGAAATAGAGTTAATTGGAGTTAAATGACTTATATAACATTTTTTTTTGAACTTTAAATTTATCATTTATCCTTTAAATTCTTATGCGATACACACACACACACACACACACACATATGTGCATATGAGTCATCACCAAGTCTAAACCTGTAAATCACGTAAAGTGCAAGATGGATGAGTAATAAAACTCTGGATAAGTGCACATTTGGAGTAATGACAATCAGGGGTTGGGGTACATGGGGTATTAGTGTAGGAGTTTATAGGTATTACGTAGCGGAAAAACATGAATCATATTCAAACAAGTACCAATCCCAAGAATCACATGCATAACACACAAGACACATAATCATACCTTTGACGCGTGAATTCCACGAAGCTATTCGACAGGCAAATCAAGGAGAGAATAGAGCCCCAAGCGTTGCTCCTCTACTTAGTCCACGAGATTCAAACGAGCCGTCCACTAATACTAGATTGGTCGAGTGATTGAGGAAAACCGCGATCACCACCTTTATGGACAACCGACCACCACGCGAACCACCACCACCACGACACACCACCGGCGCCTAGGAGGAGGAGAGAGCCGTGTGAGAGAGAGGACTTTGAGAGGGTTGGGTTTCGTGTTTGCTAATTAGGGTTTGATCACACATCAGTTAATTCCTTACTTACTTGCAAACCTAGGCACCTAGTCTATTTATAATCTCATTATAATTAGATTAGGGCACGAAGCCCAAAACTCCTTCTAATCCACTACATGGCCGGGCCACCTAGAGTGATGAGGCCCATGACGGGCCTCGTCCTCTAATGCTCGATCTAGCCCCTTTGTGTGACCTTATAGGATCCGTCCAATTGGGTTTTGGGCTATTTTACTAGTCCAAAGATCGTTAGTACCTCTAGCTATGGAAAAACGACGACCCAAAAGTACGAACTTAATTATCTCCATAATTTGATCCAATTATATATCTAGTAATTGCACACAACGAAGACATAACTCCTTCAATCTCCCACTTGTCTGAGACAAGGGTGCAATATTCAAATTCCTTAAGTCAATGTATGTGTTGATTTGATAATATGATTGCATCACATGTCGAGATCATATTAATCTACAAATCGTTTCTTGAAATCTGAGTTAGAATTACAAAACCAAATAAAAACTGTGTAATGCATTTGAACGCGGCCACATATTTTTCTGAATTCTCCCTCTTCAAGCGGCCATGACACATTTCCTAATTTAATAGGTAGACTTTATCCAATCTTGTGGTAACATGACTCCCACTCAACTTCTGAAACAACCGGGAAACACCCTTTATAATCTCCAGTTACGGCTAGGGCTGTACACCGGTCCAAAACCGGACCAGACCTGGACCGGACCTGTTGGGACCGGGACCTGAATCAGGGAATTTTGAGGACCGGAGACCGGACCTGATTCAACAGGTCCGGTTCCGGGTTAGACCTGAAAAATCAGGTCCGGTCCGGGTTCGGACCTGAATAGACCTGTTTTTTTTATTTATTTTTTGATTTTTTATTTAAAAAATAAAATAAATAATAACATAAAATCTGATATTATCAATCATGAATACTACATAAATTGTATAAATTGACTAAAGTCCCAATTCCCAAACACCAAAAATACTAGACAACAGCAACCACCAGATCTACCACCTTCAAAGTAGATGGTCGCAAAGGAAGGTCGGGGTAGATCGTGAAGCGAGTAAGAGGGCAATTGGTGTATGATTGGGTGGCTGCAGTCGCTGGAGTCGCGCGATCTGGTGGATGCGGTCGCCGGAGTCGCGCGTTCTGGTGGCTGCGTTCGCTGGAATCGCGCGATCTGGTGGTTGCGGCCTCTAGTGTCGCGCGTTCTGGTGGCTGCAGTCGCTGGAGTCGCGCGATCTGGTGGCTGCGGTCGCTAGAGTCGCGTGTTTTGGTGGTTGTGGTTGCTGGAGTCGCGCAATGTGGTGGTTGCGGTTGCTAGAGTCGCACGTTCTAGTGGCTGGGGTTGCTAGAGTCGCGCGATCCAGTGGTCGCTAGAGGAGTGTGCAGCGTGAGGGAGTGGGTTTGTAAGTGTGTTGTGTGACTTGTGTCGGCTGAGTGGGTTAGGGAGTGAGTGATTAAGTTAGGGTTAGAAATGAACTGACTTCTTGTTTTGATATTTGGGAAAAAAAAGTTTTTTTTTTAAAAAAATACATTTTTACCGGGTTTCAGGTCCAGACCTGAAAACCCCGGGTTTGGACCTGATCCGGACCGGGACCGGGAACCTTGAATTTTAAGGACCGGGACCGGACCTGAATCTACAGGTCCGGGTCAGGTCCGGTCCCAACAGGTCCGGATCAGGTCGGTTTTCAGGTCCGGTCCTGTTTATGTACACCCCTAGTTACGGCTAGACGTTTGAGTGTACCACAGTCACAACATCCATTGAATGAAATCAATGTTCCACTCATGTTAAAGGAATCCACTAATATATACGGAAGCTCTATACTTGAACTTCAAAGTAGGTCAATAGTTCGATCATGCATCATTCATGCATATCCAAGTGATTGACCGAGTATCACTATGCCCCTATAGCCCATGAAACTGCGCTATCCAATCAATCTTACATGCTAGTTCTTTTATTGAAATCATTTATGTCCACTTTAATGATCTCGAACTAGGAACTTTAATAATATGTGAATTTTGTTCACCTGTGGGGTTTCAATTCACCAGGTCATCCTGATGAGCCCATCAATTCATAATTATTTTGGACATTTTATTTAATTTTCAAAACCATAATTAAATAAGAGAAATAATAATTTCTATTTTAAACATAATTCTGCAAATTGATGCATTTCTCATGTAATATGTTTTCTCAAAACATATACAACTTAAATTACATAACTTGCTTCAATCCTAAGACTTTAATATGACTCTCATATCTTAGTCCATGGAAGGGGTTTAGTGATTTCTCACTCATAATAAAACTTTGCAGAACACGACCTTCCGCTGGTTAATGATCTCATAATTGAGGTGATATATCATATCCTTTTGTTTGGATTTGTGATGGGACTCTGGCTCCTTTGTTTTGGGCAAAGGTGACCTATTAGTCATATGACATTCTAATCCGAACTTCCTCTGTAACTATCTGACTATAGTTTAATACACAAATTCTGACACCGAGTATGCAACAGTGCTCTGCTTTGAACTCTTCAAGCTCACTGTCCTTTTCCATCCAGACACAATATGCATTTAGATCACCATCTAGAATCATCTTGCCTGTTTGGAAAACTTGCATTTGTGTAACCTTTTGACAACTTGCTTAAATTACCATTTAACAAATAGGTAGAAGAATTCCTTTTAGTGCTTCTCAAGTACTCAAGGGACTGTTCCTGGTAATTCTCCGTATGCTTATTCTGAATTTGCTTGAATTCTACTACACATGCACAAGTCATATGCAACATCTTGCATTGTAAATTTCATGGCACATGTAATGGATCCTTTTGTAGAAGCATAAGGTACATTATCCATACAACTAAACTCTATTAGCTTTTGAAGGCACTGAGTCTTACTGAGTGTATTACCATGAAACATGGGAAGATATCCTATCTTAGAGTCTTGCTTCATGAACTTGTCACGATCCTTATCAACATAAGTCTTTCGATTCATTCCAATCATTCTTCAAGATTCACTTCATGGATCTTAATTCCCAATATGTACTCAACATCTCCTAAGTCTATCATATAGAAACAATCTTTCTAACCATTGCTTGACTTATTCAAGCATTGATATATCATTTCATATGAACTGTATGTCAACTACATACTAGACTAAAAGACCAATTGCTCCCACTAAACTTCTTGTCTCTACAAGATTCCTTTGTTCTACTAAGGAAATCAAACTGTTTGATTGCCTAATCAAAACGAATGTTCCAACTCCTTAATGCTTACTTCAATCCATAAATGAATTTCTGAAGTTTGCAAAACTTTCTAGGAATTTCTGGATTTCAAACTCTTAGGAAGTATCATATACATGTTCACTATCAAGAACATTTAATGAAAGTGATTTTGATATCCACAACTAGAATAATCCGAATAGGCTTACCCAACTAATAGGTTTGACCCTATTTGTAAGACTATTGTGGACTAACACATCTTTACAAACATGGAGTCCATACTAGATTTCATGGCTTTAAGCCATTTCGTGAGTTGGCATTTATCCAAAGCTTGCTTGTAGGCATGGGTTCCAACCATTCCAATAGGAAAATTTTAGAATCCACCTTTTTCTCAGAATTTCAACAAACTGTTTGTTTTGATCCCAAGTAGCCTACGATAGGCATGAGCGACAATAGAATTATTCTCTTCAACTCTTTGAAGTCTTTCATTCTAGTGGGACGATAGAAGCCTCACTAGTGGAATTAGCTTGCTTCGACACATGGTTTATCAAATTAGCTGATTTCATATGCCTTCGTCTTTGATGTAGTGTTATCCACATCCATTTGTTGCTCGTCTCGAATCTCATCGAGATCTAACTTTACTCCCACTTGGCTTTGTAGGAAGACATTATTTCTATAAAGACACTATGGCGAGCAACAAACACTTTTTTTTCTACGCGATTGTAGGAATAATACCTCTTAGTTTCCATGAGAAGACCCATGAATAACTACATTTCTGATTTAGGGTGTATTATGTCATCTTAGTAAACATTTTACATTGATTTCATAACCCTTAATCCTGTTTAGAAAAGATAACTTTTGGAACATTTCCAAATCATAACTCTTATGACATCTTTTCTACGGCTTTGGTTAAGTTTCTTGTTTAGTATATTCGCAATTGTTGTTGTAATGTATGTCCTCAAAACGATATTTGTAAATCATTAAATCTTGGATCGAACACTGGCAAACAAAGTTTGATTCATTCTTCATAAACATACAATTTAATTGTAATGTTTCTGAATTGTGAACTAATTCAACAATTCCCTTTAGATGATCATTCCTTTTTGAGTTAAATATTTATCACAACAATCATATTGTGGTGTTAAATTGTTTATCTCAAACTGATTTTACATTTCATTTTTAGAATTTTGAACTTTTCAATATTTCCAAGCTTTACCTCATTAAGTAATTATTGACATTTTACTTAAATCGTCAGTAAAAGCGATGAAATAGTTAAATCTCTTTGCTAGTTTTGAACTTATTGATTCACATACATCATATGTATGAGTCTCAAAAGGTCATTTTAGCTTCCTTTACCCTTTCTACTAAAAGGCAACTTGGTCATTTTAACTTTTGTCAAGCATGACTTCTAATTCTCAAGTGATTCATAATCATATAAGAATAAGAGTCCATCCATAACTTTGGATGTGCAAATGGTTTATGTGACCTAGCCTTACTTGTTATAAGTAAGTGTATTTTGAATCATCTAAATTTTACTTTTGTGATCTACTTATATCAATGTCATAAAACAAAATTAACTCATATCTAGCAAAATGAAAACAATTTATTACCTTGGTCATGGATCAACACTTGTCCAAGCCAAGTAAACCAAATTCAGTATTCAAAACAAGAAAACCGAAATATTGTCTCATCAAAACTGGAAATTGTTCTAAAATCATGATAAACTAATCAAAATTTAAAACTATGAAGCTATCTCTAGCCACTTAAATACTTCTAGTGCACCTTCAAGCTCCATTTCCATGCTAGCTTCACTTATTTGCAGTTCCTGCGCAACATCACTATGTATGGCCCCTTAGTCCTAAGAAAACTAGAAATGAAAAAGCTCCCACTTGAATCATCATGGATCTCCATCCACCGTGCTCCTTTGGACATTCACTTCAAGGGCTTCTTTGGACCAACACTATTTAGATAACTATTCTATTTACTTTAAATAAAAGTTACAAAAATACTTAACGGTACGCAGACCGTATTTAGATTACAAAAATACTTCACGATGCGCAGATCGTATTTAAGAATCTATGGACCATACTAGTCTATATATAGCAACATAATATCATATATTATAAAAGTGCCATATAATAAATCACTCAACATGCTTGTCTAAACTACAACATCGAATGTTCATAATAAAGTCAACGCATTTCCTAAAATATCTCATATTTTAATCATAATTAGATAATATCATATATTATTCATGACCGTTTATTAAATATCATATATTTAATTTAGTCATGAGATAGAATCAAATCATATTTTAATCTAGAAAGATAAATTATATTTAATCTTCCATGATTATCCTAACAAATTTAGGAGATTCTATCCTAATTACTAGCCAATCAAATAATTTTAAAATCAATTATATCCTAATCTAATTATGGGATAATCACATTATTTAAATCAATTATTATCCTTTTGGAATATGCTCAGAATATCCTAGTCAATCTTATCCAAAATTAACCACTTTAATTAGGATAATTATCAATTTAACAACATTAAATATGGATAATATCAAATATAACAACTCTAGAATATTTGGTTTTATCCTATAATAAAAGATTTTATCCAAATAAAACCAACTTTATCTTTTAAAATAAAAGATCATATTTTCAAAATATTTTAACTTATCCAAAATAAAACTGATTTTATCCCAAAATAATTCGCAATTATCTTGAAATAAATTTAAAATAGGATAAAAATAATTTTTGTTTATTGAAAAACAGCAAGCCACCACCGCCGGCCACTGTGGTTGGCTAGCCGAAGCTAGCCACGGTGGCTGGCTGCCATAACAGCAGCCACTGCCGCAAGGCAACAGTGGGCAGCTGCTCTTGTAGCCGTGGCAGCAACCGTGCAACGCTTGCACGCTGCTGCCCACAACCACCCCTGACCGCCTGCCCTCCCTCCCTCCCTCTCGGACTGCCACCTGGTCGGCAGCCGCCATGGCTGCGCCACCCAGCCGCGGTTGCCGACTAAAATATATTATTATTATTTTTTTTGTTGTTTTAATTTAATTAAAATAACACTTATTAAAATTAAATTAAATCAGTCCAAAAGATTAAAATTAAATCACATTTAACTTTAAAATTAGGGTTCTTCATAAAATTAATCCCAATTTAATTCTAACTTTTAAAATTAAATTGATGATCATACACAAAACACTTTTATGCATAAATCAATCCGATTAAAATTATGAATCATAAAATAAATCGAATTAAATCAAAATCAAGCACAAAAATCATATTTTAGGGCTAGGATTTTCGAAAAATTCAAAAAATAGGGTTTATAGGGTTCGAAATTTTCGAACATATTAGGGCTAATAATTCGGTCTCTTCATGGCTATTTTGAGCATAATTAAATCACATTTAATCGATTCCAAAAGTTTGATCACATTAAATATAATAATTGAACCATAATTAAATTAATATCTCCCTCTTAATTGATTATAAAATTAACGTGGACATCAAATAATCGTATTATTATGATCTAGCGCGTTCATGCAAGAGGCTAACAGATACCACTGTAGGAGTTTATAGTTACTACGCAGCGGAAAAACATGAATCATATTCAAACAAGTACTAATCCCAAGAATCACATGCATAACACACAAGACACATAATCATACCTTTGACGCGTGAATTCCACAAAGCTATTCGACAGGCAAATCAAAGAGAGAATAGAGCCCCAAGCGTTGCTCCTCTACTTAGTCCACGAGATTCAAACGAGCCGTCCACCAATACTAGATTGGTCGAGTGATTGAGGAAAACCGCGATCACCACCTTTATGGACAACCGACCACCGCACGAACCACCACCACCACGACACACCACCGGCGCCTAGGAGGAGGAGAGAGCCGTGAGAGAGAGAGGACTTTGAGAGGGTTGGGTTTCGTGTTTGCTAATTAGGGTTTAATCACACTGATCAGTTAATTCCTTACTTACTTGCAAACCTAGGCACCTAGTCTATTTATAATCTCATTATAATTAGACTAGGGCAGGAAGCCCAAAACTCCTTCTAATCCACTACATGGCTGGCCACCTAGAGTGATGAGGCCCATGACGAGTCTCGTCCTCTAATGCTCGATCTAGCCCCTTTGTGTGACCTTATAGGATCCGTCCAATTGGGCTTTAGGCTATTTTACTAGTCCAAAGATCGTTAGTACCTCTAGCTATGGCAAAACGACGACCCAAAAGTACGAACTTAATTATCTCCATAATTTGATCCAATTATATATCTAGTAATTGCACACGACGAAGACATAACTCCTTCAATTAGCCGTGTACTTTTATCGAGGCCGTCTGATTTATTTTATGTTTTTTGTGGAGTGTGTTGTAGAGCCTCTGATGTTCAGAGAGCTATTATTTTGAGTCTAGTGAATCACTAATTCACTTCCAAAGCTAGGTTCTCTTCTCTCTACTACGGGCGGTGGTACCTTACATGTGCTCTCTCTCTTCTGTCAAGTGTTGTAAAATGTGTTATATGTGTTTTAAAAGGCTGGCTATGATTAACACTTCTTCTTTCCGCTTCCTTTATACACTTGCTTCGTTTTGAAGGAGGGGAAACTAGAAAATGGCTAAGAGAAGTACTTCTCTTTGGAGCTTGTTTTTGTCCCCAAGGGTTAGAGCTGCAGCTTCTGCTTCACCTGGGTTGTCTCCTCAATGCGGACTGGAACTTATATACTTCAATAGTTCGCTAACCACTCGGAGTTATTTTGCAGTTAAGGATATAGGTTAGTTGGTTCTTTGTCTCATATGGCTCTTTGATTAGGATTTTTGGGGGAAGGGTAAAGACTGCCCAATGGGTTCATTCCTAGTGAATGGATAATTAGTGAACACTAGACCCTAGTGCAGGTACCACACCCTACACCCCCTCTAAACGATGCGTTTAACAACCTCCCTCATATACCCACTTTTTGCAATTGTACAGTAAAAATCAAACCACCATTGATCTTTTTTCACTTTCTCTCTCCTCACTCATTTTCTGCATTTTCTCTCTCTACATCCATTTTCTGCATCTTCTAATTCAAAATTTTCAACAAACGTTGTGACTGATTATCCAAAAAAGTTGTTTAATTGCTACATAATTCAACAAATCAAGGTCGAAATTCAAAGGAGTAAGTGATTTTGTTCATATTTAGTTCGAAAAAGAGTATAAACCTTAATTTTTATAATTTATTGTTGCAATTGTGTTACAGGAACATCATTGAATCATAAAACATGAAAAATGAGTATGAACCATTGACTTTTAGTAATTTTTACTATTTTTAGTTTTAAAACTAGTAATTCGAACAAGTACATTTTGAATTTGGAGTATGAAGTATTTTTTTTTTTTTTTTTTTTATTGCAGTACAAAGGAAATAGTTTCAGAAAAGAACATCAAAAAAAATTTGGAGAAAAGTAAGCATTAAATAAATTAGTTCATAGTGGTTTTTATTTTTTTTTTTTTTATTTTTTTTTTTTATAAATGTTCATTTACATTTTGATAAATGTTCATTTATATATTAGTATACTATCATTCACATGTTAATAGATGATTAATACAAATGTTTATTTATAAATTGCTACATAGTCATTGTAAAATTCTCCTATTGTAGATCAAGAACTTTTAAAAGATATTAAAACTTATGGTATAGATGTTAACATTTCTACAATTCCGAGGTAATATATGAACATATACTGAATTTTAAATGTTCATTTGTATATTTGAATTTATTTGAGTTTATATTAGACTTTATATGCCAAAATAAAAAATGTTCATTTTTATGATACGTTATGCACATTTATGAAATGCATAAATATTCATTCATGTGAGTTGAGAAACTGACTTATGCATACTATGAAATCTTTTGATCATATATGAAATTCATAATGTTCATTTACATATATATATATATATAGTAATGTTCATTTTTAAACATATGTTAATATTATGCATTAAAACTAATATCCTACAAAATGTGTTGTAGTGATGTCCTATCTAAAGTGACACATTTGATATATAGATGCACATAGAATTGAAGACTATGCAGTTGTTTTGGACAAGATGAAATGACTTAGCAACGCTGATTATACAAAGAGTATACATTTTGAATCATATAGAAACCTTCACAACTAATCCTAATGAGAGTTGGATTGGTGATTTGAAACCAAACAATGTAAATGTGATAAATGTTCAATAATGTAAGATATATTGTTCATTTATAAAACAGTGTATATAATTAACATTTGTTAATTTATTTTGTTCAACAGGTGAATCAAATTAGGAGCTCAGGATGCAATACATAGCAGGACTGATGTTATTTAAAGAAAACACTGAATCTAGGTTAAATAGAAGAAAAGCAAGAAAGTTTGCAATGGAGTAGAGTCATATGTTCATTTATGAATGCGTATATGTTCATATCTTATATATAGTTTTATAGATGTTTTTTTTGGGAGGAAATAGGCTTATAGATATTATTTGTTAAAAAATTATTGTAATTGATATTTCATTTTAATCTTTGTATGAAAAAAAATTTATATATATATTTGAGGTTTATAGATTGGTTGTTGGTTCTTTACTTTTGTTCATTTTCAAATTGATAAATAATCATTTACATATGTTGAATTTAAAAATAATACAATTTACTAAAAAAAATTGCTAATAGAAACAAATTCTTATGTCTTTAACATACTTCAAAAAAAATTCAACATTAAAAAAATAGTAGTTATACCAACATTTTTAAAGTTCTAATATACTAACTTATTTATCTTTATTAGCCAAATATTTAGCTACATTTGTATAAAAAAAGGCTAATGACTTGTCATATTTAGAAGAAAATCTTTTAGGAACCAAATTTAACATTTCTTGAAACACTTAAAGAATATTTAACACGAGCACCTTGATTAATTTTTGGAACTGTGGGAGGAATAACTTAGACAATTATTAATTGAACATTTCTGGAATTGGGTTTAAACATTTATGGATTGAAGTTTGAACAATCCTGAGCTGAAGTTTGAACAATGCCAGGAACTGTGGGTAGAACAAAAGAACCAGTTTGAGATTTTGTAAACGCACTAGTATGAATTAGAACTCTTGGATTAACTTGAGCGTTAATTTTAATACTAGCAACACCTTTATTTGTAGAAATGCTAGAACGAGCTTGAACAACCGAAACACCTTCAACAATATTTAAATCCCTTGCCTGCAAAAAAAAAAAAGTTAATTGATCAATATAAAATCAATAAATGTTCAGTTACAAATACTTAAATAAACATATCAGAAAAACAAAATCTTAACAAGAGATGAAATATCTAGATCAACAGATATGCTAGATTGAAGAGTGCTATCACCAGAAATGATAAAACATAAATACATAAAATGTTCAATAACAAAGCTGCAAATGATCATCATCATAATCAAAATGTATAATATAGATTACAAATGAACATAAACGGTTCCAAAAATGATCAATAATTAATACAAAAAATGTTCAATAACAAAACTGCACATGATCAATTTGTAAAATTTTAACACATAATATTATCAAAAAAAAAAAAAAAAACAAAAATGTAAAAACAAATGATCATATATAGCTTTGAAAGTGAACATAAATAAATTAATATGTCGATATGATAAAATATAAATTATTATTTAAGAATATAAAAATGATCAAAACAAAAACAAATAAAATAAAATAAATTAAAGGTATCGAAACAAAAACACGCAATTCTCAAACACATATTAAAGAAATAAATAAAAAGTATTAGCAATCCAAAAATGTTCATCATCATCAAATCAAAATATGGAATTGAAGCAACAAAAACATATAATACATAAATAGCAGTACACAAAAAATATTGAGTAACAAAATTACATTGAAATAAACAGAGCATTGACGTAACATAGTATTGATAATAAAAAATAAAAAAATTATGATCATAATTACTCACATTGATGAACAAACGAGTCAATCAATCGAATGCCAGAATGAAACTCACTTTTGCAATCTCAATCAAAATGGTAAAGGAAGAAAATGAGCCATTGATGATCAACAACGATTACAAAAGCGTAAAAAAATAAACTGGGAAATTAGTATGAAGAATCATATGAAGAAGATAAATTGAGCAAAGATAATGTAGGTATTAAAAATCAATTGACGTTGATCAATTGAGGAGAGAGAAAATATAGGGTTTAAAATCATATATATAGAGCTAGAATGATAAGAAAGGAAAAAATTAAAAAAGAAAAAAAAAAGGAAAAAAAATAATCAAGGTAGTTCATGAGTACTACACTACTACCCACAGCAGCTACAAAACGACGCAGCTGTGAAGGGGTGTAGGTAGAACACCCTACATGAGGGTCTAGGGTAAAATTTTCAGTGAATGGAGGGTTGTAATAGCTTAAGCGAAGCTTTTGGAAAGAATGCGTTTTTGAGTTTGGTTGGTTTGTCTATGTGTGTGTAAGTTGAACGACTTGAGTTCGTTCGACTAATGGGGGGGGGTGCCATAATTGGTAGCCCGTTAGTACGTCTCTCTTGCTGGCCAAAAAGAAGCTAAAAGCGGAGTCTTTGTCTTCGCTTCCCTAGTTTGACTGATTCATCCGTTAAAAGAAGTCATAAAGCACGAGGAACTATTTTAGTAGGCCTTAGTTAAGGCATCCTTCGACAGGTGATCGACCAACAATGATATAAAAAAGAATGAAGATAGATATATCATTAAGGAGATAACAGCTCGGGAAGCAAAAAGGGCTAAGAGGAGATAGGTGTTTGCTTCTATGTAATACCCTAAATTTTTCTACTTTAAGTTTCGAGGACGAAACTTGTTTTAAAGAGGGTAGATTGTAATACCCGTATTTTTTTTTACGATTTGATAAAAGTTGTAGTTGTATTTTATAATCTATTTTATTATTTGATAAATTTTTATAAACCTATAAATTATTTATTTTTTTTATCTAGTTGAGATATCTTTGTCTTTAAATCTTTTTATCTCTAAAAAAAAACATCATCAGCCGTTACTCGTTAGCCGTGAAGGTACCAAATTGCTCTCCTTCACTTTTTCGTGTGATTTCTAAACCAAACATGCTGATGAATATTTTATTATGATGTATTATCATCCATATAATTATTTTGATCATGTAAATCAAATAATTTTCACCTTCCAATGTGAATTTTGCTTACTGCTCAAGTCTGGCCAAGTATACACAAGTAGTTTTGCAATGGGTCTCTTGTGTATACAGTGTCAAATTTAGATCGAGTAATCTGCTTCATCGGAAGGTAATCGCACATATCTACTTTAGAGTTGTTTGTATAATGTTTTATATTATTATTGAATGATTAATTGTTCATATGCTTTAATTTATATGTATGATTAATGTATTTAATTTCATGATTTGATCAAATTTATTGTCTTGTTATTATTGTTGTATATGATGGATCGTATAAATATGTTAGGGTTTTTAGTGTAGATGTTCTAGGGAGTATTCTTTCGAGGTTTTAGGGTTGTTAATGCAGAGTACTATTTTTGGGTTGATAATTAATTATTTTTGGGTGCTAGATTATTTCCTTAAGAGTTGAGATGTTTTTGAATTGAATTGTTGTATTATTTGGGAACTTGTGCCATTGTTGAGTTATTATTATTAGATTGTGAATTATTATTTGATCGAGTCTGAGATCAAAAGGTTGAGAATTATTATTTTGTTATTGGCTTGAGGCTCGGCGTTGTAGACCTTAGTCCTTGACATGTTGGTAAGAGGGTAATAATCATGAGTTAAGAATGAGGTACAGTCTTTATTATTTATTTTTTTTAAATGGCCCCCCTACAGTGGGAATTGGCCCGTATGTGGTCTGGTTCAAGGTATTTTCTGGTTATTGTGAGTATTCAAGTTTTATACTTGTCGGTTTATTTATTCGAATTACCCATGCCCAAGGCTAGGTATAAAAAAAGGAGCATGGCACACTTATGGGATAGAGAGTTGAGTAAAGGTTCGTATTATTATTCGAGGTTGAGTTGATAAAGGTTATTTTCACAGTACATTGTGTAACGTAGTTTTGAACTACATTGATTAATTGATGAGCTAGTAATGTTGCTTATTTTATATTATTCTTTGTACTCTGATATGTGATGATTGTGTGTTATTTTGTTGTGCTACTTGTGTTTGCAGTCATGTCTTTTTCTTATGGTGGCCCTGCGACGATCTATTTTGGAATTTGTCCTTAATGGTGAGCAGTCAAGATTGTAGCAGGTTGGTCAAGGGATGATCGTAACTAAAGGAGCTCAAGTGTTTCGATTAGTTTGTTATAACCAGTTTAATTTATAGAGTTGTATAAATAACTCACTTAGATTTATTGGGTTGTAATTATTGGGATTTTTGTAGGCCTTAACACTTGACAGGTTGTTGAGTTTGGCGGTAATACCTCTGATAATTTAGGTGTATGCTTCCGCAATTTTATTCAAAGGTTATTTATTTTCCTTTAATTTATTGTTTATTATTAGCTAGTAAATCAGGGGTGTTACATTCTATCTCTACGGCTAACAATTACCTTTGCTAGTATGTTCACAAGTAGTTTTACCAAAGCGAAAACGACTAGAAAAGGGTCTCCTGTTTAGAATGTTTTTTTTTCAATTTTTAGCTCTCTCTCTTCTGTCATGTGTTTTAACAAAATTTTTATATGCCTATATGAGAATTGAAACGTTACTTTATCTGCAATATAATTAAATTAAGGTACTTTACTAGTAGTTACTCGAAATCCTTCTGCCTTCAATGCCATAACAACATTTTCTGAGTCAGGCTGCATGAAAAAACAACCATACATGTGCTATCTCTCTTCTGTCATGTGTTTTCATCTTTCATAGGTGCTCTCTATGTTCTGTCATGTGTTTTATAATGTATTATATGTGTTTTAAAAAGCCGGCTATGATTCCTTAGCTTAGTACAAGTTCGAAAATAATGCTTTGCATTCCAAGTGGGGTTCCATAGCGGAGAAGAAGGAGCGAAGTCTTAACTACCACGCACGCTACTACTAGACTACTAGCACTCTACGAGTAGATTAGTTGAGTGACTAGACTGAGACTCTCTTTGATATCAATCACTAAACTCAAGAAAGTTGCAAAAATCATAAGAGAACAAAGGTCCACAGAAGGTTGGGATGTAGTACGCCCGGTTCACGAGTTTCTACCACTGTAGGACCCAATCATAGTCAAAAGAAGAGTTTGCTCTTATCTGACCCCGCCATTACCTGATCTTGAGGAAGGTAATGGAATAAGAGGCAGAAATAGGATGGGGGGGGGTGCCTTGCACAGAAGGAACAGTACCATCCTATACGCCGCCGAAAAAACCCTTATATTATAAAAATGGTCTTCATCTTTGGCAAATCGGCATCGTCTTCGGCTTCGGCATCGAGGTGTTCTATTCTAATAAGAAAAAATGATAAGACAGAAAGGTATCGGTAGATTTGACCCCCCCGCCGAAAGAAACATAAAACTATAATTCAACCAAAAAAAATGAAAAAAAAAACACAATGGAAAAAAAAAAACAAAATGCAAAAAAAAAAAAAAAAAAAAAAAAAAACACTATATAAGAGAGTTTCTTCTACTGGAAATTCGGAAAAGCCCTGGACAACTGACAGAATCACAGCTATTAAAAGCGCTTATAGGAGAAGGGGCTTTTGGCTACAAATCCATCATAATCGCGGAAAGAGAAGAAATCAACAACTTTTATTACTTAGTAGGGCTTCAAACGCTAGATGTGTCAAAGAACAACTACACGAAAAAATTAAAAGCTTTTTCCTGAAGTGAAAGAAGAAAACTTTTGCGCCTCCGCGAAAAAGGGAGTTGGGTCGTGGGCAAGCTCCTCTTTCGCTCCGAACATGAGAATCATTTACTGTTCTGGAGAACTTGAAAAGTCCCAACTTTTAAGTATCGCACAACAGAGCAATAAGAAGAAAGCTTTCTTAAAAAAGCCAAGCCCATCAAAAGAGGCGGGAGCTCTAAAAACAAGTGCAAAAAAAAAACCCACTATACAAGGGGTTATCGAGATCTGTTTTTTATTTTTTTTCCACGTTAAAAAGGGTTTATCGAACCGTTCTAAACCGTTTTATTGGCCTATGTGTATGGAGCTTGTTTACTGCCTATTTCTTCCTGTATAAAGACGCTGCCAGCATTACCCCCGAGATACTGTGGCGCCTTAATCTCAAGGAATTCCTGGTTTGGCTCTTCGACTTTCAAACCCCGGGGCTCCCCCAGAGTGGTACAAAACAGCGAGCAAAAATACAGGAAAAATTGAAAAGTTGATTCAATGCATAAAAAACATTTCCTTCTTCATTTCATACGAAAATCAAATCCATCGTGTGTATTCGTGGATAAAAGAACATTTCCACGATGGTTAAGTTAAAAAAAAACCTAAGAAGGACAGGTCGTAACAAGGTAGCCGAAGGGAAACTTTTGGCTGGATCAAATCAATCTTTAAAGTGGTGTGAGCCCCTGTGTCGTGAATTTTATTGTTGGCTTGGCGGTTTGAGTATTCTTAATGTTATTGCTGGGGCATACTGTGAGAATCCTCCAATGATTATGGAACTAGCTGGGGGTTACGTCAGAGGAGACGGAATCCCAGAGAAAAGCACGCCTCAGGGCAAAGCTGTCGCATTGTTTGCCCTAATAATGGCCTTTTTTATTTCATTCGTATCCCGATGAGTGGTTTTAGTTGTGGATGGGATTGCACATATGGGTTCAGCTAAAGCTCAAGAAAGAGTCGCTTGTGGCTCCAGGCCACCTCGGACATAGTCTACCTTCGTTAGTCTTTCCTTTTGTTGAAGATATCGATGAACCGGGTAACCAAAAGTCACGATCGGTAGTTCGAAACCCAAATCATGATTCTGGAGCACGCCGGTTCAAATCCAGCTCGTGACAAGACCATGGTCATATAGATGGGAGGATAGCCCTTTTAGGAGAGTGGTTGTCTATCTAACTTATCGTGGTTAAGCTGCTAAGAGCGGTGTCGGGTTTATGCATGACAGTCTAGGGGGGACAACCCAAGTAGTTCGAAAGCCCTTGGTCCTTGGTGCCGATGCGGAATAAGCTGTCTTGGGGAAAGCCGCAAGCACCACAAGATCCCAAAAGAGGTTCCTTGTCTCTAGGACGAGAATAGCAACAGAGAAAGAGACAAATTCTGTTCTACTATAGAGTGAACTGGTCACTTGACTGCGGATGTTGACTGTCTTGAAAGACTAGGTCATCACCCATACTTCTCTTATTGGTTTTAACACTACTTTGGTATCAGAATAGGGCGATAGGTATTAAACTGAAACCTTAACCTGAACTGCTAACGGCTTTTTCTCTCGCTAGAGGAAGCCCTAGAAAAAATTCTTATTTATGTTACACGTAGCAACTCTTCTTGTTCAATTCTGACATCCGCTCTCAGGAACAACGAGAGAGTGACTAAGCCAAAGCGCGAGACTTCACTTTATTCTATGTTAATAGAAAGTCTTCGGTATAACTCTTCTTTCCTCCAAAGACCCCTCTCTTTAGTAAAAAATCCATGTGTTGAAAGATCTTACGACCGGTAAAGAAAAGGAGTTTTTCCCTAATATAAATTATATCTATCTCTTACTGTTTCTTCCATTCGTTGATAAAATCCTCAGGCTACTCAGCTTTATTAGTCTTCTACTAATTAAGGATTTTTTTTACGCCTTTCTTACTAAGGTAAATCTCTATTTATATACTCCTTTTGTTTACAACGTTATCAAAGACTTGGGAAGTCCTGAGACCCGCGTCAAGCTAGAAAACTTTTGCTATCCTCCAAAAAAGAAAACTCTTTTAGAACCTTACCTTTGGAGAATTCCATGTATTCCTTAACTTAGATTACTGGGTTAACACATTAGCTACTTCAAGTATAGGTAGAAGTGCTACTCCCCCTGAAAGATTCTTAATGTTAGAAGAATGCCTCCGATACCGGATCTGCTAAACTAAAGAAAGTAACATCTAATCTAATAAGGAATATAGGAATGTCAGGTGCTAGAGATGGATAAGGGGATTTGAGGGATTCCTTCTTCATTACTCTTCTGTTCTCTTTCTAGCTGCGGTTGGTGATATAATAGCCATTGCTTTTCTTTTAAGAAGTACTCCTATGGGCAAAATATTAGAAGTGGCTACTCACACGGTAAGAGCGCCTTTTGGAATCACTTCCTATTCTAATGATATCTCTGGCATTAAGTCAGTGAAGATACTCTCTTTCAGGCTAGGCAAAGTCTGTCTTTCCTTTCCAAAAGCTTCGTTTAAGCGATTACATACCTTCTTAAGGAGTTGCTAGCTTAGTTCATGAGTCTAGTTTTGTTGAGTAGTAGTAGTTTAAGAAGTCTTTTCGTAGGCTGATCTTCTTTAGTCACAAAAACTTCCACTGAATAGGTGGAAGATTCATCACTTGTAACAAGTCATGTTAAAGAAGAAGAGAAGATAGTAAGAAGACTGGATTTCTACAGGCTCTATATTGCATTATAACGCCTTTTATGATAATTATCTAATTCCACATATATGATATGAGAAGTGATATGTCGCTTTATTTGCAATATGATTAAGGTACTGTACTAGTAGTTACTCGATTGTAAAGGTAAGGAGAGGTTCAAATATGCTTGTAAGAGGAACGATGTTGACTGATTGCTCAGTCAATCACTCAATAAGATTGAATTATTAAGGGCTCATGTAGCCCATTAGAATGAGTTTTCTTGTTTGAATGTGGATGACACACTGATGAATCGTTGAATGTTGTTTTATTAGTAATAATCTCGCTATCATAGTTAAGGTGCGTAGTTACTCTAAGCTATGCAATGAGGTCCATCAATGGGATTAGATTACAGAAAACGCATTAGAAAGCTATCTAGAGCCCTATAGAATGAAGAAAGGCCTTTAGTTCACATAGTTTCCTAACTAGTAGGTTAGTGACTTACGTACCTATTGGTAAAGCCGGCCTACACGACCCTATAGGTGGGAAAGAAACATATTTTTCTTATGACTTGAAGTCGGCCCCTGGGCCTTCCCTTTTTTTAGCTATGAGTGGCTACGTTCCTTAAACCAAAGTACTACTAAAAAGGAACCCCTCATCACTGTTACCAGCAACGAGGTCAAGTGTTGTGTGCGTACCTGAAAGTGGTACACGTTAACCATTTATATAGGGAATCGTTAACAAGAAGACCAGAAAACAAAATTTAACGCTATTCTTTCCATCAAAAGACCGAAAAAAGAAGAAATAGAAGTCAGGGTTGTAATAACTAAAGCTATGCTTTTGGAAAGCTTTTCCATCTAAAAGAAGTTATTTTGGGGCTTTCGAACTAGGCAGGCTGTTTCTATTAGGTTAGATGGGTACTAAATAGCGAGTAAACCCATCTATCTACAGTAGGAGTTAACCGGCCTTAACCAGTCAAAAAAAAAAAAAAAAAAAAGAGGAAGAGAAGGTAATTCCTATTTTTATACTTGGACAGGAGAGATCTAATTAATAGAGAAGTGAGGACAGAGGAGCAGTTGAGATGGAACGAATGGGATGTACGTCACTTGCTCTATAATCTTCCTTCTAATAAAAAATAGGAATAACCATGATATACTAAATAACGAGACTAAAGCACTACCGGTACCACCTAGCGTAAGAGTTAACAGTCAGTTCTATCTTAAATAAAGTACTATCATTTAGAAAGCATTCTTAATTAATGCTTTTCCTAATCTCTTGCAGGTGATAGGCTAAAGTCGTATCACCTAATCAAAAGTAATTCCTAAAACCACTAACTAAAATAGATAGGGAAGTAGGGTCGAATCCAGGAAACTGGTCTTTCTATTCCTAATTAATTAAAGCAATCTAAATTATTAAGTAACAAATTAATAATATGGATAGTAAACTAAACTACGGAGATTAAGAGTTAAAGAGAAATCAATGAATAAAGGCCTAGGGCATAGGTTCACCAATAAATAACATTCCAGGGTAAAACATAATAATCAATCATCAATTCATCAATTAATCAGATCATAAAGGGTTTTCGCTACGTATTAGAATCACATAATTAATCTACCGGTATTAAATCTCATCTCTCGAATCTCGACTTTACCATTTATAATTAACCTGCCTATTGAAACTAACCCTAAATATCAATTCTCATCTCTCGAATTAGTATTGCTAAACTCATACATAAAAGACCAGCGCTAATCTAGTTGCAGAGCATTAAATCAATCAATAGGAAATTAATTAAGCATTGATAATCAATAACAATAAATTACCCTCTTCATATTATTTATAGATCCCCAAGAACCCTAGAATTCAAACTACTCAAACATAATTAAAACTAAACTAATCAAGCAATTAAAGAAAGCATGATAAAGAGCAAGAATTAAGAGAAAGAGAATAGTAGTATTAAATTAACAAGAAAACAAAATAATAAAATTGATAAAGAGTAGAGATAGAAAGAAAAAATAAAAGAAACTAAATTAATCTAAAAACTAAAACTAAGAAAAACTTGCCTAACCTCCACGTACTACTACTATCTCCCTTTTATAATCAAGGAATACTTTCCCACTAAGACTTAAACTACTATAAACTAAGATAAAATTAAAATAAAATCCTAACAAAAGATAATTGAGAAAAAATAAATCGTAGAAGAAGTCTAACAAATCCCACTAAAACTAGGACTACTAATTATATCTCAGTGAATTGGGAACAATTCATCCAACCGACAATGTAGGATAGTAGAACTGTAGGAGCATATAAACCCAACAACAGTAGGCCCAACTTCACAGACCTAAGTTCACCCCATACAAATCTTCAAATCTGCCCAATTGGGCCTGGTCAAAAGGACAGTGAGCTCGACTGCTATGTTTCATGGATTTGCGCCTTAGGCTTTACTCCTCCTTGGACTTGGAACAAAATTAGTACTCCAACCGAATCGAGCCCTTATTCACCGAACTAAATTTATCTAGCTCGGCCTTGGGCTTCAAATATACGGTCATAAAATAAGATCCGACTCCAATATCTTTGTAGTAGCTTAATAAGCTTGGGAATAATCATAATTATGCAAATTCCTACAAAATAATATCAACTCTACAAAAAATACTAGGAAACGTATATAGACTCAAATAAGCACAAATATAACCGTGGGACGGGGAATATATATATCAGCAGGCTAGTTCCTTTCGATTGCAGCAAGTTCCAAACCAGACCAATACTATACTAACTTCTTCCAACCTTCTTTCTTCGTTTTCTTTGCTTAGTCTATTTTGGTCGAGGAATTGACACCAAGGATTCACATTTGGCATCATCACTGCCCACTAATAAGCTTTCTTATTCACTAAGAGTTGTTTTATCAATATCCGAATTTGGAATATTTTTCCTCTTTCTAGTTTTTTTCTTTCCTAGAAGATCATCATCTACAACTGTAGCATCAATCTTAGTTTTATTACTAAAAATCGGAATTCTCTCTTCTTCATCTTCTTTTGCCATCTCATGTATTAAACATCATAATTCATCAACACATTTGTGCAATTCCATTTTCAAACATCCTACAAACTTTGAAAATAAAGATAGATATCTCATTTTAGACTGATTTTTATCACATTAAACTAAAAGAGGGTGTTTTCTTTTTCATATGAGAGTCTCTACCCATTGGACTAGACAGGTATCTTAGATTTGATTCATAGATACAAGCTAACTATCATTAGGTAGAAATTCAGTAAGAATAGAAGCCTGCATGGTTTTTTCACTCCGATCATAAGAGGATTTGCGCCAGTACTGATTCTTCAGTATACAGATTTATCGAACGGAGTCAAACTTCGCTGGAAAAGAAGCATTTCAATACTTTATTCCCTATCCCACGAATTATTTATTCTCTAGAGATACCTCTAGTACGAGACACTTCTAGATCTGATATTCGAATTCTACGTTTCAATATTCTTTTATATATCAAGTAAGCGACTCGCAACACCCTTAATTCAAACACTAAGCTAGTAAAAAACCATGATAAGAAAGACAGAATTCAACATCTCTAGGGAACCAAAATATTCTAGAATCTTTTATTAAACAGCATTCGATTAAACGAAAAGAGCGGGATGATAAGGACACACAAAAGCAGAAACATCTCATTAACAATATACCATCATCAAACACTTATTTAAATCTTCTAGAAAGAGTCGACGGACTCTTCTATTCTAGTCTTCTCGGCGACCGGGGGCGAGGTGGGTGGTGGCCTGAACAATCAGGGCTTGTTGCTCGTTAAGGAGGTTCCGTTTGCTGTCTTCCAGAGCGCGAATGCGGCGCTGGATCCGTAGCATGGCTGCAGCCACAAGCGCTGGATCGATGGGAGACGGATGCTCCTAGAACAGAGCAAGCCTTTGCTCACATTTGAGCTTCTCAGCTTCTACCAAACGAAATTTGTTCTGAATTGTTGGTAGCCTTTCTGAGGTAGGGATATCCATTTTTTTTTACTTAAAGTTTTTCTTCTACCTCTTGATAGGCCGTCGTTGAGCCTACCAAAGATAAAGTCCTATCTTGGTCTCACTAACTAATAGCAAGGGTAAGAAAGGGTCGAACCCAAGAGAGGTGTTGAATCAACCACCGAGATACTACCGTTTAAACAAGCTAAATGAAGTCGAAATTGGTTTGGTTTTATGTAGCATGTACTAATTTAAAACAACTAATACTAAGGGGTGATTAACAATAATTAAAGAGTTATAGGGCTCGGGATATACCACTCAATTTCGTCACAAATCACAAATAGCATGTAGCAAACAATGATAAATTAAGGGGATAATACAGGGGAAGTCATCTAAAGCACCCAACTACTTTCTCAAGCTAGAGGGATTACTTGAATCATGAATACAACCTATTCTTGTGGTTACAATGCAATAAACAAGTGTTAAAGCATAATCACGATGACAAAAACTTTCCCTTGACTGGAAATTCCTATTCTCATGGCATTTCAAGTCAATTAAGCATAAGGGAGCTAACTCAAGTTCATCTCTCGATCCTTCGTTGAGAAAGCTTAGATAATAGTTCTAGCAATGGCCATATACAAGAACTAAGCAATTAAACCACTTAAGCTCAACTAATTAACACCCAACAATTACCAAATTAACACTTGCAACAAGTAATTAGTGACTACATTGAGGGTTTTACCCAAACCCTAGAAAATTAGACTACTCACAATCCATGGAGATTAAAGCAATTAAGAGTTCAAGTAACTCATGAACAAGAATTAACTAAAGATTAAGCTAAATAACAATATAAGCATACAAGAATTAAGCAAGAAAATTAACAATCAAAGCAATTAAAATGGAAGAGAAGAGTGAGAAAAATATTACTAGAAGCTTGAACTTGAAAATCAATGGTGGAACTTGTCTTCTACAATGATTGAGAATGAAATTTCCAAGCTAATAATTATAATCTAACTAATGATTTGAGATTATTTGTGTTTCTACAATTGCAAACTAAGAGGAAGCACTAGAAACTTGGGTCCCGTACAAATGAGCTCAAGTGGTTATTTATAAAGACCCTCAAATAAAAAGGACGGAGAAAACAAGAGTCAGGCACGGCTACAGGTCAGCACGGACGTGCAGCCATACCTACACGGACGTGCCGAGGTAGGCACAGACGTGCACCTTTGAAAGCAGAGAGGTAGAATGTACTGTTTTTGACCAGGGCATCCTGCATGAACGTGCCAAATATGGCACGGACGTGCATGTCTTGTTCAGTAGAATCAGTTTTGAAACTGATTTGGCTGAGCAAACTACACGGACGTGCAGGATCAGGCACGGACGTGCTGAATATCCTGCACGGACGTGCTGAACTCTACACGGACGTGCAGGTCTTGAAAGCAGTAGGCAGTAGCTTCTAGTCGTGCTGGGGAACTCTTGCACGGACGTGCCATACTTTGCACGTCCGTGCAGACTCTCTAAGGCCTTTATCTTCACTTTTCTTTGATTTCGCTCAATTTTTTCGGCTTCTAACCTCGGTTTATCATCCAAATGCCTCAAATGGTCAACTTTGAACCTAAAAATTCAACAAAAACACTAACAACCCGTGAAGCAAGGGATACACAAAAGTTGAACAAAAATAGAGTAAAAGTGAACCAAAATGCCAATACACCAAGTAAACAAGGTTAGAAATCGCTCTAAATCATATCAAATAACAAGTTATCACCTCTCTCTTTGAAAATATAGACTGAAAGAATTTTCTATTTATAGGCCTTGAAGGCGCTTAACCCTTTCTTATTATTAGTAATAAATAATTGTTGTCTTAGTTTCATAACATGTTTCAACCCCGGTTTTTCATGAATATGGAACTAGATCCACTAGATTTTAGTGTGCTTAATTGTAGGGAATAGTTTCAAGCCTTTAAAAATCCCACTAGCTTGAACCCCACTGTGATCATACACTAAAGTACGGTGGCGTCTAAAAGGGAAGAAGATAGAGCAAAAGAGTCGCCAACAAGTTTTTAAGGAACTTGTAAACCATTCACGAGGTGAAGGTTACACCCCTTAACGATCCAAGAGATCGTCAACTCCATAAGGTCATGAACCAAATAAGGGTTCGGGGATGATGGTACAAATCCAACCTAAAAGAGATTGAAACTGCCCTAATAATAGGCCTCTACTTTATTCTGCTCGTATTCATGTGCGCTTTCTGATTAACATGCAATCAATAGGATTAACCCTAAACCTGTTTATCTATGTTGGTTGAATTTAATGCACAAACAAATCTATTATTGGCGATCACTTGAATTATAATCACAGTTAACCTAACAAGATTATTAATTATCTTATTAAGCGTGGTTACAAGTATAAATTCCCTTTAAACAGGCAATAAAAGGTGTGATCAAGCAATAAAAATAAATATAATATGTATCAAGCAACATAATAAATAATCAATATCATGAATAATAATTATAATAATCATTAAATAATAATCATCATCAAAATAATAATAATCATAAATAATAACAATTATAATAATTATCATGTTCATGTTAATATTAAAGCATAATAAAAATAGCAAGATCCTAGGCATGATACTAACAAGATTAATAACAAACCCTAGCATGTCACTAAGCAATAAAAATCAAATCTTTAACCCTAACATGATACTAACATCATAAATATTAGGAAGAATATAGGAAGCATCATACTTTTAATCATACTTGATATTAAAATTACCCTAGACATGATATTAGGAATTTATTGTTGTCGCCCTAAACATCAAATTAAGGAAAACATCCTAACATGATACTAGGAATCAAAAATAACAATCTAAGCATGATTTCTACATCATAATATCAATTAAACCATTAAAGTACTTACTTGGATACCTCGTACCTCTTTCTAATAACAAAATACACACGTTAGTAACTTCAAGGAAAAATAATAATCAAACAATTAAATTAAATAATTGAAATAGAGATTTGGGACCAAACCCTCAGAAATTAAAACCTTTCACGTCTAGGGCGAAGGCAACTTCGAATATGACTAGGTGTTTCAAGATCTAATGAGTGCGGAATTTTGTATTTGAGAAAAGGCTAGTTTAGAAAAAGAGAGAGAGAGAGAATAATCAAGAAAATCTTGATGAGAGTTGGTGATTTATTAAGAGAGAATTAGAGAATTAATGATTGCAAAAGAAAACTGATTGTTGATGAATCAAAACGGAGTTTTTAATACGATATTTATAGAGAAAATCAGCCAAAAAGATAAAATTAACAAAACAGAGTCTGGCGCACGCAAAACGAGGTTGGCGCCAGGCATTGGCTATTGGCGCCAGGCGCCAATGGATAGCGCCAGGCGCCAGGTCTGATTCTAGGCGCCAATGCCTGGAGTCAGGCGCCAAGCCTGTTTTTAACGCGTTTTTGTTTTTATCATATCTTTTGATCCGGAAGTCCAAATAAGGCATATAATATGTCGTTGGAAAGCTATTAAAGTCTACTTTACAACCCAATTAGAATCAGAATAAAATAGTATGTAGATAAAACGATATGGCCAAAATAGTGGAAGGGTGTCAGTTTTGGATAAAGTTTCATGTCTCATTCATATCTTTTTCGTTATAATTCGGATTTAATATTATAATATATCATTGGAAAGATAATTTAAAGATATATCCAACCATATAAAATTTGGATAAATATCATGAGGCACGAAAATAAAATCTGAATATATTCCACTTCGTACAAAACAAGGATTCTTAAAAGGAGTAGTTTTATTCAATTTCAAACTCTTTAAAACATAATTATCAATCCTAACTCCATTAGGATTTAAAAGAACCTTCTAGAATATTCTAGAAGACTATAATCAATCCTAATAGCTTTAGGAATGATAATTAATAATAAGCCCTCCTCTAGATTATTGGGCCGCATATAAAGCTCAAACCGGGCCCAGTTTAGTATTTTGGCCATAACTTCCTCAATATTCATCGGAATTGGGCTTATAATATATCGTTGAAAAGGTCTTTGCAAGCCCCATCCAAGTACACCACTATTAGACCCATATCAGGGACCAACCAAACTGGATTGGCTGTTTTCTTAAAATAACGTTTTCAAAAACAGGGAGAAGAGAAAAGAAATAAAAACTTTCCGCAACACTAGACTTTCCACACTTTCGTTTCATTCGATTATGATTCGACGTGAAAGGTACTCATCACAGGGTTTGGTTTTGGGGAGACACAAATGGGTGTCTACATTAATAATTCTCTTCGTACGGATTGGAGTACTGTAGACACCCAAATGTGTCTCCCCAAAACCAAACCCGGTGATGAGTACCTTTCACGTCGAATCATAATCGAATGAAACGAAAGTGTTGAAAGGTCTAGTGTTGCGGAAAGTTTTATTTCTCTTCTCTCTGTTTTTGAAAACTTTATTTTAAGAAAACAGCCAATCCAGTTTGGTTGGTGCATGATATGGGTCCAATAGTGGTGTAGTTGGATGGGGTTTGCAAAGAACTTTCCA
Source organism: Chenopodium album (assembly GCF_948465745.1). NCBI lineage: Eukaryota > Viridiplantae > Streptophyta > Magnoliopsida > Caryophyllales > Amaranthaceae > Chenopodium > Chenopodium album. The sequence continues at coordinate 71,945,732 of NC_137837.1, forward strand.
ATGATATATTATAAGCCCAATTCCGATGAATATTGAGGAATTTATGGCCAATTTACTAAACTGGGCCCGGTTTGAGCTTTAAGTACGACCCAATGATCTAGGGGAGGGCCTAATATGATTTATCATTCCTAATGTAATTAGGAATGGTTTTGGTCTTCTAGAACATTCTAGAAGGTTTTATCATTCTTAATTCAGTTAGGACTCTTCAGAGTTTTAATTAGATCAAATAGCATTTTCGACTGAAATTATATTATTTTATCTTCCAGTACGGGAAATTTATCAGATTTTCGAAAACGCGTTGAAATCCAATTTGGCGTCCAACCCCAGGCCTTGGCGCCTGGAATCAGGATTGGCGCCAGACGCCAGCCATTGGCGCCTAGCGCTAGCCGCTGGTCCTGGCGCCAATGAGCCAGGGCTGGCGCCAAGTTAGTTTTTCGATCTTCAGACTCTGTTTTGATAAATTATCTTTTTTGGATGATTTTCTCTATAAATATCGTATCAAAAACTCCGGTTTCAATCATCAACAATCACTTTTTTCAATTACCAATATTCTTTTTTACATCATTCATTCATCAATTTTCCTTAATTCATGCATTCTTTCTTCTTTGCTTTTTAATACAAAATTCCGCATTCACAAGATTTAGAAACACCTAGCCATATTCGAAGTTGCCTTCGCCCTAGACGTGAAAGGTTTAATTTCTGAGGGTTTGGTCCCAAATCTCTATTTCAATTATTTAATTTAATTGTTTTGATTATTGTTTTCCTTGAAGTTACTAATGTGTGTATTTTGTTATTAGAAAGAGGTACGAGGCATCCAAGTAAGTACTTTAATTGATTAATTGATTTATGATATAGATATCATGCTTAGATTGTTATTTTGATTCCTAGTATCATGTCTAGGGTAACTTTAATATCAAGTATGATTAAAAGTACGATGCTTCCTATGTTCTTCCTAATGTTAATTCATGTTAGTATCGTGTTAGGGTTAAAGATTTGATTCTTATTGCTTAGTGACATGCTAGGATTTGTTATTAATCTTGTTAGTATCATGCCTAGGATCTTGCTATTTCTATTATGCTTTAATATTAACATGAACATGATTATGAGCATGATTATGATTATAATTGTTATAATTTATGATTATTATGATTATAATTGATATTATTATTATTATAATTATTATTCATGATATTGATTATTTATTATGTTGCTTGATATGTATCATATTTTATATTGTTATTGCTTGATCACCTTTATTGTATGTTAAAGGGAATTGGTATTTGTAACCACGCTTAATAAGATATTAATAATCTTGTTAGGTTAATTGTGATTATAATTCAAGTGATCGCCAATAATAGTTTATTTGTGCATTAATATTCAACCAACATAGATTAAACAGGTTTAGGGTTAATCCTATTGATTGTATGTTAGTCAGAAAGCGCACATGAATACGAGTAGAATAAAGTAGAGGCCTATTATTAGGGCAGGTTCAATCTCTTTTAGGTTGGATTTGTACCATCATCCCCGAACCCTTATTTGGTTCATGACCTTAGGGAGTTGACGATCTCTTGGATCGTTAAGAGGTGTAACCTTCACCTCGTGAACGGTTTACAAGTTCCTAAAAAAAACTTGTTGGCGACTCTTTTGCTCTATCTTCTTCCCTTTTGGACGCCACCGTACTTTAGTGTATGATCTCAGTGGGGTTCAAGCTAGTGGGATTTAAAGGCTTGAAATTATTCCCTACAAGTACGAAAGGCCCTGCCCCAAAAACGAATAAAATAGTCCTTTTTTTTGCGGGTACCGCCACGCGGCTTAATTCCGATCACTCCCTTTGGAAAGGGAGGTAATAATAGAACGCACATCAGAGAGTACTCCCCTTTCTCGTCTAATAAGGCAGGTTTCCAAAGCCCCTTTCTTAAGAGATAAAGCACTCCTTACTCGACAACTCAAAGATACCAGTACAAAAACCATGTGATCTGTCCTTAACCTTCTAATAAGCGACTACATACCTCGTTTACGTAACCTACTTGCACTATTTAGCCCTGCCTACTCCGATTGAACTCGCTTCTACTTGTCTTTTTTTATTGGTTGATTTGTACCCGGGTACATCTGGAACTTCCCTCGCCCAATCCTCACTCGACAGCTCCGTCCTTTCTTAGGTGAGCTACGTGAGACCGAAGCTAGCTCTCTTTCTTTTCTTTCTTCGGAAAGACGGAAAATCCCCTTTCCAGCTCACTCTGTCAGTCCACTAAGACCGGTATAGTGTAAGTCAGTACAACACTAGCACTAGCAATAGCTTTTTCAGTACAATGAGTCCCCTTCTCCACAACCACTCTTATTTGTTTTCATTTGGGATTTCCTCATGCTTCTAATAAGTAACTACATACCTTGGAAATTTCCGTTTCCCCCATCAAATCTTCCCAAGTAATTCCATTCCATTTTTGACTCGGACGTGGGCTTTCAAACCATCAAGTGGGCTTTGCAATTCAGTATCTTCAAAACCATAATTATCCCATGAGTCCTCCAATTTCTCCTCTTCCTGCTTGTTAATGGGCTTAGATGGATCAAAGCATTCAAGAGATAGCAATAATGCCAAGTCCAATTCCTCAATATTCAAAAAATCTTCTTCTTCAGCGGCCCAAGCAAGATCATCTTTTTCCAAATAAGAGAGGATAGGGTTCAAGGGTTTCTAAGGGATGAACCATTTGTCCTTCCAGTAGAGATAGGACTAGAAATATTGTAACATGGGCTATAAACATAGATTTTTATCGCCTAGATCTGATGGTAGTTTACTTGCTTACTTGAACAACAAGTATGGATTTCACTTGAAAGAATCCTCCTTTTAACTCTTTTCTAACTGTTCTGGTTAAGGAAGGGATAAGTGATGGAACTGAACTAGCTTATTTGCTGTCTAGCCTTATAACTCACTATTGATATATATGGACGGCAAGAAACTAGCCACTTGAAAAGGGAAGAAAACGTTACATGGACTACTAGTGAATAACTGTAGACACCCATTTGTGTCTCCCCAAAACCAAACCCGGTGATGAGTTCCTTTCACGTCGAATCATAATCGAATGAAACGAAGTGTGGAAAGGTCTAGTGTTGCGGAAAGTTTTATTTCTTTTCTCTTCTCCCTGTTTTTGAAAACTTTATTTTAAGAAAACAGCCAATCCAGTTTGGTTGGTCCATGATATGGGTCCAATAGTGATGTAGTTGGATGGGGCTTGCAAAGACCTTTCCAACGATATATTATAAGCCCAATTCCGATGAATATTGAGGAAGTTATGGCCAATTTACTAAACTGGGCCCGGTTTGAGCTTCAAGTACGGCCTAATGATCTAGGGGAGGGCCTAATATTATTTATCATTCCTAATGCAATTAGGAATGGTTTTAGTCTTCTAGAACATTCTAGAAGGTTCTTATCATTCCTAATTCAATTAGGACTCTTCACAGTTTTAATTAAGATCAAATAACATTTTCGATGGAATTATATTATTTTATCTTCCAGTACAGAAAATTTATCAGATTTTCGAAAACGCGTTGAAAACCAGTTTGGCGTCCAACCCCAGGCCTTGGCGCCAGGCGCTAGCCACTGGTGCTGGCGCCAACTAGCTAGGGCTGGCGCCAATGTGTTTTTGCAATCGTCAGACTCTGTTTTGTTAAATTATCTTTTTTGGATGATTTTCTCTATAAATATCGTATCAAAAATTCCATTTTCATGCACCAATTATCAATTATCACCAAGAATTACCAATTACCAATTATCATCAACATTCATCAACATTCTCTTCATCAATTCATTCATTCATCAATTCATCAATAACATTCATTCTTTAGCATTCTTTTCTTTCAATTCTTTCTTGCTTTTTCATACAAAATTTCGCATTCACAAGATCTAGAAACACCTAACCATATTCGTAGTTTCCTTCGCCCTAGACGTGAAAGGTTTAATTTCTGAGGGTTTGGTCCCAAATCTCTATTTCAATTATTTAATTTAATTGTTTTGATTATTATTTTCCTTGAAGTTACTAACGTGTGTATTTTGTTATTAGAAAGAGGTACGAGGCATCCAAGTAAGTACTTTAATGGTTTAATTGATATTATGATATAGAAATCATGCTTAGATTGTTATTTTGATTCCTAGTATCATGTTAGGATGTTTTCCTTAATTTGATGTTTAGGGTGACAACAATAAATTCCTAGTATCATGTCTAGGGTAACTTTAATATCAAGTATGATTAAAAGTACGATGCTTCCTATGTTCTTCCTAATGCTAATTCATGTTAGTATCATGTTAGGGCTAAAGCTTTGATTTTTATTGTTTAGTGACATGCTAGGATTTGTTATTAATCTTGTTAGTATCATGCCTAGGATCTTGCTATGCTTTAACATGATTATGATTATTATTGATTATGATTATTTCAATTATTATTAATGATGTTGATTATTCATTATGTTGCTTAATATGCGTATTATTTTATTATTTATTGCTTGATCACCTTTATTGCATGTTTAAAGGGAATTGGTACTTGCAATCACGCTTAATAAGATAATTAATAATCTTGTTTAGGTTAATTGTGATTATAAATTCAAGTGATCGCCAATAATAGTTTATGTGTGCATTAAATTCAACCAACATAGATTAAACAAAATTTAGGGTTAATTCCTATTGATTGTATGTTAGTCAGAAAGCGCACATGAATACGAGCAGAATAAAGTAGAGGCCTATTATTAGGGCAGGTTCAATCTCTTTTAGGTTGGATTTGTACCATAATCCCCGAACCCTTATTTGGTTCATGACCTTATGGAGTTGACGATCTATTGGATCGTTAAGGGGTGTAACCTTCATCCTATGAGCGGTTTACAAGTTCCTTAAAAACTTGTTGGCGACTCTTTTGCTCTATCTTCTTCCCTTTTGGACGCCACCGTACTTTAGTGTATGATCACAGTGGGGTTCAAGCTAGTGGGATTTTAAAGGCTTGAAACTATTCCCTACAGTTTTTGGCGACTCCACTGGGGAGGATTTCTATTTTAATTCCTGAATTTGTTTCGGCAATGATTTAGAATGAGTGGATGAGACTCGAAAAGTTCTAAGTATTTCATGTGCGTAATTTTGATTAACATTATTGTCATATGCATTAAAAGGTTCTCATTGGAAAGACCATCCGTAATGAGTCAAAAACATAGGATTTTACACGTAGGAAATTTGAGAAATGTCTTTCACAACTAGGACTGAAATAACACCACGCGAAACTGGATGATTTTATTGAGCACAGAAAGCTGCTGAGGCATGTGGGAAGTAGCGTCAGGGGCCAGAGCTTGGCGCCATACTTTTAGCCGTAGCGCCAGACGCCAGTATTGCGCCAGGCGCTACAGTTAAAAGTTGGCGCCAGTCTCTGTTTGCTGGCGCCAATTTCCCCCAATACCGAGCCAGAAATATGCGTTCTAATTTCGACCGGTTTTTCGTATTGTTTGCTCGATCCTATTTCCTGATTGAATTTTTTTCTCACTTTTCTGAAACCCATATGTGTTCTACATATGGACATAACCCTCTGGGAATTCATGCTCTATCTGCCCGATTGAACGCTCCTGGCAACAAAGGGTACATCTGAGATGTTGAATTCACCAAACCATGGATGCGAGTTTTTTCTAAAACTCGCGGTGTCCCATCCACACGCACTAACCCTTCACGGTTAGGCTTCTGCGCGGTGCATCTAGACAATTAACCATGGACCCTATTTGACTAAACCATATCCCGAACTTTAGAGAACTAGAGCCATGGTTAGGTTGCGAACTCATTGCATCATATTGTGCCTACTTGACTAATTGTGCATCATTTGTTGTGCATATATATTCTATGTTCCTCTTAACCGTTTGTTGATTTGTGTTGAGACTAAAATTAATGACTTAAAGAACTTTGCCTATTTAATTGATTAATTAATTAATTTGAGTCGATAAAGTCTTTATTTTTCAATCGGAATTGACCTAGTACGACTTTAGGCATACCCCAGTTGACTAATAATACCGAAAACAGTCCCAGACCGAAGCTCCAATATTGGCGCCAAAGTTTGAGCTGTAGCGCCACATTACAGTGTGTAGCGCCAGACATTAACCAAATTGTCTGGCGCCAATCACCATATTGTGACGCCAGTCCTGTCTCTTGGCCGACAGTTCGGATTATTTGTCGAGTCATCACCTAATGTCTAATTAATCAGTTTTCTGTTTAATTCGGTTAATTTTTGCTGCCAATAACACCTTGTCAAGTCATTAATCGAGTCTTGGTCACATAGTCTAGCCACATGGTCATGACACGAGTCTTAACATGTCACCTACACTCACTAGTCTTAGCACACACTTTGAGTACACATCACCATGGCCATGTCTTAGGTTCATGCATGAGTCGGTTTTTTTCCGTCATTTGAGTTGGGGGGTACATTCTATTCCTAATTCTTCATATCCCTCCATCTAAATCTTCTTTCGCATTCTTCCATCTTTCTTCACTTCCTCCATCCATTGCATGTTGAATAAAGTTTGAGTAAATAATTAACAATAAGTATCCCCAAATTCCTTTCCCACAGTACTTGGTCGAGGAAAGAAGGGCGATTAATCAAGGACAACTTCTTTATTCAAGTCTTGCTTTTTGATAAACCGATTCGTCAAAAGAGGAAGGCTAAGAAGATAATGGAAACTCAAGAAGAAGTCAATAATCTCAAGAATCAACTGGCTACTGTGACTGAGACACTGAAGCTACTCGCACTCAAGATCGATGATCCCGTGAAGCAACAACGGATGGACCTCATGCAAGAAAGCTTGAGCAAGCTATCTAGTGACTATAAATTTCAGGGCATGAGTTCACAAGGGGTCTCGCTGAACAAAGAACTTCTTCCGCATAAGTTCAACGCCACTGACATCCCTAAATTCAAGGCAACAGATAACCCTTACTTCCATCTAAGAGCTTTTGAAACTATAATGAGCATTAAGGGTATCGATAAGAAGGTTTTCCACTCTCTATTCCCACTATCTCTCGAAACCGTTTGTCAACAATGGTTCTTTTCTCTCGAGAAAGAAAAAACCTCTTCTTGGGAGTCGATAACAAACGCTTTCATAGATAGATATAAGTGCAACATCCAAGACGAGATAGACCACAGACAACTTGAGATGTTAAAACAAAAGGAAAACGAAGGGTTCACTTCTTTCTTCAATAAATGGAGGGAAACTTCTGCTAATATGGTCAAGGCTCCTACCGAAAAAGAATCTGTGAGGATGTTTATCAAGAATTTCCAAGGGAAGTATTCAAAGCACTTAAAGTACCAACACAACTTGAATACTTTCAAAGCTGTCTATAATATAGGCATTGACATTGAAGATGACCTTCTGAAAGATAATAGTGCGAGAGGAAAGGAGAGCGACCATCCTTCTTCTTCCTCTAATGAGGTACATGTTACAAACACCTCTAAACCACGAATCCAAAGATCAAAAAGGGTGTTCACTTCACTAGGTATAAGTTATGAAACGGCTTTCGAGAAGCTACATCACAAAGGACTAGTCATGCCCATAGGGCCCATCAAAGATCCGGTTCCAGAAGCTAGGCCACCTAAATGGGACCCTAATAAGCACTGCAAATATCATCAAGGAAAAGGTTACGACACTGAAGAGTGTTGGAAACTCAAAGAAGCTATTCAAGATCTGATCGATGACAATGAAACTTCCGAAATTCTAGCCATCAAAGATGACCAAGCATCCTTTGATCCATCACTTCTTATCACACCTGTAGGAGAGCCTATGATCGAGACAGCTTATATGACCTCTCTCAATGAAGTGGCCATAATTGAGGGGGATGAAAGTCTTTTCTTAGATTATACCAAGGAAGACTCGTCAAGTCTAAAGGAGGAAATTCGAAAACTACAAGATGTCATTGCCATGCTCTTGAATGTGGTAGAAGGATTAGCAAATCGGGTGATGGCCATCGAACAAAATTCTCGCCAAGAGTGTAATGAAGAGCTCAATGCTCCTAAGCCACAGAAAAAACGGACCATTGTAGAATACACACCAATAGGAATGACTTACAATGAAGCTTTTGACTGTCTTCACGATCAAGGTCTCATTCACTCCATTGGTCCTAGTCAAGACCCTCCATCTGAAAAACGTTCTCCTAATTGGGATCCAAACTCCTATTGTCGATACCATAAAGGTCGCGGTCACACTACTGGAAAGTGTCTCGCCCTCAAGGATCATGTTCAAGACTTCATTGATTCAAATCTCCTTCATGTTCCTCCGCGCGAAAAGAAGGCCAAGATCAGTAACAATGGTAACAATGGCTGTAAAGGAAAGAAGAACGACTATCCTTCTTCTTCCGAAAACACCTACTCTAGTAATAGTGTTGGTACTTTCGACCTCAGTGAGATCCTAGCCATGGGTAGTCGAAAGCAACCGAAAAGGGAATTTACCCCTATTGGAACTAGCTACAATGATGCTTTCAATCGACTCCATGCCAAGGGAATCATTACCCCCATTGGACCTATTAAAGATCCCCCACTTAAGAAAAGATCGCCTAGTTGGAATCAAGACGAACACTGCAAGTACCACCAAGGTAGGGGTCATACTACTGAGAGCTGTTGGAAGCTAAAGGAGGCCATCCAGCATTTGATTGATAACAACAAGCTTCCCATACCTCCAGTTTACAAGAAAAGCGAGTAATGATAAGGGAAGCAACACAAGACAAGAGGCGAGCTTCAACGACAAGATTTTATGACCTCTTTCTTTTTCATTTTACCCCTTCCCCAATAAGTCTAGCATAGACACCTTTTCCTTTCCTTAGATTAATTCTGTAGTCTTTTTTCCTTTCCTTTTAATAAAAATGAGCATTTATTTCCTTACATATGGTCATTTCATTGCATTGCAAAAAAAAAAAAAAAAAAAACCCATGTCGAATTAAGCACAAGATATATTAATGATTTGAGGCACCCCTTGTAGCCACATCATATCTCCCTTCGCCCTTCAATTATATAATCCTTTCTTCATAAACCACTTTGAGCTTCGTCTAACGATAGACCTTTCTTTTTTCAACCTACATCTATCTAACCTTGGGATGGGATGGTGTGCAACTTTTGCAATTCTAAAGAAAGCTTGAGTGATTCAAAAGATTTAAATAGCAAAAATAAGCAAAAAATATAAAAGCAAATATAAATAAAAGTGTACAAAAGGGCAAGTGTTCCAATGTCTTTGATATGAAAATATCTTTGATAAGAACACGTCTCAGATTGCGTCTCTTATCGAGTGCTCGGTACCGTGCCTGAGAAACATGAATGCCAAGTGAGTGATAGACCGCATGATCGGGATTGCCCACACTTATAAAGATAAAATAAATGCTAAAGCAAAAGAATGAAAGAGCTAAAAAAAGAGTAGAAACTCAAGCATAAATATAAAGATTCAAAAGCGAGGTTGCACACCTTGGGAGCTTATCTAGGGCCTTGAGCCTTTATCCCCTTCTTCTTTAAACCTTTAGCCTAACCACGTTACAACCCTTAAAAAGACCTTTTTTGAGGTATACACACTTGTGCGAGGTTCGGCAAGAGCTACTTTCGGCTTGATTCCTAACGGATACGTAGGCAACCTCACATCGAGATGCGACCGTAATAAAAATGCATTCATATTCACATTCACACACTTACACCATGATCATATCAAGGGATCTCCAATGCTCATCCCTATTCATTTAGAGCTAGACTTGGGGGCTTGATCCCTACATCATTAGCTTACCTAGCCTAAGAGTCACCATTATTTGGCTCTTCTAACAATAATATTTTCCCACATACTTAGCTCTTGTGGCCTAACTTTAGTGTCACTATCACACACATCACGCATACATGACCAAATATATTTCCCCTAGGAACCCTTTGTCATGAAATCACAACGTTGAAGCATGCCTTGTCACATCACTCATCAATCATAATTGTCATTGCATCACGAAGTATGAAGTGCTTAGCCTCCGTGCCTAAGTCACCCAAATGCTTTCATCATGGAGTCAACAGTTGAGATAGCCTAGGATGAATTAATCCTTGAACCTTGAGAGATAGTATCAAATGACATTTGACTAAGCTCATTCAACATGCATCTTCAAACTTTTGATTTTCTTTTTCACGTCTTTCTTTTCGGGAGAAAGTCGGTACCCTCCACAAAAATGATGGAAAATTTTTGCTTTTCCGCATTTTCGAGTCGTACGATCACATTACAATGCACACACAAGTCATGTCGTGTCATATCACTTTGATTTGAGTCTAACACATGTGTCATTACACTTCGAGTCGAGTCAACCTCGAGTCAGTCAAACATATCGAGTCAAGTTTATACCTTGAGTCGTGTCAAGTTGATGAGTCAAGCAATGCTAAACCTTAGGTCAACCCTAAGATAATTAAAAGATTGGCAAAGTTCTATAGTCAAAAATAAATACAGGTGCAGCAGAACAGGGAAGACCCTACTCCAGCGCCTGGCGCCAGAAATATTTCAGCAATGACAGAGCTCGAAGCCTCTCAAAAAGGTGATTTCGACTTCATACGCAATTTCGGGTTCATTGGTACGCCAGTTAGCCCCTATAAGCAATTTGACATGGTTAAGTAGTCAGTTTGATTACAATTGCAATAATTGATCGACCTGATGAAAGATCGTCTCACTTAGCTTAAAGCGCCTAATCACGGAGACACCGACATACTGGTTTTAGCGGAATAAAGTTCAGGCAAGCTTTAGAGATCGACAAGCGTTGGTCTTCGGAGATTTTTCTTCAAGACATTATCACAACAAACGTTCAAGTACCGAAGCTCTATTGTTCAGAGACGCGTGAACATTTCCATCAAAAGCTCTTTTGCTCCAGAGACGCGTGGGCATATCAATCAAAAGCTCTTTTGTTCAGAGACGCGTGGACAATCCTTTTCAAGCTCTTTTGTTCAGAGACGCGTGGACATTTCATTCAAGCTCTTTTGCTCAGAGACGCGTGGACAATCCTTTTCAAGCTCTTTTGTTCAGAGACGCGTGGACATTTCATTCAAGCTCTTTGTTCAGAGACGCGTGAACATATCAAAAAGAAGCTCTTTTTTCAGAGACGAGTGAACATCGAAACAGCAAGATGGCATTCTCTAGCTTGCAGGAGGTCATCAAAACAAAAGCAGCAGCAGCAAATCGGTTACTTTCAGAGACGTGTGCTCGACGGTGCATGATACGCGTTTCTTAACTCTTTTATCTGTTTAGCTAAAGCTAGTTTTGCAGGTATCGGTGTTATAAGATTGATTTAGGATCGCAGAACGTTCTGAATCATTCTCCGTCCCTATCGTTACTTTGACTTTCGTTTTCGAAACTTACGTTTCTCCAAACTCAGTCAAAGTGGGGGCTTCTGTAGACACCCATTTGTGTCTCCCCAAAACCAAACCCGGTGATGAGTGCCTTTCACGTCGAATCATAATCGAATGAAACGAAGTGTGGAAAGGTCTAGTGTTGCGGAAAGTTTTATTTCTTTTCTCTTCTCCCTGTTTTTGAAAACTTTATTTTAAGAAAACAGCCAATCCAGTTTGATTGGTCCATGATATGGGTCCAATAGTGGTGTAGTTGGATGGGACTTTCAAAGACCTTTCCAACGATATATTATAAGCCCAATTCCGATGAATATTGAGGAAGTTATGGCCAATTTACTAAACTGGGCCCGGTTTGAGCTTTAAGTACGACCTAATGATCTAGGGGAGGGCCTAATATAATTTATCATTCCTAATGCAATTAGGAATCGTTTTAGTCTTCTAGAACATTCTAGAAGGTTCTTATCATTCCTAATTCAATTAGGACTCTTCAGAGTTTTAATTAAGATCAAATAGCATTTTCGATGGAATTATATTATTTTATCTTCCTGTACAGAAAATTTATCAGATTTTCGAAAACGCGTTGAAAACCAGTTTGGCGTCCAACCCCAGGCCTTGGCGCCTGGAACCAGGCTTGGCGCCAGGCGCTAGCCACTGGTGCTGGCGCCAACTAGCCAAGGCTGGTGCCAATGTGATTTTGCAATCGTCAGACTCTGTTTTGTTAAATTATCTTTTTTGGATGATTTTCTCTATAAATATCGTATCAAAAATTCCGTTTTCATGCACCAATTATCAATTATCACCAAGAATTACCAATTACCAATTATCATCAACATTCATCAACATTCTCTTCATCAATTCATTCATTCATCTCATTCATTCATCAATTCATCAATAACATTCATTCTTTAGCATTCTTTTCTTTCAATTATTTCTTGCTTTTTCATACAAAATTCTGCATTCACAAGATCTAGAAACACCTAACCATATTCGAAGTTGCCTTCGCCCTAGACGTGAAAGGTTTAATTTCTGAGGGTTTGGTCCCAAATCTCTATTTCAATTATTTAATTTAATTGTTTTGATTATTATTTTCCTTGAAGTTACTAACGTGTGTATTTTGTTATTAGAAAGAGGTACGAGGCATCCAAGTAAGTACTTTAATGGTTTAATTGATATTATGATATAGAAATCATGCTTAGATTGTTATTTTGATTCCTAGTATCATGTTAGGATGTTTTCCTTAATTTGATGTTTAGGGTGACAACAATAAATTCCTAGTATCATGTCTAGGGTAACTTTAATATCAAGTATGATTAAAAGTACGATGCTTCCTATGTTCTTCCTAATGTTAATTCATGTTAGTATCATGTTAGGGCTAAAACTTTGATTTTTATTGTTTAGTGACATGCTAGGGTTTGTTATTAATCTTGTTAGTATCATGCCTAGGATCTTGCTATGCTTTAACATGATTATGATTATTTCAATTATTATTAATGATGTTGATTATTTATTATGTTGCTTGATATGCGTATTATTTTATTATTTATTGCTTGATCACCTTTATTGCATGTTTAAAGGGAATTGGTACTTGCAATCACGCTTAATAAGATAATTAATAATCTTGTTTAGGTTAATTGTGATTATAAATTCAAGTGATCGCCAATAATAGTTTATGTGTGCATTAAATTCAACCTACATAGATTAAACAGGTTTAGGGTTAATTCCTATTGATTGTATGTTAGTCAGAAAGCGCACATGAATACGAGCAGAATAAAGTAGAGGCCTATTATTAGGGCAGGTTCAATCTCTTTTAGGTTGGATTTGTACCATCATCCCCGAACCCTTATTTGGTTCATGACCTTATGGAGTTGACGATCTCTTGGATCGTTAAGGGGTGTAACCTTCATCCTATGAACGGTTTACAAGTTCCTTAAAAACTTGTTGGCGACTCTTTTGCTCTATCTTCTTCCCTTTTGGACGCCACCGTACTTTAGTGTATGATCACAGTGGGGTTCAAGCTAGTGGGATTTTAAAGGCTTGAAACTATTCCCTACAATAACAGATACTTTGTATTATCCCTTGTCTATAAAGGGTACTGTCTCGAAGACAGAAGCACTCGAACGTGATGAACTTATTGATCTATCACTTGTCATTTGAAAGAATCCTTATAATTACACAATTTATAAAATTGCCATTTGAAAGAATCCTTATAATTTATTGATATCATAAAGAATCCATCCCGTGAAATTAATTATCTTTATATGGCAATTTATTTACATGATATCAATATTTAAATGCACCATTAGATATATTTATTGATGCATGTAAATAATTTATTGATATCATGTAATTGATATACTCAAGATTTTATTAAGTAAATATCAAAACGAGATCCAACTGCACGCGAGTCGAAGCTTCTCAAAGGTAAGGATATTTATTGATGATTATTTAGATGATAAGCTAAATTCTTATAAGTGGTTATACTAAACCACCAATTTTTCGTTCTACATTTATGGCAATTTATTTACATGGTGTTTGGTACTTATAGAGGTAATTTATGGCAATAATTAGTTATCAGTTATTTATGGCAATAACTATTGGTTTATTTATGACAATAACTATTATGTTATCAGGAATTTATGTAAGCAAAAACTGATAACATATTTATTGCAAAGTTAAAAGTTATCAGTTATTATGTAAGCAATAACTGATAACATGTAAATTGGCAATAAACCACCAATAAATATTTATTGGTGGTTTATTGCCAATTTACATGTTATCAGTTTATGTTATTGGCAATAACTATTGGTTTATTTACATGTTATCAGTTATTTATTGGTGGTTTAATAAACCACCAATGAATAACTGATAAATAAGTACCAAACACCATGTTGGTGGTTTATTGCCAATATTGCCATAAATTTATTTAAATAATCATCAATTACTATTTTTGATATCCTATTGGTGATAATAGTTATGCAATAACTATTGGTGGTTTAGTATTTAGATTATTTATTGGTGGTTTATTTACATAAAAATACGATATCAATTTATGCAATAACTGATAACTAACTATTCCTTTATGGAAATTTATTTACATGGTGTTTTTCGTTCTGTTGGGATTTTAACTTCTGCCTTTCTCGTTATTTAGACTATATCCAGTTTTTTTTTTTTTTTTTTTTTTTTTTTTTTTTTTTTTGGGGGGGGGGGGATAGGATCCGGTTTTCAACCGGTTCCTTTAGAGCCGCAGCCTTTGAAAAAATAAGCAAAGGATCTGGTTGTCAACCAGATCCTTTTATGGGGTAGAACCGAACACTCCAATTCATACAAAGAAAAAAAAGTTATTCACAACTACAAAAAAAGGGTGAAGGATTATTTTAAATCTTTGGGTTATGACTCTGTCACCCTTATAATTTTATATCTTTGGGTGAAGGATTATTTTAAATCTTTGGGCTATGTCACCCTTATAATTTTATATACTAGTACACATGTTTAATTTTCTAATACAAAAAATTTATTGTGAAAGCTTCAAGTAGTATGATATACACATTTCTAATTATTGTACAATATGCAATAGACTTGATCTGCTTTTTGGTGAAATCAGTCATATCAATTCAGAATCCTGATTTTTTACTAAAACAAAGGGGCTTTTAGCTTTTTAACCTATCATATTACACAAAGATTCCTGCATATATCCATGCCTTTAATTCAGAATCCTCAATGTAAACTTATTTTATATATAAATTTTATAATATATTATTACACATATTTAAAGATTTTTTATTTAAAGTTGTATCTCGGGTGATGTGAAAAATTAATTGGGTCAAATAATAAGGGTACGGACCTTTAACAACTTGTAAATTAGGCGTCAATCGAAACAACCTCATTTCTAGTTTTAAACACCAAATAAGAAATAGTAAATTTATAATTTGTAGTTACCTCTAGGGTTTGCTCTTGGGAGGTTTTTTCTTCTTCTTTTCGAAGTTTTGGGTCCCCTTGATCGGGTTTTTCTTTTCCTCCCTTCTTCTCTGGTTGGTCCTATCTTTCGAGCGCTGGTTGTTTCCACCGTTATCGCGGCCGCCGTCTTGTGTTTTCCTTGCTGTTTTGCTGCCGTTTCTAATAGGGTGGCCAGTCGGGTTTGTGGGTTGGGTCGTCTAGCCTTCCCTATTCGTCGGCGTGCCACCCATTGCTAGCCACTTGGAGTTCTGTTTGTTTCCGGTCGTCGAGGACGTAATTGATTCTCCTTTCGTCGCGGGGTGTTCTGCCCTTTAAGTTTCTGACTGAGTCCGCTGCCGAGTTGTGGGCTGTCGCGTTTGCTGTCTAGTTTGGCTCTTGGCTCGGTGGGTTGGATTGATTCGCACAATTGGTCATCGTGCTTGGTTGAAAAGCCAGTGGCGCAAAGCTACCGTGCGCTGGATTATGACTGAACGCCTCTAAGACGGGTGATTTAAATAAGACGGGTGTTTTGAACACTATAGGGAGCTTTAAATAATATAATGGTTTTTTGAATGACATTGGAAGATATAAATATAATAAGGGGGTTTATTTAGTATAGGGAGGTTTGAATATGACATAGGATGATTCAAAGGGGGTTTAATTAGTATAGGATGGTTTAAACAACATAGAGGGGTTTAGTTAGTTTAGGGTGTTTTAAACAAAATTAGTTGGTTTAAAATAACAAGGGGTGTTTTGAATAACATAGGGTGATTTGAACAACATAGGGTGATTAACGGAAAACATAGGGTGATTAAAATAACTACAGGGGATTTATGTAAGATAGGGTGGTTTTGGAAAACATAGGGTGGGTTGAAGCCATGGGGGAATTTGGCGAACATAGTGTGATTTAAATAACAGGGGGGATTTATATAGTAAACATACATGCTCATGCAATAGATGGGACATATAGTTGACACTTGCCATTTATACGCCGAAATACTCTCACTAATGCGACTTAAGACCAGACTTGGTGGACCGAGAAATTGACTTGACGCTCTTTCGCTTGCCCCTACCGCCATTGTCCTTGACTTTGGCGCCAAATAAGAAGATAAAAGGGGTGTTTGGTACTTATAGAGGAGTTCTACCACCAAGATTAATTTTAAAAACTATATTCTAGTGTACTTATAGGCCGTTGAAAAATGGTAGTCAAGTTGGATGACCGTTGTAAAATGGTAGCCAAATTTGACTTGACGCTCTTTCGCTTGCCCCTACCGCCATTGTCCTTGATTCTGGCGCCTAATGAGAAGATAAAAGGGGTGTTTGGTACTTATAGAGGAGTTCCACCACCAAGATTAATTTTAAAAACTATATTCTAGTGTACTTATAGGCCGTTGAAAAATGGTAGTCAAGTTGGATGACCGTTGTAAAATGGTAGCCAAATTATGAAGAAAATGATTAATTTAAAGTATTGTAGGATGTTATAAGTCCGGGGGATGCCCACTAAGAGGCCTTTCCAAATCCGTCCACTGATAGCCGACGGGTACGGGTTCGGGACCCTGTGCCCAACCCTTAAATATTCAAAATGGATGATTTTGGGTCGGTTTCTCTTAATTCCTTAACTCTAGTTTTAAATTTTCTACTGTTGTTTTTTAAGACAGTATGTATATATGTGCATGTACATGTATATATATGTATGTATATACTAGGACCCTTCAAATCATGTTTGAGCCCATGTTCAAACCAAACCCACTCCCTATTTGAGTAAGGCTGGAAGCCTGCCAAGTTCAGATAAGAGAATGCTTCTCTAACCATAAAGGGAAAGGCTCGACGAAGGAAGGAAAGGGCTTTTGGAGATGATATTTTCTTAGTTTTTCATCGAAAACAAAGAAGACCGAGAATGTCAATATTATACATGTACATTCATATATATACATATATGTTTACTTATATACATGTACATGAATGTTATCCTAATTTACAACAGTTTTGTGTTAATTTATTTGTGATCTTTAATGTTGTATCCCTTTTATTGTGAATATATATGTCATTAAGTTGTATTGTATTGATTCGATTGTAGCCTCAAATTCAAAATAGGACACATTTCTTTGCTCTGTCACATAGCTGCTGCTATGTTTTAATTATTGGCATTGTTTTTATTGTAGGAAATGTCGAGGGTCGGAAATAGAATTCCAACTCTAGATTGTCCATTTCATCATCATTCCGTCTCACGATGGCCACAGTTGTCATAGTTCATTTGTCCAGTTCCTAGAGAACTTGACAAAGGTGAGCTCGTATGCTTGGGGTGGGACACTGTTGGCTTATCTCTACTACGGCATGATGAACTACAAAACAAAGAATGTGAATAGCATTAAAGGCTTCACCCCGATTATTGTGGTAATTTTCTTTTTCATATTTAGCTTATGTTGAACCAAACTTGATTTCTGCTAAAGACAACAAAGATAAAACTACAAAAAATTTATTAGTGCCATTCTCAAAGAAGAAACTAAGATAAAATTCAAGCAAGTACATATGAAAAAAAAATTAGCAACATGACTAAACCAGTGCCAAAATGCTATATTTTTAATCAAGTTCCTGAGTCTAAAAAACTTAGGAATTGAAAGTTGTAAAGATACCTAAGCTATCAATAAGTACCGTATGCTCCTGTTGCTTAACCATATCACCCTAACTCTCCCAGGTATGACAGTTTTCATTTGCTAATCCGAAGTATCATAAAATGTCATCCAACTCCTACTGACATAACCCCTACTAATAAAACCTCTACTATCATCCCCTACTAACATAACCCCTACTATTCCAACCACTTTGAAATCATTACATCTTATTTGCATGCGCAAGGGAGACTCCTGCGTTGGCAATTATGGCTTAACCAATTTTCTTTTACTGTTGAACATATACAAGGATCGAAGAATTCTTTAGCCGATAGTCTAACTAGAGAATTTGCTAATGACAAAGAAACACAAGACATCAGAAAAACCTCCTGCCCATCAACTCGAAAAGATGGAGGCAGAGAGAAAAACTCTTATTGAAGAAACTGATAAAGCAATGGAGCGGGTTTCACCCTCCACTTGTGCCTTGATGGAGGCCATGATTGTTTCATCAAAAAGAAGATATCGAGATGGTTTAATTAACGGCTATTTCACCAAATGCCACTGAGTAATTTAAAAATTCAACAAATGCCATCGGGTTTTTCAAAATTCACTAAATGCCACTGACAAATATTATATTGTCATGGCATGCCATAAATGATGTATGGCCGTTAATTTTACGTTACTACAATTCTTAATTCACCAAATTCCACTGACTACTTTTGATTTTTCATGAAATGCCATTATTTATATAAATTATTACACAATATAACTATGACCTAATGAGTTATGACGACCAGTTAGTTTCACCTTTTTTGAATTTATTTGGGGTGAACTAGCTGTTACACTCAATTTGTTGTATAAATTTGATACTTAGAACACACACAGTAAGTATCCCTCTATTTGAATAATCATGAGTATGGTCCGTTACAAAAACTCTTTTGTAACGAATTTAATTGTGCCTGTTACAAATGAGGTTTTTTCTACTAGTGCACCAACAAAAAATTCTCAATTCTCTTTTAAAATTAGGTTTACTGATGTGTGTAATGGTTGCGACCGTAATGTTAAAGTAAACTATTATAATTGCAATTAAATTGAATAAAGTGGAAAATTGAACATTCATTTAAGCATAATTGCTTAATGTTTAAATCAAGTGCTGGAAAAACTGCTTTACCGTTTACATCAAAATGCCCAAACATAACAGAGAATATGTCCATATAAAAGATACCAAAAAACACAACACACTGTTTGTTGGGGATTTTGTGTTCAAACAAGGGTCACAAAGAAAGCAAACAAAATTTACGAAAAATATATATATATAATTTATATAAATAATGGCATTTCATGAAAATTCAAAAGTAGTCAGTGGCATTTGATGAATTAAGAATTGTAGTAACGGAAAGTTAACGGTCATACCTCATTAATGGCACGCCATGATAATATAATGTTTGTCAGTGACATTTGGTGAATTTTGAAAAACCCGATGACATTTGGTGAATTTTTAAAGTAGTCAGTGGCATTTGGTGAAATAACTGTTTAATTAAAAGTTGCCTTGTAGCAGTTCGAAAGTTCCTAATGGAACTTCCAGATAATAATACTACATTCTTTGAGAAGCTCACGAAATTCCAGAAGTATGTTTTTAGAAGAATTTATGAAGCAACAAGATATAAAGGAAGAGTTGAACAAGTCCAAGTGCAAAGTGCAAACATTGAAATGGTTGAAGGAAAAATTAACTCTCCACATTTCCTGATCATGTTTGAAGACGTTCATCGAAAACTCAAAGATCCAATCTGTATCCAGCAGAGACAAGTAAAAGATCCTACGGAAGCAAGAGCTTATGGATTTTACTTTTTATAAGGAACATGAATTTGGGCTTAGGCTGGTTACTTTAGAGTTTTTAAAAATGTTTGATTCCAAATTTGTTTTCGGGTTATTCCGGTTGGGTTCAGGTTAACCCGCCCTAATTTCGACATATCGATTCCAGACCCAATTACTCCAAGGGATATCAAGATTTTTCTGTTGAAGCCATCTATAAGCTGAGGCTACTGTATATCTTGCTCCATTGTGCTTCCATTTATTTCCTGTGAATCCATATTTAATCTGCTCTTTCATTTTCCATATTTGCTTCCACTGCCAGCTAGATTGAGAAGGGCAGCCTACCCTTTTCCAGCTTTTGCCCTTGATGTAATGATGATTGACCCCATCTCAGCCACATACTATCATTCTTGTTTGCTATGTCCCAGACCATTGCAGCAATAAGTTATGCTTGATATGTATAGGAACCGTTTTTTTTAGTAGTCTAAGTTGTTGTTTCTAAGTGTCACTTTGCCTTACTCTTAAATCAATAATAATGACTATATTAGTGATAGCATGAAATCAGATTCTTGAATTTTGAGCATATAAATAAGTTTATTTATATGATAGATTGGATATAATGAGTCTTTTGCTTGTTTATTGATATCATTTTCTTTTTTCAAGTATTATTCTTGTTTAATACAATCTGATAGAACTATTAAAACTTAATTATGAATGCTAAAAGAGTTTGAGAGTTCTCTGGAAGAAACTATTTGAGGAGTTTTTCCCATCTATATGTTGTTTTTGTTCGGTTGAACCTATCCAGGTATATTCGGTTTGACTCTCCCTGCATTTGCACTATTCGGTATAAGTCACTAGAATGTTTTTTCATGGTAGTACTAGCTAAATTCTTATAAGCGCGCGAAACAAATTAGACTATTTTTTTAAAAAAGTATTAAAAGTAGTGTATAAAAACATTAAAAGTAGGGTCTAAAAATATTTGTAGTAGTGGTAAGCGTAGGAGTATAGAGTATTCAAGTACGTGTAAGATTGTAGTCATGAGCTACGGTAATAAACGGGTCATATACCCCTGACCTGGCCTTATGACTGGCGTACCCTGTACCGGGGACGATTTGGGGATGGAGACGCATAGGGGACGGCCCTGGGACGCCGAGGACATCAGGCACGCTCGAAGCCCCCCGAGGGAACTAATGATCAATGACGTATAATGAGTTGTGTATGCCTCGTCGTCGTTGCAATCTTCTGGACATTCTTTCGAATGGCGACCGTACTGTAAGCATGTTGAGAATCTGCCTGTGCCAATCTTTTGTAAGGAAAGTGAGGAGATAGTTGTGGTGGGGGAAGGTTTGGGTGATTATATGAAATCGATGGTTCGATATGATATCAAAATTAATCTGTTTTGACTGGTTTCAGAATCCCTCTTACACATAAATCTCTGTTTATGCGTGCATGTAAAAAGCGATGAAGAATTTCTTTTTTTTTTTTAATCGATGGTTCGATATGATATCAAAATTAATCTGTTTTGATTGGTTTCAGAATCCCTCTTACACATAAATCTCTGTTTATGTGTGCTTGTAAACAGTGATGGATGATTTCCTATTTTTTAATGAGTCAATTTAATTATTGGATTATATATGAACAGAAGACATTTTTGTCGGTGAATCCTTTCGGGTGGTCGGGCTACTTGAGGCGTCAGAAAGAGAAAGGCAGTTATCATCACCCAAACCTTCCCCCACCACAACTGTCTCCTCACTCTCCTTATGAAAGATTAACATATGCAGATTCTCAACATGCTTACAGTACTGTCGCCATTCGAAAGAATGTCCAGAAGATTGCAACAAAGGCCTCACATTACTAATCTCTTTCTCATTCACATTATGTCATCTTGCCAACCTTGGCTCCCCAAAACTAACGGAGTTCGACCTGAACTCCGGCAACCTCTCCCAAGCCCAAACCTGAACCAATTGCAAAGGCGCCCAATCAAGTGTAATCACAACAAGATCATCAAACCCATCACCATTCTCACTACAACAACCACTCATGTTAACCACCCCAGACTTCAAATTATTTATACTTTATGTCAAATCGTTGTAGTTAATACGATATAGACTAATACTTGGCAAATGGGTTAAAATCGATTGATCGGGTTAATAGCAGGTCGGTCAATATTATTAATGGAATTTTGGTGCGGACGCAGAAGACAGAAGCAACAACAAGCCAGCTGAAAGTGGTTAATCTCCACGTAAACCTTTACCACTTCCTCCACCTTCACACATCTTCTTTCCACCTTCCTCTTTTCTTCCTTCATCATCTGTATACGAAAATCAACCCCTGTCAGACGACGGTACTTGGTGACCCCTACTCGGTGAGTGCGGGTATTGATTTGTGTGTGGGAGGGAGTCAGATCTGAGCAGAAACATTAAACAATGAGGAAAACATAGATTTGTGTGTACGGGGGAAGTTCCCTGAAAGGGTGACTGAGGACGACCGTCGGACGGTGAGACTCGGTGAGCCCTTTTGGGTTAGCGCGGGTACTCGTTGAGAGATGGTAACTCGGATGGGGCAAATGTCGGATGGTGGTACTTGGTGAGCCCTTTCGGAAAGGCTGATTGAGGGAAAACGTTGGACGACTGTTCTCGTCGGGCAAATGTCAGACGACGGTACTTGGTGACCCCTACTGAGTGAGCGCGTGTATTGGTTGAAAGACACACTACTACATAAAAAAGCTAAGGCAACGCTCTATGGCAACGGTTTGCTCTATGGCAACAGGTTTTGGCAACGGTTTGCTCTATGGCAACAATTTTTGGCATCGGTTCGAATAAAATTTGAGTTTTTAACGTCAAATATATTATTTTGGTAAACCGTGAAAAAAAAATCTAAAATTCAATATGGTGCAAGTAACTACAAATACGTATTTTATTAGTACGAAAAAAGCAAAAGAAAAAAAAAATAATAAGTACCAATAATCAAATATTATATAGTACTTCACAAATCATTAGTTCGTCATCAGTAATTCAAATATTGAACGTTCATAATAAAAAATTCAACTAAAATCAGAAATTCAAGTATTCAACCCAATTATAAATTAAAATCATATTGACAATAAATTTACAATAAAGACACAAATATCAGCGGCATAACAAGGTGCAGTACAGCGCCATCCTCAACCAGCTTCATCAATAACGTTGTCGGCGTCCTAGGCAAAACAAGGTGCAGTGTTATGGATATGAATAATATAAAAAAAATGAGGAAATCGAAATAGAACATTACAAGGGGGTGTAGGTAAATTACCCTTAATCATGTTACCTCAAAATAAATTAGTATCTATGTTCATTTATATTACCCTTATTCGGCGTCGGCGTCAAAGGCAAAACAAGGTGCAGTGTTATGGATATGAATAATATAAAAAAAATGAGGAACTCGAAATAGAACATTACATGGGGGTGTAGGTATATTACCCTTAATCATGTTACCTCAAAATAAATTAGTATCTATGTTCATCTATATTACCCTTATTCCGCGACAGGCGTCAAAGGCAAAAAAAGGTGCACTGTTATGGATATGAATAATATTTTTTAAAAAAATGAGGAAATTGAAACTTTAACTAATTGAGCTATGCCCACACCCTCATCATCAGGTGATTCTATTATAATTGTTGATGAAACAAAAACTCACATTGGATTTCACCTTACAACAAGTGAGTGTTTAATCAATTCCCCAAAGAATTCCAATAAAACGAACTTCAAACTATAATCATATTCCAAGAGATCAAGTATAAATCATAGCATACCATTGTCATTGCAAAGCTACTAATATGTAGAGAACTTCAGCAACCCTCAAACATAGGCCATATGAACTTGAATACAGCCCAATTACTCATCATGCCAAACTAAAGTTCCATCGAATTCAACCCACACAAAAATTTATCAACACATTATTAAACTGCATATATCCCTGCAGCAGGGACAGTAAAAAATTCAAGTTCGATTTCACCTTAAATGAACTTAATGAGTTAACTTCAACAATAACTATAATCATAATCATAATCCAAAGCAGAAAAGTAGATTGCATTAAAACGAACTACTGCACTGAAAATTGATGATTGCATTCCCTCATCATCAGGTGATTCTATTATAATTGTTGATGAAACACAATTATAAGTTATTGAGGAAAAGGGAAGAAGAAAAACCAGCACACCCTCATCATCAGATGACAATGTTATGGTACAAAACAGAATTGCTTTCGGATTATTTTGGAAGGCAATGCAATTGCTAGAAAATTCACAATAACCTGATAATTGGAAGCTGACTTAGAAATATATGCTTTATATGGGGCTTTAACCTTTATATGGGGCTTAGTGTATATTAAATTCATGCAAAAAAACAATAAAAATACCTTGTTTTTTCGCCATATGTCCTGTTGGAAATGTAAATGGTACTTTGCGTTTTGGTTTTCGCTTGTCATTTAGAATTGCTACGGGATCCGGCAAACCACACATCCTTATTCCCCTTGCTTCAGGTTGAGGAGTGTCCTGACGGGGGCTCTCCTGATGGGGGCTGCCATGGATTTGAGGGCTTACATCAGGGGTTTTATTAATTACGGGAGTGAAGTCATGAGGAGGGGTTGGAGTGATTAAAGGAGTGGAGTAACAAGGAGGGGTTGAAGTGATTACAAGAGTGGAGTCATGAGGAGGGGTTTGAGGGATTACAAGAGTGTAGCCTTGAGGAGGGGATTCAGTGATTACAGGAGTGTTGTCATTCGCATTGATGTTATCCGAAATGGAGGCGTGGTGGTCATTTGTGGCTCCTGAATCAATGTTACGCAAAGTGGAGGCGTGGTCGTTATTTATGGCTCCTGTGGGTGTTGGAACCCTGAACATTTGCGCCAATCGCCTATCCATCTCGCCCCACAGATGCAACTCCCTCTCATAGTGCTTCTTGAAATTAATCACATTTGGGCCTTTATTGCTCTTCACCTTTAAAGTGCAAGTAACAGTAAGAATAGTAGAAATAAGGTGCAAGTCGAATGAATAAACAAAGTAAAAAACATGAAAAGAAGGGTAAAAAATAAATTGGAACAGGGTAATATCATGATGCAAAAGTATTGGTGATACTAAAAAATACACAAGAACAGAAGAAGCAGAATAAGTGTAGTGCAATATCATGCATAACCAGGGAGGGATAACACACATATACTAGATACTAGTAGGAGGGAAAGTGGATAGGGGGACACATAAGAGGTAATAGCATAGATGACGTAATACAACGAGTTAACACTAGCTGAAAACTGAATAAAATGTATCATGAAAAGATTAGAAGTAGGGAGAAATACTAATGTGGACAGATGTGAGAATTTCTTCACCTTTATACGCTTGAGCTCATAAAATGTATATCAATAATAATAAAATGTATCATAAAGGTTATATATGAATGTATATCAATAGCAATGTAAATCACGATTAAAATGTATCATAAAATGTATCATGAAAAGACAGATGTGAGAATTTCTTCACCTTTATAGGCTTGAGCTCAGATTCAGCAGCGTCTATATCAATGTCGCCAAGAACCTGGAACTGCGCTGCCACTACATGTGGACGATGAAAATAAATATCATTTAGTTAGGTATATCCTATACTGAATCTAACACAAAAGGAAACAAGTACATAGTCACATAGACAAGCCATTGAAATTTCATTATATCTAAACCTTGTTTCATTAAAACTCCCACATTTTTTGTACCCATGTTTTGCTTGATAATAAATTTGGTGCTTGTATGTCTTTTTTGCCACGAGATTGACCCAACTGAATTCCTATGCTACATACTTATGATTGATAGTGTAGTTTTACCTTGATAATGGTTGATTGTTAGGTGAGTTTACTACTCAAAGAAAAAAACAAAAGAAAAGTGAAATGAAAGCCAACACATGAAAAGTGGCTCTATACTCCCCCTAAGGACACGTGCTGGTACTGGAGGAAGCCGTGTGAGCTGAAGGATTTATTCTTGCATCTTGGTTTGAAGCAAAAGCAAAGGTTTGCCCTGTGTCCAAGGTAATATGGGAAGGTATCATGAATTGGCTTAATGTGAAATACCACTACTTGCAGGTTTATCAGTTGTGTAAACAACTTGATAAAAGGTATCGAATTTCTCAATTCCAATTTGGAGTAATCAGTGCAGCTATTCAAGCTACTGTGTATGCTATTTGGAAAGCTCGAAACAACCTTCTATGGAATGGAGCTCAATGTGATACTGCTGTCATTATTAGTCAAATTAAAGATGTTGTTAGATTGAGGATTAATATCATTCTCCCTAGGAAAATTTCTAGAAAAGATAGCAGGTGGTTTGTCACCTTGTTGTAAGTTTGTTTTTGTTGAGCTGTTGCTTGTATGTAACTAAATTGTATGCTGGTGTTTGAGCTTGATAATATCTCCTGATTTATTGATAAAAAAAAAGCCAACACGTGTACTAAGTTCACTTCACTCAAGAGATCCAATCGTGGAAGCTTAATACCACAACAACATAGCAGAGGCAATAGAGGGCCAGTACAGTCCTCAACCAACCAGAACAAGACTAAGCACACCCAACCAAATAAAACACCGTATATTTCACACAAAAAATCAGACAATCATAAACAAAAATCAATATTGACCCTAAAGAGGACCCTAATGATGATTTATAATCTATAAACGAAACAAAAATCATACCACATCTGTCGATTCAAGTACTCTGCCTAGTTGCGTTAACTTCCTCCCTAAGTTGTGATGCTCCATGGAATAGTGGTTTGCTTCGATCTTTTTGGACAACTTATTCACCATAGAAGCCAAAGTATAGGGCGCCACTTGAAGCTCAAACTCAATTCCAAAAATGTCCGAGAGGTTGAAACGGCAAAAGAAAAACACCTAAGGGGGAAAAAAAGTTAGTTAAAGACTAAACAAAAAAAGGATGAGCAAAAGAAAAAAAATAAGAAAAAAAACTTGCTTACCAAAACTAGCAACATAAAACCTACAGTCGCTTTCCCCTTTTGTATCGTCCCAAACCCTCGTACAGGCTGATAAAAATGTTGCACGCCACGCATATGAATCCACCTCGTCCAATTTTTCAACAAACTGGACATAAGATGTCGCAATAGGTCCACTCGAATCGGGAACGATCATGCAATTAAGAATAAAAAACATTATTGCCTTCATCCGCTGATCATTAGTCCTAGCCGTATCACAACAAATCGCCTTGAGTTGTGGTATAGTTAGAGCTTTTCTCTCCACACGCTCACCAAATACCCTAGAGAAGGCACCAAAGTCCTTGCTCTTCTCCTGGACAACTGGTT
Source organism: Chenopodium album (assembly GCF_948465745.1). Classification (NCBI taxonomy): domain Eukaryota; kingdom Viridiplantae; phylum Streptophyta; class Magnoliopsida; order Caryophyllales; family Amaranthaceae; genus Chenopodium; species Chenopodium album. Next base: position 71,972,752 of record NC_137837.1, read on the forward strand.
TGCCCCTAATGGGCAAACCGGTTAAGTACAGAACATCTTCAAGGGTGATGTTCAAGCACTGACCATCACATACTCTGAAATAGAAAATCCCATTTTGCTCTACATCCTGGTAATAAGTCATAAGCTTGTCAAATAAGCTCGTAGGGAAGTCAAGTTGCTCGGGAAAATCATAGACTTTAAACAACCGCAACAGGGAGCTTCCCTCTCCATTAGAATTAATTATCCGATTGATTTCATCTTTCATATCAGGGTCCAAGTCCAACCAAAGGCCGCTCATGGTATTCAGCTTTGAACACCCTTTACACCCTTTCGTCATGGTATGCTCAGAGAACTAAACAAACAAATTTTCAAAATATTCAAAATCAAGAAATATTCAAAATATTCAAAATCACATCAAAAAATATTCAAAATATTCAAAGAAAGAGAAAAGGGATGTTATAACAGTATGCAATTAATATGAAGAGAAAAAAGAAGAAGAGACACATTTTCTATAGAGACACATCAATGGGATTGGCACAAAAACAAAGTGATTACTCAAAAATCAAAATTCTATACAATACATGGATTCTATGCAAATGCTATTGCAGAAGTACAATTTTGTACAATTTGGTAAGAAACTCAAGCAAGAAAATCAATTAGCGTACTAATGCTTTCTTTTCTCTCAATTGCCCAATATTTCTATTGCTAACTCCTAACCTAAGTGAATCTACATTAATACAAGCTTGTCAAATTCCCTTTTTACCCCGAGATGATTAATCACAAAAATTCAATCTTTAATTCAAAAATTAACACCAAATTATTAAATTAATGAGTAAGAAAATGAGAAAATGAATGAGTAAAAGCAACATCCAAAACCTAAGGATCATATGGTAGCAAAGTAGCAAACTCATTACAAACGCCCAAAATCAAGCAATTGCAATTCCTCCAAAATTTCGGATGAATGCTTTCTCACACCCCTTAAACATTAGGTTTTACATGTAAACTATCCACAAGCATCATAGAGCATAATCACGCAAAAATATTGAGCAAAAAAAACTACAAGCAAAACCCCCAATTTGATTTTAAAATTCGAACCCTAAAATATTCCAACCGAAATGCAATCTAAACTAATGACTTACCTTAGAATTTCCAAACAATCAAAGAGGAGTACTCAAAACGTAAGTATGTGAAGATTCGGGGCGATTTGGATTGAATTTTTGTCAAAATTGAGAGAAGAATGGGGAAGAGAAGAATGAGCTGAGAAGTGAGAATGTCGAGCAATGAGGTGAGGAGAGGGAAATTGCTGATGGGCTTTTTTGAAAAAAAAACTTTACTTATTAATCATTCATAAAACGCAGCAGCTACAAGGGTTTTGAACCCCTGACCTGCTTACCCCGTAATGCGCTTTGCTTCGTGTTGTAATTAGATCTGTTAAAATTTGACCTAACCCGTTGACCCAACCCAACCCCGACCCGTTTTTTTGGTTTTGACAACTATTTTTCAACCCGAAACCCATTTTGACCCAAACCCATTTAACCCTAAAATTGGCAGGTCAAATTTGGGTCAGCCTCCACATAGCCCACAATCGAGCTCTTAAATATCAAGACACTAAATCCACGATGACGTTTTATCCGTTTTTTCAAGTGTAAGTAGAGTTAGAATGGGGTGGTGTTAAAGGCACACTCTTTTGAGTGGTGTGTGGAGTGTGCCATTAACCCTCTTGTTAGTGGGGAAGGGTGTGCCTTTATCCAGCCCCGTTAGAATGATGTAGGTTAGAGGAAGGAGTTGGAACAGTGGCCTAATTTTTGGGCCCATCTAAACCAACTAACCTAGCCCATTACATTCTTCCCTTTTATCATATCGTGTATAAATCACACATCTCGTGGCCTAACAGTCCAACATTTCATTTCAATAGAAAATTGATTTGAAATTCAATGTACAAAAACCCTAATTTCTTCAATTTCGCACCTAATTTTCTGTAACTTTCTCAGCTTAGATAGTGATTTGAAGGAGGAGGAAGAAGTGAAGGAGTGAGAAGAATGAAGCTATGTACGACACATGGCGCTCTCTCCACTCCATCGCTTCCAATCTCATCTTCTCACCGTTTACTCTCCAACACTCATTTCCGCTTTCCTCTCCAGAAACTTCCAAGTTTGTCATTTGTTTAATCATAAATAGTGATTTAGTTCGATTTTGATGATTTAATTCGAAAATGCATATTATTGTAATGTACGAGTAATAGTTTTATGTTGAATCACAAGATGTTTTGTTTTGTGTTGTGAAGTTTCCATTAATGGAAGATCTGAGGTTTTGAATTGATTTTTGATTTTAAATGGTGGTGTTGACTTTACAGGGGTAGTATCCTGTCCCCTGTCCTTGGGAGTGCATGTGAAGCCGCTTAGCCTCCACATAGCCCACTGAAGTAGTCTAGAAGCTCCTGATTTCCCATACCAAGCCACTGAACAATAGAACATAATCAGATATCAACAAACCAACATTTATATTTTATAGTCCTATAAGGTCTTTCTGTCCCAAGAAGCCAAGAACTCATCAGGGTAAAACATTGCCTTTTGTTGCTTTCCCAAGCAGGCCTTCCTGTCCCCTGCCCTTGGAAGTGCATGTGAAGCCGCTTAGCCTCCACATAGCCCACAATCGAGATCTTAAATATCAAGACACTGAATCCACGATGCCCCTTGGGGCCATAAGAGTGTTTAGCCCTTACTACAGCATATCCCCTGAAGTAGTCCAGAAGCTCCTAGTTTCCCACTAGAAAGCCACTTAATAATAGAACATAATCAGATATCAACAAACCTACATTTATATTTTATAAGAAGATGAGTGAAAAACAAAAACAACATGAATTATGGCCAGCAATAGGAATCCATCTCGGGACAACTAACTCATGTGTGGGAGTATGGGAGGCACAACATGGCCGTGTTGAGATCATAACCAATGACTTGATTAGAAAGCAAACCTGGACCGTGCTTCTTGAACTCATCAAGGTCATCCTTCCGAGCCAAGAAGCCATAGGAAGTACTTGTGAAGTAGTACCTTTTTGTTGGTTTCCAAAGAAGGCCTTCATGTCCCAAGAAGTGCTTTTCTGTTGCTTTACCAAACAGGTCTTTCTGTCCCAATAAGCCAAGAACTCATCAGGGTAAAACATTGCCTTTTTTTTGCTTTCCCAAGCAGGCCTTCCTGTCCCCTACCATTGAAAGTGCATGTGAAGCCGCTTAGCCTCCACATAGCCCACAAACGAGCTAGAACTCATCAGGGTAGAACATTGCCTTTTTGTTACTTTCCCAAGCAGGCCTTCCTGTCCCCTGCCCTTGGGAGTGCATGTGAAGCCGCTTAGCCTCCACATAGCCCACAGAAGTAGTCCTGAAGCTCCTGATTTCCCATACCAAGCCACTGAACAATATAACATAATCAGATATCAACAAACCAACATTGATCTTTTGGTCCAAATTGATATGAAAATTCATGTGTGGGACCCTTCACACTATAACCACCACCAAATCGCCCGTATTTCTTGTTACTAGTATGGATTGTTATCGATATCACTTGATTATGTATTCCATGACCAGCACCACTTTCATAGGTCCCCGACAAACCCGTGATGTACTCACCCAAGCCTAATGTCATCTGCATTTTATCGCCAAAATAAAACAAAATACATTAGTATATATGTGAGAAATCAAAAATTAAATTTAAACGATATGAAGGGAAGAAAAAAAAAACATTTTAAATTTGCTCCCGGTACGTTCACCGTACAAGTCCGATAACACTGATTTGCCATACTCAACGTACTCAAATTGCAAAGATGTTATGTCGTTTTTTTCATAAGTGATGATAATTTTGCTGATCATACTCCGACCTTTGTCATCCCATGGTTCAGTTGGGAAATCACCTTTCAGCAATGGCCCAACTTTTAGAAGGTTTGTTGCAACAACATACATTGTTACGTATATTCACATCAATGATCAACCAAATAAAATTATAATAAAAGACAAAAATCAAACTGCAAATCTGATTATACAATATAATTCATTTGATGGTAAAACTAATCTATGAAGCATGAAGTCAAACAACATGAATGCTTTAAGTAAAACAAAGAAAATGCAAGTAAAAATGAATGTAAAACTGTAAAAGTATTTCATTTCCTATAATAATAATAGAATTTCAAATGAAAAAACACACATGATTTGAAGTTGAAATTTGTTTGAAAGATTGTAGTAAGAAACTTACCATTAGATTTTTTATTATCCTCCATATTTGGGAATTGGGATGGTTTGAAGTACTCGTACTAGAAATAGGAATGAATTAATTAACGTGGAAGTTAGGACTAAGACAGTTATATAGAAGATTGATGATTTCCAGTATGGATGAAGTGTCGCCGTTTAGGATTTAATTTATAAGCGTGAGAGAGAAGCTTGCACAACAAGATCAAAGAAAGAACTGGTTCTAAAGATAAAACACGGTGCCTTATTTTGGTGATTTAAGAAGTATTTTTTACCAGAGCTGTATTGATGTCTATTTGGATTGTTATAACATGAATTTGGGCTTGAGTCAGTGCAACTTCCATAATAGTCACATCCACTGGTAGGCAAAGGAATCTTCACATTGTTCGCAACTTGGATAGATTTGCAGTACTTAAAACCTATAATTTGCCATTCTAATTGAATATAAGGAAGCTGAATACAAAAAATTTGAATCCCATGGATGTATTTTTTAAAACTTTATATCTCAATATTCACTTTATAGGGTTTGTATTTGGGGACTACGGAGTACTTGAAACGACACACACTTACATTGCTTCATTTTTAAACATAATAATAATAATAAAATTAAAAAAGCACTCTGACCCGACGGGTTAACCCGACCCGACCCAAATTTGACCTGCCAATTTTCGAGTTAAATGGGTTTGGGTCAAAATGGGTTTCGGGTTGAAAAATTGTTGTCAAAACCAAAAAATCGGGTCGGGTTTGGGTTGGGTTAACGGGTTAGGTCAAATTTTGATAGGTCTAATTACAACACGAAGCAAAGCGCATTGCGGGGTAAGCAGGTCAGGGGTTCAAAACCCTTTGTAGCTGCTGCGTTTTATGAATGATTAATAAGTAAATCTTTTTTTTAAAAAAATCCATCAGCAATTTCCCTCTCCTCACCTCATTGCTCGACATTCTCACTTCTCAGCTCATTCTTCTCTTCCCCATTCTTCTCTTCCCCATTCTTCTCTCAATTTTGCTAAAAACTTCAATCCAAATCGCCACAAATCTTCACATACTTACGTTTGGAGCACTCCTCTTTGATTGTGTGGCAATTCTAGGGTAAGTCATTAGTTTAAATTACATTTCGATTAGAATATTCTAGGGTTCGAATTTTAAAATCAAATTGGGGGTTTTGCTTGTAGTTTGTTTTTACTCCATATTTTTGTGTGATTATGCTCTATGATGCTTGTGGATTATGTATATTGATATTTAAGTATGTTTAAGCTTATTTATCTTGGATTAGATGGCTTAAATAAGTCAAGATTCCCTCCATTTGTGTGAAAATCTGTTCGAAATTATGGAGGAATTTTTCTTGAATTTTTTCTCAAATTTTGGCTTAGTTTTGATGCATGAGTGTTGGTGAATTGATCTTGGTAGTTTAAGCTTGGAATTTTGGCATGATTTATAGCTCAGTTGTGCTTAGAGAAAGGTTTGAAAACTGCCTGTTTTGGCCATAATTTCACTCAATCTTGCTTGTTTATTGTTGTCAAAACATGCTTGAATTTTCTCACATATGTATGACAATTTGGCTTAAACTTGAGCAAAGTTATTAATGGTTGGAACCATGGTTTTCAATGCAATGATTTATGATAGTATTAAAACATTATTCTTTTGCCAAATTTACAATGTAATATGCTTAGGGAGTTGTCTTGGCCGAGTTATCTTGATACCTTGAGTTTGTTTCCATTGCAAGCTAACCTTAGAACATTATTCTTGATTGTATATGTATAAATTGTGCAAAGTGGTTATCTTGAATTTACTGAGGATTTGTGTTTGTAATACTTTAGAGGAAAAATACACCTAAATAAAGCTAAGGCTTTGTTGGTTCAATTCAATGAATTCATTGGTACAATATTATGTGACTCAATCTGCAATAAGAAAACAAAGTTGTCAGAATAATCCCCTGTTATTATCATCATGAAGAATAAAAGCATTTTGTCTTGTTTATATTTGCTTAATTTTGTTTCTGTTTGCTTGGTATCCTACTCTTTTCATACATGGTTTTTTTTGGGTGGGGGTGTGGGTTTGGCAATATAATGTTGCCCTAAGGTCCTTCTTTCTCTCTCTTATTCATTGGTCAATGTATGTTGTTCTTGTGTGTTCTGCTATTGTTTTTCAATCTGTTGCTACTGTTGTTCTGTTACTGTTATTGTTGTTGCTCTGTTCTTTTGTTGTTGTTGTTGTTGTTGTTGTTGTTGTTGTTGTTGTTGTTGTTGTTGTTGTTGTTGTTGTTATTTCCCTCCTCTTCAACTGTGCATTTGGCATTAGTAGTAGCCCCGATCAACTGAGCATTTGACTTACGAGAACAAATAAAGATTTTAGCAGCAATAGATTTGGTGAGAACTGCTTTTGCATCTGCAACTGAGAGGGACATTTACACTGTAAGTTTTTACTTGTCAATTTTATATTATTTTCTTCGGAAAATTCTGAAGTGCCTTGTGTTTCGTTCTTGTGGGAGATGACTCTCGAAATGCTTTAAGACTGTTTTGCCTTGAATAAGATCATGTGATTGATGTAAAATGTGAGTATATATGGCTATTGTAGTACACCCATTATTTTTTTTATGCAAACAGGAAAAAGCATAAATTAATTAGTGTTTACAAGCTCTTTTAGGTACAGATCTTCAATAAGTCCTGAAGGACTCACAATACAAGCAGTAGGTTCATTTACATTGATAGTAGAATTGTTCCTACATGATTTTGCCATTGCATCCGCCACTGCATTGGTTGTTCTGCTCCCATATTCAACTTTCAGCCTCATGTTTCTCCCAAGTAGCGCCCTGCATTTTCTTATCAAACCAGACAACTCACTATCATAGTGTACATCATCTGTGATTAGGTGAATAGCCACTTTACAATCAGAGGAGATCATGACATTAGACCAATTCTTATCCCTAATTAAACTTAGTCCCTCCCAAAGAGCCCATAGTTCAGCAGACATTGCAGAACTTTCCCATCTCTTGCATTGACTACCCAGTATCCATTCCCCTCTTGAATTCCTAACCACCATAGCAATCCCAGCAGGAGAGATCCTGTCTTTGAAAGAAGCATCAACATTCATTTTATACCAATTTTCATCAGGTAGATCCCACATTTGGTTTGGGTTCCCAAGTAAGTTGGCTATTGGTTGTGTTGCCTTAAACTCCATAGCTAGCCTCTTCGCTTCATTAGCTATTACTCTATTAGTACACCCAGTTAGGGTTTATAATTCACTAATTTGGATATGCTATAGTTAGGATCTAAGTTCACCATTTAGTATTATGCTATGAATTGTCGACTTTAAATGAAATCGATCTCATTATGCTTTTTGTTGCCTTTATGATTATTCCTTTTCCCTTTCTCCTGATATTGCTGCTTATACTAAACTTCTCATTACTTGAAATTATCTTTATAGGAGTAGCATCATGTCTAAACCAGCGCGAGAGCATAATAGCAGCCCTTGGGGATCTCCACAGTGTGCGTTATCTGTGTGTATTTGGTTTAATGATGCTAAATCTAGGTTATTATACTCATCATAGTTGTGGAATTTGTATACAGGTGGATCAGCCCAAAAGCATGCTAGCAGCTCATCTAGAACTCCCAAGCGTGCGTTTTCTGTCTATATCTGGTTTAATGATGCATAATCTAGGTCTTTATACTTATCAAAGTTGTTGAATATGTATACAGGGGGGGCATAAAGTCTATGTTGTTTGGGAGAGCAGAAATCCTGGAATCTATTATTCGTGGAAAGAATGTAATGAACAAGTCCAAGGATTCAGCAACAATTGCTATAAAGGGTATGATTCATATGAAGAAGCACTATCTGCCTATGAGAGCTCATATGATTCTGATGTAAGTTTTTGCCGTCCTTTTTTTTTTTTTTTTTAAAGTTCATAAATTTCAATTTCTTTTACGGAGTATAACTGATCGCTTGTATGCAATTTTTTTGTTTAGTTACGTGATGCAGCCCCTAGGTGCCAAAATTGCGACTTGTTAATTCTAAGAGTTAAAATATTGTAAGCTAAAGTTGCATCATTATATGAGCAGCGTGTTATTACCTCATCACCCAAGAAGAAATCAGTTTATGATCACCTTGCCGAGTTGAGTGAACTGATTGAAAAAAAAGCAGTATTGGATCACTAGTGACTGGTAAGTATATGATTGGGTAAAATTATATATGAACAAAGATTTGATCTTTATTACAATTTCTAATTCATTTGCAACTGTTCTGTTTTTGGGTGGTACTCACTCCGCAATGCATGCGAATCAGAAGAGTGATATTGATTTTGAAGATGGAGCAGGCTGCTGTGCTGTCGTTCGGGTCTGTTTTTGCTTGATTGGGCTCGTTAATTAATCCTTTTTTTAGCTTAGTTGATTATGTGGGTTTTGTGTAGAAAATCTTGTGCCTTTTGAATGTACATTTTTCTAATTATCAGTATGGTAGTAAATAGTGTGGAATAATGTTGAAGAATTGCTTGAATATTATTTGATTGTGAGTGTAAACAATCTATTCATTGCAGTTCCAACATTAGCCCCGTGGTGGGCATTTCTGTATGGCGACATATTAAATTTGTTCATATTGGCCCAGCCAAGCCCGTTCTTGTTTTAGATTAGGCCCGGTCTGGCCCATTTGTCTCAGCCGGCCCGACCCGAATCCTGCCTGTTGAACAGGCCTAGACCTAATCCAAACATTTCACTTTTTAATTTTGGTTTCACAATTTGATAGTTGTGCCTGCAAAAAGCACTGTTTTAGTCAGAAATCAGGATTCTGAATTGATATGCCTGATTTCACAAAAAAGCAGATCAAGTCCATTGCATATTGTGCAATAATGAGAAATGTGTATATCATACTACTTGAAGCTTTCACCACAAATTTCTATATTAGAAAATAAAACTTGTGTACTAGTATATAAAATTATAAGGATGCCTAGAATTATCAATTATTTATTATTAACGATTTCACATAGCCCACAACCGAGCTCTTAATTTTGAATATTCGAAATCCGTAATAAGTCGGATATAAGATTTAGGATATCAGATAATCGGAAGTCCGAAGGCAATATCCAAAATTAGTATCCAAAATTGGTATAAAATACCCCAAATTTGGATATTAGATATCCATTTATTTTCAGTTTGGATATCAGATATCGATGTAATTTTATGCATTTTTATTTCGAAAAGTCGAATTTTGGATATACGAGGTATCCGATCTGAATTTTTTCGGATATCAGATACTCGAAAAAATTCGAATCGGCTACGGATATCTGATTTGCCAAATTTCGGATATTTGATCCGATCTCAACAAGTATTTAAAAAATTAAACTGATTTCCATTGGTATGTGACTTTTAAAATTCCCAAAAATAATCCACCATTATTAGTAGTTGTAAACTAGTTAGACATTGTGGTTATGTATTTTTGTTAAACTTAGATTATTGTAGTACCAAAAAATTAAAGATCTAAAAAAACCCCTCAAGAAATTAATTCACCCAACTACTAATCAAGTACTACTACTAATACAGTAATTCTATATTAATTTATGTGCATTACTATTAATTATACCCATATAAACAATTAGAGGGGAAAAAAGAAACATCGAAATCATCATTTTTTGAATTGGATCAAATCCCTAATTTAAAATAAAATGGTCATATTAAAAAAACAGAACATTAAGAACTTTGAAATATATCCACACCCAAATCGTATATTTAGTGTTTAAAAACGTGACCAAAATTTATTTTATTTCCCGATTCCCACATATTTTTTTAGCTAGAATCTTTTGTTTAAAAAAATTCCCATGAGTTACCAAAACTAATTTACTACTGTATTTATCAATTGTGAAAATTTAAAGTACTTGGTTATATTGAACCTACTCATTATAATTTACTTTAGGATCTCGTTACTTCCCTATTTTTATAGGCTTCAAGTGTGGCATGTTGTATGCAAAAGGAACTGCGAAAGTAGGGTTCAACGATAGAATGAAACTAAGTTTACATTCAAGCCAAGGGAAGAACAACCCTTATCAGCATAACAGAAGTATTAAGTTTAAATTCAAGCCAAGGACAGAACAACCCTTGTCAGCATCATAATCTAGAATTCAATTAAAAAATTAAAACAATATTAAGTTGGCAGCAAATAACATCATAATATAAGTCTCCATAACATAATCCCATCCTCTCAATAACATAATCCCATCATAAACAAATAGGAAAAACTCCATGAACAAGCTCCAAATCACTCATCACCTGAAAACATCACTCATCACCTGAAAGCCTCAACCTCCATGAACAAGCCCCAAATCACTCATCACCTGAAAACATCAACAATTCCTCAATCACTAATACAATAAAAATTCAAAATTCATTTAATTAACATAAAATCCAAGACTATGAATCCACGTAACATCAAAAGGTTGGTAGCAACAATACTGGTATGGGAAACCAGCAGCTGAAGCATTTCATGGGGTTAGGAGGCGGTAACATTAAATGAATTTGGTCTTTCAGCTGAAGCATTTCATGGGGTCACTGGGTTTTGGAACATCTTAACCTCCCCCCAAAAATTCTAAAGTCACAAATCTTTAACCATTTGAACCTGTTCCTCAACAATCCTACCTCATCCAAACCTGAACCGGATAGCAAGTGGGCAGTGGAATCAGACATACCACCTTTCTTCATTGAAGTGGATGGGGCCTTTGCCTCAAATTACTCTAGTGGCATTGCAGGTATTGTGACACACAGATGAGAGGCATGGATTAAAGGTTTTCCTATAAAATGTATTGGTATTGATGCTACTCATGTACACAGACTATCTCTTTATCTTTCCCTTATGTAATCAACATATGAACTAGGGTCTAAGTCCAAGGTCAAAGTCTAAGATCAAGTGTTGAGGACTAAGTCAAACTCTAAGGTCCAAGGGTCAAGTCAATGTAGACTAAGGTTAATGTCAACTAGGGTCAATGCATGTGGTTCAAACTAAGGTCTATAGATGATGTGAACTAAAAGATGACCATGACTACAAGAATGCAATGGATGTATTCTAAGGTCAAGAACTGTACACAGACAATTTCTTCTTATGGTCCAAGATCTAGAGCTTCAAAAATAGATTTCGGCATAACATTTATAGTAACACCTAAATCAAGCATAGTAAAAATACCATGATCAAGAATTCAACATTTTCAATACAAAGCACGAAATAAGAATAATAATGGAAAAAATCCACATCTATTAAAGAAGGCATAACATATGATATCAATCAAGAAGGCATAACATATGATATCAAATTCAAGAATTTAATATGAAAAAATATCCGCATAATCAACACAAACATAGCACAACATAAACACCCACAGCATCATTTGCATCACCCTCAGCAGTAGCAGCATCCTCAGCAAGCTGTGTTAGGCTCCTTTATCATAGTTTTGAGGACTGTCAGCTTCTTATCCTCCGACTCTTTCTCGTTAAGAAACTACACTACAGACAATGTGGTATTTTCTTTCAATAATTTATCGAAATGGTAGCTGGCATCAACCATCTCCTCATACGTGAAGTTATCATAATTGTTCTTTAAACTGAGCAGTTGACGCGCAACTTTGTGGCCTAGATCTTCTGAGCTACAAGAACTCAGACTCTTATTGCTGCTGGAACCAACTTCATCCCAAGATACCTCTAGCCCATTCTCCGGCTTCTCAGTGGGTTCATACGTACTGATCAAGCCAAGATTTGGGAACTGTGGCACAGGGCAACGACACTTTTGTTTTTCCTGCATAATAAATGTGAAACATCATAAATACTTCTTACATATGATAGTAACATAAAAATCTGCTGGAAATAATAATATCTCTTCTAACATTCCAAAGTACAACGATCAAAACTGCATAAACTGCTTTGCTCATGTCCTAAAACATTCAAGTAGGAGCTCTTAAATCTCAAATGGGAAGACACAACCGTAATGGAACTACTCCGTATTTAGAATATCCTGCACCTGTTAATTGTGAAGAATACTTCATAAATAACGAGAAAGGCAGAAGTCTTTTTTTTTTAGAATAAAAGGATCACATCACATTAGAATAAAAAGTCTTACAACAAGTGCCACAATACAACAACAACTAACCACCAACAAAGCATCAACTAAACCACTAATAGGAACAACGAACCCAGCTAAAATAGAAACACAAAGCCAGTAGACCCAACAGAACAAAAAACACCATCCAAACAGACATCAATACAACTCTGGTAAAAAATTATGGATTTTGAAATGAAAGATGGATTCTTCCCCTTGTGGAAGACAAGTAAGGATTCTTTCAAATAGTTAGGTTTAGACATGATGTGGAGAATTCATGGATAGAAGAATAGGTGCCAAAATTGCGACTTGTTAATTCAAGTTTTTACATGAATCATAATGAATCCTTCCCCTGGTAAAGAGTATATCAGGGTTTCAATTTATTTACATGCATCATATTGAGAAGCTTGGAATTTTAGCTTCATGTAATTATTAGTTATTGTATCCTATTAAATAAATAATCATCAATAATCATTTCCATATCTATATACACACAAATTCCTGGATTATTATCAAGATAAGCTAAAAACCGGGCAATTTATTTACATTAGGAATTCATCCCAATAAATAACTGATAACTAACTATTTATTGATATCCCAATTAATAGTTAGTTATCAGTTATTTATTGGGATGAATAACTGATAACTAACTATTTATGGAAAAAACTATTGGTGGTTTATTGCCAATAAATAATTGATGATTATTTAAATTGGTGGATTATTTACATGTTATCAGTTATTTATTGGTGGTTTATTGCCAATAACATAAACTAATACTTCCTAATGTAAATAAATTGCCATAAATGAATAATCTATTGGTGGTAAACTAATAATTCCTAATGTAAATAAATTGCCATAAATAAAGTACCATAAACTAATGGCAATAAACCACCAAAGATAATTAAATTGGCAATAACTATTGGTGTTTATTGCCAATAACATAAACTAATGGCAATAACTATAGGTGGTTTATTGCCAATATTGGCAATAAACCACCAACATTGATGATTATTTACTAGTTAGTTATCATTTATGGCAATAACTAAACCACCAATAGGAACAGTTATTTTTCGTTCTCGTTATTTAGACCATAAAGGATTACGTCAATAGATTTGACTTGACGCTCTTTCGCTTTCCCCTACCGCCATTGTCCTTGACTCTAGCGCCAAATGAGAAGATAAAAGGGGTGTTTGGTACTTATAGAGGAGTGCTACCAACAAGATTAATTTGAAAAACTATATTCTAGTGTACTTATAGGCCGTTGAAAAATGGTAGTCAAGTTGGATGACCGTTGTAAAATGGTAGCCAAATTATGAAGAAAATGATTAATTTAAAGTATTGTAGGATGTTCCAAGTCCGGGGGATGCCCCCTAAGTGGCCTTTCCCAATCCATCCACTGATAGCCGATGGGTACGGGTTTGGGACCCTGTGCCCAACCCTCAAAGATTCAAAACGGATGATTTTGGGTCGGTTTCTCTTAATTCCTTTACTCTAGTTTTAAATTTTCTACTGTTTTTTAAGATAGTATGTATATATATGTTGTACATGTATATATATGTATATATATGTTGTACATGTATATATATGTATATATATGTATGTATATATGCATGTACATGTATATATATGTATGTATATACTAGGACCCTTCAAATCATGTTTGAGCCTATGTTCAAACCAAACCCACTCCCTATTTGAGTAAGGCTGGAAGCCTGCCAAGTTCAGATAGGAGAATGCTTTCTCTAACCATTAAGGGAAAGGCTCGACGAAGGAAGGAAAGGGCTTTCGGAGATTGACTTATATATTCAAACTTAATGGTATATGCCAAGTAAACATATATGTATATATATTTATGTACATGAATAAGATTGACTACGTTCTTTGAGAAGCTCACGAAATTCCAGAAGTATGTGTTTAGAAGAATTTATGAAGCAACAAGATATAAAGGAAGAGTTGAACAAGTCCAAGTGCAAAGTGCAAACATTGAAATGGTTGAAGGAAAAATTAACTCTCCACATTTCCTGATCATGTTTGAAGACGTTCATCGAAAACTCAAAGATCCAATCTGTATCCAGCAGAGACAAGTAAAAGATCCTACGGAAGCAAGAGCTTATGGATTTTACTTTTTATAAGGAACATGAATTTGGGCTTGGGATTTGTCTTTAACACCATCCGATTGGTTTCATCTTTCATATCAGGGTCCAAGTCAATACAGCTCTGGTAAAAAATCAATCAGGGTCCAAGTTTATATCATAAAATAATGTGACATGTAAGCTTTTTTTTTATTATTATTAATCTTTATTTTATTAAACCGGTCCAAAACACGGACCAGGCCGGTTTGGACCCATTTTCAATTTTTCTATACTTTTTAATAGTTTTTATTATATTATGAGAAAAAATAAAAATTAAATATAAGAAAAATGACTATTTAATGCCCATTTTGAATGGCTAACATGAAATAATGTATAATATAAAAATATTTGTATCATATTGAACTTAAAATAAAAAAAAAACAGAAGAACCAAATGGTTCTACAACTATACAAGTTCTTTAAAAAAAACAGCTCAATGGCTGGGTGTGAACAGAACTTTCGGACGTCGTTCACGAGAGCTTCTCCGAGGACCCCCCGCCTGTGAATAATCCCGACGTTGACGTTGACGACGAGGAGGAGAAGGACAAGGAGAAGGAGAAGGAGAAGGATTGTCATCATGGAATTCATCAACACACATTTTTTTATCCCACAATATAAGCTCCCGCTTATACGACTCAAAATAATCGTGCCCGTTAAAGCCACGATTATCCACAAATCGTACATGATGTTCAAATATAGTGAGCTTGTCCCTATGCATGACTGGGTCGAGTTCGTAGCCTCCAAATTGTTTTGTAACAAGATGTGGTTTATGATGAACCACAAAGTTGTTACAAAATATCAGGCCAAGTCGTGTTACGAACCATTTATCTTCTTTCAGCTCATCTGGAAGCACCCAATTGGCATAGGGTGTCCAGCAAATTTCCTGTCAATAAAACATCAAATACAACATCAAAACCAAAAAAATTTAATGAATTCATTGGTACAAATTCAATGAATTCATTGGTAAAATATTGAGTCACATAATATTGTTAACTTTGCTTTTGTTCTCTGTTGGTGTTTTATCTTCACTCTTTCCTCTTATCAATAATTTTTTTTATTTGGTTTCTTCTCTACACTCTTTCCTACAAGTACGAAGTATTTCCCAACATAAAGATAAAAATTGGTAGAAAAGCCACCCAAGGCTACATGCCTACATTCATATTTTCATTTAAACTTCTTAAATTGTACTCCATTTTTCGGATACTCCTCAGACTTTCCTTTACCCTAAAAAGCATTTTCCATCCCCAACTAGCATTAGTGGGAGCATTATGTTTTGAGGGGCAATACTTGAATAACTATTGCATTGTGATTGAATCTTGCTTGTTATGTCTTTTTCTATATGTCTTGTGCCTGTTTGAGTGGACTCTTGTTGACAAGAATACGGGATAATGCAGGCTTATATTGGAAGGTTGCTGGAGGGCATTACGATGATGCAAAATTAGCTAAGATGATGCATTGCTGCTTGAATTCTGGTATTGCCACAAAAGTGGAGGTATTTAACTAGCTTTAGCAGTTTTAAATCCCTTTTAATGTGCTGGGTGGTTTCTTCTAATAACTTGGGATAATTTTTTACTGCTTATTTTGAATAATGAATAATAGGACTAATGCCTTTTAGATTAGTCAAATATTTGCAGAAGGTGAGTACTCTAATCAGTTTATGTGGTTTCTATCCCCCTTTCTTGTTTGAAGCTTTGTGCGTTGTTGAATTCTATTATGGTTCTGTTATGCTAGGCATTATTTTGCAAAGATGGAAACATATGCTGGCGTTTGTGCTATATTTTAATGATCTTACATATGTGGCTCTTGAGTCAAGTTTATTATATATTATCATCTCTAGTTTTGAATATTGTTGCTTTCTTCTGAACCGCTCACAAGAGTATAGTGATCATTGATCAGTTTTTTAATTTCTTGCTTTAATTTGTGTTAGTGAACTTGAGAGCCATACATTAACTTGAACTTTTCTACAATTATTTGATTTTAAACTCATAAATTAATCTGACCATCTAAGTTTTTATGAATAATATGATTTTGTTGTTTTTGATATTTTTTTAAGTAGGTGATCATTGTAATATATTCAGTGTATGCTTTTGCTTGGTGTGAAATATCCTTTAAAGTGATTATGTTTTGAGGGATAATAATATCATCTTACTTGTGTGATCAATCCTGTTTGTTTGATGGGTTGCTTAACAAAGATACAATAGAGTGTTTTTACTTATTTGTTATGCGTTCTATTTGTTGTGTAGTGGGTTAGCTTTTTTTCTTTGAGAAACATAGTGTTTTCTTTAGATTTCTGTTTGTTGAGTGGTGCCTGTTGTTGGGTTTCATCTTCTGGAGTATTAGTATCCTTTTAATTACTATCAAGTTTGTATAACAATATGTTTGCTTTCAGTTTTCTTGAAGGTATACATAATTACTATGTCCTAGGACAACTGAAAGCAAACATATTGTTATACCTTGATACATAAAAATACCTTCTGGAGTATTAGTTATTGTCAAATTGTTCAAATCATCAAATGGTTATTTGCGAATTGAATTCTGATATTAAGTTTGTGATATAGGCAGCAGCAATGATTTGTACTGAACCACACCCTCTCATAGTCGTGGAAGAGGTTGAACCCGTGGAAGAGGCTATGGTAGACTCTCGAATTTGCTATGATGGAACCTATGTTGCTGCCGCTATTGGAAACTATGTTGCTACTGCTCACTTTGATCCTTAATTGTTTAGAACTTCTATTTAATTTGTTGTTCAGATTGGACTTTATCGTGTTTGTTGAGATTTATGTTGTAAACAATATTGTGTTTGTTAGACTTGTAGACTTGTTATTTTAGTATTATAACTGTTGTTAGACTTGTGTTTGTTAATGATTCTGAACTTTTGATTTAGTATCAAAAATAAAAAATATTGGAGCATAATTTGGCCTAATGTGTTTTCTCTGTTGAGAAGAAAGTTAGCTTATTTGGTTAAACAGGTCGGGTTCAAGTCAAGGTTTATTGTTGGGTAAGGTTCAAGTCAAGGCTCTTGACCCATTTAGTTAAATGGGTCGAGTTTAGGTCAGGGGTATATAACTCGTTTATTACCGTAGCTCATGACTACAACCTTACGCGAACTTCACAATCAAAATAATATTCAAGCAATTCTTCAACATTATTCCACACTACATACTACCATACTGATAATTAGAAAAATTTACATTCAAAAGGCACAAGCTTTTCTACACAAAACCCACATAATCATCTAAGCTAAAAAAAGATTAATTAACGAGCCCAATCAAGCAAAAACAGACCCGAACAGCAGCACATCAGCCTGCTCCATCTTCAAAATCAATATCACTCTTCTGATTCCGCATGCATTGCGAGTGAGTGCCACCCAAAAACAGAACAATTGCAAATGAATTAGAAATTGGAATAAAGATCAAATCTTTGTTCATATATACTTTTACCCAATCATATACTTACCAGTCACTAGTGATCCAATACTGCTTTTTTTTTCAATCAGTTCACTCAACTTGGCAAGGTGATCATAAACTGATTTCTTCTTGGGTGATGAGGTAATAACACGCTGCTCATATAATGATGCAACTTTAGCTTCCAAGATTTTAACTCTTAGCATTAACAAATCGCAATTTTGGCACTTAGGGGCTGCATCACGTAACTAAACAAAAAAATTGCATACAAGCGATCAGTTATACTCCGTAAAAGAAATTGAAATTTATGAACTTTCAAAAAATAAGGACGGCAAAAACTTACATCAGAATCATACGAGCTCTCATAAGCAGCTAGTGCTTCTTCATATGAATCATACCCTTTATAGCAATTGTTGCTGAATCCTTGGACTTGTTCATTACATTCTTTCCACGAATAATAGATTCTAGGATTTCTGCCCTCCTAAACAACATAGACTTTATGCCCCCCTGTATACAAATTCCACAACTTTGATGAGTATAATGACCTAGATTATGCATCATTAAACCAGATATAGATAGAAAATACACTCTTGGGAGTTCTAGAAGAGCTGCTAGCATGCTTTTGGGCTGATCCACTTGTATACAAATTCCAACACTATATTGAGTATAATGACCTAGATTTAGCATCATTAAACCAAATACACACAGATAACGCACAATGTGGAGATCCCCAAGGGCTGCTATTATGCTCTCGCGCTGGTTTAGACATGATGCTACTCTTATAAAGATAATTTCAAGTAATGAGAAGTTTAGTATAAGCATCAATATCAGGAGAAAGGGAAAAGGAATAATCATAAAGGCAACAAAAAGCATAATGAGATCGACAATTCATAGCATAATACTAACCGGTGAACTTAGATCCTAACTATAGCAAATCCAAATTAGTGAATTATAAACCCTAACTAGGTGTACTACTAGAGTAATAGCTAATGAAGCGAAGAGGCTAGCTATGGAGTTTAAGGCAGCACAACCAATAGCCAACTTACTTGGGAACCCAAACCAAATGTGGGATCCACCTTATGAAAATTGGTATAAAATGAATGTTGATGCTTCTTTCAAAGATAGGATCTCTCCTGCTGGGATTGCTATGGTGGTTAGGAATTCAAGAGGGGAATGGATAATGGGTGGTCAATGCAAGAGATGGGCAAATTCTGCAATGTCTGCTGAACTATGGGCTCTTTGGGAGGGACTAAGTTTAATTATGGATAAGAATTGGTCTAATGTCATGATCTCCTCTGATTGTAAAGTGGCAATTCACCTAATCACATATGATGTACACTATGATAGTGAGCTGTCTGGTTTGATAAGAACATGTAGGGAGCTGCTTAGGAGAAACATGAGGCTGAAAGTTGAATATGGGAGCAGAAACACCAATGTAGTGGTGGATGCAATGGCAAAATCATGTAGGAACAATTCTACTATCAATGTAAATGAATATACTGCTTGTATTGTGAGTCCTTCAGGACTTCTTGAAGAGCTGTACCTAAAAGAGCTTGTAAACACTAATTAATTTATGCTTTTCCCTGTTTGCATAAAAAAAAAAAAAAAAAAAAAAAAAAAAAAAAAAAAAAAAAAAAACTGGGTGTACTACAATAGCCATATATACTCACATTTTACATCAATCACATGATCTTATTCAAGGCAAAATAGTCTTAAAGCATTTCGAGAGTCATCTCCCACAAGAACGAAACACAAGGCACTTCAGAATTTTCCGAAGAAAATAATATAAAATTGACAAGTAAAAACTTACAGTGTAAATGTCCCTCTCAGTTGCAGATGCAAAAGCACTTCTCACCAAATCTATTGCTGCTAGAATCTTTATTTGTTCTCGTAAGCCAAATGCTCAGTTGATCGAGGCTACTACTAATGCCAAATGCACAGTTGAAGAGGAGGGAAATAACAACAACGACAACAACAACAACAACAACAACATCAACAACAACAGAACAGAGCAACAACAATAACAGTAATAGAACAACAGTAGAAACAGATCGAAAAACAACAGCAGAACACACAAGAACAAAATACATTGACCAATGAATAAGAGAGAGATAGAAGGACCTTAGGGAAACATTGCCAAACCCACACCCCCACCCATAAAAAACCATGTATGAAAAGAGTAGGATACCAAGCAAACATAAACAAAATTAATCCAATATGAACAAAACAAAATGCTTTTATTCTTCATTTTAATAATAACAAGGGACTATTCTAACAACTTTGTTTTCTTATTACAGATTGAGTCACATAATATTGTACCAATGAATTCATTGAATTGAACCAACAAAGCCTTAGCTTTATTTAGGTGTATTTTTCCTCTAAAATATTACAAACACAAATCCTTAATAAATTCAAGATAACCACTTTGCACAATTTATACATATACAATCAAGAATAATGTTCTAAGGTTAGCTTGCAATGGAAACAAACTCAAGGTATCAAGATAACTCGGCCAAGACAACTCCCTAAGCATATTACATTGTAAGTTTGGCAAAAGAATAATGTTTTAATACTATCATAAATCATTGCAATGAAAACCATGGTTCCAACCATTAATAACTTTTCTCAAGTTTAAGCCAAATTGTCATACATATGTGAGAAAATTCAAGCATGTTTTGACAACAATAAACAAGCAAGATTGAGCGAAATTATGGCAAAAACAGGCAGTTTTCAAACCTTTCTCTAAGCACAACTGAGCAATAAATCATGCCAAAATTCCAAGCTTAAACTACCAAGATCAATTCACCAACACTCATGCATCAAAACTAAGCCAAAATTTAAGAAAAAATTCAAGAAAAATTCCTCCATAATTTCGAACAGATTTTCGCACAAATGGAAGGAATCTCGACTTATTTAAGCAATCTAATCCAAGCTAAATAAGCTTAAACATACTTAAATATCAATATACATAATCCACAAGCATCATAGAGCATAATCACGCAAAAATATTGAGCAAAAACAAACTACAAGCAAAACCCCCAATTTGATTTTAAAATTCGAACCCTAGAATATTCCAATCGAAATGAAATTTAAACTAATGACTTACCCTAGAATTGCCACACAATCAAAGAGGAGTGCTCCAAACATAAGTATGTGAAGATTTGTGGCGATTTGGATTGAAGTTTTTGGCAAAATTGAGAGAATAATGGGGAAGAGAAGAATGATCTGAGAAGTGAGAATGTCGAGCAATGAGGTGAGGAGAGGGAAATTTCTGATGGCTTTTTTTTAAAAAAACTTTACTTATTAATCATTCATAAAACGCAACAGCTACAAAGGGTTTCGAACCCCTGACCTGCTTACCCCGCAATGCGATTTGCTTCGTGTTGTAATTAGACCTGTCAAAATTTGACCTAACCCGTTGACCCAACCAAAACCCGACCCGTTTTTTTGGTTTTGACAACAATTTTTCAACTCGAAACCCATTTTGACCCCAACCCATTTAACCCAAAAATTGGCATGTCAAATTTGGGTCGGGTCGGGTTAACCCGTCGGGTCAGAGTGCTTTTTTAATTTTATTATTATTATGTTTAAAAATGAAACAATGTGAGTGTGTTTCGTTTCAAGTACTCTGTAGTCCCCAAATACAAACCCTATAAAGTGAATATTGAGGTATAACGTTTTAAAAAATACATCCATGGGATTCAAATTTTTTGTATTCAGCTTTCTTATATTAAATTGGAATGGCAAATTATAGGTTTTAAGTACTGCAAATCTATCCAAGTTGCGAACAATGTGAAGATTCCTTTGCCTACCAGTGGATGTGACTGTTATGGAAGCTGCACTGACCCAAAGATTTGTGCTTGTGCCCGGCTCAATTGTTCAGACTTTCTATATTAACTTGTAACTGAATATATGTTACAAGAATAACCACCATTAAAAGCTCATAAAAAAGGGGGGGTTACTAGTTGATAAAAATTAACTCTCATAACATCCAAAGAAATAAATAAGGCTTTAAAACAAGAAATAATTGATATTTTGATAAATCACTAGTACAAAAACCCCCCATAGGATCCGATTTTTAGGGGGGTATAGGATCCGGTTTTCAACCGGATCCTTTGGAGACGCGGCCTTTGAAAAAATAAGCAAAGGATCCGGTTGTGAACCGGATCCTTTTATGGGGTAGAACCGAACACTCCGATTCCTACAAAGAAAGAAAAAGTTATTCACAACTACAAAAAAAAGGGTGAAGGATTGTTTTAAATCTTTGGGTTATGACTCTGTCTGCAATTTTATATACTAGTATATAAAATTATAAGGGTAACATAACCCAAGGATTATTTTAAATCTTTGGGTTATGTCACCCTTATAATTTTATATACTAGTACACAGGTTTAATTTTCTAATACAAAAAATTTATTGTGAAAGCTTCAAGGAGTATGATATACACATTTCTCATTATTGTACAATATGCAATGGACTTGATCTGCTTTTTGGTGAAATCAGTCATATCAATTCAGAATCCTGATTTTTTACTAAAACAGAGGGGCTTTTAGCTTTTTAACATATCATATTACACAAAGATTCCTACATTATCCATGCCTTTAATTTAGAATCCTCAATGTAAATTTATTTTATATATAAATTTTAGGCAAAATTAGCCTCAACACTCTGAACTTTGGCTTGGGTGCACTCAGCACCCTGAACTAAGAAAAATAGTCAAAGCACCCTAAAGTATTAGCATGGGTGCACTTAGCACCATACAAGAAATTCCCGGCCAAAAGTGGCCGGATTCCGGCGACTTTTTTTTATAATAAAAAAATGTTTTTTTTTTATTTTCTTCTTCTTCTTCTTCTTCTTCTTCTTCTTCTTCTTATTATTATTATTATTATTATTATTATTATTATTATTATTATTATTATTATTATTATTATTATTATTATTATTATTATTATTATTATTATTATTATTATTATTATTATTATTATTATTATTATTATTATATCTCAAAAACAAAAGTCATACAACCTACAATAAATTAGTGGGAAGCCGAGATACAATATGGGCCCCCATTCCTTTAGCTATTGCAAATCCTACCCTAGTGAAGATATGAGCTGCAGCACGAGCCCCAATGTCTTGCGTTGTTGAGAACCTCTGAATCCGCTTCAGAAACGCAACAACCTCTTTCTCTAATTCCCCAAGCGAAGAAAAGGAGAAGGGAATGAAACCATATCCAATCGCCTCACATCGAGCCTCATACTTAACCCGCTTCCGATGAGCTGCATCAGCCACAACCCGCCCAGGAATGAAGTCAAATAGCCCTGACTGTGTCAAAGGAGAAGACCCTGTCAAATCAACACAGACATCGCGACCACGATCCCATGAATAAAGTAACACATCCGCGGGTCTGAGGGCCTCGTCGTTCCCTCCGACCAACCCAATGTCAACCTCTTTTCTCGCTGAAATCCCAGAACGATAGTAAACATCAACAAGGGTATCCCGAACAACATTATGCCGATGTTTAATACCCACAATACCAGCACAAGACACCGCATGATCACCAAAAATATCTCCAGTAAAAACCCTCGAACAAGCAGAGCACAACGTCGAGATAGAGAACAATGGAACACCCAACCGATAGGACAACACACAGCGATAAGTCTTGGCGTTCATCGTCTGACCCAACCCTGAAATAGGAACCGCCCGAAGCCAAGTAGAGGTGTGATCACCCTGCTGTGATTTCCATAATGCTGATTGTCGAGGAGTTAAAGAATAAGCAGATTCTGCAGAAGTGGTAACCTTTGTGAAATATATATCTGCCAATTTCTTCATGAGTTTAGGGGCAGCAACCTCAGTAGGATTACTCAAAATGTCAGACTCCACTTTTCCATTAAACAGACTCAACGCACCCTCAAAGGCTCGTCCAAGACCAACAATGCCAGCATGCCGAAGAAGTTGTGTCTGCAACCCAGCTGACTGTAACCGAGAAGCAAGAAAAGCATAGTGACGAACATCACCTGTAGAATAAACACCAAGCCCTCCAAACGCAAATGGTAAGGTGGCAAGTCTCCACTGCCAATCACCAAACCCAGGCCCCGAAGCAGTAACAATACGCTCCAAGGAAGATCGAAGAGCAGTATCAAAAGTGCGCTGAGCCACCTCAAATAGGAGGACAAGTACGTAATGCAAAGTAGAGTTTTGAAACTCCAGTACATGCCCTAAGTAACAACAGCTCACACTGAGGATCATCGAGCATAGCGACCTTATCCATAAGGGCAATGGTCTTGGTCACCCTCTGCATCACAAGCTCACCACTAAAACCAGAATCGGAACTAGCGGGACCTCCAAGTAACCTAATACCACGCAAAGGTCGAGCAATATTAGGTGGAAAGACACCCACCAGCCTGCTTCGAGGGTCTTCTGTAGGCCAGAAAACTTCAGTTTTTTCCACATTAAGACATAACCCAGAACGAGGTCCTTCCCCCATAATCAACTGCAGAACTTGCCCCACCACCAAAGTGTCACCAATAATCGTGCCGTCATCTAAATACCAAGCCTGAAGACATACATTAAACGTCTCTCTGATTTTTCACACCAGGGGTTGTAAAACCAAAGAAAAAAGCAAAGGACCAAGGGGATCACCCTGATGCACCCCTTGAGATGACCATAAGGTATGGTCCCCATAATACAACCTGGCTGGATTAGAATAGCAGAATTCTACCCATCGCGAAATGCCCGGACAACGACGACGTACCTCACGTAACATGACCGAGCGATCAACCAGATAGAAAGCATTTTGAAAATCCACCAACAACATAGATAGACCAACATCAGAACCACGGTCCTCAATCAACCGATTCACCGCATGAAGAATTGCCTCACCACCTGAAGAAACCCAAACACCAAATTGAAGGCCATCAAAGTAACTCCCTAAAGACTGACCAACCATAACAGCACCCACCTTCAAAACGAGACGCCTCCAAACCGTACCCACAGCAATAGGACGGATACCACCACCGGGCTTGACAAGTGGCGTAAGAGGAGCACTAGCAATGTACTCTCCTAATTCCATAGGACATCTCCCAGCTAAAAAGAGATTAACCACCCCAGTAATAGATTTAACCAACTCATCTGAGACTGCCACAGCTGCACCACTCAAGCAATCCATAAGATGTTGAGCACGCAAACCATCCCTACCACATGATGTGCCACGAGGGAAACTCCTAATCCGATCCAAAACAACAGTAGAAGTCGTAACGAGATGAAGGTGATCAATAGGTATATCAGGCAAGGATGGAGCTGGAGATGAAGGGTGCTTTGACTGTAAATCTGCAAGAGTGGCGTCATTATAAGGTGCAATGCCTGAAGAAGAAAGAACCCGAACTGCAGCAGTGTAATGGCCATCGCAAATCTTCCTACGACACTGCTTAATATTACGTTCTTCCAAATCAATGTCCTCATCATCAACCGACGATAAAGAAGGAGAATCCTCTGCCAAAATTTCCCTCACAAGCTGCAAATTAACACCCGCTACACTCCAAGAACAAATAGCACGGGAAATACTCTCTTCTTGATGCCGACGTCTTACCGAAGACCGAGACTCACGACTACTCCGCGGGAAAAAGATTTTAAGGATGCAAAGAGGTAACACAACCAAAGAGACCCAATTAGAAATGTCATCAGGCTTAGAGATCACCTTATCAAGAGCACCTTTCAGAACCCGAGAAAACCCCAAACGACACTTGGGAGGGATAGACTTAACAGAGTGAAACCCCTTAGAGAATAAACAATCAAGGAGAGCCACATCAAAACCACCGTTATGATCTCGCACCAATCCATCCATACGATCAACTCGAGCAGGAGAAGAAGGAGATTGCGGCTTGGTGAAATTATGAAGCACAAAACGAACAACACCATCACCTTCATCAGGGGGTGACACATCCTCATCCCCACCATGACGACACTTAATATGTACCGTGTGCGTTTTATAGCAAACTCCACATAACCAAATCCCCATACACCTAAAAGTAACTTCTGCCTCATTATAAACGGCCAAATTAGAAGTAAGAGAATGTCGGGTGATATCTCGCGCACCGATACAACAATGACGATCACTAAGATGTCTGATTAGAGAACATCGAGTAAGGCCATTTCCACTCCCATCTTGACAACCACTAAGACCCACAAAGGGACAATAAAACTTCACAACGGCAACCGACATAACTGACTTGCACCACCCAAAACTGAAATACACCCGAAAGAGCACCAAAAACTGCCACAAAACAGCACCAAAAACTGCCACAAAATAGCACCCAAAACTGCACCCAAGAGCTGCCGAAATTGGACCAGAAACTGCTGTAAAAACAACACCCAAAACTGCTCCAAAACCGCCCCCAATATCGAAAAATCGCTGGAAATATTGATCACTGAAACCCTAAATTAAACTAACGAAGAACCTCCTCTGAACCACTGCAGAAACACGCCCCAAACACCACTGAACCTACCAGAAAATTTGCCAGAAACGCACCTGAAAACAACCCAAAAACCTTCCCGAAACTAATCAAAAAAACGGCTGCCAAACTGCCCAAAAATCGACCAGAAAACAGCAAGAAAACACTCCTGAATCACACCAGAAAATTCGCTGGAAACACACACAATTTTCGCCTGAAAATCGCCTGAAATTGCACCCAAAAACACCCCACAAACTGCTAGAACAAACCAGAAAACAGACCTGATTAGAAAGTCGGTTTATGACGATCACCATAAACCAAAAATAAGAACCCGACGCTGCACCAAAAACCGCCAGTAAATTCGCCTGAAAACCGCCTGAATATTCGCCTGAAAACCTCCCGAAAACTGCCTGAAATACGCTTTAAAACAGCACCAAATTGAACGAGGAAACCGCCTGAAAACAGAGCCGTTGCTGCCCCATATATGTCGGACCACCGCTGCAGACGCCGCCGATTAACCTACCAGAAAACTAACGTGGAACCTGTTGTCGGATTATTGACGAGGAATCGCAACCTGATCGCACCCTAACCGGATTATTGTTATTATTATTATTATTATTATTATTATTATTATTATTATTATATTATTATTATTATTATTATTATTATTATTATTATTATTATTATTATTATTATTATTATCATTATTATTATTATTATTATTATTATTATTATTATTATTATTATTATTATTATTATTATTATTATTATTATTATTATTATTATTATTATTATTATTATTATTTGCTTCCACTACCAGCTAGCTTGAGAAGGACAGCCTACCCTTTTCCAGCTCCTGCCCTTGATGTAATGATGATTGACCCATCTCAACCACATACTATCATTCTTGTTTGCTATGTCCCAGACCATTGCAACAATAAGTTATGCTTGATATGTATAGGAACCGTTTTTTTTTTTTATTATTAGTCTATGTTGTTGTTTCTAAGTGTCACTTTGCCTTACTCTTAAATCAATAATAATGACTATATTAGTGATAGCATGAAATCAAATTCTTGAATTTTGAGCATATAAATAAATTTATTTATATGATAGATTGTTTATAATGAGTCTTTTGATTGTTTATTGATATCATTTTCTTTTTGCAAGTATTATTCTTGTTTAATACAATCTGCTAGAACTATTAAAACTTTATTATGAACGCTAAAAGAGTTTGAGAGTTCTCTGGCAGAAACTATTTGAAGAGTTTTTTCCATCTATATGTTGTTTTTGTTCGGTTGAACCTATCCAGGTATATTCGGTTTGACTCTCCCTGCATTTGCACTAATCGGTATAAGTCACTAGAGTGTTTTTTCATGGTAGTACTAGCTAAATTCTTATAAGCGCGCGAAACAAATTAGACTATTTTTTTAAAGTATTAAAAGTAGTGTATAAAAACATTATAAGTAGGGTCTAAAAATATTTGTAGTAGTGGTAAGCGTAGGAGTATAGAGTATTCAAGTTCGCGTAAGATTGTAGTCATGAGCTACGGTAATAAACGGGTCATATACTCCTTACCTGGCCTTATGACTGGCGTCCCCCGTACCGGGGACGATTTGGGGACGGAGACGCATAGGGGACGGCCCCGGGACGCCGAGGACATCGGGCGCGCTCAAAGCCCCCCGAGGGAACTAATGAGCAACGACGTACAATAAGTTGTGTCTGCCTCGTCGTCGTTGCAATCTTCTGGACATTCTTTCGAATGGCGGCCGTACTGTAATAAGCATGTTGAGAATCTACCTGTGCCAATCTTTTATAAGGAAAGTGAGGAGATAATTGTGGTGGGGGAAGGTTTGGGTGATGATATGAAATCGATGGTTCGATATGATATCAAAACTAATCTGTTTTGACTGGTTTCAGAATCCCTCTTACACATAAATCTCTGTTTATGCATGCATGTAAACAGTGATGAAGAATTTCTTTTTTTTTTAATCGATGGTTCGATATGATATCAAAATTAATCTGTTTTGACTGGTTTCATAATCCCTCTTACACATAAATCTCCGTTTATGCGTGCTTGTAAACAGTGATGGATTATTTCTTTTTTTTAATGAGTCAATTTAATTATTGGATTATATATGAACAAAAGACGTTTTTGTCGCTGAATCCTTTCGGGTGTTTGGGCTACTTGAGGCATCAGAAAGAGAAAGGCAGTTATCATCACCCAAACCTTCCCCCACCACAACTGTCTCCTCACTCTCCTTATGAAAGATTAACATATGCAGATTCTCAACATGCTTACAGTACGGCCGCCATTCGAAAGAATGTCCAGAAGATTGCAACAAAGGCCTCACATTACCA
Organism: Chenopodium album; assembly: GCF_948465745.1. Classification (NCBI taxonomy): domain Eukaryota; kingdom Viridiplantae; phylum Streptophyta; class Magnoliopsida; order Caryophyllales; family Amaranthaceae; genus Chenopodium; species Chenopodium album. The sequence goes on from NC_137837.1 coordinate 72,001,370, forward strand.
ATCTCTTTCTCATTCACATTATGTCATCCCAAAACTAACGGAGTTCGGCTTCGGCCTGAACTCCGGCAACCTCTCCCAAGCCCAAACCTGAACCAATTGCAAAGGCGCCTAAAGTGTAATCACAACAAGATCATCAAACCCATCACCATTCTCACCACAACAACCACTCATGTTAACCACCCCAGACTTCAAATTATTTTTACTTTATGTCAAATCGTTGTATTTAATACGATATGGACTAATACCTGGCAAATAGGGTAAAATCGATGGATCGGGTCAATAGCAGGTCGGTCAATATTATTAATGGAATTTTGGTGTGGACGCAGAAGACACAAGCAACAACAAGCCAGCTGAAAGTGGTTAATCTCTACGACACCTGCACCACTTTCTCCACCTTCACACATCTTCTTTCCATCTTCCTCTTTTCTTCCTTCATCATCTGTAAATGAAAATCTACTCCTGTCAGACGGCGGTACTTGGTGACCTCTACTCGGTGAGCGCAGGTATTGATTTGTGTGTGGGAGGGAGTCAGATATGAGCAGAAACATTAAATAATGAGTAAAACATAGATTTGTGTGTACGGGGGAAGTTCCCTAAAAGGGTGACTGAGGGCGACCGTCGGACGGTGGGACTCGGTGAGCCCTTTTGGGTTAGCGCGGGTACTCGTTGAAAGATGGTGACTCAGATGGGATTGAGCCCTTTTGGGTTAGCGCGGGTACTCGTTGAAAGATAGTGACTCGGATAGGGCAAATGTCGGATGATGGTACTTGGTGAGCTCTTTCGGAAAGGGTGATGGAGGGAAAACGTCGGACGACTGTTCTTGTCGGGCAAATGTCAGACGGCGGTACTTGGTGACCCCTACTGGGTGAGCGCGGGTATTGGTTGAAAGACACGCTACTACATAAAAAATGCTAAGGCAACGCTCTAAGGCAACGGGTTTTGGCAACAGTTAGGTCTATGGCAACGGGTTTTGGCAACGGTTAGGTCTATGACAACGGTTTTTGGCATCGGTTCGAATAAAAGTTGAGTTTTTAACGTCAAATATATCATTTTGGTAAACCATGAAAAAAAATCTAAAATTCAATATGGTGCAAGTAACTACAAATACGTATTTTATTAGTACAAAATAATTAAGCAAAAGAAAAAATAAAATAATAAGTACCAATAATCAAATATTATATAGTACTTCATAAATCATTAGTTCATCATCAGTAATTCAAATATTGAACGTTCACAATAAAAAACTCAACTAAAATCAGAAATTCAAGTATTCAACCCAATTATAAATTAAAATCATATTGACAATAAATTTACAATAAAGACACAAATATCAGCGGCATAACAAGGTGCAGTACAACGCCATCCTCAACCAGCTTCATCAATAACGTTGTCGGCGTCCTAGGCAAAACAAGGTGCAGTGTTATGGATATGAATAATATAAAAAAAATGAGGAAATCAAAATAGAACATTACAGGGGGGTGTAGGTATATTACCCTTAATCATGTTACCTCAAAATAAATTAGTATCTATGTTCATCTATATTACCCTTATTCGGCGTCGGCGTCAAAGGCAAAACAAGGTGCAGTGTTATGGATATGAATAATATTAAAAAAAAATGAGGAAATCGAAACTTTAACTAACTGAGCTATGCCCACACCCTCATCATCAGGTGATTCTATTTTAATTGTTGATGAAACACAAACTCACATTGGATTTCACCTTACAAGTTAGTGTTCAATAAATCCCCCAAAGAATTCCAATAAAACGAAATTCAAACTATAATCATATTCCAAGAGATCAAGTATAAATCACAGCATATCGTTGTCATTGCAAAGCTACTAATATGTAGAGCACTTTAGCAACCTGTTCTCAAACATAGGCCATATGAACTTGAATAAAGCCCAATTACTCATCATGCCAAACTAAAGTTCCATCGAATTCAACCCACACAAAAATTTATCAACACATTATAAAAATGCATATATCACTGCAGCAGGGAGAGTTAAAAATTCAAGTTCGATTTCACCTTAAATGAACTTAATGAGTTAACTTCAACAATAACTATAATCATAATCATAATCCAAAGCAGAAAAGTAGAATGCATTAAAACAAACTACTGCACTGAAAATTGTTGATTGTATTCCCTCATCATCAGGTGATTCTATTATAATTGTTGATGAAACACAATTATAAGTTATTGAGGAAAAGGGAGGAAGAAAAACCAGCACACCCTCATCAACAGATGACAATGTTATGGTACAAAACATATTGCTTTCGGATTATTTTGGAAGGCAATGCAATTGCTAGAAAATTCACAACTACCTGATAATTGGAAGCTGACTTAGAAATATATGCTTTATCTGGGGCTTTAACCTTTATATGGGGCTTAGTGTATATTAAATTCATGCAAAAAACAATAAAAATAACTTGTTTTTTCTCCATATGTCCTGTTGGAAATGTAAATGGTATTTTGAGTTTTGGTTTTCGCTTGTCATTTAGAATTGCTACGGGATTCGGCAAACCACGCATCCTTATTCCCCTTGCTTCAGGTTGAGGAGTGTCCTGACGGGGGCTCTCCTGATGGGGGATGTCATGGATTTGAGGGCTTACATCAGGGGTTTGATTGATTACGGGAGTGAAGTCATGAGGAGGGGTTGGAGTGATTAAAGGAGTGGAGTCACGAGGAGGGGTTGGAGTTATTACAAGAGTGGAGTCATGAGGAGGGGTTTGAGAAATTACAGGAGTGGAGTCATGAGGAGGGGTTTCAGTGATTACAAAAGTGTTGTCATTCGCATCGATGGTATCCGAAGTGGAGGCGTAGTGGTCATTTGTGGCTCCTGAATCAATGTTACGTGAAGTGGAGGCGGGTCGTCATTTGTGGCTCCCGTGGATGTTGGAACCCTAAAAATTTGCGCCAATCGCCTATCCATCTCGCCCCACAGATGCAACTCCCTCTCATAGTGCTTATTGAAATTAATCACATTTGGGCCTTTATTTCTCTTCACCTTTAAAGTGCAAGTAATAGTAAGAATAGTAGCAATAAGGTGCAAGTCGAATGAATAAACAAAGTAAAAAACATGAAAAGCAGGGTAACAAATAAATTGGAACAGTGTAATATCATGATGCAAAAAATATTGGTGATACTCAAAAATACACAAGAACAGAAGAAGCAGAATAAGTGTAGAGCAATATCTTGCATAACCAGGGAGGGACAGCACACAGATACTAGATACTAGTAGGAGGGAAAGTGGAGAGGGGGACACATAAGAGGTAATAGCATAGATGACGCAATACAACGAGTTAAGACTAGCCGAAAACTGATTAAAATGAATCATGAAAAGATTAGAAGTAGGGAGAAATACTAATGTGGACAGATGTGAGAATTTCTTCACCTTTATACGCTTGAGCTCATAAAATGTATCATAAAATGTATATCAATAATAATAAAATGTATCATAAAATGTATCATAAAGGTGATATATGAATGTATATCAATAGCAATGTAAATCAGGATTAAAATGTATCATAAAATGTATCATGAAAAGACAGATGTGAGAATTTCTTCACCTTTATAAGCTTGAGCTCAGATTCAGCAGCGTCTATATCAATGTCGCCAAGAACCTGGAACTGCGCTGCCACTACATGCGGACGATGATGGTGCACGTGGTCGTAGCAAAACAGAGGTCCAACGAACGTACAACATCTAATCTGGTCATAGAGGTGGTCTGGCAAAAACTCTCGGGTGTAGGGATGCCATCTTATATCCTGTCCAATAGAAAATAAACATCATTTAGTTAGGTATATCCTATACAGAATAGAACACAAAAGGAAACAAGTACATAGTCACACAGACAAGCCATTGAAATTTCATTATATCTAAATCTTGTTTCATTAAAACTCCCACATTTTTTGTACCCATGTTTTGCTTGATAATAAATTTGGTGCTTGCATGTCTTTTTTGCCATAAGATTGACCCAACTGAATTCCTATGCTACATACTTATGATTGATAGTGTAGTTTTACCTTGATAATGGTTGACTGTTAGATGAGTTTACTACTCAAAGATAAAAACAAAAGAAAAGTGAAATGAAAGCCAACACATGAAAAGTGGATATATACTCCCCCTAAGGACACGTGCTGGTACGAGAGGAAGCTGTGTGAGCTGAAGGATTTATTCTTGCATCTTGGTTTGAAGCAAAAAGCATAGGTTTGCCCTATGTCCAAGTTAATATGGGAAGGTATCATGAATTGGCTTAATGTGAAATACCAATGCTTGCAGGTTTATCAGTTGTGTAAACAACTTGATAAAAGGTATCGAATTTCTCAATTCCAATTTGGTGTAATCAGTGCAGCTATTCAAGCTACTGTGTATGCTATTTGGAAAGCTCGAAACAACCTTCTATGGAATGGAGCTCAATGTGATACTACTGTCATTATTAGTAAAATTAAAGATGTTAGATTGAGAATTAATATCATTCTCCCTAGGAAAATTTCTAGAAAAGATAGCAGGTGGTTTGTCACCTTGTTGTAAGTTTGTTTTTGTTGAGTTGTTGCTTGTATGGTTCTAAACTGTATGCTGGTGTTTGAGCTTAATAATATCTCCTGATTTATTGATCAAAAAAAAAATCCAACACGTGTACTAAGTTCACTTCACTCAAGAGATCCAATCGTGGCAGCTCAATACCACAACAGCATAGCAGAGGCAATAGAGGGCCAGTACAGTCCTCAACCAACCAGAACAAGACTAAGCACACCCAACCAAATAAAACACTGTATATTTCACACACAACATCATACAATCATAAACAAAGATCAATATTGACCCTAACAAGGACCCTAATGATAATTTATAATCTATAAACGAAACAAAAAACATACCACATCTGTCGATTCAAGTACTCTGCCTAGTTGCATCAACTTCCTCCCTAAGTTGTGATGCTCCATGGAATAGTGGTTTGCTCCGATCTTTTTGGACAACTTATTCACCATAGAAGCCAAAGTATAGGGCGACACTTGAAGCTCAAGCTCAATTCCAAAAATGTCCGAGAGGTTGAAACGGCAAAAGAAAAACACCTAAGGGGGAAAAAAGTTAGTTAAAGACTAAACAAAAAAAGGATGAGCAAAAGAAAAAAAAAAGGAAAAAAAAAACTTGCTTACCAAAACTAGCCACATAAAACCTACAGTCGCTTTCCCCTTTTTGTATCGTCCCAAACCCTCATACAGGACTGATAAAAATGTAAAACCCCAAGCATATGAATCCACCTCGTCCAATTTTTCAAAAAACTGGACATAAGAAGTCGCAATAGGTCCACTCGAATCGGGAACGATCATGCAATTAAGAATAAAAAACAGTATTGCCTTCATCCATTGATCAGTAGTCCTAGCCGTATCACAACAAATCGCCTTGAGTTGTGGTATAGTTAGAGCTTTTCTCTCCACACGCTCACCAAATACCCTAGAGAACGCACCAAAATCCTTGCTCTTCTCCGGGATAACTGGTTTGCCCCTAATGGGAAAACCGGTCAAGTACAGAACATCTTCAAGGGTGATGTTCAAGCACTGACCATCACATACTCTGAAACAGAAAATCCCATTTTGTTCTACATCCTGGTAATAAGTCATAAGCTTGTCAAATAAGCTCGTAGGGAAGTCAAGTTGCTCAGGAAAATCATAGACTTTAAACAACAGCAACAGGGAGCTTCCCTCTCCATTAGAATTAATTATCCGATTGATTTCATCTTTCATACAGGGTCCAAGTCCAACCAAAGGCCGCTCATGGTATTCATCTTTGAACACCCTTTACACCTTTTCGTCATGGTATGCTCAGAGAACTAAACAAACAAATTTTCAAAATATTCAAAATCAAGCAATATTCAAAATATTCAAAATCACATCAAAAAATATTCAAAGAAAGAGAAAAGGGTTGTTATAACAGTATGCAATTAATATCAAGAGAAAACAGAAGAAGAGACACATTTTCAAAAGAGACACATTAATGGGATTGGCACAAAAACAAAGTGATTACTCAAAAATCAAAATTCTGTACAATACATGAATTCTATGCAAATGCTATTGCAGAAGTACAATTTTGTACAATTTGGTAAGAAACTCAAGCAAGAAAATCAATTAGCGTACTAATGCTTTCTTTTCTCTCAATTTCCCAATATTTCTATTGCTAACTCCTAACCTAAGTGAATCTACATTAATACAAGCTTGTCAAATTCACTTTTTACCCTGAGATGATTAATCACAAAAATTCAATCTTTAATTCAAAAATTAACACCAAATTATTAAATTAATCAGTAAGAAATGAGAAGATGAATGAGTAAAAGCAACATCCAAAACCTAAGGATCAAATGGTAGCAAAGTAGCAAACTCATTACAAACACCCAAAATCAAGCAATTGCAATTCCTCCAAAATTTCAGATGAATGCTTGCTCACACCCCTTAACCCTTAGATTTTACATGTAAACTATCCACAAGCATCATAGAGCATAATCACGCAAAAATATTGAGCAAAAACAAACTACAAGCAAAACCCCAATTTGATTTTAAAATTTGAACCCTAGAATATTCCAATCGAAATGCAATTTAAACTAATGACTTACCTTAGAATTGCCAAACAATCAAAGAGGAGTGCTCCAAACGTAAGTATGTGAAGATTTGGGGTGATTTGGATTGAATTTTTGTCAAAATTGAGAGAAGAATGGGGAAGAGAAGAATGAGCTGAGAAGTGAGGATGTCGAGCAATGAGGTGAGGAGAGGGAAATTGTTGATGGCTTTTTTTAAAAAACTTTACTTATTAATCATTCATAAAACGCAGCAGCTACGAAGGGTTTCGAACCCCTGACCTGCTTACCCCGCAATGCGCTTTGCTTCGTGTTGTAATTAGACCTGTTAAAATTTGACCTAACCCGTTGACCCAACCCAAACCCGACCCGTTTTTTTTGTTTTGACAACAATTTTTCAACTCGAAACCCATTTTGAACCAAACCCATTTAACCCGAAAATTGGCAGGTTAAATTTGGGTCAGCCTCCACATAGCCCACAACCGAGCTCTTAAATATCAAGACACTAAATCCACGATGAAGTTTTATCCGTTTTTTCAAGTGTAAGTAGAGTTAGAATGGGCTGGTGTTAAAGGCACACTCTTTGAGTGGTGTGTGGAGTGTGCCTTTAACAATCTTGTTAGTGGGGAAGGGTGTGCCTTTATCCAACCCCGTTAGAATGATGTAGGTGAGAGGAAGGGGTTTGAACAGTGGCCTGATTTTTGGGCCCATCTAAACCAACTAACCTAGCCCATTACATTCCCCCCTTTTATCATCTTGTATATAAATCACACATCTCGTGGCCTAACAGCCCAACATTTCATTTCAAAAGAAAATTGATTTGAAATTCAACGTACAAAAACCCTAATTTCTTCAATTTCGCACCTAATATTCTGTAACTTTCTCAGCTTAGCTAGTGATTTGAAGGAGGAGGAAGAAGTGAAGGAGTGAGAAGAATGAAGCTATGTACGACACGTGGCTCTCTCTCAACTCCACCGCTTCCAATCTCATCTTCTCACCGTTTACTCTCCAACACTCATTTCTGCTTTCCTCTCCAGAAACTTCCAGGTTTGTCATCTGTTCAATCATAAATAGTGCTTTAGTTCGATTTTGATGATTTAATTCGAAAATGCATATTATTGTAATGTACGAGTAATAGTTTTATGTTGAATCACAAGATGTTTTGTTTTGTGTTGTGAGGTTGCCATTAATGGAAGATCTGAGGTTTTGAATTGATTTTAGATTTTAAATGGTGGCGTTGACTTTAAAGGGGTAGTATCATGTCCCATGTCCTATGGCAACGGGTTTTGGCAACGGTTAGGTCTATGGCAACGGGTTTTGGCAACGGTTAGGTCTATGGCAACGGGTTTTGGCAACGGTTAGGTCTATGGCAACGGTTTTTGGCATCGGTTCGAATAAAAGTTGAGTTTTTAACGTCAAATATATCATTTTGGTAAACCATGAAAAAAAATCTAAAATTCAATATGGTGCAAGTAACTACAAATACGTATTTTATTAGTACGAAATAATTAAGCAAAAGAAAAAATAAAATAATAAGTACCAATAATCAAATATTATATAGTACTTCATCAATCATTAGTTTGTCATCAATAATTCAAATATTGAACGTTCATAATCAAAAACTCAACTAAAATCCGAAATTCAAGTATTCAACCCAATTATAAATTAAAATCATATTGACAATAAATTTACAATAAAGACACAAATATCAGCGTTATAACAAGGTGCAGTACAGCGCCATCCTCAACCAGCTTCATCAATAACGTTGTCGGCGTCCTAGGCAAAACAAGGTGCAGTGATATGGATATGAATAATATAAAAAAAATGAGGAAATCAAAATAGAACATTACAGGGGGGTGTAGGTATATTACCCTTAATCATGTTACCTCAAAATAAATTAGTATCTATGTTCATCTATATTACCCTTATTCGGCGTCGGCGTCAAAGGCAAAAACAAGGTGCGGTGTTATGGATATGAATAATATTAAAAAAATGAGGAAATCGAAACTTTAACTAACTGAGCTATGCCCACACTCTCATCATCAGGTGATTCTATTATAATTGTTGATGAAACACAACTCACATTGGATTTCACCTTACAAGTTAGTGTTCAATCAATCCCCCAAAGAATTCCAATAAAACGAACTTCAAACTATAATCATATTCCAAGAGATCAAGTATAAATCACAGCATACCGTTGTCATTGCAAAGCTACTAATATGTAGAGCACTTTAGCAACCTGTTCTCAAACATAGGCCATATGAACTTGAATAAAGCCCAATTACTCATCATGCCAAACTAAAGTTCCATCGAACTCAACCCACACAAAAATTTATCAACACATTATTAAAATGCATATATCACTGCAGCAGGGAGAGTTAAAAATTCAAGTTCGATTTCACCTTAAATGAACTTAATGAGTTAACTTCAACAATAACTATAATCATAATCATAATCCAAAGAAGAAAAGTAGATTGCATTAAAACAAACTACTGCACTAAAAATTGTTGATTGCATTCCCTCATCATCAGGTGATTCTATTATAATTGTTGATGAAACACAATTATAAGTTATTGAGGAAAAGGGAGGAAGAAAAACCAGCACACCCTCATCATCAGATGACAATGTTATGGTACAAAACAGATTGCTTTCGGATTATTTTGGAAGGCAATGCAATTGCTAGAAAATTCACAATAACCTGATAATTGGAAGCTGACTTAGAAATATATGCTTTATATGGGGCTTTAACCTTTATATGGGGCTTAGTGTATATTAAATTCATGCAAAAAACAATAAAAATACCTTGTTTTTTCGCCATATGTCCTGTTGGAAATGTAAATGGTACTTTGCGTTTTGGTTTTCGCTTGTCATTTAGAATTGCTACGGGATCCGGCAAACCACGCATCCTTATTCCCCTTGCTTCATGTTGAGGAGTGTCCTGACGGGGGCTCTCCTGATGGGGGTTGTCATGGATTTAAGGGCTTACATCAGGGGTTTGATTGATTACGGGAGTGAAGTCATGAGGAGGGGTTGGAGTGATTAAAGGAGTGGAGTCACGAGGAGGGGTTGGAGTGATTACAAGAGTGGAGTCATGAGGAGGGGTTTGAGGGATTACAAGAGTATAGTCATGAGGTGGGGTTTCAGTGATTATAGGAGTGTTGTCATTCACATCGATGTTATCCGAAGTGGAGGCGTGGTGGTCATTTGTGGCTCCTGAATCAATGTTACGCGAAGTGGAGGCGTGGTCGTCATTTGTGGCTCCTGTGGGTGTTGGAACCCTAAACATTTACGTCAATCGCCTATCCATATCGCCCCACAGATGCAACTCCCTCTCATAGTGCTTCTTGAAATTAATCACATTTAGGCCTTTATTGCTCTTCACCTTTAAAGTGCAAGTAACAGTAAGAATAGTAGCAATAAGGTGCAAGTCGAATGAATAAACAAAGTAAAAACATGAAAAGCAGGGTAACAAATAAATTGGAACAGTGTAATATCATGATGCAAAAATATTGGTGATACTAAACAATACACAAGAACAAAAGAAGCAGAATAAGTGTAGAGCAATATCATGCATAACCAGGGAGGGACAGCACACAGATACTAGATACTAGTAGGAGGGAAAGTGGAGAGGGGGACACATAAGAGGTAATAGCATAGATGACGCAATACAATGAGTTAAGACTAGCTGAAAACTGATTAAAATGTATCATGAAAAGACTAGAAGTAGGGAGAAATACTAATGTGGACAGATGTGAGAATTTCTTCACCTTTATACACTTGAGCTCATAAAATGTATCATAAAATGTATATCAATAATAATAAAATGTATCATCAAGGTGATATATGAATGTATATCAATAGAAATGTAAATCAGGATTAAAATGTATCATAAAATGTATCATGAAAAGACAGATGTGAGAATTTCTTCACCTTTATAGGCTTGAGCTCAGATTCAGCAGCGTCTATATCAATGTCGCCAAGAACCTGGAACTGCGCTGCCACTACATTAATCTACATTTTAACACTTTTATTTTCCAGAAAATATTTTTTGCGAGCCCCAAAAAGGGAAAATACGGGAAAAGAGGCGGTAATTGGGAAAATATGAAAAATTGCTAAAACAGTCCAGAAGATGGGGAAAAGGTTGGGAATAAGAGGGGGATGGGTTTAACACACTTTTTACATCCCATATTTGCCTTATTGTGATTTTTTCGAGGTCCGGGACCGGGACTGAGAATATGGTGATTGACACCAAAATAGGGTGATTGGGGGGACAATTTGGGTTGTTTACATGAGATAAGATATGATACTTACATTACAAACATGAATAGTTTGTTCAAATATATCAATCAACTCAACATTATCATATCACACATCATATCAACCAACACACATGTGAATAGTAACAATGAACAGTCACCATTGTTAAATCAATCATCATATGATATAATGTGTTCATTTCCATTACTATTGTCAAATCACATCAATATTATATGGGTACATCACATTACATCACTATTTTACCCATATTACATCACTTATATAGCATAATTATACTTTTATGACATCATTATTGTTAACTCATGTCATATTATGACATCACATCATATATACTTATATGACATCTGTAATCTCCCGTATTTTAAAATATTTTATAAATGAAATTTTATTTTATTTATAATATTTATTTGTACTTTTTCGGAATTTAATTTCAAAAGTTTCAAATTATTAATATAGGTCGAAAATTATTTTAGCACAAACTATTTTATGAGCCTATGTTCTACAATTCATGATCATACAAACAAAACCTAGTCCATTTCATTTACCTAATTGGCCCATTAATTTTATGAGGTCCAATCTTCTTACTTACCTACAACATTCTCTCCTATAAATACCCCATTAATCCACAAAATTTTCTACACAAAAGGTTAGTTTTATTTTCTTTTCTGTTTATTTTATTTTATTTATTTTTCTTTTATTTATTTTTCTTTTATTTTTCTTTTCTTTCTTTCTTTTTTCTTTCTTTCTTTTTCCCTCTTCCTACGTGAGCTACTGCTCACTTTGCAGCCACCGTAGCTAAGCTGTTGCCACCACTTGTGCTCGCCGAAAACCGGCGCCGACCTCCCCTGACCGCCAGCGATCACTACCAGCCCGGCCTCCCACCGTAGCTGGTCTTCCTCTTCTTCCTTTCCCCTTGTTTCTACTCTTATTTGCATAATTATATAAGTATTGTTTTAGGTTTAATTAAATGGTTTGAAATTAATTTATTTAGTATCAATTTATGTTTTTGATGTTTTAAACCTATAATTTCAAATTGTAGTTTTTGTTTTTATTTTTAGATTTTATGAATTATTAGGGTTTTAATTTATTTAAAGTGAGATTCTAGGGTTCTTATGATCAATTAAATTAGGGCATTTGTCCCTATTGTATTTCTATTGATTAATTGAGCATAAAACATGTTTTAAAGGAAGTTTTAAGGTGTTTTAAATCTAATTACATTGCTGGAATTTTATTTTAAAAAGTAGTGTTGTGATTTTAATGAAAGGGGTTTGATTACGCATTAAAAGAGAGAATACTTAAGGGTTTTTAAATAATTTTCAGATTTTTATTAAACTTTAAACTTGTTGTAATTTCATGTATAAGAGTGTATTTTAAGGTTTTTATGGAGAAAATTTAAAGAACTATATATAAGCCTTTAATTTTAACTAAAGGGAAGGTTTAAAAGTGTTGTTTGATTTGGATTTTGAAGGTTTTAAAGTAAGTAGTATTGCTGTAAATTCGATTGATTGGGTATTGATTGAGATGTTATTGTTTGGTTTAGGAGAGGTGTTTATTGAAGGTGATTTCTAGATAGTAAAGTGGCATACCAATTCATTTCTCAAGGTACGTATAAGTTACGAATTGAAACCTTGCTTGTAGGTGCATGTTTAAGGACGGATCGAGAACTTAGTATCATGTATAGGGATGATTGGGTTAAATTGTTTGGTTATACATTGTGAATTTCATATGATGTGCACTATTTTATATTGCAAGTATTATTTGTGCTCTAATAATGCAAGGTGCGCTTAGAGGCAAAGGTATGTGATTGGTGTAAAGATTGATTTATTACTCATTCATGATTATGCAAACAGGATGAGTAAAGGAAGAATTCAAGTCTTATAAGACAAGGTTAAGGTTTTGGGGTGCCTTATGCACTCAAGGTGTTTATACACCGAGGTAGTAAAGGAATAAATAATAAATATTGTTTGTCACTAATAAATCAAGAATTTAAATTGGAAACTTGCCTTGTTTGATTGAATTGTGTTTGGAATGTTTGTATTGTTATGCATATGAGTCATCACCAAGTCTAAACCTGTAAATCACGTAAAGTGCAAGATGGATAAGAAATAAAACTCTGGATTGGTGCACATATGGAGTAATGACAATCAGGGGTTGGGGTACATAGGGTATTAGCCGTGTACTTTTCTCGAGGCCGTCTGATCTACGAGTCTCTTATTTCAAATATTTTTTAAAACTAGGAGTTAGGTGAGATATCATACTAACTACGGTCACGGAGTCGCGCCCGTGGTCGTTGGATGTTTATTGATGTTTTCGAAATGAGGCATGGGGTTTTTCTTTTATTGATGTTCCAAATGGAGCATGGGTTGGACAACCTTTTCTATTGCATAATCCAATGAATAAAAATAATGATTTACCTATTATTAATTAATGGAGTCATAGTGATGTAAATAGTTGAGTCATGTGTCGAGTCTACAAACTAATGATGCGTGATGATTGATTATTAGTAGCATGCTAGGGATTTCTTATTATGTTTCGCAGCTTGTATGTACTCGGATTTGCTGATTGCGTGCTTTTGTGTGTGTCTTTCTTTGGTCATGGCCTTCGCCATTCAATGACCCTGTGACGATCCAATGTTTACACTTGTAATATTGGGGAGCAGATTAACCCAGGTTCTTACACATGCAGCATCTGTTTCTAGATGGTGGGATCTTGAGTGGAGAGTTGGTTACTTTTCTTATTTTTATTGCTATTTACATTTAAAGCTATTTAAACTCAACTTTACCTTCATACTATTTCTATTGGTTTAAGTTTTGAATAAGGGCCTTCCAAGTTGTTAAGGTTTTGGTTTTGGTTTTGAAACTTATATACGCTTGATTTAGTTTTTCCGCTGCTATTTTCTGAAAAAGCCTTAACATTTAAACACGTGGCGGTAGCACGTCAGTAATTCTCTTGGAATTATTCAGGTTATTCACAGGTTTTTAAGAGAGAATTATTGGGGTGTTACAACATCATTATAGTCAAGTCACATCACTTCATATATACTATCATGACATCATTGTAATCAAGTCACATCACTTCAAGATACTTATATGACATCATTATAAATATATGACATCATTATAGTCAAGTCACATCACATTATTACACTTACATGATATCACTATATTTCATGAAATTCAAAATAGAGTCAAAACTCATTCTTGGTACTTTATGGACACTTTTATCGGTGTCTTATGGTTTCAAACCTCCTTATATGACCCCGGGAGTCATCCAACACATTAAGTTCTTTTTTGAAAAAATGTCAAAAAATGATCCGAAATCGTGTATTAGCCTTTAATTTTGGATAATTTTCCACTTATTTTGACCCGGAAATAAAAATTGCTGAGATGCTTACCATGGACCCTAATACACCCTAGGAGTCTATTTGGGTGGGTCCAACCATCCAATATGCCTTTAAATAGTCAATTACCCGTTCTAAACTTGCACCGATATCGTGAACTCAAGCCTAACACGGACATTTATGACATCATATACATAATGGTCATATATGGTTCCAAATGGTATTATATGGTCCTAAGATGTATCCCCTAGGGTCTCAAGACTTTTCGCCACCGGGCCCCGTCACCTCAAAAATTCCTCAAAAAGCGTGGATTAGCCTTCAATTTTGGAAATTTTTGACCTTTTTTCGCCCGGAAATAAAAATTACCGAGATGTTTACCATGGTCCCTAATACCCTCCGGGAGTCTAATTGAGTGGGTGGAACCATCCAATATGCCTTCAAACGGTCAATTTACCCGTTCCAAACTTGCACCGATTTCGTAAACTAAAGCCTACCACGGCCATTTTGTACAGCATGTAATGGTCATATATGGTTCCAAACGTCATTATATGACCCTAAGATGTATCCTCTAAGGTCTCAAGACTTTTTGCCACCGGGCCCGTAACATAAAAAATTCCAATTGAGTGGGTGGAACCATCCAATATGCCTTAAAACGGTCAATTTAACCGTTTTCGTACACGCCTCTTGTATTGGCTATAAGCTTTCACGTGGCCTGTATGTAGCCGGATAATGGTCATATATGGTTCGAAACAATATTATCTGACCCCGGGATGCATCTCGTAATGTTCCGTGACATTCCGACACCGGGTCCCGACACCTCCTAAAGCGCTCCGATTTCGTGTATTATAGCCTTCATATTTTCCATCCGTATATCATTTTTTCACCCGTCGAGATTATGCATCCAAGTACTTTCATAGGTTCCCAAAGGGCCTTGGGAGTCATAAATAGTGCTTGGAAACATATCATTCATCCTTAATCATCATGTCTTCAGGGCCTTGGGAGTCGTAAATATTGCCCGGTATGCCTTGTCCTTGGGTGCACTGTCTTGTGTACATGCCACACGGCCCCTTGTACCATCCAACATCCCAACACTTAGGCTTTGTGACTTGTCTTAATCCCGTACTTAGCATTTTTTAGCATACAAGATACATCGCTAACCTCGCGTTGTTTTCCAAAATATAGGTGCTTTTAGGGAATAGGGTGGGGGGGGAGGGACGAATCGAAGCAACATAGGGATGAATCTCAGTGGATCGTGGCAACAAGGCCACTCTACCACTTACAATACCCCGTCGCGTATTTAAGTTGTTTGCAAAGGATTCAACCCATTGCTCGGTAGAATTGGCCAAAGACTTATTGTGATGTCCTCCAACTCTTTCGTATTCTTCCCCTCTCATCCTCAATACTCCACATCCAAATTTCCTTCAACATCCAAAGGATATCACTATAAGACAAAACAAAATCTATGGTCTTCTTCTAGTATTACAAGACATGACAAATAGCTTACCAATAAGTCATATTAGTATTGTTAGTGTATTTACACAATTTTCCTACCACAAATGTAACATCCAACCTAGTATTCGTCATACTTACATCAAACAACCTATAACTTTTATGCATTCAAGCTGAGAAACTTGCATTTTTATTTGGTTATAATTTATGTTAGGTACCGTAGGTGTTTAAGGCCTGATTCATTTGGGCTGAACTGAACAGAGAACTGAAGTCAACTGAAGTTAGTTGAACTGAACTGAAGTACGCTGAAGTGAACTGAATTAAAGTAATACTGAATAATTAATTTAATCATTAACAATAGTTAATACCCCGTAATAACTAATATTTATTAATCATAATTAGTATTTAATAAAAATAAAATTAATAGTAATTAATAACAGTTAATAATAAGTAATATTAATTTTTTTTAAAATAATAATAATTAATATCTAATAATAATACTCCCTCCGTTTCTTTTTGTTTGATACATTTGGAATCTTGACATTATTTACAATTTGAGAGAATCTTCTAAATTTCTCTCAATATATAAGGAAAAACATAGTCATGTGGGATCTTGTTGGATTCGTCTCAATGAGTACTACAAGATTATCAAACTTTCATAATTTTCACACATATACAAATAGAGATATTAATCAAAGAAAACATGCATTGGCAAACATGCAAAAGAAAAGTGTATCAAATATTTTGAAACGGAGGGAGTATTTATTAATATTAAATAAAAAATAATAATAATGATTACTAATAATAAGTAATATTGAATAATATTTAAAAATTAATAATTAATAGAAGTATCAATAATTATTAGTTATTAATTATAATGTATTAATAATTGAAAATATTTAAAATAAATTATATTTATTAATAAACACTAATAATTACTTATAACAGCGAGTAGGGCGTTTTTCTCATAAAGGGTTTTATCCGTATTCCGAAAAGAGCCCCACCACGGGGTCCTCACCCATTGACGACGGTTTCGGCTCGGTTATTGGAAAAATTATTGTCCCAAGAAACAACTCGTTCATAGGGCAATCTATATGTGTGTATATATATATATATATATATATATATATATATATATATATATATATATATATATATATATATATATATATATATATATATATATATAGTTTTATAGAGTTTGAAGTCGCCAATGAATTTTAAGGAAAACTCGTAAACCACGTATAATGTGTGATTCCTCGCTAATGACTTCATTCCATGGTCATAAACCAAGAGATGTGGGCCTGGCAAGAAGCAATACTTATGCAATGGAATGCATCGCAAAAGTACGTCTAACGACTCAAACAAGGGTTTCAAATTCGCAAATTGACAATATTCATACCATGCAACAAGTCAAGTTAATACAAATATAAGTCTTTGGTGATATCAAGCAATTATTATTATCTAAAAGTTAAAGTTGAATTAAAAGTTCACTCAAGGTGCCCAAACATGCATCAAATTGTCCAAAGATTTGATGTTTATTAGTAAACAAGTAATTCAAGTTAGTCCTTTAACAATAACAATGTGATGAAAGCAATAAACAATGAGAATAATGATGAAACCAATGATAATAATGAAAAGTTTAGAGATGCTCAGGAATATACCCCTCTCGTCTCAAGAAGCAACGAACGGATTTTCGTGGTGATAGCGAAACAATAGATTTCTTCTTCCTTGACTTGCACTTCGCCACAACATGATGAAGAATCAAAAGGAAGAATAAAAACTAAAACTTTATATGTTTTTATGTTTTTTTTTTGTGTTATGTGTTTATAGCTTTTAGTAGTCTTTTGTTCTTTAGAGAGAAGATGTAGAGAGAGAAAGTAAAATTACGTAATTCTAAGTGTGTTCATAAATTCTGATGAATTAGAGTTTTGAAAAAAAGTATTTATATGAAATTTCAATAGATGATTGAAAATCATAAAAGATTTTAAAATAAAAGAAAGATAATGAAAAATAAATTAAAAGATAACAAAGATGACAACAATTTTGAGAGGATAGATGAAGAATCTTGGAAAAAGATTAGGGTTTTTGAAAAGATAAGTCAAAATCTTAATTATCTTTGAAAACCGCACAAAACAGCAAAACACAGCGTCAGATCTATCCTGAAACTTCTCTAAAAGATCAGAATTTTCGAAACGACCCGAAACAGGGAATTTGGAGCTGGCACAATTACCAATTGTGCTAGCCTTTGCAATTCTAATTTTGACTGGCCTGTGTTCTAAAACCAAAGCAGAATCAAATGCTGGAATCTGAGGCCCAACAAGGTGGGCACTGTTACAACAGCACTGTTTTGATAATTTTCGAAAAGTATTTCGCATGGGAAATCACTAAAAACAGTAAAAAGCGCCGAAAACCGCGATAACGCGCGAATTTCGCAAAACCGATAAAAATAATTTGAAAATCAAATAGATAGAAAATAACAAAATAAGAATGAAAATGAAAATAAAAAAATGAAAGAATAAAATAATTTTGAGGTGACTCAAGTTTGGTTTATTTTCTTTTGTACCAAAGGTCATATGGGATTTCCTTATCCTTTTCATTGGAAATTGGTTCATAATATAACTAGTCTTTAAGGCGGATTCTCCCCATCAACCATCACTTAGACCTGAATAGGATGACATGGAATCAACCATTTCTTATCTCTATACTATATTGGAATTCCTGTGGACTTTGGTGTCCACATGGAATTACCAATATGCCCTCAACTTAACTATCTACAAAGGAAAACATATGGGGGTAAAGTAGGCATAATTAAAAAACAAATTAGCAGTTATCCTGATTAATTGAATACCCTAAAAATATGAACGGTTAAACAAAACATATAAGCCAAAATAGATTGTTACAAACTCAAAAAAATTTGACGAAAAATAAACCAAATTTTATATTTTCAACGCTAATATCCAACTGCTCTGTACAATCTCACTGAGGATCACTTTGTCAAAAAAATTTTTACACCACTCATAAAAAATCAAAGGATTAAGTAAAGAAAGCTGCAAAATTGGAATTGAAGAAGGAGATAATTGTTGTTAGTCACTGAAATAGGTAAGCAAAAATTGAATTACATACGATTCAGGAATCACTGCTCTAGATTGGAATTTGGCACTATCACCCTGCACCTCCCCTTTAAGCACACTGCTTTGGGCAACATGAGTGATGTTTTATGAACTGTCAGCAATTGACGACAATGGTGTACTAGCAAATGTCGGCCTGCATCAGTCAGCAACTTGAAATCACGTTTTGATGTGGTGAAAACTTGAAGTAGAGATATGGTACCTTGGTACATGCACAGATTTTGCTACCTTCTCTTTGAAGAATGAAGTGTGAATCAACTGGTACATGTGAAAAGTGTATAAACCTTGATGGAAAGAAAAATGTTATGCATAAAAATATTAATTTGCTCATTTGGATGTCATTGCTAATGTAGCTCAGCTTAGTGCTTGATGAACTACCTTTGGCTTTGTGAGTGCCAAACCTTGTATATTCTCAAATGCTTTGAAGGCTCTTTACTTGACGTTTGAGAAATAGTTGGTTTAATTGCTATTGAGAATCAATTGGTCTTAGCAAAATGACAATGTTTAAACTCAAAAAGTTTTATAGGCAGCAATTTATGTGATTGTAATTGTCTCTTGCTTGTGAAATTGTAGTAGCAGATTCTTAGGCACATCATGATACCAAATTACCAATTAATGTTGTACATCCGTTTACCCTGGAGCACGAAATTTATGATTTTAACAAGCATGTATGAACATGATCCAACTGCCCTAGAAATTTCAAACATTTTTGTTTTAGGCCCTTAGAATTCCTAAAAAATCGTCATATAGTTCAATTTTGGCCATCTATGGATCATATAGCTCAACATCTATTTTTTTTCCAGGGTCTTTATTCAATTTCACCTTAAATATGTAGTGTACACAACTTTTGAATGATTTTCCAATTATTGGCAAATGCATTTCATTGTTTTCCAACACCTTCAAAATCCTTGTTCTATTTTTTATTTTTATTTTTATTTTTATTTTTTATTTTATTTTTTTTTTTTTTTGCAAATGAGGAATAACCAAGAAGGAAAAAATAAAAATAAAAACATAAACTAAACAACCAAATAAACTCTCAAGGAGGCACTAGGCGAGGGAAAGCCACACCTTGAGTGTCCTCATTGAGGATCCTACGAAGCTCCAAAGGAGCATTACCTAGAATAAGAAGTCTATCCGGTTGAGCCACACCACGATTAGCGAGCCAGTTAGCAGCCCGATTCCCTTCACGAAATACATGAACCACCTTAACCTCCCAATCGTCCTTATTTAATAACTCGTGGCAGTAGTCGATCAAGTGAGCACACTCACTGCTTCCATGGGCATCTGAAATAAGAGCTTGAACACACGCTAGATTATCAAGTTGGATTTAAAGTTTACTTAAGTGTAAATTCCGAGAAAGTTCCATCCCTCTTACTAAAGCCATTACTTCAGCTCTATAAGCATTGCAGTGTCCATAGCAGAGAAGCTTGATATAAACTGACCATCATGGTTCCTGATAATAGCACCCCCACCAGCAGGTCCAGGGGAACCCTTAGCTGCAACGTCTTTGTTTAGAACAAACCACCCCTGATCAGGTCTGGTCCAAGCCACGTGCTGCTCAATTTTGCCTTTATTAGTACTGCTGCTAGCACTCTCACCATCTGCATTGATGCTTCGCCAGGTTTCTTCAAATCGTACCTTGAGAAAGGCTCCTACATCAACTGGGTTATCACTGCTTCGCCCAAAGATGTTGTTGTTCCTCCATCTCCAAAGCCACCAAAGAGTGATAGCAAAAAACGTGGGACACTCATCTGCTTCACCCCTGTCATCATACTCCAAATTTGGATTAGGGGTGCTTATTGAGCTGAGCAGTTCGCGAGCAGCTCGACTCGAGTTGGCTCGAGCTCGTTTGAATTAGCTCGTAACTCGATAATTTTATTGAAAAATCAATAATTTTATATGTTAAATCTTTCAATCAATTGGGTGTTGGTGTAGTGGTGATTGGGACTACACTTGGTAGGGAGGACTTGTGTTCGATCCCCCGCAACAACAATTGGGATGGGACTGGAACCTAATCACCCAGAACTGATCCCCGAATTCGGATTATCCCAAAGGGTGAACCAGGTAGAACACCAAAAAAAAAATGTTAAATCTTTCAAAATAAAATTTAACATTGACACTTAATATAATAAATTAATACACTTTAACAATATATAATTTCCTTAAAGAAAAGAATATACAATATGTTATGAAGCAACTTGTGTGAATGCCACACAATTATTTGGTCTTCTTTGTCATCACCATTAAATGCATAGCAAAGTTTTTCCAAGCCTATTAACCTGGCCTATATGTATGGCTAATGTGTATCTAGTAGTAGCTTGTTTCTACTATAAATACATGGTGAATGCACTTGCAAATTCACCCATTCTCATTTTCATCCGTAGTGAGATAATATTACAGATAGTAAAATACTTCTTTAGCTCTCTCTCTATATATATAATTTATAACACGTTATCAGCACGGTCTTCAATCAGGTATACTTATACCGATTATCCAATTTTTACAAAGATTCTATTTCTTTCACAAAATATATTTTGAGGAGTATGCTCTATAGTTGCCCATACGGGATCCTCTATACCAGAAACTCACAATATATTTCTCCACAAAATTACTCTACATAATTAGCCATGTTGATAAAAATGATGAGGATATCAATACATACCTTATTTATGATATTTAGTTTGGTAACTCTCATGCATGGTTATAGAAAGTAATATAAAATTACTTTTGCATGTGGAAATATTTGTTGTATGCATGTTAATAAAGTAAATTTCATGGTCACACAAATCATGTTCATACTTACTTACTTGTGCATAATTACTAAAATGAAAAAAAATGATGCAACCTTTATATTTATTTAATTTTTAGATTACACACTTTTTATGTTTCTTTCAGTTTTCGAACCCTTGACCTCATGAATAGATTAGGGTTCTCGGACCACTACAGCTTGCATCCCAGTGTGATACTTATTTACGTTTGTAAATATTAATAGTTTGATCACAATTTTTTTTTTACCAGTCTACTAGAACATTGTATGATATTTTTACAGTTGCGTAAAGCTGAAACGGATAATTTACCCCCTACAAAAGGCGGATTACACCCCCTTATTTCACCATACAAACCTTATCCCGTCCTTAAACTTTACCCAAATTATCTCCTCTTCTTCTTCCTCCATTCACTCCGGCCACACACCATGTTCCCCGTCGACAACCGACAACCACCACACCCCTTTACCTTTGAAGAAGATTTAAGAAAATTAAAACTATACTTAGTTTTAATTATGGCCCTAGTAGTTTTATCAATGGCAATGATTATTTTCATCATTTTACATAAGTAGCACTCGGTTTTTCGACAAAGGGAATTAATGCATGTAATCTCCGTAGTACTTCAAGTTTTTTTTGTCTTCTAGGTAGATTATAAGTGCATTTTGTTATAATAAATGTTCCTTTTGTCTTATCATTAATGTATGTCATTAATATTATTATTATTGTTGTTGTTCTTGTCGATGATGTAGTAATAGTAGTAGTATTTATTGTTATTGTTATTATTATCATTGTTATTGTTATTATTGTTGTTGTCGTTGCTTAACTAACGTAATTATCATGTTTAATTTTAGCTTAACTTTATGTAAATCATAATAATAACCCAAGGGGGAGAAGCAAATATGTTTTAAATGGATTAATATCATGATTATAATTTGATTACTTTAATTATCACTTACTTAATTGACTTAATAATAATTATCTATTTGATTGTAGTTAAAATGGGAGACTTGATGAAAAGACAATTTGACGTATTAGACTTGTCCGGACATAATTATCTTGAATGGACAGTTGATGCCCAAATGAATTTAAAGGCTCAGGGATTGGAACATACAATCAAAGAAATTACCATCCCAGGAAACGAAAAAGATGCCCCTGCTCAAGTTAAAATTCCTACTGATCAAGAGAAAGCAAAAGCTATAGTTCTCTTAAGACATCATTTACATAACAGTTTAAAAACTGAGTATTTAATGGTGGAAAATCCCAAAGAACTATGGGATAGCCTGAAAGGAAGGTATGACCACCACAAAAGGGTACTCCTTCCTTCAGCACAGTTTGAGTGGACAAACCTGAGATTTTAGGACTTTAAATCTGTCAGTGATTATAATTCATCACTATATAAAATCGTATCAATATTGAGATATTGTGATCAACCAGTCACTGAAGTGCAAATGATAGAGAAAACACTCTCTACATTCCATGCTAACAACATTGTATTGCAACAGCAATACCGTGAAAGAGGCTTTGCAAAATATTCTGAGCTTATTTCTACATTATTAGTTGCTGAAAAGAATAATGATCTTCTGTTGAAGAATCATAACCTAAGACCAACTGGGTCTCAAGCATTCAATGAAACAAATGTTGTAGAAAGCTCAAATCCACCTGAGACAAATGTTGCTCATAGAGGTGGACGTGGAAAATATAATAACCGTGGCAGAGGTCGTGGAAATTTCCGCGGACGTGGTCATGGCCGTGGTAGAGGCCAATTTCCCCCTAGAAACAACACTCAAAGGGGGAATCAACAAGGAAACAAAAATCAAGCCACCACAAAAGGAAAAGACACTTGTTATAGATGTGGCATGACTGGACATTGGGGACGTACTTGTCGTACGGCCAAACATCTGGTAGAACTATACCAGGCTTCCATTAAAGGGAAAGAAAAACATGCCGAAGCAAATTATGTTAATGAAGAAAATGTCCTTGGAATTAGCCTTGATGTGTCTGATTTCCACATAGACAATGGTGAAGCTGGTGGTGAATTTATCTTTGGAGAGAATAATCATGTTTAGATAATTCATCAATTACTATGATATGTATTATGTTTTCATTATGTACTTTTCTTTTATGTTTTTCAAATTCAAGTTATGTACTTTTAATTTTTCATCATTAATAAAGTAAGTCCAGTTTAATTATCTTAAATTAATCTTATACTTATTATTTTATGAAGATATGGATCTGCCCGAAGTTGGTTCCAAATTTCAATGTCTTTTGGACAGTGGAACAACACACACTATTCTGAAGGATAGAAAATATTTTTCAAAGTTAAGATTGTTTCAAGCAAATGTTAATACCATTTCTGGGTCAGCCAAGCTAATAGAAGGTTCTAAAAAAGCTTGCATAATACTCCCAAATGGAACAAAATTAATCATTAATGACGCTTTATATTCGAGTAAATTTCGAAGAAATCTTATAAGCTTTAAAGATGTGCGTCAAAATGGTTTTCATTTAGAAACAATGATAGTGGATCAAAAGGAATATTTATGCCTCACGGCAGAAAAACATGGCAAGAAGCATGTGTATGAGAAATTGCCAGCATATTCTTCAGGGTTATATCATATAGATATACGACCAGTTGAAATAAATTCGATATCTAACCAGAAGTTAGATAATAAGAATCTGCTAACTTTATGGCATGATCGTTTGGGTCATCCTGGTACAGGAATGATGCACAGGATTATAGCAAATTCAGTAGGACATTCAATTAGGAATGTCAAAATCCCTCGATCAGATGAATTAACATGCTCTGCATGTTCACTTGGCAAATTAATAATAAGGCCATCTATGAACAAAATTGCTACTGAATCTCCAACATTTTTAGAGAGGATTCAAGGAGACATTTGTGGACCAATTAATCCTGCATGTGGACCATTTCGATATTTTATGGTATTAATTGATGCCTCAACTCGATGGTCACATGTAAGTCTCTTATCCAGTAGAAATGTTGCTTTTGCAAAACTTCTTGCTCAAATTATTAAACTAAGAGCACAATTTCCAGACCATACAATAAAAAGAATAAGGCTTGACAATGCTGGGGAATTTACATCCCAAACATTTAATGATTATTGTATGTCGATTGGAATTGTTGTAGAACATCCAGTAGCTTATGTTCATACACAAAATGGACTCGCTGAGTCATTAATTAAGAGACTACAGTTGATTGCAAGGCCATTATTAATGAGATCAAAATTGCCTTCATCTGCTTGGGGTCATGCCATAATACATGCGGCAACTCTAATTAGATTGAGACCAACTGCTTATCATAAGTTCTCACCGCTACAATTGGTTTTTGGTCGAGAACCTAATGTCTCACATCTAAAATTTTTTGGTTGTGCGGTGTATGTTCCTATTGCTCCACCCCAACGAACAAAGATGGGTCCACAAAGAAGGCTGGGAATTTATGTTGGGTTTGAATCACCCTCCATAATTAAATATCTTGAACCAATGACCGGTGATTTATTTACGGCTAGATTTGACGACTGTCATTTCAATGAGACAGTATTCCCAGCCTTAGGGGGAGAGAAAGTGGACCCACGAAAGAAAGAAATAGAAATCATTTGGAATGCAACACAATTGTCAATGTTCGATCCACGAACAAATATGTGTGAACAAGAAGTTCAGAAAATTGTTCATTTACAAAGCATTGCAAATCAGCTGCCTGATGCATTTATAGATGCAAAGAAAGTGACCAAATCACATATACCAGCTGAAAATGCCCCTGCACGAATTGAAATTTCATCTAGTGATAAGATCATTGAAAATGAATCTCTAACACGCCGAAAGCGTGGAAGACCACTTGGTTCAAAAGACTCTAAACCAAGAAAACTAAAAAGACCTGATGAGATCAACAACATTCCCCTTACGGAAGGTCAAGAAAGACAAAATACAGATGAGAATAAAGAAAAAGATGAGAAACCGAAAGGGGATGAACAAGATGACCATGACATCGATAACAATGAAACTTCAATAAATTTTGTTTCTACCAGGAATTATTGGAATAGAAATGATGTTATCGTAAATGAAATATTTGCATATTCCATTGCAATTGAAATGGCATCTGACGAAAATGATAGTGAACCAAGAACAGTGGAAGAATGTCGTTGCAGGCATGATTGGCCAAAATGGAAAGAGGCAATGCAGATAGAGTTAAAGTCACTCGAAAAACGAGAAGTATTTGGAAAAATAACCCTTACACCAGAAGGTGTAAAGCCAGTTGGATACAAATGGGTATTTGTGAGAAAACGAAATGAGAAAAACGAGGTTGTTAGGTACAAGGCAAGACTTGTAGCCCAAGGTTTTTCTCAAATTCCAGGGATTGATTATGAGGAGACATATTCTCCCGTAGTTGATGCAACTACGTTAAGATTTCTGGTAAGCTTGACAGTCTCAGAAGGACTAAAGATGCGATTGATGGATGTAGTGACCGCATATTTATATGGGTCACTCGATACAGACATTTATATGAAAGTCCCAGATGGACTAAAATTACCAGAAAACCACAAGCCTAGACATTTACTTTCCATAAAATTAAAAAGGTCACTTTATGGATTGAAACAGTCTGGAAGGATGTGGTATAATCGTCTTAGTGAATACCTTATGAAAGAAGGATTCAAGAATAATCAAATCAGTCCTTGTGTTTTCATTAAGAGATCACAATCAGGATTTGCAATTGTTGCGGTTTATGTTGATGACTTGAATATCATTGGAACTCCGAATGAACTTGAAAGAACTCCAAAGTACTTGATGAAAGAATTTGAGATGAAAGACCTTGGACAAACTAAATTTTGTCTTGAATTGCAAATTGAGCACTTAAATAATGGTATTTTTGTCCATCAGTCTAACTACTCTGAAAGAGTGTTAAAACGTTTTTTCATGGACAAAGCGACCCCAACAAACACCCCGATGATTGTTCGGTCTTTGACTATGAAATATGATCCATTTAGACCTCGAGAGGAAAACGAAGATGTCCTTGGTCCTGAATATCTGAGTGCAATTGGGGCTCTAATGTATCTAGCTAACAATACTAGACCAGACATAGCTTTTTCTGTGAATTTGTTAGCCAGGTTTAGTAACGCACCAACGAAGAGGCACTGGAAAGGAGTAAGACACTTACTACGATATCTACGAGGAACGAAAGATCTTGGTTTGTTTTATCAATCAAGGCAAGATGCCACCCTCATCGGATATGCAGATGCTGGATATCTATCAGACCCACAAAACGCCAAGTCACAAACTGGATATCTGTTCACCTATGGTGGAACTGCAATTTCTTGGAAATCAACAAAGCAAACCTTGACTGCGACATCATCAAATCATGCTGAGTTGATTGCCCTTTATGAAGCAGAACGTGAGTGTGTATGGCTAAGGTCAATGATCGGCAATATCCAAGAAGAATGTGGGATGAAAGAAGTAACTGAAAGTCCAACCATCATTTACGAAGACAATACTGCATGTATCGCACAAGTAACTGAAGGATATATTAAAGGTGATAGGACTAAACATATATCCCCAAAACTGTTCTTTACACACGATTTGCAGAAGGAAGGGAAGATAAATGTCCAACAGATCCAATCATCTGATAATCTTGCAGACTTGTTTACAAAGTCCCTACCTTCGAAGAGTGTTGAGCGGTTGGTCCACAAGATTGGGATGCGTCGTCTTCATAAACTATGTTAAAATCAGGGGGAGCATTATATGCACTGCACTCTTTTTTCCCTTCGATCAGGTTTTTATCCCAATGGGTTTTTCCTGACAAGGTTTTTAATGAGACAGTACACTATAGCATATAATAGAATATTTTTCCTAGCAAGATTTTAATTAGACAACATTTACTCAGTTTTGTGTGGGCATTCAAGGGGGAGTGTTATGAAGCAACTTGTGTGAATGCCACACAATTATTTGGTCTTCTTTGTCATCACCATTAAATGCATAGCCAAGTTTTTCCAAGCCTATTAACCTATATGTATGACTAATGTATCTAGTAGTAGCTTGTTTCTACTATAAATACATGGTGAATGCACTTGCAAATTCACCCATTCTCATTTTCATCCGTAGTGAGGTAATATTACAGATAGTAAAATACTTCTTTAGCTCTCTCTCTCTATATATAATTTATAACATAATCAAATAATTTCCTATAAAAAACTGAATTTGAAGAGGGTGAAAAGCTGAGTGCAACCGTACAAGCAAGCGAAACTAACAAAGGCATAGGCCAATTGAAAAGCGAAACAAACTCTGCTACAAAATCACAAATTAAAGCCCTTCTAATCTTCATCCTCGCGATTCAAGATTGAACTCATCATCCAACATTGGGTAAGATTCGAACGAATTGAATTGAATTGAATTGAATTGAATTTGTGATTCGACAATTAAGAGGGGTTTTCAGTTTTCATCTTAGGGTTTCATTCTCTCATTTCTGCTTTTCAGAATTTCGTTTTATTACTAATATTGAATTCATATGCTTACTTGTGAATCCGATCAGTCTTTCCATTGCCATTTTTTTCAATTGCTTGATTGTATTGCATTAAGCATGCTGCTGATTTTTTGCATTGAAATTCGTCAGATTAGAAAATAATAAAATATATATAAATATATATTTAAGCTATTTTTCCTATAATTTGAAACTAGAAGGAATTTAATTTTTGTATGTCCTGCCAATATGCATAGGAGCATATCAAATGCTTTGAATTTCAGTGAAAAGTTCTGCAATGTGATTGTTGATATCCTAGTTTAGTTGGTACTAATGGATCTCGTGGATACAAACTGCATCATTCCTGAAGATGTATTTCGGGACATCCTTTCGCGGCTTCCGGTGAGAAACTTGTTGCAATTCAGGTGTGTGAGTAAGTCATGGTGCGCCCTGATTGACGACCCCACCTTCATTCAAACACACTACAATGCTCAATATGCATTGCACAAAGTACATGGTGATCTGCCCAAACTTCTCTGGAAACACTTGTTAACCATACGACGAATCTATCCAATCCAATGCCATCTTCTTTCTAAACAGCACGGGGATGACACTGTTTTGAATCTGACACCTGATGTAGAGCGTCTTACAAACTCTATTTTCCCCAATCATCCCTATATAAGCTTTGATGTCTTTTGCCGAGGCATTGCTAATGGCATTATTTGCCTTCAATTTAGAGGCATGGATGTAAAACAATTGGGCAGGGGATTTTTTAGTTGTGGCTTGTGGAATCCTGCGTCTCGAGAGGTGAAGATTGTTGCCTTTCCACATGTGCCCGATCAACGTACACGTATACCTGGAGGGTTTGGGTTCGATGTTGTTGGTTTCGGGTTTGATCCTGTGTCGAATGATTATAAGATTGTGGCTATTATTCCTGTTAAGTCAGACATTGTTTTGTTGTACATGGTCTACTCACTAAGCACCGACTCTTGGAAGAGGGTTTGCCAACCATCTTTATTGGGTATAAACGCTACTGTGAGGTGTCTTGGAATGGATGCGTGTTTCAATGGTGTACATTATTGGATTGCCAATCTTCTGAACAATGAGTATGACCCTAAAATATTTAGGATCCTATCATATAACTTTAGCACCGAGGTGTTCAGGTTTTCTGATCCACCGCAAGGCGCTCTTCCACCCGTAGGTTACAACAGTGACGAAGTGATGTGGAACATTGGGCTACACAATGAAAGTATTGCTCTTTTTTTCATTCGCACAGCGGGTGAGGCTAGTGTTGACATCTGGACAGCCACTGAATTCGAGGATGGCGACTTTGGAGCTCCATTGGCATGGCAATGTTTAATTTCCATCAAACCAATTATTGAACGATTGGGTTCGTGGGTTGGGGCGCAACGGATGAATGGTGATCTTTTATTTTCTATGTTTGATTGTGAGTTGAGCCTTTACAATCCCACAACAGGCCAGTTCCGGAGAATGGGTATTAACTTTGATATATGTTTTGGATATGTAGAGAGTTTGTTCCCTTTGTCAAGGAGAGTTGTTGTATTGACATAAATAATAATGCATCTGTACCCCTTAAAATAAAATAATAAAAATTATGCATTTGTAAATTATAAGTAACATAATTCGGATGACCAGTGTATTGCTTTGTTTTTATTTGTGATTTGGATGGTTAATAATATATTAAAGTTAAAATATGTGGTTTAGATGGCCAGTTTTGCACTTGAGGAATGGGATAATATGCAGTGGTGCTAGTAATCGTCTTATATATATAGAAAAGAGCCTAGCACTGGTGAAAGGGAATGACATACTCCCCCAAATCCACGTCATGTGAAGAACATTGCGGTTAGTAACTCTACCTTGTGGGCTTTTTGTTGAAGTCCCACACCTCCTTTATGTGTCAAGGCATCATTGATTGTAGATCCTTAACTGTCTTTGTTTTTCTTCTGTCGAAGGGGTAGATCTGTTGATCACAGGGAGCTAGACTACTTCATGCTGGCTTTCTATCCTTACTGGTTGTTACCTTGATTCTTGATACATTTGTTCAAGAATTGAAATCTCTTCATGAGATACGTCGAAGTCTGAAACTAGTAGAACATTTTTTGGCTTCAACACATCAAGACTGACCTGTATGGAAGTGTAGAGATCAATGCATATGAAAACTATTTACAGAACTACAACGATCAACTGTTCGTTTGACAAAGTTCAATCTTGTGCAGCATTATGATATCTTTTGATGTTGGTCGTGGTTCTTTATGATTTATCTTCGTTTAAGCTGATATAGAGAAGAATGAGTAGTAAGCAAACCTTTTTCCGGAAGACTCGTCAATTAGAGGTGAATCTTCAGAATCTTCATGTTGTCTAGGTGTGATGTCTCAAATGCCCGAATGAGCATTTGGTATGCTTCAATATGATTCTTTTCAGCTGCATTGCTGAAGGATATCATTTAGTCATGGTCGATAGTGCTATTGTAAAGCCTGAAGTGAACCTTGATTCTTTCTGTATGAATCTCTGTTTAGCTTGATTTTATAAGAAATAAATATAATATACATAGTTGATATATGATCTATTTGCTTACCAATGTGTTCATGACAGAGATTTAGCTGCTTTCAAAGATGTTCATATATGTTGTTGACTATGTGAGCCAAGCTTGAGAGCTCCCAAGCCTATGTCGTTAATGATATAAACCTGATTGCATCCCAAATGTAAAATTTAATTAGCACTGCAATAATTGTTTTTGAAAAAAGGTGGCTGATATTGGTTGAGAGGAATATTCTTTTTCTGATCAAACTCTTTGAGTCTGAAATTGTGCTGGTGGTTCATTTGGATATCATGTCAATTTTTGTATGTCTAGTCTTTTCACATATTTCTTAATTATATACTTCAAGTTTATATCATTACTATATTCCTGTTAAACTATTGGAGAACATGAACTTCCATTTTTATGATGATGGCCCTAAAAAATAAAAAATCTGCAAAGCATGAGCTGTTGCTAGAGTGAGGCCGCATTGAAGCATGGAGCAGAGACATACTCATAACTCATGCTTGATAGACCTGAATTTTGTATTTTTTGTGATGCACAGGCAAGGATACTCCTGATGATCCAATATACAGCAGTTGGAATTAAAGCATTGGCACTTTCATATACCGGTGTTCTGTTTTGTATTGA
This sequence comes from Chenopodium album, assembly GCF_948465745.1. Classification (NCBI taxonomy): domain Eukaryota; kingdom Viridiplantae; phylum Streptophyta; class Magnoliopsida; order Caryophyllales; family Amaranthaceae; genus Chenopodium; species Chenopodium album. The sequence goes on from NC_137837.1 coordinate 72,032,552, forward strand.
GGTGGGAGCTCTTTGAACTCAATGATACACTTGGTAACATCTACCATGGCTCTGATGAGATAGCTAAGTGCTTTAAACTTGGGTTTGAGGGAGTTAGCATGATCCATTATCTCAGGAAGGTGCTTAAGGAATGCAACAGACTTTGCCAATGGGTTTACCAGGTAGAGTTGTGCAACCAACCACAATTCATCATAATACACGGCAAAGGCTGCAAGAGTGAGGACCACCTTTGCATTCCATGAGTAGCTCGACACCATGTTGAGTATTGATAAATTATAGTTGTTGCATGTGTATCTCCACTGCTAGAGCCTAGAGGCACAGCGCTTGCAAGTTATCTGCATAAAGAATGTTATTAGGGGACCAGGTGTTCTAAAAAGTGCTCATGTTTGCTGTTATAAGAGTGTGACCAGACACCAGAGGTTTATGTCATTGCAGGTAAGCATATGAAGAACTTTTATACTTAAATATTCAGGTACATTTTTATCTCATATTCATACGCTCTATTTACTAAACTGTTTGGCTAACTTATAGGAGTTTCTTGAATTTCAGGAATTGTTTTCAGAGTTTAGATGATTTATCTAACCTTGCAAGAGATTTTGTTTATGGTATATGCCAATAGCTCTATCAATTCTCCGTAGCCAGCCTGAAATGCCTTATCATCAAGCGCCTCTAATTGTGCTTGAGCTCCCTGTGAGTTGTTTAAGCAGACAACTTTTTCATTAAGACAGCTAACATTATGCAAGTCTAGAGAAACGAATGGAGTTTTATAAACTATCTTCAATTCTACATGTGTTATGTACCTGTATAGAGCCTGGGCTGGTTGGTGTAGCACGGTTAAAGATATCTTCAATGATGTGGAGTCAAGTTTTCACGACCATCCTGGGCATGTGTGGCTCGAAGTTGGTTCAGCATTGTCGTGTCATCAGAAGTTGAGAACAAATGACGGTCACCCCTGAGGCCCTGAATTGTTATTTCCTGGCAGGTACAACAGCAGTCTCCATTTTTTGTAATTTTTTAGATTGTGGAACCTAATCTAATCCTGAGCTATCTATTAACTTCTTATATAGTCCTATCTGATGGCTAGTTAATTAGTTATGGGAATAAAGGATGATTGAACTACCTTGCTTGTAAGAGGGTGAGAACTTTTGATCTGCTGCTAACTACTAACACGGCTAACGACACGTATCAAATTTGGCGCCGTTGCCGGGGAGATTGTGTTTTATTTTTTATTCCAAAGTATGACTTAATGTAAATGGGTATATTCTTATTATATTATCATAGCTTTATTGGTTATGCTGGCTCTGTACTTATTTGTAATGATGTTAGCTTCTATTTGCAGTATATTCTAGTGTCCTTTACTTCTTTCTATTATGTGCGTAGGTTCTCTAAGTAGTATTGTTTAAGTTGTATGTTCCTGTGCTAGTAGTGTTATCATATGCTAATTTTTATATCATGCTTATATCTTCTTATTGTTTAATATCTCTGTGTACTAGTTAATGGTACTTAATTGTCTCACTTTACCTTTTGTAATTAGCTACTTTAACACATAGACCATAATCTAAAAGTTATATATGTCAGTATTGCTACTGTCTTGTAATTTTTCTTCTTTTAAGTTTGTTGCTGTTCTTAACTATACCTGATTCTTTTGGTTCATATATGGTCAGAATAGCTAGTCTTTTCTTATTTATCATTTGCTCTAGTGAGCTTGTTTGATACATTTGTGAGATTAAACGGTTGGATTTTTATTGTCAGACCGGCCAAAGGTTGGATTTTTAGATTCCATTTTTCCTATATATATATATATATATATATATATATATATATTATTCATATTGATGCAGAGGTAATTAATTAGATCGTACACTTTGTATATGGTTTAGTTCAAGTTTAGTAAATATAAGCAGTTGCTTAGAACTTCCAAATTATATGACCTGCATCTTCATTATTGATATATATATGTGCTCAACAATATAAAGTTTTGATGATCACTAATTTGCTCGTACAGATTGCTCAACTAATGACCTTATTGAGTACTAATAGTGCTTTATTTAGAGTAGTATTATGAGTCTTTTGCTTGTTTCTTGGTACTGTTTTTGCAAGCTTTAGTCTTGTTTTACTCCTCTTAGTAATAAGCATATATAAACTCAAGTGTTTAACATGTTTTATATCACATTTTTGCATGTCTTTTGCTTGTGATTCTCTTTTATACCTGTACAAGTTGGGCAACAAGGAGTATTTGACCGATCATCATCTCAGTTAATATATGTTTTTGGTTAAGAGTTCATGATGTTCAAAATTCTCAAGTTGATTTATAAGTTCAAAGCACCTGAACTCTAAGTCTGAATTTTTTTTGATATATTTGAGGCATAAATTTGGAAACATTCTGACCATAATTTGCTCAATGAATTGATACTCTGACTGTATGTTAGCTGGACTTGACAGAAGTAATAAGAGGTATTCAGTGTAGTCTGAAATTCAGTGCTAAAACATATACAATGCTAGCATATCATATCCTTTAAAGTATGTGGCCTGCTCATATAGACTTTTGTGTTCTCTACTTAAAATCAAAATGATGAAAGTCAGAATAATGGTGGCTGCTCATTTGAGCTCTTTATTATACCACTAATTTTTGTTTTCTTGCATAGGTTTATGGAAAAGTCTAGATTACTACTCCTCACCTAGTCTAAATATATGTTTTCAACAAGGGAGCTGAGTTAAAAGATAAAGCTTAGGTTCTATAATTTTGGTTCTAACTTCTAAAGTTTGGTGAAAGTTTGATTAAAATTAGTTTATTGTTTGTTTTGTTTGGCCAATTTTTGCAAACAGATTTATTTTACTCGACCCGCACATCTGATTAGTGCTATATTAGTAACAACCTGTCAATGTTATGTTTTCATAAAACTTTTTGCATGACATTAGCTTGTTTTTACTTCTTGCATCATATCTACTTGGATTATATAAGTCACCTTGATTCTATTCTTCTTACTCCTATTAGGACCTAAGATGATTATTGCTTAAGCTTTTACTTTATCATATTATACTAACGATACCACCTGGTAATATGTGAAGTTAAGTTTTTGGTAAGTTTTTAGAGCCTTTAAAGTCCTTACTAAGGGAAGACATAACATACTCTACCCCATAGACAGGTGCTACTGATTATGTTGCTATTTTTCTTGCACGGGTTAAAGCTGAAATCATAGAGGTGTTCTTAGATGAATTGAGGAGTGGTGTAGAACTGGATCAGTTGTTCTTGGATGCTCTAAATGAGATCAATTTGATGGAATGAAGATCGAGCTATGTCGAGCCAACGACGTAAACCAAAGGCGCTACTTGGGAGGCAACCCAAGAATGATTTTATTGCTTAAATTTAATTTTTCTTTTTTTTCTTTATATTTTCTTATAGTTATTAGTTTTGATTTGATTTTAATTTTCTTAATAATGATGGTCATTTGGTACATCTCCTTTTGGATTTTCGTTTTGAACCACTGTGAGACTGCTTGCTCTTGATTAGTTGTCTAAACACAGAGTTGGATTAGCATCCCTTGAATGGCAATTTGCAGTCTGATTGTTACTTTGAAATCTGCATATCTTTGATCTAAATTTTCTCATGCATTTCAGCTTACTCATAAATCTGCAGTCTTATCAGAGCTGTGTGAAGTTTTAAATTTTAGTTTGCATTTGTCTTAGACCTTGTGAGTTGCTCTTTAATGATATGTTTGAATTAACTTATTTTACTACTCATGCTCTCTGGACTATCTGATTGCACTACATATGAGCTTTTGTTTTACAAATAGTCATGTTAGAACATAATGTTTATTGAGTGATTTTGCAAACATGTTTGACAAGCGTGCCTTTAGTATGTCTTGGGCTGATTTCAGTGCATTCATTTTTTTTATTTCTGTTCAAATTGCAACCTGTTCTGATGAATAGATTGATTTGGAACTTTTCTACCAGCTTTATTTATACTATATTCCTTTGTGCTTATACAGAACGTTATGAAATGGTTTTAGCTGGTTGCAAAGAAGAACTTTAGGAAGCTATAAGACCAGCGATGCAAGGATGCTTCGTGTGCTGCAGAACAGAGACACAACACTGATTTTAAATGCTGCTATGGTTATCTGATCAGTTCACTCATTATTGGCAGAGCAGAAGGCTTCCTGAGCATAGCTTTCTGAGCATAATTACACAGCAAGCATGGCTTACAAACGCAAATAAACCAGCTAAGTGTCTTCTTTCCCTCTTCCTTTCTTTTTCTTTTTTTGGTTCCATTGAGGACAATGCAACACAGTAAGTGTGGGGGAGGAGTACGAACATGGTTGTTTCATGTGATTGATTAGCTGGATATAGCTGGATTTAGTTGGTTATAGCTGGTTTGGTGTTAGTAGTATGCTATTTTGGTTGGTTTACAGGTTAATAAATTTTTGGTTTTGTCCAATTTTAGGGGAGATGCTGTCAGAATTTTAAATTTTTAGTAGGTCATTAGTAGTTATCTAGTTTTATTTTCTTAGATTCTAGTTTAGTTAAATTTCAAGTTGATTAGTAAATAATAGTGTAAACATTTATATATTAAAAAGGGTGATTTTCTTGTTTTTGTCATATATCGGCTTACATTGGATTAATTAAAAATGGCATGTAAGATGGCATAAATCCCTCTTTGACACGGTTTGTGGTAAGATCGTTTGTTTCCCCCAAATGCGATAGGACATTAAGTGGTAACATTTTGGACCTAGTGAGGATATTTTGAGCCGCCTACCGTTCATGACCGACATTTTTTCGGTTCAAATTAGTTTCATTCATGTGTGATATATCTCCTCTCTTGTTTACTTTTATCTTGAGTTTGCATTGATTCTCCCCAAGATTGCAACTTTTACATGTTTTAAAAATGATTGAGGCATTCTTTTCACATTAGAACTTTCAGAGCTTATATGATATTCATATAAATTATTACCTTTGTTTAACCCCTTTGAGCCTAATTTCCTATTTTTCTTTGTTTAACCATGCATTACAAGCTTGTAGCCTCCAACATTATTTACCTAAGCTAATTAAATGGAGTTATTATGATATGAAAATGTGATGTATGTGGTATTGTGAAAGAAATTTGTTCAAAAGTGAAAGGGGAAGGTATTTGAAGAAAAAAATGAAAAGAATATTAAGTGGTTCGAGTGAAAAAAATGAAAAAATGAAAGAAATAAATAAAAATGAAAAAAATAAAAATTTAAAAAGAGAAAAAAAAAAATCAAAATCATCAAAGCTTATAAAATACATATATATATTATGGAAAATGTTGTATTGGAGATATTTACATTTGTGATGATGAAGGCCGGGTATGTATGATCCAAAAGAAGTGTGGAGTAATGGTGTTTGTTTATTATCATATGTGGAGTCTTCTTGGACCTTGGCATTTATAGGCCATGTTATTACATTGTTCATACTCCATTTAGTTTGGCTTGTTATTAACACCACATTCCCAAATCATTTCCTACCCTCAACCATAGCCCCATTACAACCTATATAAAGACCTCATGATTTTAAACATGTATTAAGTGTACATTATATAGCGAATGAGGGTGAGATGTGATTCAAGCTTAAAGAGCGAGTACTCAAGTTGAGTTGAGTCTTGAGTGAACCTACTCTCTCTCTCATCTTCTCCACTTAAATACAAGATATTTCATTTGAGAGTGTAGAGTGTTTACTATCTAGGGAGGGTTGCCATGAAAAGTCAAGTCAAATTTGGGGGAGGAAAGTGGTAAGATTAGTTGGTCAATTAGGGTGCTAAATTTTTTGTTAATGCCTAGAGTATCCATGTTTGTTGGTTGTGACAACCAAAATTTCCAAAATAAAAGGATTTCAATCATAATGTTTAAACTAAAGTTGCTAATTGATTTGAAGTTTCTTAGTATTCTCTTTATTTGTTTAATGCATAAATTGTATTAATTTAGGGTAGCTTTCAACATGATCATGGAATTTAGTAAAATTAGCAGATAATTTGTGAAATGATGAACACACAAGTGAGTGCTTTTTGTCCCTAATTGCATGCTTTATTTCACATATCTTAGCTCCTTTATGGTCTCATCTAAGAATTTATAAAATTTATGAAAAAGCTGATATTTTGAATATACACATTGACAATTCATTGAATTTAGTGCGATCTATTTTTGTAGCATATCTCAAGTGGACCAAAGTGTGTCGATTCAGACATCTTGTTATCCTTCATCTATAGAGTAGCATTTTATCACAAAGATGGATTTGCTTTCAACCATATGTGTTTTCTGTCACCCATACAAGTTTTGTATTGTTTAGTCATCTCTTTAGTTGTATCTTTCATTGTGACTTGAGTACATGTTAAATCTAACTTGAATATGAAAATTGAGAAGATGACTGAAAAGAGAATTTCTTTATGTTGAGGATCAATCGCCAAAGTGGCTGTTTTCTGTTCCTAACTTTCATATTATATGTATTCTTCAAAGTTTGTGTTCCTATTCCTAGAGTCGTGGCCATGCTTATCTCGTCCAGAAGGTTCTCTTTCTCTATCTCTTGATGTTTAAGTCATGTTGTTCTAGCAAATTTGTTTTTTTGTTGTTGTTGTTGCCTTACTCCGACTTTCGCATTTGACTTTTGCTGCCAATTTTGGCGCTATCATGTATTAAAACTGTGATTCTTTTAATTTCTTGATTCTATGTTATTAAACGTGTGTTGTTAATCCCTTGCTTTTTATATTATTACATAATACAATATAAATGTCCTTTCATTACATAACATATAATTAATACAAAGTAATATAGTTTTAGCTATCTAATATTGCCTTGTCTGTATTTTTTCCACAGCCAACAATTTTTTTTGTGCCGGTATAGGGCACTTTATGATGTGTTCTAGGGTATTATCTAAACAAATTTGTATCTCTGTGAGGTATTTCTTACTAGCAGAAGTCCCACATTGAATTTGATATATTCTGTCGGATCTAGCAGTAACGGATCCACCAATAGCGTGTTGAATACCATCCAAGTAGCTTTGAATCATATATTCCTGCGTGGGGGAAGGAGAAATACCTGGAACCAAATATACCCATTAGCAATATGGGAACTTTGAAACTTAATTTTTAAAAATTAACTAAAGATTTAGTACTTTACAACCTTTTTCTTGTAACCCGTTCATTATTAGGGGGGCTCATTGTTCTGTTAAACTTATAGCATTTTGGAAGAATGGCACCTGAGCTTGACCCGAACACGTGCCATGTTTGTTCCATTCGTGTTCCCAAAACTCTTCATTGGTCTTTACAAAGCTAGGCCAGTATTTTTGCATATCTCCAATGAAAGGCTGCATAAAATGACGGAGAAAACAAATGGAATATTTTTAATTATAAGAAATGTTGAGGCTTATATGTTGATTGATGTAGTAAAGTAGTATGTATATATACCTGTAAGAGATTTCCATCGTAGTTTTTGGCACAATTCAGCAAATTTTTCCCTTGAGAATCTTTGGGCCATATGCCATGGAGGGTGAAGTCTAAAAGGGTCGCTGGAGGATGTGTTCTGCAAGTTGTAGTCTTGCATACTCCTTTGGCCCATAGAAGGGCATATACTCCAAAACCAATTTGAGGAGGAGGGGGTGAAGGGGGAGGGGTGGAAGGGGGAGGAGGGGAAGGAGCATGGGGGGAGGAAGGAGGAGGTAGAGATGGTGGAGGAGAAGCGTTTGCAGATAATATTAGGAATAAAACACATAACACTGCACACGACATTTTGAAATTTTGGATTAAGATTATACTGTTGTCGTGGAACCTAAGGGTTTATATAGGCGGTGAAAATGTTGTATGAAAACATCATGAACAACATATATTCATATATAGAAGTTAAACTGATGACACTGATTTAGTGGATGGGATTTCAATCCCTACTAAACTCAAAATAAGTAATGTTCTAGTTTTGTATGAAAATAACATAAAACAACACTAAGCGTATAAATAGAAGTTTAACTAAACTGATTTAGTGGATGAGATTTCAATCCCCACTAGACTCAAGATTAGTATTGTTCTAGTTTTGTCTGAAATCAACATAAAACAACACTAACCATGTATCGAAGTTAAACTACTCACACTGATCTAGTGGATGGGTTTTGCAATCCCCACTAAACTTAAGATTAGTAATGTTCTAGTTTTGTACGAAATCAACATAAACAACACTAAACATATATAGAAGTTAAACTCCTCACACTAGTTTAGTGGATGGGTTATCAATCCCCACTAAAGTCGAGATTAGTAATTTTCTAATTTTATGTGAAAACAACATGAAAACAGGCACTTGAGGAATGGGATAATATGCAGTGGTGCTGGTAATTGGCTTATTTATCCAGAAAAGGAAAGAAAGAGAACAAGTTGGCTCACCTTGATTCATTTTGAAGACTGTTTACACATTTGCTTTTATCTATTCATAATGTTTTATACAATTTTGCAGTAATTGTAGTGTGAATTGTGTGATAGGTATTAGCTCTCACTTATTGTATGAGCTATAATATTGCCCTAGTAATGTCCTTCAGCTTACTGAATTAGTTTAATATTTAAACCTGCATGATGTTTTTATTACTTGTCTTCAGTGTTTAGTACTAATTCTCACTTATTACTTTCCATCCGTATAAAATCATTCAGGAGTTGTCAAACTTGCTATACTTCTGCATTATCTGTTCTGCTGTTTTTGGTTACATATTATATCTCTCTCTTGTATTTTTGGTGAGGCTGTTAGTTCAAGATTCTGGAATGTGATTGTTGATTTACTAGTTTGCTAGGTATTAGTGGATTCTATGGTCTGTGGATACAAACTGCATCCTTGCTGAAGACGTATTTCGGGACATCTGTTCACAGCTTTCGGTGAGAGACTTGTTGCGATTCAGTTGTGTAAGTCATGGCGTGCCCTTATTGGTGACTCCACCTTCATTCAAACACACCACAACGCTCAATATGCTATACAACGAGTTTATCAAATCCAATGCTTTCTAAACAGCACGGGGATGACACTGTTTTGAATCTGACATCTGATGTTGAGCATTTTACTAACTTTATTTTCCCCAATCATCCTTGTATATACTTTACTGTCTTTTGTGGAGGCATTGCTAATGGCATTATTTGCCTTCAATATCTGGAGGGTTGGTGTTCATTATTCTTGGTTTCGGGTTTGATCCTGTGTCAAATGATTTTAGGGAAATTCCCAATGGTAACTAGTTTTGTGGTGTTCCAATGGTAACCATGTGGTTTTAAAATTCCCAAAAATGACCTACTACTTTTGTAATACACGATTTTGGATCAATTTTGGACATTTTTTCAAAAATGAACTGAATGTGTTGGATGACTCCTGGGGTCATATAAGGAGGTTTGAAACCATAAGACACCGATAAAGATGTCCATAAAGCACCAAGAATGAGTTTTGACTCTATTTTGAAATTCATGAAATATAGTGATGTCATGTAAGTGTAATAATGTGAGGTGACTTGACTATAATGATGTCATATATTTATAATGATGTCATATTAGTATATTGAAGTGATGTGACTTGACTACAATGATGTCATGAAAGTATATATGAAGTGATGTGACTTGACTATAATGATGTCATATAAGTATATATGATGTGATGTCATAATATGACATGAGTTAACAATAATGATGTCATAAAAGTATAATTATACTATGTAAGTGATATAATATGGGTAAAATAGTGATGTGATGTACCCATATAATAGTGATGTGATTTGACAATAGTAATGGAAATGAACACATTATATCATATGATGATTGATTTTAGAGCACTCACATTAGTGAGCAAAAAAAAAATTGTTCATTCTCTCTCTAGCCACTTTCTCTCTCTTCCCAACCAAATTTGCTCATGAGCAATTTTGGTGAGGAAAATTTATCCCACTAGTGATCAAAAAATAATTGAATTGCTCATGAGCATATTTTATTTTGCTCATTGATGTAGTAACATTTCTATCATTTTTGCTCATCAATTTTGGATGAATACTGGGGCCCACGACATTACTATTCATCATGAAATTTGCTCATCCTATGAGCAAATTGTGAAATGCTCATGAGCATTTTTCATTTTCCTCATTGATGTAGTACCATTTCTACCAAATTTGCTCACCATTTTTGCTCATGAGCAAAAAAATGCTCACTGATGTGAGTGCTCTGACAATAGTGACTATTCAATGTTACTATTTACATGTGTGTTGGTTGATATGATGTGTGATGTGATAATGTTGGTTGATTGATATATTTGAACAAACTATTCATGTTTGTAATGGAAGTATCATATCTTATCTCATGTAAACAACCCAAACTGTCCCCCCAATCACCCTGTTTTGGGGTCAATCACCATATTCTCGGTCCCGGTTCCGAACCTCGAAAAAAGCACAATAAGGCAAATATGGGATGTAAAAAGTGTTTAAAACCCACCCCCCCTCTTATTCCCAACCTTTTCCCCATCTTCTGGACAGTTTTAGCAATTTTTCATATTTTTCCAATTACCGTCTTTTTTCCCGTATTTTTCCTTTTTGGGGCCCACAAAAAATATGTTTTGGAAAAAAAAGTGTCAAATTGTAGATTAATACCTATTCTTTGGATTCCACCAAAAAAAAAAAAAAAAAAGGTGTTATTATGAGAGAAAGAAAATAGAAATCGAACTAGATTGAAATGGATTGAATAGAACTAACTAAAAATTTGCTAAGGAAGAACAAACCCGTAATATGCTATTCTAAAGTTTATAGTTGTGAAATTGTAAAAAGGCTTGATAAATCAACTTCTCATGCATTATTTTATCGTAAAGATATGTCTATGTTCTTGCATGCATGCTTTCATGCTAATTATATTTGTTGATTAATACAAGATCGAATTACAACGTGATTAATACTTGAATTCAATTTTTTCTTTCAATAGAGATTTGAACTAAGCTTCATCACTTCAACTCTTGCGGAAATTACGTACTTTCTCCGTTTTTTTAGCTGTGACACTTTGATCAAATATGTGAGAGCTTTTTAGCTTAACTATCACAACTAATTCCTAGAGTTATTTGTATTTAGGTTGTTTTGAGGTCTTTTGCCTCTCATTTGCATTAAAAAAAAAAAAAAAAAAAAAAAAAAAACCCTATCACAACTAATAAAATCGGAGGTAGGGTCTGTTTGCTTCGGTTGAAAACAACTAAATTGAACTAAGAAGAACTGAATTGTTTATGAAAGAAAGAAAATTAGAAACTAAACTGAAAAAAAATTGGGGAGAACAACCCGTACTACCATACTTCAGCATGTAAAATTACAATTTACATAGTGAGTAAAAACAAAGGTGGGTATTTGAATTGACTTGGTTAGATCTTAGATGTATACTCTATCACTTACTTCTTCTGATGTTGGAACTAAACTTAATGGTGAAATGACATTATAATATTGTGACACAGGAATTTGATACAAGGTATGGCGCAGCATGGCATTGTGTAGTGGGGAAGAGTTTTGGATCATATGTGACTCACCCTAATGGAGGCTTCCTTTATTTCTCCTTTGACTCTTTATTTGTCCTGCTTTTCCAGACCAGAGTTCAGCTACTTACTTCTCAAGATGAAGATAATAACAATGATTAACTCGTCTTTGTTAATCTCCTTAATTAATCGAGTTTATGGCAATAGTTAACTTTCTTTAGTATGTGCTAGTATCATTTTAGTTGCAAGTTTGTCAAAATGTTGGACCTTGTAATGGAATTTTGCCAGGGTCGTAGCAAAGGCAGGGCTACTGGGGTAATCGCACTGGGCCCCAACTTGAAAAGCCCAAGTTCATTTATGAGATAAGGCCCCAATTAAAAAAAATAAATATATACAAGCATAAAGTAATTTCAAAAGAATATCAAATGCTTTTTATAGTTCCTTCGTCTCTGATTATCCGTCTAATTAATTCACTTTCCAATTAATAATTTGATTCTCTTTCCAAAAAATTGTATCTCTTCCCAAATGTTGGATTTTAGGTACTCTAAGCGGAATTTCATGAATCTCATTCATACGCACCTAAATAGGATCTCATGCATATACAAATAAAGGATCACATGATAGTTTAGAATTAACCTTTGATGCGTGAATCCTCTTAGCAATATTCTTCTCTACCGGAGATAAAGAGCCTCAATTGCAACTCCTCTATTTCGTCCACTGGTTTGAATCAATACTCCACCAATGCTAGTTGGACGGGAAAAACCTTTCACCTTTCTTGGAGTTGAGAACCAATTTTAGAGAGAAAATGATGAGAGAAAACTTACGTTGTATTCAGAAAACTGAATACTGTATCTTTTTATTTTCCCTAAAACTAATTAATATATAATCATATTATTATTAATCAGGTCAGGGTTTTCTCTCCCCTTTCCCCCTTTGGCCGGTCACCCTAAGGCCCACCTTGGGCTTCAGGTTTCTTTATTGATCCAAACCTAATGTGTGAACTTGTAGGATCCGTTTAGGCGGGCTTCGGGTTTGTTACTTACTAACCCAAAGTTCTATAGCATTCTCTAGCAAGACGAATAGACGACCCAAATAAACGAATTTATTATCTCCATAATACGATCCATATTATATTAGTAATTGCACGAGAGTCGAGGACACATTTCCTTCAATCACCCACTTGTCTGAGACAAGTGTGCAATCTTAAAATTCGAATTGCTAAACAAATGATTATATAGTAATCCATTTGAGCACGACCATGCATTTCCAATCCTTACTCTTCAAGAGGCCAAGACACCCATCCTATCTAACATAGGAGGACCTTTTCAATCTTGTGGCAACCAAAACTCCCACTCAACTTTTAGTATAACCCGAATGTTGCCTTTATATCCCCCTTTTACGGCATGGCGTTTGATAACATCAAAGTTACACTAATCATTGAGCTAAGTAGTGCTCCACTCATGTCTTAGAAATCCACTAACGTAATTACGAAGTTTTAAAAACCTTCTAAGTAGGTCAGTTCGATCATGTATCAACATACAAATCCATATAATTGACTTAACATCTCTATGTTCCTATAGCCCATGAAACTGCGCTATCAATCAATCTTATATGCTAATCCTTTTCAATAATTCGTTTATGTCCAGTTTAACGACTTGGATTAGGAACTTAATATTCCATGAATTTCAGTTCACTTATGGGGTTTCATTCATCAAATCACGCATTCGACAAACCCATTGAAATTCATAAAATATCTTGGACATTTTATCTAATACTAAACCATGATTAAATAAGTATGAAACTTTGTTTCACATTGATAAACATAGGGAGAACACAATTGATAGTTTTGCAACTGTGTCCAATACACAATCAAAACCATCTAATATGTTCAATTTCTATTGAACCTAATACGACTTTCAAAATTAGGCTTCTGAAATAGTTTAGTTAACAAATTTTGAGACATTCTCATTCATATGAACTTTGTGACCTTTTCTTTTATGATAGTTTATCTCTATATACTTAGACGTTGTCTTTTGTTCTTCTCCAAGTACTTCAGGAAACTCTTAATTCTATAATTTCCAATATCATATATCAGAATTTGATTGAAAATTGCATACATGCATCTAATGAGTATAATGCGTAGCCTTTTTGAGGAATCCTTTGCAAATGCACAAGGAATGTCACTCATCAATCGCTAAATCTCATCAGTCTTTGCTTTGCACTGAGTCTTGATAAGCAATGTGCTATGCCACATGGGAGTGAAACCTCCTTTGGAGTTTTCATGCTTGAACGTAGAGAGAACCTCATCTATATAAGTTTCTCAATCAAGTTCAATCCTCTTTCAAGACCAATCTCAATAAATCTTGATTCCCAAGATGTACTCATTTAAACCTTCAAGGTCTTTCATACAATAGCAATTCATTAGCCATTACTTGACCTATTCAAGTATGGAAACATCGTATCTTGTAAGAAGTATGTCATCTACATACAAAACCAAGAAGACTACATAGCTCCCACTAAACTTCTTGTATGTACAAGCTTTTCATTTATAAGACTATCAACCAATTTGATTAACTTAGTAAATTGAAGATCGATTTTGCTCCATGATGCTTATTTCAATCCACTAATGGACTTATGAAACTTACATGCATTTCTAGGACTTCCTGGTTCTTCAAAACATTAATGTGTGTATCACATACACATTCCCTTTCATGAACAATTTCAGGAAAGTGTTTTGAACTCCATCAACCATATCACATAGAGTTGAAATCACTAGAAGAGTCTGAATAGATATAAGCAATATTAGCAACGAAAGATTTCACCATAGTCAATACTATGAATTCGTTAAATCCTTTAGTGACTAATCAATGCTTGGAAAACATTTTTCCTTCCTTGTTTACTCTTTGCATTCAATGGTTCCTCCCAATTCATGCAAATCAACCAAGTGTCTCACACTCAATTTTTCAGACATGGAAAGAATTTCAGATTTTCATTGTACTAAGCTATTTTGTGACTCATCAAATCTTACATTCAAAAATCAATATTTTAGAATTTCTTAACCATCGAACTTATTTCTCTGGCTTAGATTTACTAGACTTTGTGGGTTTACGCACAACAAGTGAAAACTTATTTTCAATGAAGAACAACATAAGAAGGGTATACATTGAATGTGGCCCTTGACACATGATTACATATCCCATTACATTAATGAGACCACATGTTGTTGTTTTAACATGGTGTGAATCATGCTCATTTGTTAGTTCTCTCGAACACCTTCGAGACTTATACTCCCACTTGCCTTATGAAAAAGGGTCTTTTAGCATAGGGTATGTTGATCTTCTCGACCTTTTCGAGAATTACTCCCACTTGCCTTTTAGAAATGACATCTTTTTTTTTCCAAAAGGCACCAATTAGAGCAACAAACAATCTGTCCTCAAAATATTTTGTGGTTGTAGTACCCTTGTACTATGCTTTAGAATTCAACATTGCACTAAACAGTTTAATACAAGTTTCTTATTCTTAAATTTGTAGAAAAAAAAAATAAGAACTTCTCTTATCCATATCTTATATGATGTCTTATCTACATTGTGATTTGACGCAGTCCTAATTAGTGTAAAAAGCTCATTTTAAAAGTGTATCCTTAGAACTATTGTTTGGAAGATAGGTACAGTTCATCATGAATTATGTTATATCTTATATAGTTTAATTCCTCCATTTGAAAAACATTTTCTTTTAGTAGAGAAGGTTGTAAACTAATTTTACAATCCTTGGGATGATCATCAAGTTCTTGGCTCAAATGCTCATCAATACGATCACATCGTAAATGCTTTTGAATTCTTGCCAAGTTAACAATTTGACTCAAAAGTAAACTGTTACGATCATATCGCAATGTTTGCCAAGCCTCTTTTATTCTTCTTTTGAACCTTATTGAACTCCTTCAAAATTTTCAAATTCATGCTTCATGCAAGCATGTGTGATCATATTCAAATGAAGTGGCCATGTTCATTTCTAGCCTGTGAACCTTAGGTTTCTTAATTACATCGTTATGTATTCAACTCACGTCACCTTTTCTCCAAAAGATAAACTTTTTAATCATCAAACTACAATAAGATTTGCATGCATCAATGGATTCATAATCTTATGATGTTAGAAGTCCATCCCTTTGCAATTCTATTCGTATTTTGATCAAATTAACATTTCTAGAAGTGATTCATACATAGAAATGGTTCATCTATATATGACATATAGAACTCTTTAACCTATTTAGCATTTCAAAACATCCCTTGATTCAACTAAGCACAAAATAACATTTGTTCGATGCTTTGAATCTTTGACATTCAGTGATAACTACAATGGAATGATGTTTTGACTATAGCAAGAATATAATAACGATTATTTATGTTAATGCTAAACTTTTTATAGTTAAGTGAAATGTAAAGTCATACATGTGAAACAACATTTGTATCTCACATTGTAGATTTACTTTTCCCTTATCCAAGTTTTAACTCTTTAACTCAACCTCATTCTTCAATAAGAGAGTTAATCTTGACATCACATGTCAAATAAGTAGATTTTTGCTAAATCAATTTCTATAACTACTTGATGTGGAACATTTCCATTCTTTACCTTCCAACTGTACTTTATGGGGTAGTTTTCAATCTCTTAGAGCTAGTCCTTAATTTAAACATTTGTTATTCATAATATCACTTGACAATTTAGTAGCCTTGTGATTAAGAATTGACAAATTATTTGTCTTTTCTTTATGCTTTGGCTTTTATTGTAGTCCCCATCCTTCTTAACCCTTTCTCATTTGAACCATCTAGAACATTTCTTTCAAGCTCAAAATGATACTATGCTCAACTACTTTAAGCATCTTACATAATTTTGCCAAAACCATTCAACACAATTCATGTTGGAGTTTAATCTTGTATTTAACACCGCATGCAACAAGTGATGAATGATGTCACTTAAATTAGTCAACATTTGACGGTATGAAAAATCCAAGTCATTCTCCATGTTCAATCATATTGATCAAAGAAAAATACTGGGTTCTTCATATGAGTCGCACTCATGTTGTCTTTAGAGGTCTTGTACCTCTCCATCGAGTCCAATCACTTGAAACGTTTTCAAAATGAGTCAATGGTGGAGCCATTCAATTATTCAAACTTTTTGAGTTCTTGGAAGCTATCATTAGACATGTGACATTATTAAATAGGTTTTTAATACTCCTTTTAGCCTTTAAAACCTTTTTAGAAAAGCATGGATAATGGTTTACGGATACTCTTTTAGTTTTGAGAACGTTTCTCAATATTTCTTTCAATCGAGGAGATATATATAACATGAAAATTAATCAATAAAGACATAATATTTGCAAATAATTACAAAATTCAACTATGTTAATCAAAGTAGTTTATGATTCAAACATCCTTTGAAATCATTTTAGCTACTTTACACTATATTCATTTTGTGTCCCTTTATGAATAACGTGATTCCAAGATCCTATCCCTATGTAGCATTAAGCGGACGAAGGCCCTTCCTTAAGGTTACATTTTCAAGGTAAGTAAACTCCTTTACTAATTACAACTTCTTGTAATTCTTGGTTGGATAGATAACATCACATGTTCAACTATCCCCTTGCTTCAAAATCCAAAACGTTTTTGATGATTTTGTTGAGGGTGACCAAATTAAGTGTGCAAAATTCGCAATTTCACCTTACCTCCCAAGATTAATAATAATATCCTGCGGAGGCATAACCCATTACTATTAATCAAGGGTTTAATAAGTACTTTATATTTGAAAAAGCGAGCCTCAATATTTATGGGACTTAAGTTTATTATGTTGTTCTAAATTAATGAACTCTAGCGCATTTGATAACAACATTCAATAACCTTATAAACATTTTAAGAATAATAATAAAATGAATAAAATTAAATGTGTGCTGGTATGGCCCCTAATCCTAAGAACTAAGCTTGATTAGGCACTTCCTTGAACTCTTCATGGATCTCCATCCATTTTCATCATGAGCCTTCTCATCTTGGGCTCTTCTTTGGATTAATTAAGTATTTAAATAATTAAACTAATTCATAATTAAAATAAATTACAAAAATACTTAACGATACGCAAATCGTATTTAAATTACAAAAATACACAACGATACGCAGATCGTATTTTCTAATTTAAACTTTGGGCCATACTAGTCATTTATAGCAATAATAATATATCATATATAACATACAATTGCCACATCACAAATCACATAGAATACTTTGCCTAAACTAAAATATCAGATATTCTTAATTAAGGCAACGTATATTTCAAAATATCACATATTTTAGGACACGATTAGATAATATTCATTCCCATAATTAAAATATCATATATTTAAATTAGGAATGAGATGAAATCAAATAAATATATAATTTGAGAAAATAAATCACATTTATATTCTAGGATTATCTTAACCAATTTAAAATTCCATCCTAATCATTAGTTAACCATCTAATTTTAATTTGATTAAAAAATCAAATTATGGATAATCACTTAAACCAAGTCAAATAACCATAAGTGAAATTGCTCATTTATCTCCTTGAAAACAGATTTTCAAACATTTATCCATAATTAAATTTAAATCCATGATTCAAAATTAATTAAAATACTTTATTTTTATCAATTTTATTTTTATTCTGAAACAGGGGAGCCGTGACAAAGCTTGCTGCCCAGCCACGTCACAGCCGCTGCAGCAGCCAGGCCGGAGCCCAGCTACCGCTGCAGTTAGCCGCCGCAGCCAGGCAGCCGCCCAGCCATAGCGGCGCTGGCTGGCGCACCAGGCAGCAGCCCAGCATGCCAACCAGCTCGAGCAGAGCTGAAACCGTTCAACAGTTGCACGTTTAGCTCTGCCCCTGCCCACACCGACCCCCTGTTGCCCTCCGCCCCTGACGACCACCGGAGCAGCCACCGTGGCCCACCATTAGGTGGTTCTACCACCCAGCCGTGGCTGCTCCCCTTCAAGCTATTTAAATTTTTTTTTTGTTTTGAGTTAAATTAATTTTACAACCTTTGCAAAATTAATTTTGGTGATCTAATTACAATTAAACACAAACTCTTTTATGCATAATTTCAGAAATATTAATCAAAATCTCCATTTTAATTAATTTAGGGCTTTTCATATAAAATAATTCCCAATTCATATAAAACTAATTTTACATGAATTAATTAATCATATCTAAACAAATTTTAAATATGAAAAATAGATTATATTATATAAATTTAACAATTAAAATCGAAAATTAGGGTTCATAACCATCAAATTCGAAATTTTTGGGGCTTTAGGGTTCTTAAAAAAAAATATGGTTAGAGGCTATTTGTGCAATTAAATCTTCATTTAATCAATTCCAACCAATCAAAATCATATTTTAATTGGGTTATTCGATCCATAATTCAATTCCTCCCCTTAATCAAATTAAAATTAACATAAAATACATCAAAATATTCATATTATTGTGACCAATAAATTATATGCAAGGGGCTAACTGATACTACTTACTGGTTATTTTACTCTTTAACTTTCAATGAGCATCAATCTAATTGTATGTAATCCTCTTAGCATGTACTCCATCACTCATCAAATTTTCTTCTTTCCCTTAATTTTTCATTAATATGTATAAATGATTTCGAGAACTAAAAAATTAAGGGAAAAAATATCACATTGATTGGTTGCCTTGAACCGTTACCAAAGAGGCAATGATTAATTTGTAAGTTTATATTCTTATATAATTATGTAATTTTGTAATATTTTGTTGATTTCCATTTAAAAATTGTTTCTACTATCTTGTACTTCATATTTTTTAAACTTGGTGGTTGTGGGTGGAGGTGCTGTTGCAGGAGGGGTTTGTGAGATGTTGATTTGGTGCTTAGGGAGTGGTGATGGTGGTGCGGTCGAGTGCGGTGAGGAGGAGTTAGAGAAGCTGATGGTGTCATGGTGGGTTTAAGGTTAAGGTGGCTTTATTATATGGGTTAGTGGGTGTTGGTGAGTGGTGAAAGAATAAAAGATGCAATCATACACGTATGCAATAAGGGGAACTTTCGTGGTATGTATCCGTAAAAAAAAAAATGCACACCCATTTTTTAATTAGTGCCCCAATTTGTATCTTTGCCCTGGGCCACCAAAACCTCATAAACGGGGTTGAATTTTGCTCTAGAAGCATATATAGTCTTGTATAATCTTCAATTTGTCATGTATACTCTGCCCGCTGTCTAGGTTACCGATATATATATTCAAGCGTATAAAAAAGTTACTCTTAGGCCCTGTTTAGATTTACTGAAAACAACTTAATTGAACTGAACTGAATTGATTAGAGCTAAAATGAATTGTTTATGAGAGCAGGATATTAGGAGCTGAACTGGACTGAAATTAAGTTGAAATGAACAGGCCCTTAGAATGGTGAAAAAGAAAGAAGATTGGTTTATATTTTAACGACAAAATGAACAAAACCAACCAAAGCTCGACAGAGCTACAAATTGATAAGTTTAATTCAACAAATTTTAATTGACGAGAAGAGGAGCTTATTCAATTTAAGCATTGTAGACACCCATTTGTGTCTCCCCAAAACCAAACCCAGTGACGAGTACCTTTCACGTCGAATCATAATCGAATGAAGTGAAAGTGTGGAAAGTTTAGTGTTGCAGATAGTTTTAATTTTTTTCTCCTCTCTCTGTTTTTGAAAACCTATTTTAAGAAAATAGCCAATCCAGTTTGTTTGGTCCATGATATGGGTCCGATAGTAGTGTAGTTGGATAGGGCTTGAAAAGACCTTTCCAACTATATATTATAAGCCCAATTCTGATGAATATTGAGGAAGTTATGGCCAAATTACTGGACTGGGCCCGGTTTGAGCCTTATATGCGGCCCAATGATCTAGAGGAGGGCCTAATATGGATTTGTCATTCCTAATGCAATTAGGAATGGTTTTAGTCTTCTAGATTCTTCTGGTAGGTTCTTTTATTCCTAATTCAATTAGCATTGAAAATTGATTTTTGTTGACTTTTTAGACTTTTAATCAGAATAAAAGAACGTTTTTGAGGAAAATACGATTTTATCCTCCTGTACGGCAATTTCTATCTGATTTTAAGAAAACGCGTCAAATTCTTAGTCAGCGCCAAACGCCAGCTGTAGCGCCTGACGCTACGCTTGGCGCCTGGCGCTAACCTGGTTTTGCGCATCATGACTCTGTTTTTGATGTTTTTTCTTTTTGGTTGATTTTCTCTATAAATAGCGTTCTAAAAACTCCGTTTTCATTCACCAACTCTCATCAAGATTTTCTTGATTATTCTCTCTCTCTTTTTTCTAAACTAGCCTTTTTCTCAAATATAAAAATTCCGCACTCATTAGATTTAGAAACACCTAGCCACATTCGAAGTTGCCTTCGCCCTAGACGTGAAAGGTTTAATTTCTGAGGGTTTGGTCCCAAATCTCTCTTTCAATTATTTAATTTAATTGTTTTACTTATTATTTTCCTTGAAGTTACTAACGTGTGTATTTTGTTATTAGAAAGAGGTACGAGGCATCCAAGTAAGTACTTTAATGGTCTTTATTGATGTTATTATGTAGAAATCAAGCTTAGATTGTTATAATAATTCCTAGTATCATGTCTAGGGTAACTTTAATATCAAGTATGATTAAAAGTATGATGCCTTTTATGTTCTTCCTAATATTTATTTTTGTTAGTATCATGTTAGGGTTAAAGCTTTAATCTTTATTGCTTAGTGACATGTTAGGGTTTGTTATTAATCTTGTTAATATCATGCCTAGGGTCTTGCTATTCTTATACTTTAACATGATTATTTTAATTATGATTATAATTTTATAATGATGATTATCCTTATTATTATGATGATTATCCTTATTATTATGATTATTATCCTTATTATTATATTGATGATGATTATTATTATGTTGCTTGATTATTTATTGTTATTGCTTGATCACGCCTTTTATGCATGTTTAAAGGGAATTTGTACTTGTAGTCACACTTAATAAGATAATTAATAATCTTGTTAGGGCTAATATGATTATAATTCAAGTGATCGTCAATAATAGTTTTATTTGTACATTAATATTCAACCAACATAGATAAACAGGTTTAGGGTAAACCTATTGATTGCATGTTAGTCAGAAAGCGCACATGAATACGATTAGAATAAAGTAGAGGTCTATTATTAGGGCAGGTTCAATCTCTTTTAGGTTGGATTTGTACCTTCATCCCCGAACTACCAGTCATGGTTCAAGACCTATTGGAGTTGACGATCTCTTGGATCGTTAAGGGGTGTAACCTTCACCTCGTGAACGGTTTACAAGTTCCTAAAACTTGTTGGCGACTCTTTTGCTCTATCTTCTTTCCCTTTTGACGCCACAGTACTTTAGCGTATGATCACAGTGGGGTTCAAGTTTGGGGTAATGCTTGAAATGTTCCCTACAAGCATACATAAAATGATTGATGAAAATTCACCAATTGTTCCAAGCAATAATTTACCATTATATATATATATATATATATATATATATATATATATATATATATATATATATATATATATATATATATATATATATATATATATATGTATATGTATGTATAGGGAGAGGCTTATGTGAGAACACATCTATGTTCTAATATGTTAAATTAGATGTTCTGAAAATAAATTAAATCCATCATCTTCAACCTCAACATTCTCTCTCCTCTCTTCAACCTCAACATTCTCTCTCCTCTCTTCACCAACACTATCCAATCTCTAGTTCCTATATAACCACCACCGCCTATTCCATAGCCTTTATGTCGTCACCTCCACCACCATCACTCTTTCTCTTCTCCCTGACATCATGGCCAACACTCTATCTCCTCTCCACGACGACCACCATCACCACATGCTCAAGAATTTCATGTGTTTTGTATCAACTTTTGAACAATTGTAGTCAAGAATTCAAGTTTTGAACCTTAATCAAAGGTAAATGAAGCTTAATAATTCAAGCTGTGAAGCTTAATCAAAGGTAAATCAAGCTTAATTGACAGTTTAATATGTGAAATCAAAATTTTTTCATCTAAATCAATCAAATTGGGCAAATTATAGAGTTTGAAATTGCAAGGAATTTAAATTGAATATAAGAAACTAAACAACAATTCATATGTTTTTGTTACCTTGGGAATCAAGAATAAACTGATTTCGAATCAATTCGTTGTAAAAATTGAATTACAATTCGTGTATTATATTAACGAATTATGTTCTAAAAAATTTAAGTATGTTCTAAAAACTGTTACATATGCTCTAAAATATGTTGCATATGTTCTAAAAAATATTGCATATATGTTCAGATTTATTTTTGAGTTCAAGGTCTTAAAATTTGAGTATCATGTTCCAATTAAAACTATATTTTGAAAAGGTAAGTTTATTCTTCTAAGAACTATTACATATGTTAAGAATCATTGAGTCTAGGTTCTAAATTTCTAGGCATTTTGTTCTAAATGCTATGCTACAGAAAGTTAAGGCTGATGTTTTAAATTTTTACTCGCATGTTCTAATTCTTAAATCAGATGTTCTAAATTATTACTCACATATATGTTCTATATTATTACTTATATGTTCTAAATTTTAATTTGAGACACATGTTCTAAATTTTTACTTGTATGTTCTAAATTTTTACTCACATGTTCTAACTTTAAAATCAGTTCTCATATAAATATGAATTCTCACCGGATCCCTCCTATATATATATATATATATATATATATATATATATATATATATATATATATATATATATATATATATATATATATATATATATATATATATATAATTGAAATAGAGTTAATTGGAATTAAATGACTTATGTAACATTTTTTTTTGAAATTAAATTTATTAATATCTATCCTTTAAATTCTTATGTGTCACACACACAACACACATATATATAATTTATTAAAAGCATTTTAATTTTATTAATAGAAAACATAGCATTTTATTGGAGGGAAAATTTTTCACAAAATTATGCCAAATGTCTCCTCCGTTGATTACTTTAGTATATAGTATATAGTATATAGATTTCGTAGATGAAGAATACAAATAGGACTTAGGAGACTCTTTATCAAGGCAATGCCTATCTTTTCAAACTATAGAAGAATGAAGAGATAGGATAGGAAACTTTAATGTCATACATTTCCTTAAGTCATATCATTAATTTATAATAGGGACCATAACTTTAATAAATAAAAAAAAAGTTATATGTTATACTATTATTTTTGGGGGTTGTTAAACAAAGCTCCTATTTTACAAGGCATCGCTCGTATTTTAATACAAACTTTCGTATTCACCTCTCGTAAATAAATACTCACGACAACAATAAAAATACTAATACTAATTACTTAATTAATCACAAAATTAATAATAATCATAATAAAAATTATAATAAAAATACAAAGATTACAGTAATAAGTTTGATTAATAAATCAATTCAATAAAAAAAAAATCCTCCTAAAAAATTAGGTTTCATTTAAAATTTTTGGGCTAAGTAAGCGATTTTTGGATAGATTTTTTAAGATAAAATTGTTGTATAGAGTTTTATTATCGATAGAATTATAATATTTCATATATACAAAATTAATCATATTTTTTAAAAATACGGATATTTCACCATATGCCCCTGAGTTTTTTTTGTTTATTCATCATATACCCATGAACATTTTTAAATACATCATATACACATGAGTTTTCACAAAAATACACCATATACCCTTGATGACTTATTATTGTTAATTTCGTCAATCATTTGGGTTAATTATGAACCGAAACCATCCTAAATACATTCTTCTACCCTCGAAACCTCCCACATTCCTTTTTTCCATCCTTAAACTACCCTAAGTTTCATTTTCTCATCCTCAAAATCAATTATACGGTTATGGTTATGGAGATTTAGAGTGGTTTCAAGGACTAGAGAAAGAAGAAGAGTGGTTTTGGGGATGAATGGAGAGACCTGAGGTGTTTTTGATGTATAATTAACCAAATTCTACTCATCTTATTTTCATTAGGGATATATGGTGAATTTTTGTAACAACATAGGGGTATATAGTGAATTTAAAAATTTTCATGGGTATATGGTGAATAAAGAAAAAACTCAAGGGTATGTGGTGAAAAACCGTTAAAAATATCCTAAATTTCAATTCTATTTCAATCATTAAATTCGTTTTAAAAAGTTTTTAAAAATAAGATCCATTTAAAATATATTTAATCACAAACTTTTGTACGTAGAGGGTCAAATATTACAAGAGTTACTTCGTTAATGTTATGGGGGTTACTTGGTTAGTGTTATAGTGGTTACTCAATTAGTGTTATAGATAAGGGTTACTAAGTCAGTGTTAGAGGTAATTCAATTAGTAGTACAGGGGTTACTCGGTCAATTTTATAAGGGTTACTTTGTCTGGCTAGATGGTGTGGTTAGTCGCATACAAAATGCATTTTTATTTAATTTATATTAAAAAAATATTAGAGAATCAGTAAAGATAAGTTTTAATCAGTAAAATTATTTTTAGTTTGATAAAAATACTTTCAGTTCTAATTCAAGTTCATTAAAAATAAGTTAAAATCAATAATACCATATATATCTATTTACAAATAAAAATTATATTGTCCGGACACAAAACTAATAACTAATATATAAAGCTAAACTTTTAGCCAGACCATCAGACATCGACATTTGACATTCTAACTTTTCGCCAAGTGTCGCGCCACGTTGGATATATTAAGATAAACTTCATAGGATAAAAAAAATTAGTTTAGAATTATATTTTCAATCAAATTTTGATAGAATTTTAAGATAAAATTATTAGTTGAGAGTTTTATATTTGATAAAATACCAATATTTCGCATATATAAATTGAATTATAATTTTATTCAAAAAACATATTAGATTATAACACTCAAAAAATACCAATATTATTATTAGTCATTTACAGGCCTACTACATAATTTAAATCGTCACAAAAGTACATCAATTCCTAGGTAAAGAGATATATTTTAAAATTTGACATATAGATTAAAAATTTATGTCAAATTTAATAAACAACCCATGCATCGCATGGGGCACAAAACTAGTATATAAATAAATTATGCTTTTTTTTAGAGCATTCAGAGTGTCATGCAAACAATCTAATTATTTCAACCAATGATGAAAGAGATTTATATTTTATTTTGAATAAAAAAACTATATCACCACCTAAAAAAAAGTAACGAATTAGATTTGATAAATCTAAAATTTTAATGCCATGTAGATTAAAAATCACGAACAAAAGTATTTTATAAATTAATGGTAAACAAATAGAGAATAAATATAGGAAATATAGAAATTTATTAAATCATTACTACGAGTATAACAAATCCAAATAAAATATATGAAAAGATTAATCTTAAAGAAGATATTAATTAATTAAAATCATATTTGAAATAATATTATATTTAAATGATAAACAACAACAATAAAATTTGATAACTATCCTATAAGATATATTTTGATAGTAATATATGATAAGAATAAAAAGTTATTTCTTAATTATAATTAAATTAAATTAAAATTTATTGTACCTACCCTTATAAATTGGCGCATCATATGACACCAACAAAATTTCGTATCAATACAAAACCAACTAAAGCGAATTTTGTGTCAATGGCGTAATT
Organism: Chenopodium album; assembly: GCF_948465745.1. NCBI lineage: Eukaryota > Viridiplantae > Streptophyta > Magnoliopsida > Caryophyllales > Amaranthaceae > Chenopodium > Chenopodium album. Next base: position 72,058,723 of record NC_137837.1, read on the forward strand.
TAAAAATTATTCTAAGATCTTAGCTTTATTTTTAAAATTCATGTTTAAAAGTGTATTTGTAATTATTTGCTTACATTGTGTTTATTTGGGATATAAGTTTATGTTTTGTTAACTTATTGTTTACATTGTGTTTATTTCGGATATACGTTTATGTTTTGTTTACTAATTTTGTTTTGGTTTTACATGCAGATCTAATTTATCATAGTTAAATTTGAGCAAAATGATTAGAAAATCAAAATACGATATAGTCTATGGATTGAAAGTACAGTCTGATGGAACGATCATAATCTCATTTTCCCTTAAAAATAATTTATACGTTGTCTTTATTTTTCAAAAATGACTCCACATGCTTTTTGACATATTTGATGCATAAAATAAGAATGGTCTCAATAAACTAAAGGTATTTAACTTGAAACAAGAGACAATAGCAGCACGCTTTGTCTCAATAGCATGGATGAAAATTATTTACACCATTTTTTGGACACATGAGCTTAATTAATATAACGAATAAAGGATTACAAACAATGGAATAATATAAAGTTCGTTCATTTAGAATTATTTATCCTTTTTTTTCTTTTTTTTTTTTTTTTTTTGAAAGGCAGAATTATGGATCCCTTTTATGATTAAATATATTTGACATATAAGTATTATAGATAGTTTGTATAATGATAATTTTTTGAAATTACCTCCAAAGCTACAAACTTAAAATAAGGTTGTGGCATAGAAATCATATACACGTAAAATTATAAAAATAAATAACTCTATGATTAGCTTAATAAGTTTGGATTTGGCCTGATTGGATGAGGAGGTATTATATCTTTATAAATCGTTTAAACTTATTAATTTTTTTTTAATAAACCTTTTGTGCTTGATAAAAATATTATTATGAATATGACCTAATTACAAAAATTATTACTTTTTGTGTGATTTTATGTTTAAAAAAAAAAAAAAAAAAAAACCGTGCACTCACATGCTTTCATCTAATCCTTATAGATTTAGGCCAATTATTGTTGGAGAAAGAATTGGGGATTGAAGTACGTATAATTTTATTTAGAGATTTGAAATATTATTATATTGTGGCTTGCGGCCACATCCTAAATTTTTCGCCTTTGACAATTATTATTTTAAAATATTAACTTGATTATAAATAATCATATAAAATTCATATTAATAAACACTATCAATCCTAGAAAATTCATATGTTATAACATAATAACATATGAAAAGGGTTATAATGAAATATATAAATTAAAAATAAAATAAAATAAATATTAAATTTAAAAAATAAAAATTACATTCTGTTTTGGGTGTTTTTTGTCCCTCGGGAGAGTTACGTCACGAAGTCTGATCCGGCTGAGCTGTACCCGCAAAATAACGGAGACTCCGGGTGGTTGGAGCTCCGCCTCCGACGGTCAAGTTAGTAACTTGAAACGGAATAAAGAGAACGGAAATTTAGGTGGGTATCTGCTCGGATTCCAAGCTCAGGTCTTCTCTGATGTTAGAGAATACAGGTGTAATAAATGATTGAATGTGTTCCCAAAATGGGGAATATCTCCCTATTTATAGGGTCATTGGAGAACGTGCCCCTATCTAGGTCACTTGACCTAGATTTTAGTGGGCTGCGCCGTTTTACGGCGCTCCTAGGGATTTGGGCCCTTGAAGGCCGCCATTTCAGAGGCATATCTGGGGGCGCCAAGTGTCAAGAGGATGTTGAGCCACACGGGCCATCCTGAAACTCGACACGTGGCGTCCTCTCATTGGTCCACGTGTCTAGGGTATAAATACCCCAAACATTTTCCCCTCACAGGTCGCACGTGCATATCACGTGGGGCCTGTGATACGTGTCCACCTTTCATAGGTGAACAGTAACGGGTAAAATTTTTGAATTTCAAATCAAAAATTTTCCCCCCACTTTCACTTTCTATAAATAGAAAGTTACCCCCCTCCTTTTCACACCTTACGTTCACATTGACTTTTTAGAGAGAGAAAAAGAGAGATTCTAGAGAGAGATTTCTCTGCTCCCGTCTACGTCACAGCAAGTTTCAAGCTTCCGAGTGCTAGCAGGTCATCACCCGGTTCACCGGCTGTAGCGGTTTTCAGATTTTCCAGAGTAAAAGCGAGGTAACCGCCTGTACCATTTTAGCTTTCCTCCCTTTCAATTTGTATACCATTTTTTCCGCCTGTATACCCGGCTTTTTTAGAGAATATAAATGAGTTCCCAATCCACCCACTCGGCACTGCCTAGGACACTCAGCTAATCCCCCGGAACGGATGAGTCTAGAATAGGGGGTGCCTTTTCTGGACTGTCGGAACCAATATGCTCATCTCCGAATTCCTCCCTCTCTGTGTCTGTGCAGGATACAATGTCCAGAACGAAACAGACGGCCAGACGGTCTAAGAGCTGGCGCACTATGAGAGTGCCAGCCGATGAGGTTTTCCCGGAAGGGGAACAGAGGGATTGGGAGGAGAGCGGATCTGACGAAGAGGCTCCCTCTACCTCCGGGAGCTCTGGGATAAGACAGGTAGGCGGCGAAGGAGCCGCCTCCTCTAATGAAGCCGGCGGTGGTGAGGCCGGCCAAGGATCAAGAGCCGAGTCTTCCGGCTCCGACCAGAATGATTTTGCGGATGACTATCAACAGCCGCCCAAGGTTGCTGACAACCCCAACCCCAAAAAGACCCGGATGCTGCCGAGTAATATTGCCCTCCTTAAGCGGGTTCAGGGCCTTCAAGGAGAAGCACCCCTTTGGAAGGGGTTGGGAGATTATTGTCCCTCCGGCTAATGCTGTAATGGCTTGGAGTGACGACATTGACCATGCAGATGATTACTTCATCTGCTACGAGGCGGTTATCGAAGCCGGCCTCCGGTTCCCCCTCCACTCCGGGATTAGGAAAATCCTCAAGGGTTACGATCTGGGGGTTTGGCAGCTCACCCCTAACTCGTGGGTGAATATCTTAAGTTACATCGCCGCCTGCGAGTTTTAGAACTTGAACCCCAGTTTCTCTGCCTTCGCTCACATGCACTATTTGAGCAAGGCTCCAGGCGGCCATGGGGCATGGTATACTTTAACTACCTTGCCCCAATACTTAATGACTTTGGACAAAGTGTCCAAATGGTCCGGGTGGAAGGACAAGTTTTATTTGATTTCCTCCCCCACCCTAAGACACAACCGGACACTGCGCCGGTACAATACTGAACCGGCTCTCCTTGGACGCAAATTCCCTCTCCCGGCACTATCTACTAAGGCCCGGGAGAAAATAATGGAGCCGAGATTTTTTGAAACAACAACTGAGCCCATGGGGGATGGGACTCATATTATTGTACCTAAAAACTGGATTCCCCATCCGGACTTCTTCAAGGACGAGTGCTTCTTGTCCGCCTGCGGGCTAAGTACCATGTTTCCAAGGGGTAGAATACTTCTCATCCGGAATGATTGTTATTTTATTTTAATTGCGAACTTGCCTTAATTTTCTCTAACTTTAAATTCTTGTTCTTGCAGACGAAGCCTTGAGGATGGTAGACCAGGAAAAAACTCCAGCTAAGTCCGCGGTGCTACTGCGCAAGGAGGCGGCACTTCCAAAAAGGCAGCCGTCGAGGCTAAGGATTTAAAGAAAGGCGGGGTAAGACCGCCTGACTTTATGTGTTTGCATTTTTTTTTTACCGGTTGGGTATACTTACCCTTTGTTTATCTCTCAGGAGTCCGTCAAGAGGATTTCACGATCATTCTCCAAGCTGCTCAAAAGGCAAGGAGATGATCTGGAGAAGGCTCTGGCTGCAAAAGCCGCCAAGAAGGACCCCCCTCCAACCCAGAAGCAAACATCTGCCCAATCCGGTCGTCCAACGACTGGGGGCAAATCTCCTGCTGTATTGAGAAAACTGAGCGAAAGCTCAGAACGCTCACATCAGAAGGCGCCGGATGTCTCTACGGCATCAAAGGGTGGCGAGCCACCTGAGGTTGCAAGCGGTGCGGCAACCACTGGGGAGGAGAAGAAGTCTGAGACCCATCCGGAAGCCCAAGGTAAGGAACGAACTGAAATACCTTGGCCACTTGATTTTATGAGAGTCAAGACCAAGGTTGATCCTTCAAAAGGGTCAGTCAGTAGCAGGCAACGGATGAATGCCGACTGCGCTGCTTCTATCTCATAAAGTGCTACTTTTGATGCAGATCTGACTTCTGACGAGCCGGATCTTGCAAGCTTTGCAAAACGGATGGTGAGGACCCTCACCCGGTCTGAGAAGAACTCCATACCTGATCTGCAGATTGTGGACTTCGACCGGATAATGGGTTCTCTGGCTGAGGTAAAAAATCCCTCTACCCTAATATCTTTTATCTTTAATTTGGCTAAGTAACTCATAAACCGGCTGTTATTGTCTCGGGCTATGCTGAGAGTGGACAGTCTCCGAGGCCCCTTCAGGCGGAAGCAAGAAGAGGTAAATGACGCCAAACGGAGGGCCCTAGAAAACCTCAACTTTGCTGAACATTCTGATTATATGTATAATTTAAAGATTAAAGCAGTAGAGTTGAAACAGGAGGAGCTGATCCGGAGTTTGACGGCTGCAAACGATGAAGCTAACAGCCGGGATGATGACCTTGATAAGCAGCTGAAAGATGCCAAATCAGATCTCAAGGCATTGGAAGATGCTGACAAGGAGAATGCCCAACTCCGAACAGACAATAACCGCCTGAGGGTCGAGCTCATCAATTTGCGCAACAAGTAGTCGGACGAGCTGGCCCAAGAGCAGAATCGGCTGACTGAGGAAAATGAGCGGGACAACTTGGCCCGACTGAAGATCACCTGGAGCCTCCTTTACCCAGAAATAGACTTTGAGGTCTATAAGCTGAGGTATGATTACGCCACTGCAGTTTATGATGCCCAGCAACTGGGTGATGCTCCACCGCCTCGCTTCAAAGACTGGGCTGCTAAGCAGGGATATGAGGTCTCTGATGACGAGGAGCCGGCGGCGGATGATCATAACGAAGGCCAAGCCAGCCAGACTCAGCCGGAGCAGCATCCACCTCAGCCTTAGGCGGGCCTCCTCAACTTCTGCGGCAGTATGCCAACCATTTTCTCTACCGGCTTGTATGCCGTGTAATCTTGTATCTTTAGGTTGGGTCAACAATTAATTTTTGGTTTCTTCACCGGATGTGATTCCGGCTAACATTTATTCTGGCCTTTGTGCCATTTTTAATATTAATGAAGTATTCCGACTCAGTCGGTGTTTATATATGTTTGTGTTTGAGTTTTTCAATTTGAATTTTGCATCTGTTTGCAATTCTTTAATATTTTGCCTAACTTAAAAAAGCATGTGGCAATTTGCAATCCGGTTGCTCTTGCCCTGGGCGGCTGTGTGGTTGGTTTTATTTCAAGTTGATTGATTGGCTTGAAAACACTTGATACTAGGAGAAGTATGGAGTGTTTTTAGGCCAATCAATCACAATGGTGATTGCCCCAAACCAAGTGCACAGCCGGCCATAAAAGCGGGTGCTTTGAGCTTCTTACCCAGGCGGTTATATTCCGTCTGGGGTTAACGCGTAGCCATTACACAATCTTTTGCCCCAATAGGGGAAGTGAGTGCAACTTTGGAATAAATAACCCAAGTAAGAATTTCAACCGATGACCGACTGATGCCTTAGGGCATCCGGTACTTGGTTACTTAATCGTTCTTCATAGATTATTCTGGTCAGATAACTATAAGTTGACCAATTTGGTCGTTCAATTTTCGCCATCTGCATTTGTACATAGAACCGACGAATGGTCTGTTATCTGCGACGATTGCACCCGGAGGGGTGTCGCCGGACGCCTTTGTCCATGTTGGGACAGGCGGTTTTATAAAGCAACCATCAGGCCGTATTGGCCTTTGGTCTTGTTTGAGACCGGTTGTATAGCCACTAAGCGTTTTTGTGCTTAGTTTTTAATCGGATCATCGGCCGAGCGTTATTACAACATTGGATTTACACTAAATATCGAACTTAGTTGGTTGAACGAATAGTCCGTCTGAGTATTACCCAGGCGGTCAAGCAATTTATTAAATTACACTATCAAACGTAAATAGATAAAGAGTCCGTCTGATTTACCTAGGCGGATAAGCAATTATTAGATTGCGCTAAGTATCAAACTTAGTTATTCAAACAAAGAGTCCGTCTGAGTTTTACCCAGACGGACAAACGGTTATAATATTCAACCAAACCAAGTATCAAACTTAGTAAGTTAAACACAGGGTCTGTCTGAGTATTGCCCAGGCGGACGAATAAAAATGGAAAAATAAGTCTGCAAACAAAGCCTGAATTTTCATTAATTGACTTACTGTTTACAAAAATTATACATTCTCAGAAGTAGTACTTTTTTAGATTGTCTACATTCCAAGTTCTAGGCAGGCGGCGGCCGTCCGGGGTTTCAAGACGGTAGGTGTCGTTTCTGACCTCTTCATAAATCCGGTAGGGGCCTTCCCAGTTAGGGGTTAGCTTCCCAGCCTCATTGGCCCTACTGGTTGCCTCCATTTTTCGTAACACAAAGTCATCCACTTTCAGGGGACGCTTGTGCACTTTCTTGTTATAAGCTCTGGTCATTCTCAGACAGTATATCTCATGGCGCAGGGCAGCGTTGCCCCTGCGTTCCAGGAGGGAGTCCAATGTCAGCCGCATGGCCTCCCAATTTGCCTCTTCATCATAGAGCATAACTCTAAGAGTCGGCCCATAATGCTCAATGGGCAAGACGGCTTCAGCACCGTATACCATAAGAAATGGGGTTTCTCCGGTTGCCCCTTTAGCAGTAGTCCGGATGGCCCACAGGACATGAATTAATTCCTCTGCCCATAAACCACCGGCTCTTTCAATTTTCTTTTTTCATGCCGTCTGAGATGAGTTTGTTGAAGGCTTCAACTTGGCCGTTTGCTTGGGGTCGGCCGACTGATGCAAAACAATGTGAGATACCCTGATCTCCCAACCAAGTCTTGAGCTGGGGGGTCTCAAACCGAGGGCCATTATCAAACACCATAGACATAGGTACCCCAAACCGGGTGATGATGTTCTTCCAAATGAAGGAGATGACATCCTTTGTCTTGATGTTCTTAACCGGCTCAGCTTCTACCCATTTAGTGAAATAATCCACAGCCACCAAAATGTAACGCTTTCCGCCTGGAGCAGGCGTGTAAGGACCCAGGATATCCATGCCCCATTTGGCAAATGGGACTGGGCTGTGGATTGCCGTCAGATCAGTAGTCGGGCGGCGAATCAATGGGCCAAACCCTTTGGCACTTGTCGCATCTTTTGACTAACTCTTTGGCGTCTGCTTCAAGAGTAGGCCAAAAGTAATGTCGTCTGGCTCTAACGGCTAAAGACCTGCCGCCTATATGAAAGGCGTAGTATCTGACGGCTAAAGACCTGCCGCCTCCTGTGGTGAATCAGGAAGCTTACCGTCTACTAAATATGCCCGGATGCCATCCATCCAGGTAGAGCTTCGGTCTAAGATTCCAATGGGATATTCATGTATGCTTCTCTTTCCAAGAACTTCCCAAAAGACCGACCGAGGAGTATCATAGCAGGCGGAAGAAGCCAATTTAGACAACGCATCCACCTGGTTATTATCTGACCTGGGCACTTGATTCAGGTGGAATTCCTCAAGTGTCCCAGTCTCTTCTTTGACTGCCTTAAGATATTTGATCATAGCCGGATGAGTTGCCTCATATGCTCCCTCATACTGGCTGACGACCAACTGTGAATCAGAATAGACGTCAATTTTAGTTGCCCCTGCCGCCTTACACATGCGGATTCCGGCTAACAGGGATTCATATTCTGCCTCGTTATTTGAGGCTTGAAACTTAAACCGCAGTGCATATTCAAATTTGTCCCCCTCAGGGGACTCATATATGATTCCTGCACCGCAGCCGTTCTTCGTTGAGCTTCCGTCTACATACACTTTCCAAACCTGGTCAACATTATCCGGTTGCACCGGTCGTGTCATTTCAACAATGAAGTCGGAAAACGCCTGACCTTTCACTGCCTTTCTAGGTTCAAAAGTGATTTCAAGACTTTGCATTTCAATAGCCCATTTCAACATTCTGCCGGATGACTCCAAAGTAGACATTGGCCACTTGAAGGGCTGGTCGGTGTAGATTACTACCGGATGAGCCAGGAAATACGGTTTCAATTTCTTGAAAGCCATATATAGGGCAAGGCCAAATTTTTCTACCATGGGGTACCAGAGCTCAGCATTTTTAAGACATGGCTAATGAAATAGACCGGAAGCTGAACACCGTCTCTCTCAGCAAGGAGAACGGCACTGAGGGCATGATCTGAGACGGCCAAGTACATGTATAACACCTCCCTAGGCAGTGGAGTAACAAGTCTTGGCAAAGAGTGGAGGTGTTCTTTCAGCCGTTGAAAGGCTGCCTCAGCCTCATCCCCCCATTCAAATCTGGTCTTCTTCCTGATTGCTTGGAAGAAGTAAAGGCATTTGTCACCTGACCGGCTGAGGAATCTCCCCAGAGCAGCCAGGCAACCGGTTAGTCTCTGTGCTTCCTTGACAGTGCGGGGTGACTTCATGTCAATCACCGCCTGTATCTTCTCAGGGTTAGCCTCTATCCCCCTTTGATCAATCAGGAATCCGAGAAACCTCCCAGACTCAACACCAAAGACGCATTTCTTAGGATTTAACATAACCTTATGCCGCCTGAGTGTGGTGAAGGTTTCTCAGAGATCAGCAAGGTGATCCGCCTGCTGTTTGGATTTGACTATCATGTCATCAATTTATGCCTCTACATTCCTCCCAATTTGATTAATAAAGACAGTATTAATCATCCGTTGGAACGTAGCCGACGCATTTTTCAAGCCAAACAACATCACCGTGTAACAGAATAGCCCCTGATCAGTGACGAAGGCCGTCTTTTCTTGATCTTTCTTCCACAGGGGTATCAGATGGAAGCCGGAGTAGGCATCCATAAAACTCATCAAGGCGTGCCCAGCTGTTGAATCGACCAGACTGTCGATCTTAGGAAGCGGATAACTGTCCTTGGGACATGCCTTGTTGAGATTTGTGTAATTAACACACATCCGCCAGGTACCATTCGGCTTTTTTACAAGCACAACATTCGCCACCCAGTCGGGGAAATTACATGGCCGAATGAACCCAGCATCCAACAGCTTTTTTACTTCGGAAGCTGCCGCCTGACTTCTTTCCTCGCCGTGATTTCTTTTCTTTTGCCGGATGGGCTTCTTTTTAGGATCCACGGCGAGTTTGTGGACAGCGAGATCCGGGCTGACGCCTGACATCTCTTCCACTTCAAAGGCAAAAATGTCTTTGAATTCTTTCAACAGAAGGTGCAAGTCTGCACCTAACTTAGAAAAGGCAATCGTCCCAACCTTCATGGTACGCTCCGGACGGCTGTCGTCCAGAGGTATGTCAATATGCTCACCAGCCGGTTGGGGACGGAGCTCATCTAACCGTTCACCGGTCAGTGATTGCTATTTTTTCTCCTTCTTCACCTCCACCAGCATAGGTGCCTTTCTTTTCTTTCCGGCTGCTGGTGGGGCTGGTGCTTGATCGGCTTCCTTGAGATTGTCAAGGTATATTGGCTCCTGGCCGCCTGGAGCCACGGTATCTCTGACGGCTGAGAGATAGCACTCCCGGGCCGTCTTCTGATCCCCATTCAAGGAACCAACAAAGCCGTCATCCCTCTCATACTTGAGGAGCATGAGGGAAGGGATGATTACAGCCTTGGATTCGTTGAGGGTTGGCCGGCCCAAGATAATGTTGTAGGTGGTCAACTCCTCAACGACCAAAAACTTAACGACCAGATGTCGCCCTTTTCCTTTCTCACCCAGCCGGATGGGTAGATCGACTCTTCCGACTGGGTAAACCATCCCCCCCCCAAAACCAACTAGGGGTGGGTGACCGGATACAAGCTGCTGTCATTATATTTCAGCTTCTGCAAGCACCGGAGGCTGATGATGTCTGATGAGCTGCCGGTATCAATAAGGATCCGCCCGTCCAGTTGGTTGGCAACCTTACATTCAATGACGACCGGGTCATCATGTGGGCGGCGAACACTGCCCCTATCCTTCTTAGTGATCAGAACATCCGGGAAGGAGGAGCTTGCAGACGCCTGCCCATCATCATCTTTGTCCATCTTTCGAAGATGGCTCTTGGTGCCCCGGATGGTAGGGCCACCGCATGAGAACCCGTCCGCTATTGTGTAGACCGGCTCTTGTCGGTATCCGAGCTACTAGCAGGCTGGGGGGTAGTCTTAGAGGGCTGACCCTTATTTTTCTTCTTAGCCCCGGCTGGGGACTTAGAAATATAGGACTTCAGCATTCCCTTGTCAGCCAGACGGTCCAACGTCCGTTGAAGGCTGAAGCAGTCGTTGGTGTCATGGCCAACTTCCTCATGGTATTGGCAAAATTTATTTTTGTTCCTTGATTGAATGGAACTTTTCATTGGATTCGGCTTCTCTAGAGACAGCCGGTCCTTAATCTCCATGAGGATGGAGTTACAGTCCTTGTTAAACTCGTACTTTGGGACGTACGATTTAAATTCTTTCTTCTTCTTCTGGGACAGCTGGTCAGAATCACTTACCGCCCAGATTTCTTTTCTTTTCTTACTCTCTTCTTTCTTTTTAGCCGGCTGAGCAGGCCGGTTGTCTTTCTGCTTGTCGGACTTCTTAGAGTCCGACTGGCTACCAGGCGAACAGAGGTCGGTAGCTTGAATGTAGCTTTCCGCCTTCCTCAGGGCCACCTATAGGGTGAAAGCCCCTTTTCTGACTAGGTCGAACTTAAAGGTCGACCCGTCTCTCAGACCTTTGAAAAAGTCTGTAAAAGCTACCTCATCAAACAGTCCCTGAATCTGAATTCTGATCAGATTGAACCGCCTGACATATGAGCGCATCCCTTCTCTCTCTCCCTGCTTAACAGTGCTCAAATCAAGGCTTGTTTTCTTAGCAGGGATGTTCATTGAGAAGTTGGAAGCAAACAGGAAGGCAAGCTTCCTGAAACTATCGATGGACCCGGCTGGCAGATTACCAAACCATTGTTGGGCAATGCCCTTCAATGTAGCCGGGAAGCACCGACACCAAGTGGCATCATCCAACCCCTGCAGATACATGAGGTTGGTGTAAGCCATGAGGTGGTCTTCCGGATTGGTGGTACCATCATAGGTACCAACCAATACATTCTTAACCTTGGCCGGCTGGGCCGCCTCGGTTATCTCCCGGGTGAACGCAGAAGGCTGTTCACCCAGGCGTAGCAAACGAAGCTGTCAGTCTGACAAGGTAAAGTCGTATCCCCTAATCAAAAATAATTACCTAATTCACTAACTAAAGTAGATAGGGAAGTAGGGTCGATCTCCACAGGGAAACAAGTCTTTTTAATTCTAATTAATTAATATAATCCAGATTATCTAAGTAACCAATATTTTAAATATGATTTTTATACTACGAAGGATGAGTTTAGGGAGAAAAGAATCAATAATAAGGAAACCTAGGGTCACAGGTTCACCAATAATTAATATTCCGGGATAGAACGAAGTAATTAATAATCAACAATGCATAGATAACATGATTAACAGGCTCTCGCAATTTATTAACCAACATAGATCTAACAGGCTCTCGCAATTTATTAGACCTAAGTTCCTATTAAAAATAACCTTTAATATTAAATCAACATCTGCTCGATTCATCAATTCAATATTGCTAAACATTCACAATCAAATTACATCTGCTCGATTCATAATCTAATTGCAAAGAATTAAAACAATTCAATAGGAAATTATCATGCAATATCAACAATCAATAATAACAAACTATCCCTTCATATTAATTATGGATCCCCATAAACCCTAGAATTAAACTACTCACTAATAATCATAACTAATCCAATCAAATAAACAATTAAAAACATAAACAAGAAAATAATTAAAATAGCTGAAATTAAAGAGGGAAGAAATTGTACCAAAACAAATATGGAATTAATGAAGGAATTAAGAACAAGAGTTTAGAGAGAATTCTAGAGAGAGAAAAATACTAAGTAAAGAGAGAAAGTCTAAGAGAAAAGAAGGTCATTAATTAACCGTACAAAACGAATATATATCTCTCCTAAAACACGAATTAAACAAAGCTTAATCAGGTTCTAACAAAACACGCGCCCGATCGGGCGAAGGGGGCGCCCGATCGGGCCCGCCTTTTTTCCTATGCCCATCCTTCAGTGCTGCGCCCGATCGAGCCTACGCTCACCCGATCGGGCGCGCCTTCATCTTGATAGCTGGCATGCGCGCAGCTCGCCCGATCGGGCGTATGCTTGCCCGATCGGGCCCGGCTTCATCTTCAAGGTTTGGACTTCGATTTGGGCTAGATTTCTCGGCCCAATCCATATTTCCTCTCGGGTCTCGAATACGTGGTCCAATTACCTCGTGATCCAAATAACCGAGCCCTTAATCACCGGCTCGATGGCTCTAGCCGGCCTTGGGCTCTAAAAATGGTCGTGTTCCTCCAATGCTCGTAGTCGCTTCATAAAAATCCCGGGAAAATGCTCCAAAGGTGCAATTCCCTGCAAAACTTAACCAAAACTACGAAAACACTAGAAAACACATATTAGTAATAAAAGTGGCCCTAAAGGGCCAAAAACACTACTAATTATGACCAAGGGACGAGGGTAAAATACAATATAAAATAGACATATCAAACTCCCCCAAGCCAAACCTTTGCTTGTCCCTAAGCAAAGAGTTCATCAATGAACATATAAAACATACTTCACCCCAATAATCAAATCAACAACCAACGATTCAAGGTAAAATTAATAAACATGCTTCAACATCAATCAATCTTATTCATCTAATCACCCTTCCTCCCCAACAGTTGTCAAGTAGAGCAAACCACAAGAGCATATAGAATTCAAGACTAGTGCTCACACACTCGACTCTCATTTATGTGGCGAGTAAAGAATGTACTCGATCGCTCTCCACCCAACCCCTTTAATGTGAACAATGCCCTCCCAACTCACACTCTCGTGTGTATAAAAACATTGACCGCTCAATCTACTAGTCGACTCGAAATATGTCAAGTCATAACTTGCATTGAAAGACAACACTTTCACATTTACATAACTTCTATGCACAAGGTCGGAAGGTCTTTTAAGCTTGTAAAGTAAGGCTAGGGTAAAGGTAGGATAAATTTGGGATCATGTGAGAGAAAAGCTATGCATTAAGGGAGCCAAATCCTAATAAACCCATGATCAAAAGTAATGATCATACACATCTCCAACATAACCAACTCCAACATCAACCAAATATACTCTAAACAATAAAACAATCCCAACACTCACAAATTCACTCATAAAAAATATGATAATGTAGAACAAGAGTGAATAACAAACTTTAAACTCATAACTTGAAATATTTACATTGAAACTCAACTTTCTTTTTTCTTTTCTTTTGATTAACATTCACTTAGAACATTTGAACATCAAACATTTTTCCTCTTTTTTTTTTTTTCTTAGAAGTTCACTTTTTTTTTTTCATATTTCTCATTTTTTTTCTTGAACTTCTTTATTTTCATCACACTTTTATTTTTTCAAATATATACAACTTTCAAACTCATAAAAACAAAAATATGATCAAGAACAAATTACTTCTCAAAACCCACCCAAATTGTGCAAATAAAGTGCACACCACAAACTCCCTCACCTCACTCACTAATAGCTCCCCCAAGCCAAGCTTGGGACTAGTAACCAATGGGGCAAATAAGGCTTGTAATGTGGCTATAAACAATAAAAGGGCACAAGCAACAACATGGGTGACAAGAAGGGAACAAATGTATCTAAATATCTCTGAAGGCTACCTAAGGAATGAACGCCTTCGTCCTCCTCATGTGCATATTATAAAGTCATGAAACACTACTCATAGTTGCAAATCAATACTCAAATTCATTGACATACCAGGAATTATGGAACTATCACACATTTCCTAACCAAATCAACTAGTCAAGCACTATATTCACAAGTAGTTGGACAAAATTGACGCAAGTTAAGGAATCCAAACAATTAGACTTCAAATCATGACCAACAAATCCACAATATTCATCATCAAATACCAAGAATCAAAACAATTTTCTCAAGTATGGGGGACAGGGAAGCATGATTTACAATTCATTGGAACGTATTTTTTATTTTTATTTTTTTCAATTTTTTTGTATTTTTCATATATAAGAAAGCAATAAAAAACTACACTAGGAAAGCAAATAAAAACTACACTAGAAAGCAAATAAAGGGAGAGAAGGAAGAGAATTTCCAAGGTGAAAGAACACCCCCCCAAGCCAAATCAAGCAATGCCCTCATTGACTTGGGAGAGTAGCCTACTCCTCATCCTCATCCATCCTAGAGTACCCCCCACCGTGGCTAGAGCCGGCCCCTCCATGGCTAGAGCCACCACCACCATACCCCGAACCACCGGCATAGTAGTTAGGGTCTACATTCCCACCCATACCCCCATATCCGTGGACCGAAGAGTAGTCCACATAAGTACCATAAGCACCGGGGTGAGAATACCCGCCTTGGGGGTATTGGAACCAATCGGGAGGAAGGGAATCAGGAGGAATAGCCCCCCGACGGGCGTAATCATCATACATGGGGTAAAGGCCCCTCCCTAGGTTCCTCTCAATAAGACCTACCCGGCCATCTAGGGTGCTTAACCTAGAATCTAGGTTTTGCATCATGCCCTCAACCCTCCCTTGCCCCGTCTCAATGCGGTCTAGTTGGCTCCTAAAAGCCGAAAAGTCATATGGGGCATTTGGGTCGACATTGTAATCGACCGAGGAAGTAGGCATTGTAGGCATGCCGTAGGTGAAAGGTGGGGGTGGTGTGTAGTGGGGTGAGTGGTGAATGGGGGATTGGTGAGGTTGTGGTGAGGGGTGAGGTGGTTGAACCTCACCTTGACCATCTAACTCGAAGGTATAAGAGGGCTTCCCCCTCTCAAATTTGGTCAAGGCGGGGTTGGGTAAGGTAAAGGCTTAGTCCCTCCTACCCGATTGTCGGTGGACAATCCACCAAGTATCACTCCCCACCGGTTGTACCCAATTCAAACTCCCAAAATAAGGTAGGTCCATTAGGTTTGATCCCACAACTTTTCTATGGCCATCGGGGTTCCAACCTAAATGCTTCCTAGCTATATGGGTCACTAACCCCCCAAAGTAAATAGGCGCTCTAGACCTACTAGCTTCGGCCGCATTGGCCGCCCTTTGAAAATGGTTGGCTATCCTATGGGGTATATTTAATTTTTCAGCATTAGGTATTATATAGGAAGCCAACAATTCCAATTCATCCCTCCGAACATTTGCCGGTTCATGCCTCCCAAAAATAGTGAGGCCGTCAAATCTTTGCCAAAGTTTGGGGACGGGATGTTGAATCCACGTCCCTTTGGCATGTTGGAGGTTCACCAAATCCTCCCCTGTTAACCTCTTGTAGACCATGGCGGTGTGGTCTTGAGAGGGTTCAATAGGCTTGTCCGATTTCAAGTCAAACAATTTACCAAATTCTTTTAAAGTTAATCTCACATTATTGTTTAACAATCGAAATTGGACATGAGGGATAAGTGCATTTATTTTGATAACATTAAAACTTGATATAAATTCCAATGTTAAATAATCATAAGTATCGTGGCACATTTGAAAAAACCCACTCATGCCTATGCCCTTAAACAATTTTTCTACATATTTGTCAAGACCTAACCTAGCTAAAGTAGGATGATGTATGAAACGGGTAGAAATTACCTGACGATCGATGAGGTTGATCATCCGAACTCGTTGCTCCTCCGAAACGATTACAACTTCCTCCCACCCCGGAATTTGAAGGTCCGGGTTGATTGTTGGGTGTGGCGCACTAGAGCTCTCACCCCTTTGATTTCTTGAACGCTTGCAGGCTATTGTCGTTGAAAATAGTAGAAAATTTGAGGTTTCTCTCTCTTAGGGTTTGAAAAAAATTGAGAGAAAATTGGGGAAAATTAGTATAGAGTGTAGAGGAAAGTGAGGGGAGATGAAATATGTAAATTTTTTTTATTTTGGATGGAGGAATTGGAGGAGATCTTGGATTGAAGTGAAAGTTTAAGGTTTGAAAATTGAGGTTTTAGAGAGAGAAAGTGAATGAAGAAGATGAAATAAGGAGGAAATGAGGGAAGAAAGAAGAGAAAAGAAATTAAAGGGGGGGTCGGCCTGATGGCGCGCCCGATCGGGCGAGCCTCGCCCGATCGGGCGAAGGTGTGATTCTCCAAATCTCAAGTTGCGCGCCCGATCGGACGAGCTCCGCCCGATCGGGCGCGAACGCGAACAAATTTTCGCCCTTTTTCTCGCCCGATCGGGCGAGCTTCGCCCGACATTTCTTTTTCTTTTACTCGATTTTCCAAAAATTTTGCCCGATCGGGCAAGCTTTGCCCGATCGGGCGAAAATAACCCCTGAATCCACTGAGCTTGCGCGCCCGATCGGGCTGTTTCGCCCGATCGGGCGAAATTTGCTCCGATTTTTAGCTCACTTACGCGCCCGATCGGGCGAAATTGGCCCTGAATTCTGGCTCACTTGCGCGCCCGATCGGGCCCGAGAGAGCCTTTTTCCTCCGATTCCGTTTCTTCTTCAAAATTTCTCTAAGTCTTTATACCCTGTCAAATTCATACCTGTACAACAACACTTAAAACCGGTGAAATATCACTCTCCTCGCCTCTCTAAAAAAACAAAAATAAAAATAAAAAAAAAAGGAAAAATAAGGAAAAGGAAAACTAGCCTATAAAGCATGAAATACGGGTTGCCTCTCGCAAAGCGCTGGTTTATCTAGGTCCCGCACGACCTTCTCACCACCTTGAAACTCATGTTGGAAGTGGAGTTAGGAGAGTCTCCTCCACATCTCTAATGGTAGCACCTTCATGATACACTTTCAACCTTTGGCCATTCACCTTGAATTCTTCACCTTTGTCATTCACCAACTCTACCGAACCAAATTTGTTTACCTTTGTGACAGTGAAGGGACCGGACCACCTAGACTTCAACTTTCCTGGGAAAATCTTCAATCTGGAATTAAAGAGAAGAACCTTATCGCCCGGTGCAAACTCTCTTGGTAGGATCCTCTTGTCGTGCCACTTCTTGGTCTTCTCCTTGTAGATCCGCGCACTATCATATGCCGACAATCTAAACGCATCCAACTCATTGAGTTGAAGGAGTCTCTTCTTACGCGCGGCCTTAGAATCCATGTTAAGCTCTTTGATCTCCCAAAAAGCTTTGTACTCCAATTCTACGGGAAGATGACATGCCTTACCATAAACCAATCTATAAGGTGAAGTACCGATCGGTGTTTTAAATGCAGTCCGGTATGCCCAAAGTGTGTCATCAAGCTTCATGATCCAATCTTTTCTTGACTTGGCTACTACCTTTTCTAGGATCGCCTTGATTTCCCTATTAGAGACCTCAACTTGATCACTAGTTTGAGGGTGGTAACTAAGCCCTGTTCTGTGATATACGCCATACTTCTTGAGGAGGTTATCCAATTGTCTTTCATGGAAGTGGGTACCCCCATCACTAATAATAGCTCGTGGAACACCAAACCTGGGAAATATGATCTTCTTGAAGAGCTTAATGACTACCTTGGAATCATTTGTTGGTGAAGCTATGGCTTCAACCCACTTGGACACATAATCGACGGCTACAAGTATGTAACAATTCCCATTGGAAGATGGGAACGACCCCATATAATCGATACCCCAAACATCGAATATTTCAACTTCTAGAATGCCAGTTTGGGGCATCTCATGCCTCCATGAAATGTTGCCAGTCCTCTGGCAAGAATCACAAGCCTGCACAAAAGTGTTAGCATCTTTAAACATAGTAGGCCAAAAGAAGCCTGACTCATTAATCTTGGCCACCGTTTTAGTGGGGCCATGATGTCCATCATAGGGTGAAGTATGACAACTGGTAAGGACGCCGTGAACCTCCCATTCGGGAACACACCTGCGAAATAATCCATATGCACACTCACGAAACAAAAAAGGGTCATCCCAAAAATAATGTTTAACATCATAGAGGAATTTCTTTTTCTGTTGGTAGGACAAGTCAGGAGGTAGAGTACCACCCACTATATAATTAGCAAAATCGGCGTACCAAGGGTGATGCTCTACAACTGCATACAGGTTATCATCAGGGAAAGAATCATCTATAGGTAAAGAATCCTTACCCTCATCATACCTGATACGTGACAAGTGGTCTGCCACTACGTTCTCTGCTCTCTTTTTATCTTTTATTTCAATGTTGAAATCTTGGAGCAAGAGAACCCAACGGAGTAGCCTTGGCTTTGATTCCGCCTTGGCTATCAAGTATTTCAATGCTACATGATCAATAAAATTAATAACTTTAGAACCAACTAGATATGATCTAAATTTTTCTAAAGCATAAATAACAGCAAGAAACTCCTTTTCTGTGGTGGCATAGTTGACTTGGGCTTCATCTAAGGTTTTGCTAGCATAATAAATAGCATGCAAAACCTTATCCTTCCTCTGTCCGAACACGGCTCCTAGTGCAAAGTCACTTGCATCACACATGATCTCGAAAGGGAGGTTCCAATCGGGAGCACATATGATGGGTGCCGATATCAAAGCCTGCTTAATCCTGTGAAAAGCCTCAAGACACTCGTCAGTAAAAATAAATGGGGCATCCTTGAGCAAAAGCTGTGTCAGTGGTTTAGCGATTTTAGAAAAATCTTTGATAAAGCGGCGATAAAACCCCGCATGACCCAAGAAGCTTCTAACTCCCTTAACATTGACTGGGGGAGGTAATTGCTCAATCACTGATATTTTAGCTTTGTCTACTTGTATGCCCTTATCAGATATAATATGACCAAGGACTACTCCCTCTGTCACCATAAAGTGACATTTCTCCCAATTGAGTACTAAGTTGCACTCCTCACATCTTTTCAAAATTTTAGCGAGATTAATTAAGCATGAATCGAATGAGGAACCATATACGCTAAAATCATCCATAAAGACCTCCATAATAGACTCTATGAAATCAGAAAAAATGCTCATCATGCAACGTTGAAAGGTAGCAGGTGCATTACATAAACCAAAGGGCATTCTACGATATGCAAAAGTGCCATAAGGGCATGTAAAGGTGGTCTTTTCCTGATCTTCAGGGTGAATCGGAATTTGGAAAAATCCCGAATACCCGTCCAAATAGCAAAAGAATTTGTGATTAGCTAACCTCTTAAGCATTTGATCAATAAAGGGGAGAGGGAAGTGATCCTTTTTAGTGGCGATATTTAGTCTACGGTAGTCTATGCACATACGCCACCCTGTCACAGTTCTGGTGGAAATTAATTCATTTTTATCATTGGTTATCACAGTCATCCCACCCTTCTTCGGTACTACCTGCACAGGACTTACCCACTTGGAGTCAGAAATAGGATAGATGATAGCTGCATCGAGTAATTTCATCACCTCTTTCTTGACTACTTCCTGCATGTTTGGATTTAATCTTCTTTGGGGTTGAATGCAGGGCTTGTAATTTTCCTCTAGATGAATCCTGTGCATGCAAAAATCAGGGCTAATACCCTTGAGATCATCAATACTGTACCCTATAGCCTTCTTATGGGTTTTGAGGACCCCTAGAAGTTGGGAAGATTGTAGGTCAGTGAGTGCAGTACTGATGATCACGGGGTGTAGTTCCTGCTCATCTAGAAAAACATATTTTAAATGAGAAGGGAGAGGTTTTAGCTCAGGTTTCTTGACCTCTGCAGGTTTTGATTCCTGAACTAAATTTACTACCTTCATTGTCTCCTTGGGGCTTAACTCTTCTAAGGAAAGAGCCTTTTCAACATTCTGTATCTCATTACCCCAAATGCTTGCATTGTCGCTAGATAAATTCCCGCAGAGAACTTCCTCTAAGGGATCCTTCGCAAGAACCTGTGGCAAGCTATCAACACAAATATCGTCCATTATATCAATTGTATCAATATAACAACAATTTTCCTCTAACATAGGCCCTTTCAAAACCTTCCCTAAATTAAAGGTAACATTATCGTCACCTACAGAAAGGGTTAGTTTACCATTTTTCACATCAATAATAGCTCCTGCAGTGTGGAGGAAAGGCCTACCTAATATAATGGGTATTTGTGTGTCCTCTGCCATATCTAAAACAACAAAATCGACTGGAATAAAAAATTTACCAACTCTGACAGGTACGTCCTCTAAAATACCTAAGGGATATTTTACCGAACGATCTGCCATTTGCAAAGTTATATTAGTAATTTTTAATTCCCCCATATTTAATTTAGCACATATAGATGATGGCATGACACTGACACTAGCACCCAAATCACATAAAGCTTTATCAATAAAAACATTCCCAATGTGACAAGGGATAGAAAAACTACCAGGATCCTTTACTTTAGGAGGGGATTTATTTTGCAAATAAGCGCTACACTCCTCTGTGAAAGCTACAGTTTCTACTTCATTAAAGGCCCTTTTCCTAGTCAGAATGTCTTTCATGAATTTAGCATAAGCAGGTACTTGAGTGATTAAATCAGTGAAAGGAACTGTTACCTGCAGGTTTTTCACAACCTCTAAAAACTTACCGAATTGTTTATCAAGCTTACTCTTCAATTGTCTATTAGGGAATGGAAGCTTGATAACTGGGCTCTGCACATCTCCTCCCTTATCCTGCGATTTACCCTGCACAGAAACATTAGTAGGGTTAGTATCTATTTGTAGCCCTGCAGGGCTAGCAGGATTAGCATTTGGTATAGAGGAATCTAGATCAGGAACTGGTCTATCATCCTTTGGCATAGGAGGTCCATCATAATGTGAACCACTCCTTAGAGTGATTGCATTAGCATGATCTGTAGGATGGATAGGTTGTGATGGTAGAGCCCCCTGCTGACGGGATTGTAGGGTAGATGAAAGTTGTGCAATTTGATTGTCCATGATTTTATTATGAGCTAGAATAGAATCAATTTGCGCATCCCTACTCTCCATGTGCTTTTGCATACTAGCTAGCATTGCTCTAATTTCTGTCATGGCAGGTGTAGGCGTCGTTCGAAGTGCGCCTACGTTAAAAGCATGTTGTGAATATGCTTGGCACTCATAGGAAGTGGGAATTGACATTACGATTAGGTACAACGATTAGGGACAAATAAAGTAGGGAGCCGCCAACAAGTTTTTAAGGAACTTGTAAACCGTCCACGGATCATAAAAAGGCAACCACGATAAGGGACAACGATAGGCAACAACGATTGACCCGTGAAGGTTACACCCCATTCATAATCCATGAGATTACTAACTCCATATGGTTCGGAACCACGAAAGGAGGATCGGGGATGATGGTACGAAGTGAGTCATGGAGTCACATTCGCCCGTATTGGCCTCTACTCGATTCTTATAGTGAAAAGTGATTCATGCGATCTCAAAGGCATACAAACAAAATATTCAATTTGCTCCAAACTATTATTAAGCTAAATTGGTTGAATATTAATGCAACCTATAATTCTAAAATATTGTGATCACTTGATTAAACAACAAGATTAAAAGGAACCTAAACCGGTTGTCCAAATTATCTTATTAGGCGTGATTTTCAATTACATATTCCCTTTAACATGCAATATGGTGATCATAAAAAATACAATAGAATAAACATTAATATTGGAAGCAATTTAACAATAATAGTGTTAGCCAAATCAAATAATAATAATAACAACCCTAATCATGATACTAGCAATATTAAAAATAAAATAAGAGTAATTAAATTAATTAATTACTCACATTCCGCGCGTTCCTTTAAATTGCTACATCATGAATAAACTGTTAGTAACTTCAATAAAAATATAAAGTAAATGGAAATTAAATTAAAGTAGAGTTGATTTGGTCCAAACCCTCAGTCAATTATACCTTTCACGCCTTGGTTTAAGTATAGAACTTTGGGTATTGTATGAACTCCTTGGAGTGCTTAAGGAAGAAATGATAGAATTAGAAATATAGGTTTAAGGCTTAGAATATGTGTGAGAGAGAAGAGAATGATTTTTGGTGTAAAGAGAGAAAGAGAGAAGGATTTGATGATCAAGCTTGTTGATGAATAAAAAAGGGGAGATATGACCTCTATTTATAAGGGGGAAAGAGGGGTCGAATCAAGAAAAGATAAGAATTCGAATCGGATAAAACGCTTGCGATAGACAACAGTTTTTGCGGTTTTTGTTTTTATCATATCTTTTGAACCAGAAATCGGAATAAGATGAATAAGATATGGTTGGAAAGCTCTTGAAGTCTAATTCCTAATCCAATTGAAATCAGATTAAAATATTTTGTAGAACAAAAGATATAGCCGAAATAGTGAGACGGTTTCAGTTTTGGATAGAGTTTGACATTTTATTCATATCTTTTCCGTTATAGCTCGGAATTGATATTATAATATATCATTGGAAAGATAATTTCAAGGGCTATCCAACCATATAAAATTTGGATACAAACTATAATACACGAAAATAATATCTGTCTATCTTTGAACGTCTTTCAATTCGGATATAAACAGGATTTTCAAAAAAAAGGAGTTTTATTCAATTTCAAACTATTTAATCTTATCTTTTCAAAAAGGATAATTAAGATCTTTTAGAAACTTATAGAAGCTTCCAATTAATACTAATTGGTTTAGGAATGGGATTAAATAATTTGGACCCTCCACATGATCATTGGGTCGTAGGTAAGGTGGGCTTAGGTTCGGTTTGGGCTAGTTTAATATTTTGCCATAACTTATTCGTTATAACTCGGATTTGGGCTTATAATATATCGTTGGAAAGCTATTTTAAAGCCCCATCCAAATATTCAATCATTAGACCCTGATTATGGACCAAAATAAACTGGAATAAACGTTTTTATAAAAAGGACACGAAATGATTGATTTTAAAGGACACGAAATGAATTATTTTGGGTTTAAAGGCACAAAAAGAGGAAAATGAGTTATGGTTTGGGGAAATGGGCTAAGAATTGGGTTGGTTTATGAAATGGAAATATGGATTTAAGCACTCCAAAAATTAAATACTCAACCCGACCAATAATGGCGGTGAAAGGTTGTTCATCATCGGGTTTGGTTTTGGGGAGACATTTTTAGGTGTCTACAGCAGGGTCGGAAGATGATGAGGGTGATGCTTGGATTTTCTGTCCGGCATTTGGATGGTAATATTTTTGCTGTGGTGAGGGTTGTTGTTGTGGTTGTTGTGGAGGTGGAGGGTTTTGTACATTGGTACTCCGGTATGAAAGATAAGGATGATTTTTATAACCGGCATTGTAGGAATTGGAATAGGGGTTATTTTGCCTATAGGTTTGAAAGGCATTAACTTGTTCCATAGAGCTCCTACAATCTTGCTCCCAATGACCTACAATTCCACAATTTTCACAAAAAGCTTCATGGTTAGCAACAGCAGAAACATTAGCTACAGAGTTAGGAGTAGCAGTAAGATTATCTAATTTTTGACAAATAGAAGTTAATTGAGCTTGCAAAAAGGATACAGAATCGACATTATGTTTTCCCTTATTTGCAAACCCCCTCGGATTCCCATACTGGGAATTGTGTATTGCCGTGTCTTCGATAACCTGTCCTGCATCATCCACGTTTAAATTCATAAACCTCCCACTAGCTGCCGAATCTAGTACTGATCTGGAAGAATTTCCAAGTCCATTATAGAATGCTTGGATCAATTGCCATTGTGCTAGATTGTGGTGGGGACACTCTCTCTGTAGATCCTTGAACCTCTCCCAAGCCTCATATAATGTTTCGTCGGCCTCTTGAGCGAAGTTCTGAATAGCACTTCTTAGTACCGCTGTTCTCTCTGCAGGATAATATTTATTATAAAAGTTCAAAGCAAGAGTTTCCCAGTCAGTAATACCAAGTGCAGTTCTATTCAAACCATTAAACCATAATTTTGCTTTGCCACATAAAGAAAAGGAAAAAAGAATCTCCCTGATTTGGTCCTGCGTAACCCCGGCTTGTCTAATGGTGATACAATATTGGCAGAAATCTGCGATGTGAAGATTAGGATCTTTACCCTTAGCTCCGCTGAACTGCTTCCTCTCTATCATAGTGATAAATTGGGGCTTGATCTCAAATTGAACTCCATCTAGAGCCGGAGTAGGAGTAAGGTGCGGGAAATCTGTGAGCTTCGGTTGCGAATAATCACTGAGTTTCTTCTGGGCTGTCATCTCTGATTTTGAATCTGAAGGAATATCTGTATCACCAGAATCAGTGGGAGGATCTCTTTGATCGTTGTCCTCCTCAGAACCCGCCAGAATTTGTGTATAGAGTCTCCTTTGCCTATGAAAAGAACGCTCGATCTCAGGATCAAAAGGGATGTCACTTGATCTAGAACACCTCGGCATAAACAAAGAACTAAAGATAAATATGAGATTTGCCTCAAAGAACTAATGTTCTCTGAGGCAAAAAGGGGGGATAATCTAGACTACAAAAATATAATTAGAAAATAAAAATAAAACCGTTTCCTCGGCAACGGCGCCAAATTTTGACAAGGTAAAGTCGTATCCCCTAATCAAAAATAATTACCTAATTCACTAACTAAAGTAGATAGGGAAGTAGGGTCGATCTCCACAGGGAAACAAGTCTTTTTAATTCTAATTAATTAATATAATCCAGATTATCTAAGTAACCAATATTTTAAATATGATTTCTATACAACGAAGGATGAGTTTAGGGAGAAAAGAATCAATAATAAGGAAACCTAGGGTCACAGGTTCACCAATAATTAATATTCCGGGATAGAACGAAGTAATTAATAATCAACAATGCATAGATAACATGATTAACAGGCTCTCGCAATTTATTAACCAACATAGATCTAACAGGCTCTCGCAATTTATTAGACCTAAGTTCCTATTAAAAATAGCCTTTAATATTAAATCAACATCTGCTCGATTCATCAATTCAATATTGCTAAACATTCACAATCAAATTACATCTGCTCGATTCATAATCTAATTGCAAAGAATTAAAACAATTCAATAGGAAATTATCATGCAATATCAACAATCAATAATAACAAACTATCCCTTCATATTAATTATGGATCCCCATAAACCCTAGAATTAAACTACTCACTAATAATCATAACTAATCCAATCAAATAAACAATTAAAAACATAAACAAGAAAATAATTAAAATAGCTGAAATTAAAGAGGGAAGAAATTGTACCAAAACAAATATGGAATTAATGAAGGAATTAAGAACAAGAGTTTAGAGAGAATTCTAGAGAGAGAAAAATACTAAGTAAAGAGAGAAAGTCTAAGAGAAAAGAAGGTCATTAATTAACCGTACAAAACGAATATATATCTCTCCTAAAACACGAATTAAACAAAGCTTAATCAGGTTCTAACAAAACACGCGCCCGATCGGGCGAAGGGGGCGCCCGATCGGGCCCGCCTTTTTTCCTATGCCCATCCTTCAGTGCTGCACCCGATCGAGCCTACGCTCACCCGATCGGGCGCGCCTTCATCTTGATAGCTGGCATGCGCGTAGCTCGCCCGATCGGGCGTATGCTTGCCCGATCGGGCCCGACTTCATCTTCAAGGTTTGGACTTCGATTAGGGCTAGATTTCTCGGCCCAATCCATATTTCCTCTCGGGTCTCGAATACGTGGTCCAATTACCTCGTGATCCAAATAACCGAGCCCTTAATCACCGGCTCGATGGCTCTAGCCGGCCTTGGGCTCTAAAAATGGTCGTGTTCCTCCAATGCTCGTAGTCGCTTCATAAAAATCCCGGGAAAATGCTCCAAAGGTGCAATTCCCTGCAAAACTTAACCAAAACTACGAAAACACTAGAAAACACATATTAGTAATAAAAGTGGCCCTAAAGGGCCAAAAACACTACTAATTATGACCAAGGGACGGGGGTAAAATACTATATAAAATAGACATATCACAGTCCAATGGCTGGACATTTGGATATGTCGCCTGACCTCCAAAGAGAGCCGACTGCATAAAGTGAGGAGGATACTGTCCGTAAGCCTAGGTAGGCACGTACGGTACAGCTCCAATCATATGAGGGCCAAAATGGACGGTATTACCGCCTGTCTGGCTCTCATGCAAGGAGGGCACACTCCCTGCAGAAATATTGTTGAAACTGTCTGGAAAGTTCGACGTTGAAGCCGACTCAGACAGCGATTGGTTTCTCTTCCGGTTGATGATTTCCCGGGCATCGAGAATTGATTTTTTGCTTCCCACCGGCTGCTGAGTCCGGCGGGTGTTGTTGTTGTTCCTCTTAGGAAGGAGAATTTTTTACCAATCAATGGTCCCAGCTGCCTTCTCCTTTGGATGAGGAGTGGGCTGCCGATCTCTAACTGACTTCCCCTTCTCTGGAGCAGTCTTCTTCGCCGACTAACCTTTACTTGGGCCAGCCCGGCTTTGGGTGATCAGCTCTTTAATTTCACCCTTGAAACTTGTCATGAATCTCATGAGTTCGTCTTGGGTGACAGGTGCTGATCCAGCGGCTGTTTGGGTTTCCCCTTCCGACTGCCCAGAGGGTCGGCTTTTACACGCCTGGGAGGCACCCCGCTCCAGAGTGTCTCTGGGCCGGATGCGCTTGGTTATGAGAGAGCCGTCATCGGCTGTAAAGGTTTCGACAAGAGGATCTTCATCCTCATGGTCTGTAAAGACTTCTAGGTCATCGCCCAGACGGTTAGGAGGTGGCACAGACTCTTGAACCATCTTCGAGGTACTCTCCCCACAGACGGCGCCAAATGTTTTGGGTGTTTTTTGTCCCTCGGGAGAGTTACGTCACGAATTCTGATCCAGCTGAGCTGTACCTGCAAAATAACGGAGACTCCGGGTGGTTGGAGCTCCGCCTCCGACGGTCAAGTTAGTAACTTGAAACGGAATAAAGAGAACGGAAATTTAGGTGGGTATCTGCTCGGATTCCAAGCTCAAGTCTTTCTCTGATGTAAGAGAATACAGGTGTAATAAATGATTGAATGTGTCCCCAAAATGGGGAATATCTCCCTATTTATAGGGTCATTGGAGAACGTGCACCTATCTAGGTCACTTGACCTAGATTTTAGTGGGTTGCGCCGTTTTACGGCGCTCCTAGGGATTTAGGCCCTTGAAGGCCGCCATTTTAGAGGCATATCTGGGGGCACCAAGTGTCAAGAGGATGTTGAGCCACATGGGCCATCCTGAACTCGACACGTGGCGTCCTCTCATTGGTCCACGTGTCTAGGGTATAAATACCCCAAACACATTCAATTAAGCCATGTTTTCGAAAAAAAACCATGTTCAAAATAAAAATAGAATAATAATGAAGTATGAAAATTAAAAAACCTAATAAAAAAAAGTACAATAATTAAAAATTAAAGATGGTTCAATTTAGAATTAGATAAAAAAATAATAATATAAAAATCTTTAAAATTAAAAAAAAAATTGTTTCTTATTATCTCTAACAAAAAAAATCTTTCATTTATTATTTATTCTACTAAAAATATTAATTATTATATTTCAAAGGTTATCATATCCATTTATAAAAATTTATCAACACTCTTATTTCGTAATTTTTATTAAAATTAAATGTATACAAAAAGGCTTATTCTAACATGAATTAGATATTTATTTTATTTTAAAATTCTAATGCCACATATATTAAAAAGCACAAATTAAATTATTTATAAATTAATGGGAAAATAATAGAGAAAAAAATATTAGAAAAGATAAATTTATTAAATCATTATTACCAGTATAACAAATCCAAAAAAAAAAATATTGGATAAGATAAATCTAAAAAATTATTTATTAATTAATTTGTGATAGGATATTAAATGTTTTTATTAATAGTCTAATTAAGGATATACTGAATATTTTTTTTTATTTATGTATTGAAAATCCGTGTACCGCATGATCTTTCATCTAGTTTTTTTTTTTATTAAAGGTCAAAATGGTGCATAAATATGTACTCCATAGGGTTTATAAAATTTTGACATTGTGAATCAACTATAGGTGATAAAAAATTCAGGTTGGACCTTAACACAATATATCGTGTTCAAACCTGTA
The DNA here is from genome assembly GCF_948465745.1 of Chenopodium album. Taxonomy (NCBI): domain Eukaryota; kingdom Viridiplantae; phylum Streptophyta; class Magnoliopsida; order Caryophyllales; family Amaranthaceae; genus Chenopodium; species Chenopodium album. Next base: position 72,086,765 of record NC_137837.1, read on the forward strand.
AAACCCGCCCTATTTTCGTGTCGATGTTGATCACCTCTAACAAACTCCCAATTAAGTTTAACCAGCCAACGCTTGAGAGTTGAGGGTAGAGTTTAGGGAATCCCCCTTCACCCAAGCATTTTGTAGATACTGAGACTCAAAAATGTGACCTTAAAGTCACAAGGTGAGTTCCTCACCAACTCTGCCAAGCTTTGCTAGTTAAATAGATCAAAATTATAAAAAGTTAAATTTATAAAAAATTAGAAAGTTAAAGATATATTCCCTCCGTTTTTAAATACTTGCTCCACTTTTCTTTTCCGGCCGTTTTTAAATATTTGCTCCATTTTCTTATTTGGAAAGCTTTTATAATATTTAATTAATTTCTCTCACCAACTGGACCCAATAATATTAATTTCATATTCTCTCTTTCAATTCTCTTCACTACTTTTGATTTTTTTACATTTTGTTATTCTTTAACCAACCACACTACTTCCATATTTTATTATTTTCTCTAATTTCTCCTAACACTTTGTGCTTGGAGAAATGGAGCAAGTATTTAAAAATGGAGGGAATATATTTTAAATAAGTTAATTGATGTTAATACGTATCACGAATGGAGTAATACTAGTATAAGATGAGGTTTGGATCTCAGGGGTTACTTACTCGGTCAGGAGTTACTCAGTCAATCAAGGTTACTTGGTTAGGGATTATTTGGTCAGGAGTTATTTAGTCAGTCAGGGGTTACTCGTATGGTGGCTAGCCACTATAAAAGTTGATGAATATTGAATGTAAATAGTAAATCAATTCCATAAATCAAGGAATATAAATAACAAATCAATCCTTGATTCAAGGAATAATAAATAACAAATCAATTCCTTAAATCAAGAAGTAAATTGATCTAATATATGTTTTTCATTTTGATCGGGCGGGTGTATGATCACTATGATAAAATAATGAAATGAATACATTAACAATCCAAACAAGTATCTACAGAATACATACACGAATGGAGGAGAGATTATTATATATTCCCGGGTGTAACATACACCCAAGTACCCAACTAATTCAAAATTAGTTTACTGTTCATTTGATGATTAAATGAAAAATAATCATCAAAATAAGAACAAAATACTTGGTGTACGGTGCACCTTAGTATATACTCCCTCCATTTTTAAATACTTACTACACTTTCCATTTGCGGCCGTTTTTAAATACTTTCTCCATTTCCTTTTTTAGAAAACTCTTATAGTATTTAATTAATTTCTCTCACATATTGGACCCAACATGTATTTTCTCTCCTCCAATTCTTTCCACTACTTTTGCCTTTTACATTTTTTAATTCTTCCACCAACCCCACTATCTTCCTATTCTATTTCTCCAATTTCTCCAAAAACTCCGTGCATGAAAAAATAGAGCAAGTATTTAAAAACGAAGGGAGTATAACAAATTCCACGAATGGGAGTAGAGGTGGTTATTGGATAGGGTAGCCCAATGATAATAGGGTCAGGGCCAAGCTTATAGGGCTTTTAATGGACAGGGCTATTAATGGACAGGGCCCTTATTTGGTAGGGTCAATATAGGGCCAACATGTTTTTCCAATTTAGTTGATAAAGAAAATACATAATGTAAATATATAGATTAATATGTATTCATATGTATTTAATAATGGCTTTGTCCAATATTTATTTTAATTGATATTTTGTAGGCCCGCCTATTATCGAGCCGCGATCCACATTGGCCCGACCCCATATTGACCCTATAAAATGTGACCCTCTTTGACCCTGACCCGCAACCGACCCGCACCAATAACCAGGTCTAAATGGGAGTAATCCGTATTCTTTAAAGAATTTAAACCATGATATACTACTAGTCTACTACGGATATGTAAGTATGTGGCAAATTTAACCCGTTTGCATGTGACAACGTTCTGGAAATCCGTCATTGACAGCATCACTCCTCTAATATCCTAACTAATTGCACAGAGATCAACGGGCCATTCATTCATTCATCATTCATTAATTATTAACCAACAATTTGATCCATTTTTTTCAATTAAATTAATCTAATTGTAAGTATTATGCACAAATCAAAGGATCTTTCTATAACCTGTCGGGAGATCCATATGGTTGGGTAGTTTCCTGTTGATCCCAACGAGAAGAGAGAGAACACACAAAATTTTATTAAATTCTCTGCATCTTCTATCAACTGAATCTAAACTCTTTCACATTTTCTGGGTTTATTTTATTCTTTATTTTCTTGTATTTTAATCACATTGTCCTATGAATTAAGTGATTCATTGTTCAAGAACATTGATATTGTAATTCATTTATTGGGGTTTTGATTGAAGTTTCTGCCACATTTTTGGTAGTTTTTTGCTGCATTGAAGGAGAAGGCAAAGGAAAATAGGAAGTGGGTTTGATAGATTTCTGGGTTAATTTTTCTGGGTAATTTATAAATTTTCTGGGTTTTCTAGGAATTTTCTTTGTGGTGGAATTTAAGCTAAAAAAATTTCAATTTTCTGTGAAGTTTTCTGGGTTTTCAAGGGCTTTTGTTTTGGTTGATAGAGAACTAAAAATTTCCCACATTTTTTGGGTAATTTTTAATTTGCACCACAAAGCTGTCCATTTCATGAATGAATAGTTGTGTGAAATTATATGTCTACTAAGAAGGAAGAAAAGGTGACATTTGTTTTAAGTGGAAGGGTCCTAATGTTTTGTGTCATGGGTCTTGGAAAATAACATGTTACCTAGCTATATTGGTACTGTTATGGTGATATTGGTCTGAAACTGTTTCGAGAACTCGAAATAACTGCCATTTTTGTAGGATTGTAAGGTCTTAGAAATGGAGGATAAGAATGAAGAAATGCGCTCTTTGGCTTTAACTCCAACATGGTCTGTTGCATCTGTTTTGACATTCTTTGTTGCAATTTCTTTGCTGGTTGAAAGATCAATTCACTGGTTGAGTAATGTGAGTTTTCATTCAATTGTCTAATTTTATTGAATTTTTAGATTTTTGGGCAACTTCTGTTATTAATTTCCTGTTTATGTTTAAGTGTTGGTACCAAAAACAAGTTGGTTTGAATCTGGTTATTTGTAATTGTAACTAGTCTTGAGTTGTTTTTGCTGTCAACTGATTACATGTTTGCTGACCTGAGAATCTATTTGTTTAGTAGTCAAAAATCACTTTTTTGAAGGAATATCCAATTTGTATCAACAAAAAGAGGATGTTTTCATAATCTTTTGTAACTAACCGCTGCAATTTTCACCTGTTAATGTTCTTATATTACAGTGGCTTGATAAAACGCGTCGAAAGCCGTTGCTTCAAACTGTGGAGAAAATGAAAGAAGGTACTTATACTAATGAATGTTGGTGCTTTATTGAAGAGTTAATATTTGGGTGATGAATGTCTGAAAGGCAATGCTACAGAACTTTAGATGCTCTTTGTATAGCTTTGGGCTTATCTCAAAACTTATTAATTTTATCTGTGTATGCAGAGTTGATGCTCCTTGGCTTTATATCTCTTCTTCTAACAGCAACTTCAAGCACTATATCCAGCTTTTGTATATCTTCAAAGTTTTTTGGTGGTGTATTTTCCCCGTGCTCTGAATCTGAAGTCCATGAAGCTTCTGAAGAGGATTTATCCGAAGGACGTAAACTTTGGACATCATCTCCTCAAAATTTCAGGAGATTGATGAGTGTCCTTCATCAAAATAAATGTCCTGAGGCATGTGTTTTCTTAATTCTTATGTTTATTTTTATTTTAAAAGTTAATAGAGTTGTCAGTTCACTAGAGCATCTTTCATAAATGATGCTCCTTATGGCTTTTGAGTCATTGACTTCACTGTTTCCAGTTTGAATAATTGGGTTTTGAAATTTATCTGCTTATTTTGCGTATAGGGTAAAGAACCATTTGTATCATATGAAGGCCTCGAGCAGTTGCACCGATTTATCTTCATCATGGCAGTGACACATGTATCTTATAGCTGTTTAACAATGCTGCTTGCAATTGTGAAGGTTAGAGTCATTGTGGCTTGCTTACAGCTCATCTTAGTTTGGAACTAAACAGAGTATATGCACCTAATAGACATTATGATTATCAATGTCAGTCATTTTAGTTTGCCCTTTCAAAATAAGGATTGTTTCCCGGGAAGTGCTTGGTAACTTTTTCATTCTCATCCTACTGTAATTTAGTGTAGTTAAGGCATTTGGAATTGGGTCACTTTATAATTTTCTAGGATTAAAGGCGAGGTTGCCTTATCCAGCTCTTCCCAGAGGATTATTGCATGTATAACAGACTCTGTTCTGCTGAGTGCTGAGACATATGTCTAATCTGTTAACTGTCAATTTACTTGCTTTTTAGTGGGAACCAATCACTTGATTTACATTATCTTTAAGCTAAGACACAAGTTAGCTAAAGCTAGCCTCCTCTAATATTGACTCCTCCCCTTCTTTTCTTGCTGAATGTTTATTACCAGATACATAGTTGGAGAAAATGGGAGGACCAAGCTCAGTTGGATCGGCATGATGCACTCACAGGCAAGTTGTCTAGTTTCAGCTGCAATAATTACTATCTGATGGAAGTTTAATTAAATGTAAACTTATGTTAGTATATGTAGGCAGCGTGATGGACGTGTCAGAAATTAGCTTTGGTGATATTCGTACCCTATTGTCAAATGGTTAAGCCATCCCAGATCCTATTGAGGTCAAACTAATACTTTTAAATGTATACCCATCTGATACCCCCCAATAGACGACTCACTTAAATTCCTCACGATAAGAGTAGCATTTAGCGTAAAAAGTTCTATGGGAGGAATATAGATGTATAGGTTGCAAATATGCAGGCAGCTTGCCATTCCAAAACCTGTTTCTTTATTTGTCATAATTCTCTGTAAATGAAAAGGAATAAGTACGGAGTTGTAGGAGATGATATTGGACATTTAAAAATGAATAGATGTGAAAGCTACATGAGCCTTTTTCGTCAGTGAATAGATCCCTGATAGAATCTTGTAATAGCTGAATAGCATTTTTTCCCATTGTAGCTTGTTCCTTGCAACATCAATCTATGGGTGTATCCTATCTTTAGCAAGATCAAATTTTTGATAGATCTGGGCCTCGTTGCGACTGATTAAGCTGTAAGGCCATTCAGTGTACAGATTTCCTTCGTAGGCTTTCTAAGACGCCAGAAGAGAAGAGGCATATATATCAACTGTAGTGAAATTGATATATATACCTAGCTAATAGGAAATTCCTCCTAGTTGTAATCATTTGTCACCATCTGTAGTGCTGAAAGTTTTTTTTTTTTTTTTTTTTACAGTCCTCCTGGAACAAGTTTCTTTTCTGTGTCTTAGGCTTTCCTACTCTCAAAATACCAAAAAAGACACATTGAAACTGAATCATACCTCCTCTTTAATTATTTCCACTATTGGGATTTCACGCATTCTAGTGCGCCCTAATATAATCATTTATATCTTCAATTTATTTTAAAGTAACAATTTTAGAATTTTGATAGATGAAAGTATACTTCGAGATGAATTTACCACACCAGTTTATATTTTCCCTTACGTAAAAATCACAATAGATCATCTCTTGGTATTGTGTGGATAGTGTAAAAATTTGATTGTTTCAATGATTAAAGAACAAAGAAAATATTTCTATTGCTTTGATATTATGAAAGTATACTTCGAGACGATTCACCTCACTTGACTGTATTTTTCCTTACATAAAAATAGCAATAGATCATCACATGGCAGTGTGAGTAGTGTAAAAATTTAATTGTTACAATGATTAAAAAACAAAGAAAATATATCTTATTGCAGTACTGGCAGAGTTGATTCATGATAAGGTTGTGAGCTATGCACCTTTTCCATTTGCACTAGTATATCTCTATGTGCTGACTAAAAATCTACTTCTTTAGCTTTCTTAATAATTGGTACATATTAAAAATTGGATGCACTGGAGCTGATATGGTCTATAAGGACAAACATTTAAAAAAATCGGACAATAAAATATTGTACGTATGCTATAAAGTTACTTTAAATGATCAAAAGTTACCGTGTAATGAATGAAAGTAAAAGTTACCCAAAAAAGTCTAAAATTCAATAAAAGTTGGCTCAATATTACTGTACATCGGATGTATACAAAAGTTTTTGATATTGAATTCCCAAATGCTGAAACACAAACATAAGATTATATATATGTACTGATATTGGTATGGCATAGCTTGCTGAAATGATGACATAATCACATAACAGTCAGCTTATTTTTCAACAGAGATCACCAGGGAGTTGGTTATGCGAAGGCAATCAAGCTTTGTCAAATTTCAAGCGTCAAATATTTTGACCAAGAGCAATTTCTGGATTTGGGTGGTAAGCATGAATGTTGTGCTTGTTTTTCTGTTTATGTGACTACTTCACTCTTTTATGTAGATTTCAATCTGAAATGTCTTCTTTGTGGATAAATTAATATGTAAGGCTTCGTACATCTTGACATTGCTCTCAGCAAGATACACTTTGTCCTGTACATAATGTTTGGTGTTGTTTCTTAACTTTCTCAACTTGATAGTTCTTGTACTCAGTGAGGTCTCAACAGTCTCAAGGCTTTCATAACAAGAAAAGAAAAGGAAAAGTCTTATGCCTTCGCTTAGTTGTGTGTATGTAAATAGAAACATGGATTCATTATAGTCACGACCACCATATTCTCCACTTAGTCCCTATTGGGAAAGTTTTCAATAGGCCTCGCTTGGCTTTGGTGTATTTTCACAGTGGTATAAGCTTACATTTGGCATCATATGTTCTAGGTTCCCTGAAGCTCAGTCAATTTTACCAGTCTACCCAATTATATTAGATTTCATTTTCTGATCTTAGAAAGTGACAGGTTGATTTTTTTTGGATGTATGAGCATTATAGGGATACTAATTAGTCCAAAATTGGGTTATAAATCAATAAATATCAGCACCACATATTTTAATGTCTGAAAAGTAGTCTACTAGGATAGAGGGTAACTTGTGATTGTGAAAATACTCTTGAATACAAAGAATTAAAGCATGGAATTCTATATGAGCTTTTCAACCTTTTCCAATTACATTGAGAAGTGTATCTAGAGTCAGTAACTGTATAAATGTGTACAGTGTGCTATTAATTATGTCCCAGTTACTGTTGTCATAGGGTAAAGTATAGTATGGAGGACTTGAGATATTTGAAGTGATGTAAATTGCAAGTCTCAGTTCATCACTTTGGAATTGTCTGTAATGATGTGCTTCTTTTCTACTGGAGATGGGCCAATTTGCTTGCAGTGTCGAGATATATATGCTCTATGTTAAAACAGTGGGGTCATTGTTAAGAGAACAAGATGTGGCCCAATTAGTTAAATTGCTGCCACCATTTGAATACATGGGTCTGTGCATTGAATTTAATTCAAGCTTATTGTTTGGACATAGTAAGGGTGTCTTTCAACTTATCTTAACTTATTACTTGATTAGACCTTTATTGAACTTAATCATATTTATTAGCTTTTGACTGAATTAATTATTAGTTTATCATCCATCATCATTTGAACAGCAACAAACAAAAATTATTTAATCAAATTAAATACATTGTAAAGCTTTAATGTATTTGAGGGGAAAAAGAAAAATTAAGAAAATTAAAATCAGAATTTTAATCTTACGTCCTTGAATCTCAAGATTGAAAGTTAATCAGTATCAGCTGTTTGGAATGACTTATGGGCAGAATTCACAATTTCTTTTGTTAGTTGTCCATTCAATTAAATTTAAATAAGTCATTCATTCCTATAACGTTGCAAGTAAAACATTTTAATAACTAGTTAGATGTAGGCTTGAGGAGCTAAGTTAACAATATGTTCTTACATTTGTTTCCATATCTCAACTTATATACAGGTATCTAAACATACATGTCGTTTATCATATAAAAAGCACATTATTAGTCATTATTTTAGGCCAGTTTTTCTTTATTTTTATTTTGTTGCCATAAGATTAAAAATGCTGGTAGAGGCTTAGATAATGCTTTATTTTCCCGACATACTTTATTCTAATTTGATGATTTATTATTTGTGTTTTTACTTTATCTTATTTTATACAAAATATAGCTTTTTTACTTTTATTTTTTTAAAGGGGTGGGTGGATATTGCATCAACATGTCTGCTGATTTTATGTTCTTCAGCAAGCAAGAATTTGTTAATTTGAAACTCCTTGGATGAATTTTCTTGGAGAAGGTTTAGTTAAACTTTAGACTGTTAATGTTAGACTCAATTATTGGTTGTATCAAATCTTCTAAACTGACTTCTTAATTGTATGTCAGACATGTTTCTTCAGGCAATTTGGACATTCAGTGGTTCGTGCTGATTATCTTACTCTACGCAAGGGATTCATTATGGTACTTGAATAACTATTTTGAAAATTTGTGTCTTTCTATTATTTTACTGAAATGGCATGCTATTAGAAATCTGCTTGGAGCCAATTAGACAATTAAAGATGGATTGTTGTATGGTTGAGAGCTAAAGATGGTGCAATTTATGGCTTGTTTTAAAGTACACTTGCCGTAAATTCAAATTTTTTCTCTTGTCATCAATAACTAATCCTGCTATGCATTTCTTTTGGGCCCACCAATGAAAATTTAATGTGCATGCCCAGCACTTCTCGAGCTTCGATGAAATTTATTGGTGCTTTTGTTGTTATTAGGACAGGTTTTCCTGCCAAAGCAATAGCTAATTTCAATGTCGAAATTTTCTTCTTGTGATCTAGTTTTCAAATATTTAACTTCTTTTCAAATATTTTAACCTCGTTTTTATGCTTGACAGAACCATAAACTTAGTAGAAGATATGATTTTCACAGCTATATGGTTCAATCTATGGAAGAAGAGTTTCAAAGAATTGTTGGTGTGAGGTGAGCTAGAAGATGTTCAACCGTCGTACATCGTATTTCCTGCTTTTTTTTTTTTTTTTTTTTTAGTTTTTAATTTTATTTCAATTCTTTGGATATGTATATGAAACTTATATGGAATTGCGTAGACAATATGAGGAGAGTTTCATCAACTCAACTTGTGAAGTAATGCCATTTTGCATTTTCTGTTGCCTTTATCTTAATATTTTTTAATCACAATTTTATTAGACAATAATTTATCCTCAATATTCTGAAGCACTGCTCTATCTTTTGCAGTGGTCCACTTTGGGGATTTGTAGTTGCTTTTATGCTGTTTAACATAAGAGGTGAGGATGTTTAATGCATTTAAGGTGAATGTTCTTTAATGTGTACCATTGGGGAAAAATTGTTGTAGATTGTAAACGTTTTAACTCCTTGTTTTAAAGATCTTCAAGCATTGGTATACTCTATTATTTTACTGATTACGCCTGTGTATAATTAGATAAACCAATATTTCTTTTACCTTGTTGAACTAAATTGCAGCACCTTTGTGCCATAGAATTATAGCACGAGTGCCTTCCTTTTAGATGGGGTTGACGTCGTTTGAGGAACTATACTAATTGGTTTTCCTTGTTATTCCCAGGATCAAACCTTTACTTTTGGATAGCCATATTACCTATAGCAGTAAGTCTGATTTCATTTGTATGTTTAGGTTTTTGCTTTCAATGCATTATTTAATTGTAGAGCTGTAGATGTAATGGATGCTCCTGCATCAATACCTTGAAAGTTGCCGTGGCATGTATCAGATCTGTTTTCATGATCTGGACATACTTCTGACTATTGAATAGAGTCTTGACTTTTTGTTTCACTCCCTTCCAGCCCCCAAAAATGAAGTGCATCTCATGTTTACTATATTTGCTTATTTTTTTTCCTTTCCTTTTTTTTTTCACCTTGTGGCAAGTGGCAACCACAAAAAGAAGAATAGATCTTACCCAAAGCAGGGTATAGGGAGGTCCAAATGTATGCAACCTTATGGATGATTTGCATACACTGATGGAGTGACTAAAACTAATATGTGGCAACATTGAATAAAATTATTTAAATTGTTGTCAAGGGAAAAGGCAAAAGACCTCCTATTCTGGTATCCTTTATTGATTGCTTTGCTTATTTTTCATGGATAACTTGGTATTTGCGTTGAAAATGCAGCTCGTCCTTTTGGTGGGTACTAAGCTTCAACATGTTATAGCAACCTTAACACTAGAGAGTGCTGGACTATCGGGGTTCTTTACAGGAACAAAGTTAAAGCCTCGTGATGATCTCTTCTGGTTTAAGAAGCCAGAATTGTTGCTATCCTTGATTCACTTTATACTTTTCCAGGTAGGAAAACTTATATGCCAGTTACCTTCTGTTTATTTTGTTTGAGTTAGTTATACACTCTGTTGTGTAGCCTCTTATTATTTCTTCATTGTGCATTTTTGCAGAATTCCTTTGAGCTTGCTTCTTTTTTCTGGTTTTGGGTACTTCCTTTTCTCAACTTATGTTTATTTTATAGTGTTGTCAAAGATTGTTGCCTTATGATGATAGAGAATGAAAGACATTTCTTTTGAAAGTAATTTTTTCTCCTTCCTCAAATTGCATCCCAATGTGAATGTGATTTTAGGATATCTATATGAAATACTACGCAGATGTTTCACTGTTTATTTTATTTGGTTTTGAGCTTAAAGGAGAAGCATAAGTTTTTTTGTTAATTTTCTTATGGTATTTCACTGATGATATGATTATCCATTTCTCTGATGATATGATTATCCATTTCTCTGATGATATGATTATCCATTTTACAGTGGCAGTTTGGATATGATTCTTGCTTTATAAGTAACCATCTTCTGGTCTATTTGCGGCTTTTACTGGGGTATGTTTAGCTATTTACCTTAGCTGTGATGACACATATTAGCTATTAGAGAATAAATTGGTGTTGCATTGCTATCTTATTACAGGTTCTCTGGGCAGTTCCTCTGTAGCTACAGCACTTTGCCACTCTATGCACTGGTTACTCAGGTTAATATTGTCTTTTTTTTCTTTAATTTTTAATTTTTTTTTTATTGTTTATTTTTTGTTGGTAATTCTTCAACTGTGATGTAACTAATCAACAAGAAAAGGAGAGACTGAGATAGAGAGATTTTCTTTGATACTTGAATGTTATATTTATGCTTATGACTTTTATTATTATAACCTATCAACATATCAAATGCAATATTGAATATTGCTCTGATGTTGAGTCTTGCGGGACCCTTAAAATTTTTGGTTCTTATGGAAGTAGTGATTGAATATTTTTAACAACATTGCTGATAAATATGGAAATCAGCTACTACTGTGTGATTAGTTTTCTCATATGTAGCTCTCTGTTTACCCATCTTCCTTATGTTTTTTGAGGTATCTTTCCTTTAAAACTATAACTAAAATATACTTCCTCATGGTGACTTGACTTTGGCTACTCCCCTTACCCCAGCAACATGTATCATATACTTTAGGTTCGCATGTTTCCATTATCCTCTACTATTTTTCTTTACTTTGTGCTTCATTTTGGCTTGTCTTAGATGGGAACAAATTACAAGGCAGCATTAATTCCTCATAGAATTAGGGAGACTCTTCATGGTTGGAAGAAGTCTGCGGCCAAGAGAAAGAAGAGGCTCGGTATGTACGGTGATGATTCAACCGTACATACAGATGCAAGCACGGTAATTTCATTAGATGAAGATGACAGTCACATGCTTGATATCCGTGTTTCTGGGGCTGCTGCACAATCTGAAATTGAGCTACAATCACCTTCTACAACAGATGCAAGTCCACCAGTTACCAACGAAAGTTCCAGTCGTGTTGGTACTCCTCTCCTCAGACCATCTGCCTCTATATCGGCAAGAATACCAAGTTCTCAGCAAATTGACGTTCAACGGTGTTCCTCAATGCCAAATAGAAGAACTGATCAGTAGTTTTCTGATAGAATCATAGTATTATGACATAACAGGAGTTTGTAGAGAATCTTCCCGTTTATAGGTTTTCACACGATTTATACAACAAATAAATCAATAGGTTATAGGCTTACTGTATTGGATTCGGATCCTCTCCAGAAAGTGGACCGTCTAGTTACTGGTGAATAAGAGAAGAGGTGAGGGGTGGAGGGTTTGACAATACAATATTTTTTTTATATATATACATGTATATTTTTTTTAATTTTTCCTCTCTCTTAGCTAGTAACTAAAAGGTCCATTATTCGGAGAGAATCCTGCCTAGATTGTACTGTTGTAACATGATATTTTCAAAGTGCTAATTGATGGATGTGATTATACAGAAACAATTTTTTTTTTTCTTATCCTTTCTACAAGTAATCTTCTTTTATTTCAGTTATTGCTCTGTGTCAATTAAGAGAATTGATTCAAAGTAACAGAAAAGAGTTTGTCAGATATATGCAGTTTATTACCAGCGTTGCACACTAATGCAAGTTTATTATCAGAGTTGCACTTCAAATGGGCTTTAACATTGTAATACCATTGCTATGAGATCATTTATCACCAGGATTATTAGGCTCATTAACTACCCCAACATGTCCTGGATGATGAACATTCTTCTGTGGATGAAGCATGTGTGTCGGATTCATCGGTTTCAGGCCTTGAGCAGCACTCCCTTTGATGATATTCAGATAAAATGGAGGGGGAGACTGTGTATCACATGTGTAACAAAAATCCCCAAATTGACAACATTTGACATTTGCACCGTAGCAAGGTCCACAGTTACCATCAATCGAACAACATCCTTCTTGATTTGGATCATGGCGGGGAATGTAGGAAGCTAGAGATACCCTGTGAGCTAATGAAAGGGTTATCCATGGTGAGAGTAAAAGAGAGAAGAAACACAAGTAAAGGGTGTGTATTGGTTTTATAGCCATTGTTTTTAGGCTTGCTTTGTGCTATTATCGAGTAGGCCTTTGCTTGTGTGCTGGTTTTATAATTATTCATGGAGCATGCATTGTAGATTTGTAGTGTGATGCTGGTTGTGTAAATTCTTCCCGTCATTCTGTACTAAAAAATCATGCTACTTGTGTGAGTAGAAATTTTGTGTTTGTTAGGTTTCAAAAACTAACAACTTAGCGTATGCAAAAGAAATTTAGGGCAATAGTATACGGTGATGGTTTTGTATGTAGAAATTGAAGGTGAAAAAGGAAGTGCAATTCATGTAAAGACAATGTAAATTCATGTAAAACACAATGTAACTTATACATTTAAGTTAGATCAAGCATGAACTAAATTAAATAAGAAAAAAAAAATCAAGTTACAAATAGTATGTTAAAAAAAATCACGGATGGAAAACTATCAACTCGTGACAAACACTTGTCCAACCCTCATTAGCCGAGGTGTGTGGAAATCGGAAAAATTGCTAAATAAAATGTTAATAAAATAGGGTTTTTTTTTTAAATTTTTTTATATTATTATTTTGAAAGGAAAGATACAGAAGTTAAGCAAGTCTTCTCTTAAAGCTGTACCCAAATTTATCTAAAGAAATAAAATGCGGAGTAAGAAAAACTAGCATCTATCAATGTTTACTCAGTTTGTAATACAGTTGCAACATAATCTGCTGCACGATTAACTTCTCGATACACATGGCAGGAAAAAAACAACCTAAAAGTAAGCCAACAACTTCTTGACGTCATTCATTAGCAATTGAATTTTAGGACAACGTAATTTATCCTCCAAAATATTTACAATTAAAAGTCCTTCAATAAAAATTATCGTATGTTATTTTTAGTAGCCAATAAAAAAAGTTAAGCCGTAGCTTCTGCAATAATAGGAGTCGAGGTACCGAGATATATTGATGAAATAGATTACGAACTTTCATTACACACACTTGCAAGTCCAGAGTAGAAGAGGAGCGCCAAAAGTAGTACTCGTACAGTCGTACGTACCCCAAAAGCACGTCACCAAAAACCTTCATTTTCATTTCCTTCTTCAACAATTTTCTTCTCTCTACTTCTTCACTCTCTCTCTTTCACTCTTTCTCCATTGAAGAATCTCCATATTCTCTCTGTAAGTTCTCTTCAATTTCTTCTTCTGCTAAATTTTAAATCTTTAATTAATCTGCATTGCTCTTTTGTGTTGTCGATAATCATTTTTTGTTGAATGCTGATTCTTGTTTCTTTAGTTGATTTTTTTTTAAAATAATTTTTTTGATGTTTGATGCTCTAAAAATTGCAGAATTAGCGTTTATGAGAGAATTATTCGTTGATTTGTTGTTATTTATTACGAATTTTGTCTTTGGTTTTTGAAATTTTTGAATTTTGGGGTGTTTTTTTTTTTTTTTTTTTTTTTTTAATTTTTTTTCTTCAGAATTTGTGAGATGTATGATTGAAATAGTTTGTCATTAAAATTGTTAATTAGCTATGGTGCTCGAGCTTTTCATTTCACCTGAATTACCCTCGACACTCTGAATGGGTATGGACACTTGACACTTCATTTGGGGTCACAATTTGTATTGAGAATTTCAAAAAGTTAGCCGAGTTAGAATCTTAGATGTTTCTTTTATATTCAGAGATTGTATTATCATCTATGTTACTTGGAATCGGATACCCATATCTGATAAGCGTCCTTGGCTATTTTGTGATTTTGAACTAAAAGTGAAGTGCCCGGGTGTTATACCCATGTCGAGTGTCGAGGGTTCGCCACGGATACATGAGGTGTAATGAACAGTCTGAGTAACATAGATAATTATCTATAGTACTGTAATTTTTGATGTATTGTCCTATGTACTCGTGGACAAATTGTCCGATTAATAATATGCACTTGTCTAGTTTGTCTCAAAAAAAAAAAAGTAATTTTTTTTAATTATAATAGTTAAACGAAGTGAGTCAAATTGAATATTTGGTTAGTTATGTTATGTGGTATTTGAAATAATTAGGGATAATTTTATTTCTCTTTTATGAAAATCTAATTGGCATGACAATTTTAATGTATTTTTCTTGATGTTTACCTTCCAGGTCTCCAGGATACGAGTAGCTGCTGGTTTACGACTGTATTTGGTGATCTTTCGTAAGCCTTCCATCACCATGTAAACCTCCTACTGTAAAATTTGCCATTTTTGACATTTGTTCTCCCTTGCTTGAATTAGTTCGTGTGATATGATACATAGGATATCTTAAATTTAATGAATTTTTGTTGCTATATATTCTGATGGTGCATGGAGATTGAAGAACAATGAAAAAACACATATTAGCTTGATGTTGGTATTGTGGGTTTACTAAGTGATATTTTGGAAATTTAATTCTATTCTGATTTCTGACAACTCTTGAAGCTTATGACAATTATAAATTATGTTTGCTTGTGCTTTTTCCCCTTGAAATGGTCATGACCTCTATGCATTCTTTTAGTTCCATAGTTACTTTAATTGTCACATGCTAACATTTGGTTTATTCTGACTTTGGGGAGATAGGGAGAAAAGATAGACCTTCAATTCGTTATTCTAGTGGCTTGCAACTGTGTCAGAAAGAGGTGTCTACCCAGAGGGATAATTCTAGTGTTTTTTTTTTTTTTTTGAAGGTTTAATGCTTGTGGAAATGTGATTAACTATTATATTCTGCATTTTCCTTACTCATATGGCTAGCTCAAGTCTCAATGTTATTTTCCTCTAAATTTTACAAGAGGAAGCTAGATTCAAATTTAAACCCCCCCCCCCCTTTTTTTTTAGTTCACCCTTACGGAGAGGTGAGGCAGCCGGGCAACCCTGATGTCATGCCATCCAAATGAGATTCTTTTACATATCTCCATGCAAGAAAGGGAAGTGGTAGGTACTCGATACACCTGCTAAAATTTGTTACCTGTGTGCATGTTATATTGTGTTACAACTTAAACCCTCCTCACCCTTAGTTAATTCCACTATTAGATTTAGACAATGACGCTTTAACAATATCTGGTAATATTTCTGCATTGATATTGCATGAGCTTTCTTCTGGCTTTGGTTTCTTTAATCTAAAAGACCATTAGTGCATCATGCCTTTTTTATATTACTTTTTGAATGGTTTTTCACTGTGTTATATTCATCCCCAGACATGGAGGCGGCCAGCTCTTGCAATTCATCTTCCAGAGATTGTAACAGGGATATGAAGCTGCTGCTTGAAGCTTTTGGTTCCTCTTTTTCACTGGAGACTGTAGCTTCTGCTTACTCCCAAGCAAATAGTAATGTGGACTTGGCTGGTGTCATTCTTTACGAATTACAGGGAACTACTGCAGCGAGTCATAAATCCAAAGATGGCATAAATGCAACTTCTATATCATCATTAGATTTATGTGCTGAAGGTACCTCAAAGTATCTATCTATCGATGAAGGAAATGGCAAAGGTGCCACAAACAACTATGTTTCTGGAAATTCTGGAGGAGAATGTCTGAAGTCAATAATGGCAACAAATGAATCTACAAAATTTCAATCATCTGAAGTTCACTCAAATGAATCTATAAGAATTCGATCATCTGAAGTGCACTCAAATGAATCTGTTTCTGCCTCATGTAATAATACTGGGAAGGATGATAGCTTGCATGCAGACATTGAAGACTTTCTTTTCAAAATGCTTGGAGATGGGTTTCAACTTGACATGCAAATGATCCATCAAGTTCTTGGTGAGTTGTGTTTCAGTTCAATCATACTCCTTTTGATTTTCTGACATATATTAATCACATGATCTTGTATTCTAGATGCTGCTCTACACAGCTCAATTTTTTTTTTTTCTCAATTGTCTATTGTATTAAAGGCTGGCTATAGGTGACGGTGGTTTTCTTTCTCTAAAAATTGATTGATCTCTAGACATAAAGTTTTGTCAAAACTCCCATTGTCCCACTGAATATCTTAACTATTCTCATGGCAGAAACTCAGTGTAAAACACCTGTTTGAATCCAACACAAGAATATGAGGTTCCATCAACTATCCTCTATTGATAACTTCATGCCGCTTTGAATAAGTAATAAAGACTAAAATTGATCTGAAGGCTGTGAAGTGATGCTTACAAGAGTGAGATCTAATTTCATGGTTTAATATTTGGAAGGCAATCTCTCTCTTGTTTTCATTCTCAACTTAAACCTACCTCTTGTTTATAGCATGAGTACAATGCTATTGTTCTTTTTGCTTTTCCCCTGAAGTGACTTGATTCTGGTTACAATAAATATCTGTTAAATTTGTACTTACTCCTTCTCTTTCCGAGGTTCACTATTATATTAATTTGCTTTGTGATGAGGGATATATGATGTAGAGAGAATGCTGAATTTGCAGGGCTCTGTGGATATGATCTGGAAAAGGTAGAGCTTTCTTTCATTTAAAGGCGGAAGATATAGGTTTAAACTTCTTCTTTTGATTGACTTGCTAACATATTTAATTACATGTATATCATGTTTATATAGCTGCCTGACCTTGTGGAGAGCTATAGGTTTTGTTGCTTCCAGGACCGTATTAACATCATGAATTTCTAAAGCATTTTTTTTTTTCATTTACAGCCTCATCAAAACTAGTGCCCAAAGCTATATCTGATTATAATGTAATTACCTGAAATTTTCCTCTTTGCAAAGATATTCAGTCAATTCTTTCATCTTACCCTCACTTTCCTTTGACTTTTGATAATATCAGTTCCACAGTTAGGATTTATAGCAAATTTCATTTCTTAACTAGCCATTTGAGTAGTAAAGGTAAAAATAAAGATTTTATAGAAAAGATATATCATGTTTATATTAATTACTTGGTCCCATACTCATCAATTAAATTAACCATTTTTTTCCTACAAACTATTCAAACAATATTTGAACATTTCTAGCATAAGCAAGTTGGTACAAGCAGAATGCTAAAAAATATGCATCATCTACACATTAACCTTAATTAAATTATAAAAAGTATTTTCTTTCAAAAAATAAAATTAAATTGTAACAAGTGTTTAGCAAAATTGGGCTACCCCGCAAATATATTACAAACTAAACAGCTATCAATAACGCAAAGCCCATGAATAAAAGGAATAAAGGTTAGTGTGTGAATAATGCAAAAGTTAAACTACTCCCTCCGTTTTTAAATATTTGCTCCACTTTCTTTTCCCGGCCGGTTTTAAATACTTGCTGCTTTTCCTTATTTGGAGGGATTAAACGAGGAAGAGGGAGACCAAAGATGACTTGGTTGGAAGGAGTGAGGAAGGATATGAAGTGCATGGATTTACGTGAGGATGAAGTTTTGGATCGTAAGGGATGGAGGAGAAAGATTTATGTTGATGACTACACGGAATAATCAAATTTGGTTCATGTTAGCCGACCCCACTTTTGGGATTAAGGCTTTGATTGATTGATTGATTGATTGGAATTTATTTCTCTCACCTAGTGGACCCAACATAAATCATATTTTATTAGTTTCATACTCTTTCTCCTCCAATTCTTTCAACTACTTTTGCTTTTTATAATTTTTTATTCTTCCCCCTACCCCATTACCTTTATATTTTATTACTTTCTCCAATTTCTCCTCAAACTCCGCGCATGGAGAAATGGAGCAAGTATTTAAAAACGGAGAGAGTACAAGAACAAAGGAAGTGTATGAATTAAGGAAAAGAATAATGAATTGAATACGTAAAAAAGTGATTGGGGTGGGATTTGGACCCTCATATGAAGGAGAAGGTTACATCAACAAGTTACCACTAACCAACATGTCATCTATAACTTATCTTCAGATTACATCAATAAAGGTGAAGGTTACATCAATATAGACAAGTCATGATTTGGGCCTCTCATATGTGGGCTTAGCGATGGCTAGACATGAGGTTGTTTCAGAAAATGAAAATGTACACATGATCAATAATACTTGTAAGAATGGAATCTAGCCTATTATCATGATTATGTGTAAATTTTCATATTTCTGTAATAGCCTCGTATATGGGCCAACGTTGTGCCCACGGATGAGAGGCCCAAATGATAACTCATCAATACAGAAATGTTAGTATATTGATGAGCCATGATTTGGGTTTCTCATCCAAGGGCCTCAACGTTGGCCTAGATACGAGTCTGTTATTAAAAATGAAATTGCACACGAGATCAATGATACGTGTAAGAAAGGGATCCCGAATACTTTTCTTGATTTGCTTCTTCTTTTAAGAGTGGATTACATACCATATTTGGGAGGTCAATATGGAAGGAAATCGTCAAATCTTCTTTTTGATATTCGGATAACTTGTGAGAAATATTTTTTATAATATGAGTTATGGGAATACAAGATACATCTACTAACAATTTATGTATTTTGTTTGAAAATCAGAGTATGGAGACACTTGTTGATCTATCAGCTTCAACTCTTGAGAAGAGTGATGATGTTGTAAGTGGGTGTTTAGAAAAAGTAAGTTCTGGCTTTTTTGGAGGAAGAAGCTATGCTATTCTTCCTGTTATTACCTGTGCAAATTTCATGTCTGCAATAACCAATATATTTTAGTATCTGTGCCTGTATCTTGGATTCACATTATGTGCTCATTGGTGTGTAAAACAAATTAAAATTTTGCATGATTTACACTTACATCTCAATTGTAATGAACTGTGCTGTAAATTTCAAATGATAAAGCTTTAATTTTGTGCAAGAAATGTATTCACAATCTGTGATTGAGGCTTTTAGATGTGTGGGTAAAGGCAGAGTATTCTGCTGGTACTTTTGTCTGCTTGCCACTAGCTTTACACATGAAGTTTTATGTTAAGCTCTCGTAGATAGTGCTATTGACTATATGCAAGCATTGATGTTGAGGAATCCTTCATTATTACATTTGACATGAGTTGAGATTAAAATGCAATAATTTTTGCAATTTATTGCAGTGATAGATTTTTGTATTATATGGTATCCATGTTCTCGAAGAAGGTAAAATTGTTTGTGTGGATAACGTGATTTAACAGATTCCTATCCTCAACACGATTTCATTTGCTAATTCTGTGACCCCCTTCCCTCCTCTCCCCCTTGGGTGTGGATACATCATATACGTTTGCTTTGTGCCTTCAAATTGGTGGGACTAGTTGCATGGTGTTTTAAGTCTCAAGTCCAGTGCGCTTCCTCAAACCTCACCTTCTGTTTGTCTGCACTATTCTATCAATTATTTAAGGATTGGGAGAAATGCAGTGTTTCAATATGCTTTGCTATTATGTATGGGGATGTGGGATCATTAGGACTAGAGTCTAGAGGTCGTCAGTTTTTTTGGCACATAGTAGTCTGGATTTGTTATCCTGGCTGCTACATCGGTTTTTTTTTTTTCCTTGGTGGGGGGGGGGGGGGGGACTCTGGAATTTGTGGTATGTATTAATCTTGCTTTTCGATCATGTAAAAAAAGATTGCCATGCTATTTTTTGCTATTGATTCATTAGAGAAGCACCTTTGTCCTTTGTATCTTTAAAAAATATAAATTACTTCCCCATCTTTAATAAAACACTTCACAATATACTTAAGCACTAACTGCATAGCCACATTTATTTGATCATAAGTTTGCAGCTGTTGTCAAAGAACTGTTGGCCTGAAAAGCTTATAATGTTATGTATGTCTACTCATGTGGATTTTTGTAACAATCTCAGGAGATGTACGTGTATCTGAAGAATGGCCCAAATTCCAATAAGTTGCAGTCTGGTTCTTCACTAAGGTTCACTATGTTCCTTCTTTCTTTTAACATCATCTTACATCTATTCTACTTGTGAATCTACCTCATTTTCCTTTCCTTGCATCTTTTTTCGTTTTGTTTGGGAGGGGGAAGGGGAGAGATGGGTGAAGGAAATCCTTTCTTGTATGGATGTCAATTGCTGATATATATTATTTACTTGCTAATACAGTAATGATGGATCGGTGAAAGAAAAAAGTAAGGAATCACGTAGGAAGAACAATGCTAATTATGATTTGCAGAAGGAAATTTTGGGAGCATTATTTTCAGCTCCTGAAAGAGTAGAGGAGCTACCTAAAAAAACTAGTGTTAGACCCTCAAGAACATATGGGAGAACAGCTGTTGAACCTATGATCGAGACTAGCATAGACCAAACATTTGTTTCTTTGAAACCATTAGCAGATTACAATGAAGGTATGCAGCTGGTTATATGTTGAAACTTGATATTTTTTTCTAAATTACTAGACTAATAGTTGTTACCTGAGGTCCTGAGTAGGGATGGCAATGGGTAGGGTCTAGTAGTACCCGGATCTGGACCCGTAATTTTTAATCCATGCCCATACCCTACCCGGACCCTTGGACTCTAAAATTTAAAAGCCCTTACCTGGACCTTATGGGTCTAGCAAGGACTGGGTAGAGTCCAGCTGTCCAGGGTCCAATTTGGGTCATTAACCAACTTTTTTTCCCAATTTTAATTGTCTGTTTTTTAGTGTAAGATTTTATGTAATGCACAAATAACAAATAAACTAATACATAAAAACATGACCAATTAATTTGACATATCGTGAAACAATTAAACAAAAAAATCTTAGAATGATAGATAAAAAGATTACTATTATCCATAAGACATTACAATTTAAAGTGATGTAAAATTTATTGCACAGCTACAAAGTTAATAGCCTTTCATTTTTTAGTTGTCTTTCATATCATACTCGATTTCATCTTCAACATCCTACAAAATCAAGATCCTTAAGATTTTATTTTATTTGATATTGTAACTTTTTCTAAACTCCGCTCTCGCTGCCAATCCCAAGGATAAAGGAGGAGGGTCATGGTAGACCAGTGACAGCCAGTGTAAAATTTTGTGACATCGCTTGACAAGTTGACATGAGCCACAATGATTGAGAGTATTACTAGGATGAGTGGCCTTTTGGGAAGTCCTCATGTTGGTTCATGTAGTTGACCCCACTTATGGGATTAAGGCGTTCAAGCAAAAGCAGATTGTAACCTTTTCTAAATTAAAATATTGTGTGGGTCTATGTACGGTTCTGGGTGGGTAGGGTATGGGTTTGAAAACGTTATACCCATACCTACCCGTACCCCTCAACAAAATAAGATCCATGCTCACATTTTAGGGTTGGGTCTGATAGTGTTTGGGTAAGGTCTTGGACCCATTGCCATCCCTAGTCTTGAGTGAAGTCTCCAGAAATTGCGCTTTTATAATGATTTCAGTTGATTAAACTCTTTTTCTGTGCTTTAAAAATGGAGAGCTGTGAAATATATCTTTGTGGATTTGTGCTTTTGCATTTATTCTAAAGAGTTGGTTTCTTAGTTTTATAAGAAATGTTCTCTTAGGGCCACCTTTTTTTAACAAGAGGCTTAACATGGGACTGGATTGTCGCTGCGTTATACCTTGGTGAACTAATTTATGTCAAGCGTAACCCAGGGTGGTGTTATTTATTTGCAAGACGTAAACCGATACTAGTTCTTTAACTTGAATCACCGTATGGCTCTGTTTGTTATTAATACTGTTAAAGTGGAATATCACATTCCTTTCCATTACTAACTATTGTATTTACTGATGCTTGATATTTTAGTTATAGACAAATATGATGAGGATAGCTTTCCAGCCCTTCGTCAAGCCGTTAAGGAGTATTGGACTACCATGAAAGAGTACTGCAAAGCTGTGAGTAAATGCAATTAGTGTTTGTAAAGCTTTTATTGTACTTGACCTATGATGTTTTTTCTTTGGTGCCCAATTTGACTGGCTTGCTTTCTTGTTTTCAAGGAGGCCTTGTCCTCTGTTTTCTTTCTAGTTTTTAATTTTATGCACATAATTGTTTCTTTAATCTTAAAGGGGTAGGGGTGGGGGACTTAGCCTTTTTATGTTGATGCTTTTTCTTCCTGTTGATCTTATGTTCTTGTCCCTTTTTTTCTTTTTAAGGCATGCCATTCTCTTTAGGGGGTGCAATGAAGAATTTGAGTATATAATGAACAACTTTTTTTTTATCTGTTTTCTTTCTTGTCAGGCTGCTGATGCATACAGTAAGGGTGATCGTGAGAAGGCCAATAAGCTTATGAAAGAGGTACTGTCCTTGGTCTGGTGTCTGGTTAGCTGTTCTAAACTAACTTTGATATGTCTTAGAACCTTTGCTTTGTGTCTTTACTGGCAAACTTGCTCAAAACTATAAGTAGCAACCCACAGCTCCTTTTAATGGCTCAGTATTTTCACTTTGTCATAAATTTTTATTTGTTCCTCGAAGACAAATCAATGACTGTTTTTATTGAAGTTGCTATGGAAATTAGTGCAGACCCCTTTTCTTTCCGAATATTCCGATCTTAGCATTTATTTTTTATATTTTTCATTAGATATGCTGACGTTGATCAGAAGTTCATGGAAGTGTTGACATTGCTATGCTGCACTTCTGTTGTTATTGAGTGATTCAGAGAGATTAAAACAAGTTTCAATTATAAGCTGGTCAGTGCCTCAGTGGTCACTGGTCAATAATTTTCCGATCCTGCAATCCAATCCTGTGAAATCTAGATATGCTGTCTGATTGATTGTAGGATTTTTTTGTTTGTTTAAATTGTGTTCCCATTTAATGGGACTACATTTGATTGATTGTCTTTGAGGAATTGAGTTAAAGCTACACATTTGCCCTTTGCTGCTTCTATTTCACCATGCCAATGCAGATTTTCTTTGAAATTCATTATTAAGAGTATCATTTCCCTACTACAGTAAGTTATTAAATTAGTGGTTTGGAACTGTAGCTTGTAACTATTTGTAGGCAAGTAGCTAGTGCCCTGCACTGATACATCTTGTATCATGGAGCAGTACTTTATGCATATTATGAATTCTAATTTGCATTTTGCTGGCCGTGTTTTAGTGTCAATTCTACAACAGGAAGGCAAGAGATGCTGATGAAAAGTCTGCAAAGAAGGTTCTGGAATCCAGGTTAGCTAAGACTAAGTTCAAATTAATTGCTGCTGTTTCATGACACATTACTTCGTTCTTCTGATATAACAAGCTTGATCATCTGCTACAGGCCAGAAGACGAGGTGTTGCTTGACCTTAGTACCCTTGGACTAAAAGAAGCCATTAAACTACTGAAGCATCATCTCTCTAATCTCTCAGGCATCCCGAGTAAGTTACAGTTATTACTTACTGCCATTTGTCCTAGTTGATTGGAACCATGTACACTGACACTAAAGAATTGGCATTATTTCAGCAATTCGCTATCTTAAGGTTTCTGTTGGGGATGATTGTGGGGAGACCAAGAACAACCGTCTGAAACGTTTGGTATGTTATATTTTAATATTCATGTTATCCTTATCCAGTAGTTCTTGATACAAATATATTTGTTTGGGAAATTTATCATGTCAACTTACTAGAAAATATTCAATTTAAAATTTTTGTTTGTGTAGATACTTGTATTGTTAAATGTTGGAAAAGTAGCCACATTGCTCCATGAGAATATTTTATGCAGGGGGAGGATGGCTAACTAAGAGAGCCAGGCCATAGGACCCAAACTAGTTAGACGCTGTCCCTTTTTTGCAAGGAAAACTGAGATTTCTTTTGATACTGTGTAAGCTAAGGGAAAATTAACAATAGCTAGTCTCTGATATATGACAACCAGAATTGCATAAAAAGGGCAGCCCAAGTAGGCAGGACGAATGTAGCTTGTGTGATTTTTTTTTTTGTCTGTTGATCTGTTTGTTGACTTTGTTCTTATCTTGTATACAGGTTTTAAAACTGCTAGAGAATGAATCTATTTCATGCACTGAAGCAGACAATGGAAAAACTGTAGTGATTCAAATTGATGAAATCAATCCAAAGACCCTGAGCTTTGCCAAGAAGTAAAAATCTACAATCTCATTCAAAACTTCACTATAATGGTGTGTTTAGGTCTTTCTTGATATGGTACTTATTTTTCTTAACTTAGTTGGAATGTCTATATATATGGGCACTCTGTACCAAATATATAGCAAATTTTCCTTCACTTTGAAAGTTTTCTGTTTTGAACTGAGTTTTGGAGCTGTGGAATCAGCTTATGACCAGATCCAATAACGTTCACAGTAAAAGTAAAGAATAGCCAATATCCTCATTGGATGTCTGAAATTTGGTGTTTTTTTTTTTTTGCATGTTTTATGTGCATCTCATGATAAAGGAGGAGGGTTACGGTAGGCCAGTGACAGCCAGTATAAAACTTCGTCACATCCCATGACATGAGCCAAACAGATATTTTCGTGGGGGCGTTCCCTACTCAGCGACGCGCTGCACTTCCTAGACCCGGGTGTAGTGATAAGTATGCAAGGGTTGCTAGGTCGTCGCCCAGAAGCGACGCGCCACATTGCCCGAGTGTGGTGTCAAATGAGCAAGGGCGTGCCATTGGGGCGTTCCCTACTGAGCGACGCGCTGCACTTCCCAGACCCGGGTGCAGTGATAAGTATGTAAGGGTTGCTAGGTCGTCGCCCAGAAGCGACGCGCCATATTGCCCAATTGTGGTGTCAAATAATCAAGGGCTTGGAGTTGGGATCAGGAGGGAGCGTGGGAGAAAAGAATTTAGTTTGCGGATTGGTTCTTGGAATGTGGGGTCTCTTACGGGAAAATCAGCAGAATTGGTAGAAGTAATGAAAAGACGACGCGTGAACATCATGTGCCTCCAAGAGACAAGATGGACAGGAGAAGGAGCTCGAGGCTTGGTTTTGGGGTATAAGGTATGGTATGTTGGGCAAGAAACGAGCCACAGAACAAGGAATGGTGGAGCTAGGAACGGAGTTGGTGTGGTTCTCGATGAGAGGTTGGCAAAAGAGGTGATCGAGGTCTATCGGAAGAACGATAGGTTGATAAGGCTGAAGTTGCTATGTGGCAAGGAGATTGTGAATGTTATCAGTGCTTATGCTCCCCAAGTGGGTTTAGATGCAGAAGAGAAACGACAATTTTGGGAGGACCTAGACGAGGTGGTGCAGGGTGTCCACCACTCAGAGAAGTTATATATTGGAGGGGATCTAAATGGGCACGTTGGGGCGAGCCGAGATGGCTATGAGAGTGTCCATGGAGGCTTTGGGTATGGGCAGAGGGACGCCGGTGGTGAAGCTATTATGGATTTTGCCCAATCATATGATTTAATTTTGGCTAATACTTGGTTTAAGAAGAGGGATTCACACTTGATAACTTTTCGGAATGGAGCAAATGCAACTCAAATAGACTTCCTGCTCACAAGGAGCATAGATAGACAAAGTTGCATAAACTGTAAGGTTATCCCAGGGGAGAGTGTGGTCACCCAACACCGGCTATTGGTAATGACTATTCGTCTGAAAGAGAAGGCGAAGAAAAAAGTTAGACAAGAAGAACCAAGGATAAGATGGTGGACCCTAAGGGATGCAAAAGCTAAGGTTTTTACAGAAAAGGTAATTGAAGAAGCGGATTGGGATGGAGAGGTGGATCCGGACATGACTTGGTTACGAATGAAGAACTGTTTCCTAAGAGTGGCCAAAGAGGTCTTAGGGGAAGTAAGGGGAAGAACTTCGGTACAGAGAGATACTTCGTGGTGGAATGAAGAGGTGAAAGCAGTAATTAAGCAAAAAAGGGAATGCTATCAAGCCTTAGGAAAATGTAGGAGTGATGAAACCTTTGCAGCGTATAAGGAGGCTAAGAGTAAGGCAAAGGCAGCTGTTCGCCAAGCAAAAGAAAAGGCATATCAGGAGGTTTATGAAAAACTTGATTCCAAGGAGGGAGAAAGGATCATTTATAAGATGGCAAAGAGAAGACAAGAGGCAAGGAAGGATATTGGCATGGTGAAGTGTGTCAAAGATAAGAACCAAATGGTCCTAGTGCAAGAGGAGGGCATCAAGGACAGGTGGAAGGGGTACTTCGATGAATTATTTAATGGAAGTAATGGAGTTGTGATAGGAGATACCTCTATGAGTGATGAAGAAATCAACATGGAGTATGTGCGAAGGATTAGGAGAGTAGAGGTGGAGATTGCACTGAGGAAGATGAAACCTAAGAAGGCGGTTGGCCCTGATGGGGTACCGATAGAGGTGTGGAGGTGTTTGGGTAAGATTGGTATTGATTGGTTAACAAACCTTTTCAACAAGATATGGACGGCTACAAGGATCCCACAAGATTGGAGGAAGAGCACCTTGGTCCCGGTTTATAAAAACAAAGGAGACGCTCAAGATTGTTCTAACTATCGAGGAATTAAGCTTATGAGCCATACTATGAAGTTGTGGGAAAGGGTGATTGAACAAAGGTTGAGGGCATGCACAAGCATTTCAGATAACCAATTTGGTTTTATGCCTGGGAGATCTACTATGGAGGCAATCCATTTGATAAGACAAATGATGGAGTTTTATAGGGTAAAGAAGAAAGATCTTCATATGGTCTTTATTGATTTAGAGAAGGCATATGACAAGGTGCCAAGAGAGATACTTTGGTGGGCAATGTTGAAGAAAGGTATCCCACGAAGGTATGTAGACCTAGTTAAGGATATGTATCGGGATGTGTCAACAAATGTGAGGACATGCGGAGGGTTGACAAAAGATTTCCCTATTACAATCGGATTGCATCAAGGGTCTGCATTAAGCCCTTTTCTTTTTGCAACGGTTCTAGATGAAGTAACTAGACCAATTCAAGATGAGGTTCCATGGTGTATGTTGTTCGCAGATGATATCGTTTTGGTGGATGAGACTAAGGATGGGGTTAATGTCAAGTTGGAGCAATGGAGGCAAAGGTTGGAATCTAGAGGGTTTAAGCTAAGTCGGAGTAAGACTGAATATTTGGTATGTCGTTTTGGCACTCAGAGGGGGACAAGCAATGAAGTGGTGAGTTTGGATGGAAAGGATTTGACCATGAGTGAATGTTTTAAGTACCTAGGGTCGATCATCCAGAAGAATGGTGACATTGATCAAGACGTGACCCACAGGATTAAGTCAGGGTGGCTTAAATGGAGAGCGGCCACGGGAGTGTTATGCGACCGCAGCATTCCCTTAAAGTTGAAGGGAAAATTCTACAGGACTGCCATAAGACCAGTGTTGCTCTATGGTACAGAATGTTGGGCTTCTAAGAAAGAGCATATTAAAAAGATGGAGGTTACGGAAATGCGCATGTTAAGGTGGATGTGTGGAAACACTTTAAGAGATAGAATCAGAAATGAGGTTATTCGCAAGAAAGTAGGTGTGGCGGGCATTGTAGATAAATTAAGGGAAAATCGTCTGCGTTGGTTTGGACATGTAAGACGGAGACCCGAGGGTGCACCGGTGCGAAGAGTGGAAGAGTGGGACCATGGAGGGATTAAACGAGGAAGAGGGAGACCAAAGATGACTTGGTTGGAAGGAGTGAGGAAGGATATGAAGTGCATGGATTTACGTGAGGATGAAGTTTTGGATCGTAAGGGATGGAGGAGAAAGATTTATGTTGATGACTACACGGAATAATCAAATTTGGTTCATGTTAGCCGACCCCACTTTTGGGATTAAGGCTTTGATTGATTGATTGATTGATATGTGCATCTCATCTTGCTTATCTCTCTTATGTGGGTTAATGATCTGGCCTCCCTAAAAAAATGGGTGATACTGAGAATTCGTAGAACTCATGAACAATCCAACCAAACTTGTGTTGTCGAACTCTTGGCATAATATGTGATTTGTACTCCTTCAGTCCATTATATGGCTTTATGAACAATCCAACATCATATATATGATGATGCGATAGATGCCCCTCACTATTAACATTTGATTTCTCGCATATTTAACTCCCTTCATAGTTATTAGAAACTGTCCAAGCATTTATTGGACAACCAAAGATAGGAGCATAAAATTTAATTATGATATCATTAGACCTATTTCAATTATGTTTTAGCCTTTTATTGTAGCATAAAACACTGTAGACTGTTCAATGAATCAGTTTCATTAAGAACATTCTACTAAAAAAAGTTAAAGAGGATTGGTCTTTAGCACTATCAGGGTCTTTCTAGGTTAGGCAGACAACTTAACAGCTAAAATGAAAATTAGAACCAAACTAAAAGATATGTACCACCTTACCATTGGAAGAATTATGGACTATCTTCCCAAACCAATAATCTGGCGTAGTGAAGGAAACCTTCAGTTTGCGTCAAATTGCCTCTAGTATAAAGCGGATTGACTCCACAAAGAAAGAATCAAAGAGCCAACAGCAACAGAACCCAAGTTATATCGGACTAGCCTTTTCATTGAGGCAAAAACAGGTAAAAATGGGATTCTCGGCTGCAAAATGCATACTACAGTGTGTCCAAAATAAGTTTATTACAGAAACTTTAGGCTATCAGGAGAAGGAATATCCCATGATGCAATGCAGACAATTTTAAATTTTTCATGTAATCCAGTCAGAACTGATTTTTTCTATGCAGTTCATCTCATATAACACACATTACACCAAAAATGTTGTAATAAGGAAATCCATATAGATAAATAACAGCTTGGTGCATCCTCCCTATCTTAGGCAACCAGAAGTTTGAAAGCCATTTAACAAAGCAATTGACAAGTCTTTATGCACAGAAGAAGCTCTCTTGTTACCTTTATTCTTCCCAAGGTAGCATAGTATCAATGTATCATCAATAAATTTTTGCAATTTGCACGTTAGAAAGACCATAATATATAACATCAAACCTTTCCTCCCACTCAACTATTAAAACTCATTTCCCTTGATATCCGGAGCATTATTCAATATTCATATAAAATCATCTAATTTCCCTTCACCGAAACAAATATAATAAAAACAAATCTAATTTCCACTGGCTGGGATTTCTTTCTCTCTCTAGAAACCTCTCTCTCCCTCTCCCATAAACCGCCGCTCCCCTTCTTTTTCTCCGGCTATGAGGCTCGCCGGCGGGCGTGTGGCTCACCGCCCATGGCACAGCGTCGGCGAGCCTCCGATCTACCCCTTTAGTTTGTTTCTTTCCTTTTCCGTTATGGTTTTTCGTTTTTTTAGCCTTTCATCTTGCGCCGCGCCGCTTCGTCCGCCGCCGCTGTTCATCTCCGACCGTGCGGCCGGCCAGTCGCCGTTTTTTTGTACCGCCTCCCCGCCGCGCCTACGCCCCACCTCCTTGGCCGTTGTCGCGACGCTGAGTACGAGAACGGGGAGGGGGAGGGGGAGTTTTCTCCCTCTGAGTCCCTCGTGTAGGGCCGTTCTGAGTCCCTCGTGTAGGGTCGTCGTTGCCGCGGCTCAGGGGCGTGTGGGGTTCGGGCTTCTCGGGCAGGTCTCGGCGGTCCGTGCGTTTCTTTGTGGCGGTTTGTGGGCTGGGTCGGTGAACCCCGGAGCGTTGGTGGTGGGGCTCGGTTTGGCGGCGGGGTGGGATGTTAGGGTTTCGTTCTTTGTTTTAGGTTTTAGTTTTCGTTCTGTTTTTTCTTTTAGAAGTATTGGTGTGCTTTTTAGTTGTTTTATTTTTTCTGTTTGTGTGGTGTGTTGGGGTGATATGGGGCTTGCAGATCGGTGTACCGATCTTCTGGTGCAGGATTTAAGTCGGGTTTTTTGGCTATGGGGCTTCGGTTTGATCTTCTGTTGGTTTGGGCTAAAGGGTTTTGCTTCCATGCCGATATCCGTGTTTGAATCGGAGATTGTCTTGTCTATGGTGAAGTGTACGACACCAATTTTGATTTCAGGTCGAGGAGTACGGGATTCTGAGCCAATGAAGGTTCTCGTTAGAAATTACAACATATTGCCAGACCCCCTTGCAAGAGGCTGCATAGGACAGCGTTATATGAGCCAAGGGTACTTAAGAAAGTCATTTTGCGCGTGCAATTGTAGTTTCTTCTATTTCGAACTTGTAATTGGTTCGGTTGTCTTTGTATTGTTCGATTACGATCTCTTATGTAAGTGTCATATGGCTTATTATTAATGAATTTAATCTCCCCCCCCCCCCTTCAAAAAAAAAACAAATCTAATTTCCAATTGTCACATTGAAAATAGAAAATAAAATAAAATGAACAGTTCTCAATTCTGTTTCAAATAATGTATAATATGGAAAATACAAAAATACAAAATATCTTTAACAAAATCAGTGAGGATTTCCTTTCAAAAGAGTGAGGATTTTGTTTTCAACATAATAAAATCAAATATTTTTTTTATAACATACTCCCTTCGTTTCTTAATACAAAGCATCATTTTCTTTTTGGATAAACCATCCTACAATGCATCTTTCTATTTAAAGGTTTTATTTTTTGATATTATTACCCTCTTTTAATGAGTTGTCATCTTTTTATCCATTACTTTTTTGTACTTTTAACATCAATTTCTAACACTTTCTCTCCCTACCACTTTAATTATTTCCAACTACTTTTTCTTTCTCTCTATCTCTCTCTAACCCCACATGCACTTATCTACTTTTAATCATTAGTTTTCAAGAATTTATAACTTTCTTAATTCCCGCGCAAAAACCAAAAGAGACGTTGTATTAACGGACGGGGGGAGTACCAATTATCAATTTGATCAATTACATTTTTTTTTAAATCTTTAACAGTATCTTATTTTTATTTTTATTTTCTCCAGTTGATCAATTATCCTATAATTAAGGGGTTTTACTCGTGAATTCAAATTCACATATTTAATCTTTAATCTTTTAATCTCCATAATATATATATATATATATATAACCATAGCCAATAGCCCTGCAACGTGCCCTATATTATTATTATTATTATTATTATTATTATTATTATTATTATTATTATTATTATTATCATTATTATTATTATTATTACAAAGCGTTTTGCGTGAGACTGGACTCACGTGAGTCCGGGCCTTATTTAAAAAGGCGCGGGCCTTCGGGCTCCTTATTTAAAAAGGCGCGGGCCTGATCAACCCGACCAAAGCCCGCGCGCCATTTTATATAGTGTCTGAATTTTCGATTTCGTTTACATCATTTTTATAAAATTTCGTGCGCCGTCATTTTCTGAAATTTCATTTCGTCGAATTTCAACCACTTCATTTCCTCAAATTTCAGAAAATTCAAATCTTCAAATTTCATAAAAAAATGGAGAAATCAAATAATAAAATGATGATTGAAGGAGATTCTGATTCACCTATTGAATCAATTTCTAGCTCAATTACTGCTGAAAAAGGTACAATTTAGTTTATAATTTTGATTGTATGCAATTTCGAATCATATTTAAGAATTTCAAAATTATATAGTTAATGATTTCAGATTGTATTTCAAAATTATATAGTTCTTGAATTTGAAATATGAATTTCTACTTATAATTCGCATGCAAGCCAAATTGAATTTCATATCGTAGTAAATTTCGATTTAATATCAGATCGTATTTAAATTCGAGTTAATTTCGACTTATTATAAGCAATCAATGCCAATCGAATTTCAGATCGTAGTTAATTTTGACTTATTTGAAAATCAGGCTTAATTTATATTCCAATCGAATTTGAAATCGGGATTAATTTATATTCCAATCGAATTTGAAATCAGGATTAATTTATATTTCACAAATTGTATATATTACATGTCGCAGAAAAATAAATTTTAAATTTGAATCCAGTTTTTTGATAATTTTAGAATGAAATCCAAATATACTAACACTAATGATGAATGCAGCAGATAATGTAATTTTAGGAGACAATATAAATGAAGAAAGAGATGATGAAGAAAGAGATGAAGATGCTGCAAGTATAATAGGTATACTATGTCCTGTAAATTTATTAAATGCATTGTAATTTATTGTTGTAGACAATATAATTCCTGACTAATATTATATGAATCCTGACTGAATTGATTTTATTCCTATGGAAACCTATTTCCTAAAAAAAATTAGTGAAAATAATGTAAACCTAACTATAATTATTTTAAAACTGACTATTACTAACTTAAACCTGATTATCATTTTCTATTTCCTGTTTAATATTATTTCTTTTCTTTCCAATTCCTATAATTAATAATTATCATTATCTATTTCCTGACTAAAATAATATATTTCCTGATTAATATATTGTAATTTCTGGCCAGAAAAAAATTTCTGATTTGATAAAAAAAATAAAATTTCTATATGTATGATATATCTGAATATTATTATCCTAAAACTGACTATCTTTATCAGTTTTATGAACAACATTATCTAATTCCTGACCAACATTTCTTAATTCCTGAGTATTATAAATTTAAAAACATTTAATTACTATATATATATTTGATAATAAAATGACTGACTATTATTATCTATTTCCTGACTAATATTATCTTAAACCTGAATGAGTTAATTTTATTCCTGACTAATATATTGTAATACCTGATCTAAAATATCTAATTCCTGACTAAGATATGTTAATTCCTGAGTATTATAAACTTCAAAAAACATTTAATATTTAATAACGTCCTACAAAACAAAAAATAAAATAAAATCATTAAAATTTAAAAATAAATTACATATTACTGAAATGTTATGTTTATTATTAAATGCTTTGTAATTTATTGTTGCAGACAATATAATTCCTGATTAATATTATATGAATCCTGACTGAATTAATTTTATTCCTATGGAAATCTATTTCCTAAAAAAAATTAGTGAAAATAATGTAAACCTAACTATAATTATTTTAAAACTGACTATTACTAACTTAAACCTGATTATCATTTTCTATTTCCTGTTTAATATTATTTCTTTTCTTTCCAATTCCTATAATTAATAATTATCATTATCTATTTCTTGACTAAAATAATATATTTCCTGATTAATATATTGTAATTTCTGACAAGAAAAAAATTTCTGATTTGATAAAAAGAAATAAAATTTCTATATGCTATGATATATCTGAATATTATTATCCTAAAACTGACTATCTTTATTAGCTTTCTGAACAACATTATCTAATTCCTGACTAACATTTCTTAATTCCTGAGTATTATAAATTTAAAAACATTTAATTACTATATATATATTTGATAATAAAATTACTGACTATTATTATCTGTTTCCTGACTAATATTATCTTAAACCTGAAAGAGTTAATTTTATTCCTGACTAATATATTGTAATACCTGATCTAAAATATCTAGTTCCTGACTAAGATATGTTAATTCCTGAGTATTATAAACTTCAAAAAACATATAATAATTTAATAACGTCATACAAAACAAAAAATAAAATAAAATCATTAAAATTTAAAAATAAATTACATATTACAGAAATGTTATGTTTATTAATTCAAATATAATAAACTGCAAAACATTGAACATAAACTACTAATAACATCATCTATTTTTATTCTTTTTTCCTCTCTTCCTAGTTGGATTGCCTCTTCTTTTTTTCTTTTTTTCTTGTTGGCTTCTTCTTCCTCAAAAATTAAACGTAATCCATCAAGAAATTCAGCCCAGTCTTGCACCATTCCATTATGAAAACCATAACCATTATGCCTCATAATGTCATATGCAACCCACCATTCATTTGAATTTTGATTTCTTCTTACTATTTCTGGAATCCAAAATTTGTAATACCATAATTCATTATAATATTTACATGTACAATTAATCATTGCCTGCGCTTTGAAGGTGCACCTAGGAAAAATATGCATGCATAATATCTCTTCAACATCTAATGCTGGATGTGCATCTTCTAAGGCATCAACTGGGTGTGGAATATGATTAGCCATCTAACCAAAAAAAAAAAATAAACACATAAATCATAACAAAACAAAATAAAATAAACTAACAAATGTAAGATCATAGAATGAAAAAAAAATATACCTTTTGTAATAGCAGTAGTTCGCAGTAGTTATATTCTTATAAAAATGATTAAAATTCAAATTGAAGCAATTTATATTTTTATATGAATTTTTTTTTCCCTTAATATAGTTTCTTGTACACTGTGGTATCTTATATATAGTGTTTAGAACGTGAATTAGTGCAGAGTTTAGGAAGAGGGAAGGTCATGCCTTTTCAAATATGTGTTTTTCATTTATAATTAACCTCGGTTCTAGTAAATACATTTAATTTTATTCAATTAATTTTATGTCTTTTAAATGATTTTACGTGTTTTTTGAGTGTTTTGAGTGTTGATGTTTTAGATGAGGGAAGGTCATGACTTTTCAAATTCTAATTCTTATGTGCAATAATTTTTTTTTTAATTTCTGAATATAATTTCTTAAACCTGACTATATCATTTATGTCCTGAGTATTTTATTATCTATTTTCCTGACTTAGACAATTTTATTCCTGACTATTATAATCTAATTTCTAATTCAAACAATTTTTGACTATTTTTTGAGTAATATTTTGACTATTTTTTTGTCACTGAAATTATATGAATAAAATTGTTCAATTTAATTTCTGATTGAAACAATTTTATTACTGAAATATACAATATAATATCTGATATACTTAAATTAATTACTAATCAAAACATTTTTATACCTGACATAAAGAATTTAATTCCTGACAAAACAAATCTAATAAATGACAAAAATGATCTAATTCCTGAAGATAATGAACATTGAACAACATATAATCAGATACAAATATTATTATTTCTGAATTATATAACTTTATTACTGACCAATATTACCTGTTTCCTGATTAATATAATCCTAAACAAGACTGAGATGATTTATTTCCTAACTAGTATTTAGTAATTCCTGATTTAAATAATCTATTTTCTGATCAAGACATGGTAATTCATAAGTAATATAAATTTTATTCCTGACTACTATAATCTAATTTCTAATACAAACAATTTTTTGACTATTTTTTGAGTAATATTTTGACTATTTTTTGTCACTAAAATTAAATTAATAAAATTGTTCAATTTAATTTCTGATTTAAACAATTTTATTACTGAAATATACAATTTAATATCTGATATACTCAAATTAATTTCTAATCAAAACATTTTTATACCTGACATACAGAATTTAATTCCTGACAAAACAAATCTAATAAATGACAAAAATAATCTAATTCCTGAAGATAATTACAAATATGATGATAAATGACAACTTGTATACTTTTGTTGCAGATTATTACAAATATGACAAGGATGAAAACATAAGTAAATGTCTAGCAAGTTATACAGTATCAAACTACAATGAGGGATATGTGTTATACAAAGCTCATTCAAGATCTGTTGGTTTCAGTGTCAGAAAATCAACAAAGAGAAGAGATTCCAATGATAAAATGTATGAGTTTTATTTAATATGTTCTAAGGAAGGACATACAAAGGGTAAAATGAAGATAGCAGCTGAACAAAATACCGTGGAAATACCCTTATTGGGTAAAACTGATGCAAAAAATAGAAAAGATAGGGAGGTAAATGAGACAAGAACTGGATGTAAAGCCCATATTCGTTTCAAGAAAAACAAAGAAGGAAATTTCGAAGTTGTTACACATGAGTTGGAGCATAATCATGAATTGGTTATAGCAGTTCAACGACATCATCTAATATCAGAAAGGCAAATATCAGCGCCAATGGGTGAACTAATTGAGAGCATGATTGAGAGTGGTATTAAACCAATGGATGCTTATAATTATATAAGCAATGAAGCTGGAGGAGAAGAATGTGTAGGTCATACTAAGAGAGATCACCTTAATTATGTATCAAGGGTGAAAATGAGTATGGTTGAAGGTGGAGACATGCAGAATGTGTTAGACACTCTTCAAGAAAGAGCAGATCAAGATCCCTCATTCTTTTATAGATTGAAATTTGGAGAAGAAAATAATGTTGTGAGCTATTTTTGGCGTGACTCCCAAATGCTTGAAGATTTCAAAGCTTTTGGTGATGTTTTAATCTTCGATACAACATACAGAACAAACAAATATGGGTTGATATGTGCTCCATTTGTTGGTATAAACAATCATTGGAAAACAGCAATGTTTGGATGTGCATTCATAACCGATGAAAAGACCGATACATTTGTTTGGCTGCTTTCAATCTTCAAAAAGTCAATGTGTGGAATTGAACCAAAAACAATCTTCACTGATCAAGATCTTGCAATGAGCAACGCCATACCAGAGGTAAGCAGTTTCTGTATTTTATATTAGGATATGTTTAGTATCAAATAAAATAATCTGACTTTAACTCTTTAATACCTGACATAAATAAGTCAATTACTGCCATGATTTATATAATATCTGACTGTAAAATGAAATTATTTGATTTCTGTCTAAGTAATGACTATAACTTTACTAATATCAAATAAATATCATGTAATATCTGATGAAAATAATATTAAAACTGATGAAGAAAATAAACTTTATAATTGATATTATATATTTAATATGTAATTAAAACACTTTAATTACTGACTAACAAATTGTTATGCCTGACAAAAATTGATTAATAACTGATATGATATATAAAATAATTGACTTTGACTCTTTAATACCTGACAAAAATATATTAATTACTGCAATTACTTATTTAATATCTGACTATAAGAAGAAAGTATTTGAATATCATGTTATTCCTTATGAATTTCATGTAATTTCTGATCAAAATAATCTAAAAACTGTCTAAAATATTATTATTCCTGACAAAATGAGATTAATAACTGACAAATTAAATAACACTAATTTAATTTTGAAAATATTTAATTCCTGTCCAAAATAAAGAAATATCTGTCTATAATCATTTTATATCTGACTTTAACATAATAATAGCTGAATAAAATTTTATCATTCTTTAGAAAAACACAACAAAATGATTTTCTGAGAGATATAATTTATTTCCTGCACTTAATAATATAATACCTGAGTAAAAATATAATAATCGTGAAAGAAATAATAATATTTCTGATTTTTAATACAATGGAATAACTTAAATCACGTTAATTCCTATTATATGAAACTATTAATCTATTATCTGACTATAATACTTTAAATGCTGACTAGTATAATATTATGCATGACAAAAATACAAGAATAACTAACGTTAAATATATAATATCTGACTGTTACTCATTAATTCCTGACTAAAATATTATTATGACTAACATAAATCAACCAATCCAAAAATGTAACAACTGACTAATAAAACTTAATTCCTGTCTAAGTTAAGCTTATTTCTGAGTTAAAAATATTACTATGCATCAACATAATTTATGAGTTAAAAATTTCATGTAATTTCTGATCAAAATAATCTAAAAACTGACTAAAATATTATTATTCCTGACAAAAAGAGATTACTTTAAATGCTGACTAATATTATAATGCATAAGAAAAAGATAATCCAAAAATGTAACAACTGACTAATAAAAACTAATTCCTGTCTAAGTTAAGCTTATTTATGAGTTAAAAATATTACTATGCATCAACGTTATTTCTGAGTTAAAAATTTCATGTAATTTCTGATCAAAATAATTTAAAAACTGACTAAAATATTATTAATTCTGACAAAAAGAGATTAATAACTGATAAATCAAATAACACTAATTTAATTCTGAAAATATTTAATTCCTGTCTAAAATATAGAAATATCTGTGTATAATCATTTTATATCTGACTTTAATATAATAATAGCTGAATAACATTATGTACATAAAAGAAAATTAACAAAAACAAAAGCATAAGTCCAAATTAGTATATATTTCTTCATAATATTTTGTCATACTTATGACAATGCCTTACAAAAGCAAATGAACACTGTCACTTTAACTATATATGATCATAACAGTTCTATACAAAACATTGCTTTTTAATTAAAGAAAAACATATTTACAGGGCATTTAAGCTAGTCTAATCTTCTTCTGCGGCCCTCCAGGTTGAATAGCTTCCTCTCTCTTTCTTTTCTTACTCCACATATCTTCCTCATCCCCAAATAGCCATCGCAACCCATCCAGAAATTCAGCCCAATCTTGAACCATTGAATTATGAAAGCCATATCCATTATGCCTCATAATATCAATTGCAAGCCACCACCTTTTACTGGCTTGCCTATATCTAAATATATGAGGAATCCAAGTATTTAAGTACCATAATTCATTCCAATGCCTACAAACACAATTACACATCGCTTGCGCACGAGGGGTGCATTTAGGAAAAATATACATGCATAAGATTTCAGGAACAGATAATGCATGTGGGGCATCCTCTAGAGCAGCCATGTAATGAGGGTCGTCTATTGGATCCATTTGAAATACTACGTTACAAATCTTACAATATACTTGAATTCGAATAAAAATTGAACAAAACTGATAAATATTCTTTGTTGAAAAACTGGAAATGGATTGTTGTTTTTAACACACAGAAGAGATATATGAAAGGGTGTATAGATTTTTTTTTAAAGTATGATGTTTGAAATACTTTATTTATATCAGTTTTCA
This sequence comes from Chenopodium album, assembly GCF_948465745.1. Lineage (NCBI taxonomy): Eukaryota > Viridiplantae > Streptophyta > Magnoliopsida > Caryophyllales > Amaranthaceae > Chenopodium > Chenopodium album. The sequence goes on from NC_137837.1 coordinate 72,125,804, forward strand.
CTGCGCGTTTTCCCAAGAAATTAAATTCTAAATCATTCAATTCATCATTTCCTGACTTTTTATCTGCCCACGTAATAATACTCAGTCCTAACATAAAATATTGTTATATAATTACTGTTTATAATTCTATTTTCTGATAAATTTAAACCGTTATATGAAAATTTAAATCTATTATGTGACTAAATATATAAATTTTTACTAACAAGTAAATACCTATATTATTATAATTGACATTATTAATCTAATATCTGAATAAAATTTAACAAAATTGATAAACTAGAAATGAATGGTTTTTTTAACAAACAGAAGAGAAATATGAAAGGGTATATAGATTTTTTTGGGAATATGATGTTTTTTTGGGAGTATGACTTTAAAATACTTAATTTATATCAGTTTTTACTGTGCATTTTCCAAAGTAATTTAATTTTAAATCAATCAATACATCATTTCCTGGCTTTTTATTTTCCAACGTAATAATATTAAAATTATTGAAAAAAAAAATAACCTATTATATGAAAATTTAAATATACTAATATTTGTCCAACAAGTATTTTACTAAAAAAAATTAAGGCAATACATGAGAAACCAAAATAAAATCAAAGTACATTACTGAAATATACTTGATTTCATATACTATTTTGAAAAATATAATATATCAAAATAAAAATTAAAAAAAAAACAAAAAAACAAAACCCTAGAATCTTAATCATCTTTTAAAGATTTTAAACTTGTTTTTTCATTTAATCTTCTTTTTCTTCTTCTTGTTTCTTCTTTTGTTGATCGTCTTCTTTCTTTTTTTTGTTTTGTTCTTCCTGGAATTTTTCTTCAACCCTCTTTCTCTTACTCAGTTCTTCGATTTTGTTCTTCTCAAAATTTTCATACAGCTTCATCAACCCATTCTTCACTCTGTCTCTTCTCTCAAGTAGATAATTTAATCTCTTTTCAAAATTATCAAAAACATTTTCTTCTGGGTCGTTTGATGAAGTAGAAGACTGAGAATTGTTTTCCATAATTGAGGAAAAAAGAAAAAATGTATGTTTTAGGAGAGAGAATATACAAGAACACAAACATGCAAAATGTATGACCAATTCTTGGTTTTATAGACAAATATAAGAGATTAAAAAAATAATTTACTTTTAGAATAATTTTCTACGAATAATTCTTATTTTTACATTTTTGTCATCTTTATCCAAAAGAGTTGGTAAATATCTTCATGTTAAATATCTTTATTTTAAATATCTTTATCCAAACCACAAAGTACTGAGAGCAACTCTAAGTAAAGTCAAACACTAGTAAATTTTTGCTTGATATAAGTTGTCTAATATATGAACAAAATGTGCTAATTTCTGTATTAAAAATGTTTTCCCTGAAGAAAATTCTACAACACTTGATTTAGTTTATCTAATATCTGATTAAACAACTCTATTTCCTGACTAATAAATTGTTATGCCTGACAAAAATTTATTTATTACTGCCATTATATATCTAATATCTGACTATATAATGAAATTATTTGATTTATGTTGTCTAAGAAATGACTATAACTTTGCTAATTCCTAATAAATATAATGTAATTCCTGATAAATATTTTCTAAAAACTGATTAAAATAAATCAAATTGTTCTATAATTGTTGAAGAAAATAAATATATAATTGACATTATTTGTTTATAAGTTATCTAATATATGAACAAAATGTACTAATTTCTGTATTAAAAAATGTTTTCCCTGAAGAAACTACTACAATACTTGATTTATTTTATCTAGTATCTGACTAACCACTTTAATTCCTGACTAATAAATTGTTATGCTTGACAAAAATAAATTAATAACTGACGAGAGTTATGTAATATATAACTTTGACTCTTTAATACCTGACAAAAATTTATTAATTACTGCCACTATATATCTAATAACTGACTATATAATGAAATTATTTGACTTATGTTGTCTAAAAAATGACTATAACTTTCCTAATTCCTAATGAATATCATGTAATTCCTGATAAATATAATCTAAACACTGATAAAAATATATCAAATTCTTCTATAATTGTTGAAGAAAATAAATATATAATTGACATTATTTGTTTAATATGTGATTAAAACACTTTAATTCCTGAATAGTAAATTGTTATGCCTGACAAAAATAGATTAATAACTAACTTGAGTTATATAATATCTAACGTTGACTCTTTAATTCCTGACAAAATTTTATTAATTTCTTCCATTATTTTTCTAATATCTGACTATAAAATGAAATTATTTGATTGTTACAGGTTTATCCAAATTCAAGACATAGGCTATGTCTATGGCATTTGCAAAAGAATTTTGTATCACACTTTGGAACTTTAAAAAACAACCCTGAATTCAAGAATATGTTTCACAAGTGCTTAAGTGGGTGTGATTCAGAATCAGAATTCGAAGATGTCTGGAACAAGATGGTTCAAAAATATGGATTAGAAAAAAAAGAGTGGTTTGATAGGTTGTTCGGGCTACGAGAAAAATGGTGCACTGCTTTGAGCAAGGATATTTTCTCTGCGGGAATCCTTTCATCTCAAAGAGTAGAAGTAACAAACAGAGCAATTTCATTTAAGGCTAACAGAACCACTAAACTTTTGGAGTTCTTCCATATATTTGAAGCTACTGTTAGAAGATGGAGAAGCACTGAAAAGAGTGACAACTTCAGATGTACTACTGAGAAACCAAAAACAAAAACAAAAATCTTGAAACATGCTGCTGAAGTTTATACTCTGAACTTATACAAGGATTTTAAGTTGGAATTTTAGACCAGCCTAGGAGCATATGCAAAGGAAAAGCCAACTTCAATGCAATACGTCAAATTCTTTGATGTTTCTCTTGATGAAGATTATATGCACACCTATCAAGTCATATATCACTGTCAAAACAATGAATTTATGTGTTCTTGTATGTGCTTCACAGAGACTGGATTGCTGTGCTTTCACATTATCAAGATAATGCAAATGTACAGCATACATTCTATACCAGAGAGATACATTCTGAAACGTTGGACCAAGCTTGCTAAATCAAGGATATGGGATGAGAATGAATCAGGTACGTACATACTTTGTTATTTTAAAATTTTTTACTTTCCTATTTAGTATAAAATAAAAATATCTTTATTCCTGAATTAAATATTTTAATTACTAACATAAATAATTTCCTGACATAGAAATGCAACATCTGACTTAAATAGTATAATACCTGTCCTAGATAATCTTATTCCTGATATATTCAATCTAATTTCTGATTGAAATAATTTTTTTCCTGAAATATACAATCAAATTCCTGAAATATTCAGCTTAATTCCTGATTAAAATATTTTAATATCTGACATACAGAATTTAATTCATAACAAAACAAATCTAATAAATAACAAAAATAATCTAATTCATGAAGATAATTTACAATGAACAACATATTATAATCAGATTCAAATATTATTATTTCTGATAATCATAGTTTAATATCTGATACAGATATTATTATTTCTGATATAAAATCAGATTTATTACAAACATAATCTTAATATTAAAAAACTTAAACATTGCTACTATTTTCTGCTTCATTAGGAAGCTTTTCAGTACCATCAGCATTAAAAATTCTAATGTAAATGGTATCACGATCATGGTAAATATCAAGTCTGTCTCCAGGAACTATGTTGTTAGTAGCTACAAAGTTTTCCCATTCACGATTAACCAACATACCACCATACCCTGTATCTTGTGGTATGCTTATGACTCTTACTTCCCAAAATCTATCTTCTCTGCCATTATTTCCAGCATAGACTCTAACATGATGCCTGAATCTTAGAAGAAATAACTTCCATTCTGCAGGAAGTGGCTGAAATTAAAAAAATAAATAAAAATGAAATCATTAAGTTTTTACTAAAACACAAAACAAATTTATAAATTTAAAACTTAATGTAAAATATATTTACCATACTAAGGTGATGAATTGTCTTGAAAGTAATAGTGCATTTTTCTTTATTTGCGTAGAAATCAGCCATTATGTTAGAACTCTTGATTAGATGAAGAAAATATAACTTATTGTTACAAAACTGTAACTTTTATAGAAACAATGTATATATTAATATAACTCTTTTAATAGAAAAAACTTGATTTAGAACAGACTTTAAATAGAGAAGATTTATGTATGAACAACAATAATTAATCTGTAATTTAACAGAAAAAATTATAATCTCAGTAAAATTTAAATGACTTTTTAATGATGCAATAAATTACTTTTTATAGATTAGAATGACTTTTCAATGATGCAATAAATTACTTTTCAGATTTATAGAACTTTTTCATGACTTTATTAAATTTTGTATGACTTTTTTAAGAAATGCAATAAATTTTGTCAGAAAACATATGACTCAAACAGAAAAAAAAAATATCATGGCATAGCTTATTGATGACTTTTCTGATACTATAATATTGTTTTAGCAGAAAATTATAACATTATTCTTGAGTAAAATTTTTTTTATTACTGACAAAAATGTAGTAATATGTTTTTTTTTTTTTTTTGTTAGGAAATTCAACTACAGATCATTCATTAATAAACAATCCTTGGAGGCAATCAATAATAAAGAATTTTTACAACCTTGTGACAATATGTCAAGGGAATGAAGAAGCATCAAAAATATGTGATGATGCTTTGGAACAAATGTACAAATCTGTAAGGAAAGTGTTCCAAACAAATGAAGAAAAAATTCGTGAACTTGATGAAGAAGAAGAGAGAAGAAATACAGTAAAAGATCCTAAACGACCAAAAACAAAGGGAAGGCCAAAGAAGAACAAAAGAATTAGAGGACATTTTGAAATAAGAAGAACAGCAACAAGAGATCCAAATGAGTTTGGAACAATAACTCCTAATCCACAACTCATTTAATTCATCCCTATTGCTGCATTCTTCTATCATAAAGTCAATCTTCAAATTTTTTATTTTATTATTTAAGATAATTGTAAACAATACTATATTTTGGCATTTTAAGGTTTGATTACTTCTGAAAAAAATTATTTTATTTTCTGATTAGATCAATGTTATTCCTGACTAACCTTACTTTATTACTGACTTTAAAAGTCTTATTGCTGAGTAACTGAAGTTTATTCCTGACATCCAAAATTTTATTCCTGACTAAACTAATTTTAATCCTGATTTACACAATTTCATGCCTGATTTAATATCTGATAACTCAATTTTATTACTGACTATTACATTTTAATTTCTGATAACGGAGTTTTAATTCCTGAGTTAATTCTTGACTTCTAGAATCTTATTCTTAAGTAAACTAATTGTATTACTGACTAACACAATATCATTCCTGACTTTAAAAATCTTATTCCGGATTAACTCAAGTTTATTCCTGACTTACTCAAGTTTATTCCTGTCTAAATGAAGTTTATTCCTGATTAACTCAAGTTTTTTCCTGACTAACAAAATTTTATTCTTCACCAAAAGAATTTAATTGCTAACATAAATAAAATAATTCCTGAGAAGAGTAATTTAATTTATGACAAACATATTCTTCATTTTAAGTTTGATATTTAAAATTTTTAAAATTAACATTTGATATTAACAAGTATTTTAATATCTGACTAATATATAGATGTATGATTAATAGAAATTGGATTTAATAGAAAATATATACATATATAAACCAAATTTATAAGTATCTATACAAAAGAAAACTAATGTCTAACTACAAAAAAAAAAAATATATGTACATGTATGATTAATTGTTTAAAAAAAAAAATCTAATCTTCGTCTTCATTTTGCTGAAGCTGTTGATCAATTTCCAATTGCTGCTGCTCTTTTTCTAGTTGTTTTTGCATCAACTTCCACTGCCTCTCTTTTTCCTTTTGAATGGCTTCCTTTTCTTTCTCATATTGGGCCTCTAGCTTCTTTCTTGCAGGTTGAGCTTTCCAAATTTTGTGCTTGTTAATTGAAAACTCAATGCAATCATTCCACAATTTCTTCCGCAAAAAATTCTCTTCACTAGTAGCCATCTGATAAGCAAGTTGGCATCTATATATCTTCCGATTTTGCTTCTACAAATTTATATAAAAAACAAAATAAGAACACTAAAAAACAATAGGTATAAATCCAAAAACAAAGGAGAAAAAATACTTACATATTTTAAGTCAACAAGACCTCCAGCTATACCATTGTAATTTTTCATACACATTAATGAAAAAAGGCCACAATCCTCATTTTCATGGCTTGTTTTCCATGTAAACTTAGGTTCATGCCATTCCAATTGTTCCAAATTTGTGTCACCATGTCGATGTTCATGCTTTTTCAAAAAAATACCAACATCTCTAATCTGTAATTATAAATATATAAATTTTAAAATTTAAAAGCATCTAAAAGTATAATTTTCACAAATTTAATTTAAAATTATCTTACCAGCACTCTGTCTATTCCATTTAATTTATCTCGATCAATATCAGTCCTGTTATTTATCCAATCTATTCTTGGACCAATACCATCAATGAAATTGAAAACCAGCAGAGTATGATGATTATTGAACGCAATGGGAAAGATTAGCTGCAAAATAAATAAAACATAATTTTCACAATATGTAACACATTTATTAACTGACTAAAAGAAGCAAATATCAGATTAAAAGATCATAATATCTGAGTAAAACATTTATATTCCTGACTTACAGAATTTTATTACTGACTAACACAATTTTTTTCCTGACTAAAACAATTTTATTCCTGGCTAAAACAATATTATTCCTGACTAAAACAATTTAATTCCTTACTATACAATTTTTTTCCTGACTAACACAGTTTAATTACTAACATAAATAAGTTATTTCCTGATTAAAGTAATATAATTCCTGATTTAAAATAATATAAAATCTGACTAATAAAAGCTTGTATCATACTAGGTTTAGCTTATTCCTGAATATACAATATAAAAAGAAGAAATAAAGTTAAAAATTTACCAAATCGGCTTCGGCTATGTTGAATGAAGGAAAACGCTTAACCCACTTGCAAATGTTGTCATAAATGTCCTCGCCTTTATGCATATTCAATTGACAATCCATCTCCATTTTTACCAATTCCTCTTTACACTTATTATACTCTACTGAGTTATTTTTCAAAGTTTTCAAAATTGCCTCATTTTTCTTTATGTTAGCAACTTCTTTTCTGTAAGTTGACCTTTTTTCTAAGTATCTCCATGTAAGATTCTGCAAAACAAAAAAATATATTAAATACAGTATATTATAAATAAAATTTATTTCTGAGTGAAGTAAAGAAAGAAAGAAAAAACTTACAGCAACTTCAGTTTGAAAAACAAATCTTTTATATTGAAAAACTCCTCTGTCAGTTTTTTTACTCTCTTCAATGTTGAGCACAGTAGCCCAAGTATCATGAATAGCAGAATTAACCCACTCAGACGGACGTAGGGAACAGAACTCCTCCTTTACCAAAATAAGATCACTCTGTTCAGGATCTTCAGTGCGAAACTGACAGATAACAGTACAGTACCTATATCTTCTACGTAAAGACTGTTGTTACGCCTCTTAACTCCCTCATCTTCACCAGTAGGATCTAACTCAAGCTGCTCAAAATAGTGCATAAAAAACAAGTAATCACACATGCATAATTCATGTTCAGTCAATCTTTTTAGATACAAAGGCTTGTTTTCTTGCAAATTCCTACACACAATCTTGTCTTTATTTTAAATTGGAATCTTGTGAATAGGTGGTAGAACCCAATCTAAACCACCAGCTGCTACCAATCTCTCCTCCTGCCTTTGTCTTAATTCATGAATTCTCTTCTCTTTTTTTCCAGAATATTTATCAGCTGCTATCATAGTAGATTCACCAGGAACATCCGTAGAACTAGGAATTCTATCAACATCAATTAACTCAATGTGTGTTTTGGGAGGCTGTTTTTCTGATACTATAAACTCATCATCATCAATACTAGGAGGAGCAGGAGTTTTATCTATTAGAATAATGTCACCAGTAGAAGCAGTAGGAGAATCAAAAGGAATAGAATCAATAGGAATAGGAATAGATTCAGCAGCAACAGTTTTATTCCTCAGCAATTCTAAAACAGCACATGCATCTCTAGGCTGAGGTTGTTCTTCCTACAAGGAAAAAAAATATAATTATCAAACAAAAGTCTTCTAAATCATGACAATAATAATCTATACTACATAATATAAATTACTGACTAACACAATCTAATTAATAACAGTGACTAGTTTATTCCTGATGAACTCAATATAATTCCTGAATACAACAAGTTTATTCGTGACTAACTCAATCAAATTCCTAACATAAAGAATGTAATTCCTTATATAAGTAATTTAATTCCTGACAATGACAATTTTATTCCTGACTTACTCAATCTTATTCTAATTCACTCAGTATTCCTTAGAAAAATATATAATTTTTGACAAAAACCATTACCTGATGACCTTGATAAATAGCTAAAGCAAGTTCCTCTGTAGCTTTAGACTGAATAACATCATTAGATTTAGTAAAAACCTGAAAGCATATGAATAATACAAATAAAAATAAATACAATAATATAGAATAATAAACACATTTATTTATATAAAATATGATAGTTAAATACAATAACTATTAAAATAAATTCTTGAGTTAAAATACAAATATTACACCTTAGATGTGCTGTCATCTTCCTTGTTTTTATCATTTTCTTTTTCAGAAGTTTCTTAAACTTCTTTTTCAATAACTTGTGCATTTTCTTCTTGGGATACTGGTGTATCTTGAGAAGTAGGAGGAGTAGGAGTAATTAAATGAAATCTAGGCAAAGAAGTATCTCCCTTGAGGAAACTCCTCCCTTCTTGCACAAGCCTAGCCTGATTCTCATTCATAGCAGATGAATAAATTTCATTGAGTCCCTTGGGTTTCTTTGGTGTTCTTGGAGGTGATGTGGAACTAAGTAGACCTTCATTACTAACTGAATGCACCTCTTTTTCTGATGGTGTTGTGCCTTCAACTAATTCTGGTTCTGCGGTTGTGTCTTCAACATCACTTCCTTGAACATTATTCAAACCAAGATCATCTGCCTCATTCTCTGGTTCCGTGCTTCCTTGGTTTGCATCCTCTAAATTTTGCTCTGCATCTTCAATTAGATCTTTTTGCAAACCAAGATCAGAAATAACATCATTCACCTATACAAAATAAAGAATAATATCAAATATATATCTAATATGATTTTAATAAGTATAAAAAAATGATAATATATGTAATCAAACTTACAATTGCATCAGCCTTAAGTTTTATTTTATCAAACTGATCCAAATCAGTAGCTAAAGTTTTAGTCTGCATTGCAACTTCAACTATTGCATCAATTTTTGCTAAAAATTCAGCATTAGAATAGAAATCATCCTCTCCTTGAGATTGAGATTCTTGTGAATATGATTTTGCTTCATCCTTCAAATCAATAGCAAAGTCTATTTGGTTCTCTGATACAATCTTCAAGTCTCGACCAAATTTCATCATTTTCTTCTTCACAGGCTAATCAACAAATAAAATAAAAAATGAATAAGTAAAATGTAAGAAAGCAACATAATTGTTATTCCTGACTAATAGTTTCTTATTAGTAAAATGTAAGAAAATAACATAATTCTTATTGCTGATAATAGTAATCTAATTTCTGAGAGGGTTTATCTTATTCCTGACTAATAGTTTTTTATTCCTGACAAACAACTTAATTTCTGATAAAAGGAATTTAAATCCTGACAAACAGATACTAATCAAAATAAAATAATAGATGTAAGGATAATATTAGATAATGCTAATTTTTGATAGAAAAAGTATAATTCCTGATAATATGGTAGAAAATCCTGACAATAATAATGTATTCCCAAATTACAGCAATGTAAATAAATCAACAATAACCTTAATATATTAATTTCATTTCCTGACCAAATTTACCATATTCCTGACTAATAGTTTCATATTACTGACTAATAGTTTCTTATTGCTGACAAGTACAACTTAATTTCTAATTACTGATAATTCCTGACAAACATATACTATAATCCAAATAAAATATTAGAAAATGCTAATTACTGATAGAAAGTACATAATTCCTGATAATATAATGTTAAATCCTGACAATAATAATATATTATCAAATCAACAACTTTAATATATTAATTTAATTTCCTGACAAAATTTACCATATTCCTGAATAACAGTTTATTATTCCTGATAAAAGTATTCTAATTTCTAACTGAAATTATTAATGTTGAATAGCCTGATAACAGTTTATTATTCCTGATAAAAGTATTCTAATTTCTAATTAAAGCAAATTATACAAAATCTTAAAATATAATAAAAAGATAGCAGTTTAAACTTACATCGATATCCATATTATCAATTTCAGCATCAGTAGGAAACTCTTTAGGAATCTTGTACAATACATATCTAGCTTTGTCATCTATATCCTTCAATTCAAAGCTAGTAGATTGTACAACCTGATCTTCCTTCTTTCTTTCTTTTTTTTTTATCCAAATATTCATCTTCATCACTGTCTTCAATTTTAAACTCAATACTGTCCAGCCTTAAACTTTTAAGAAGAGCCTGTTCAGATTTGCCAGCATATTGTTTTGGTGAGGCAGCAGGGTACAGTTTCACAGTACCATAATCCATATTTTCAGCAACAGACTTAATCCTCTGGTTCAAACTCTCACAGGTCCAGTTCAAAATAAACGGCTTGCGATGTAAAGTTGTCCCAAACTCAAACTTTTGTAAAAATGCAATTACAAAAGCAACTAAACAGCCATTTACTTGTTTAGATTTTGTTTTCAACTCCTTCCCTTCCTTTTTTTTCAAAACAAAGGCTTGAAAATCTGCTATTGACGCACATAAGAAGTCCATAACATAACCAGCCCAGTTGAAAGCCTTAATGAAACGCACATCTTCTAAAGATTTGATGATATTAAAATTAGGAGACTTATCACCAATTGGAGCCAAAAATGTAGACACGGCAAACATAACAAACAACTTTTTAAAATCAGCACCACCATCTCTATATTTCTCAAACATCATCTTATAAGTAATAATATTCACATATGTCTTCTTCTTCAATTCTTCCTACCCTGAACAGCTTTTTCTTCTGTTTTCGTTCCTCTTCTTTTGCTTCTGTGCTTCAACTTCATTTCCCTGTTCAGAGTCATCCTCTATATCCAAACCCAAGAACCTCCTCCACTCTATCTTCAAATATTCATCAGGATTGATTGATTTCTTTATTTTAGAAATCTCTTTCACAGGTATATCAGTAAAAGGAATACCCAACACATCAGCAATATCAGAATTATCAATATGAATTGCATGTTCCTTTTTACCAACAATAAGATTTCTAGCATGAGGATTAAAATGAGTTACTATATAGTTGTACAACTGATGACTGATATTGTCCTGCAAATTCATTTGAAGCAATCCACCAAAACCAATGTCTATAACATCCTTCTTTTGCTCGTCACTAAAATCTTCCATAATTGTACAAAGATAACTAGGACCAGATTTAGTACCAATTTCAAGGTCTGAAATATCATCTTCAGTAAGAGCACTGAAAAATAAAAAACATGAATAAGACACACTTATTCCTGAAAAAAATTATGTTATCCCTGATAACAGTAAACTTATTTCTTAGCATAATTATCTTTTAAAACATTTAATTCCTGACTATTATAAATTTTAAAACATATAATTAATGTATGTAATACTGATATTACAATTCCTGAGTATAATTATTTATTTTCTGACTAATATTATCTTAAACCTGACTGAGTTATAATATATGTGAATATTATTATCCTAAAACTGACTATCCATATCTATTTTCTGACAATAACTATCTAATTCCTGACTAATATATGTTAATTCATGAGTGTTATAAATTTTTAAACATTTAATTACTCTATCTAAATATTGATATTAAAATTCCTGAGTATAATTATCTATTTTCTGACTAATATTATCTTAAACCTGACTGAGTTATATTATATGTGAATATTATTATCCTAAAACTGACTATCCATATCTATTTTCTGACAATAACAATCTAATTCTTGACTAATATATGCTAATTCCCGAATGTTATAAATTTTAAAACATTTAATTACTGTATCCAAATATTGATATTACAATTCCTGAGTATTATTATCTATTTTCTGACTAATATTATCTTAAACCTGACTGAGTTATAATGTATCTAAATATTATTATCCTTAAACTGCCTATCCATATCTATTTTTTGACAAAAACTATCTAATTCCTGACTAATATAATCTAATTCCTGGGTATTATAAATCTAAAACATTTAATTACTGCACATTATATTGGTATTACAATTCCTGACTATTATTATCTGTTTCCTGACTAATATAATCTTAAACTTGACTGAGTTAATTTTATTCCTGAATAATATATCATAATACCTGATCAAAAAAATCTAATTCCTGTTTAAGATATGCTAATTCCTGAGTATGATAAATTTGAATACAAACAACAACAACTTAATTTCTGATGAAAAACATCTAAATCCTGAAAAACATATACTATTATCAAAATAAAATAATACAATTAAAGATAATATAATAAAATGCTTATTTCTGATATAAATAATATAATTCCTGACTATATAATAGTCAATCCTCAAAATAATCAAAATTACAACTAATGTAATTACATCAAAAATAACATAATCCTACACAAGAATATTCAAAGTAAAAACAACAATTTACATTTCATCGAACACCTGGCGTGCATCTGAATATACAAAACAATATTTTTTCGAATTTAAAAGAATTTATTTCGAATATCACACCTCACAGATCGACTTCTTTTAGAACCTTGTTTAGAACCACGCTTCTTAGGATGCTGTGAATCATCCCTACAAAACAAGAACAAGAATAAAAAAAAAATTACTGACAATTTTTTTTAAAAAAACGAATAAGCAAAAAATAACTAAAAAATTTATTAACCATTCTGGCATTTCAACTATCTTCGGAGGCTGTTTTGATGATCGTTTAGTTCGTTTCATATAAACTTTTAAAGGAGAATCATCAACAGGAGGAAGGCCAGCCATTAATGTAGGTGAGGAAGACGGAATTTAGGGTTTATGTAAAAAAAATAAAAATTAAGTACATGCAAGTAAAATATAAGCTAGAAAATGAAGGAGTGATGCGAAATTTTAGGGAGAATGTAGTTAAGTTGAGAGTAATGGAGTGTAATGGAGTGTAACTGCAGAAAACGTGGGGAAGAAGAAGGAGGAGAAAGGCGGAACGTTGGAAGACGTTTTTTTTTAAAAAAAAAAATCAAGAAATGATTGATAATTAACAGTCGGGCCGCGCGCGGGCCGAACTATTAAAAAACGGGCTGCGCGCGGGCCTGTAAGTAGACCGGACTCACATGAGTCCGTTCTACACAATATTTTTTCTTATTATTATTTCTCAAAAACAAAAGTTATACAACCTAAAATAAATCAGTGGGAAGCCGAGATATAATCTGGGCTCCCACTCCTCTAGCTATAGCAAAACCTACTCTAGTAAAAATATGAGCTGCAGCACGCGCCCCAATGTCTTGAGTCTTCGAGAACTTCTGGATCCACTTCAGCAATGCAACAACGTCTTTTTCTAACTCCCCAAGAGAAGAGAAGAGAAGAGAAAGAGAAAGGAAGGAAGCCATATCCAATTGCTCGACAACTGGATTCGTACTTGATTCGCTTCCGATTGGAAGCATCAGTCACTACCCGTCCAGGAACAAAGCCAGAAAGCCCAGACTGTGTCAATGGAGAAGGCCCTGTCAAGTCAACACAGACATCGCGACCACGATTAATAATAATAATAATAATAATAATAATAATAATAATAATAATAATAATAATAATAATAATAATAATAATAATAATAATAATAATAATAGGATAATGACTTATGCGAACTGAAATGATGTGAAAAGAATATTTTAAGAGAAGGAAATTAGAAGGTGAAGTGAACTGAACTCATTAGAGCTGAGCTGAACTAAACTGAAAATAATTGTATGAAAACAAGTCTTTAGAAGGTTAGTTTTAACTATACTAGAAAATAAACACTAGTTTGGTCAATAATACATTTCCATGGTAAAATCAAACGCCTTGCAACTATAGAGATTTTTTGGCGGGGACATTTGTGTGTAGTATCTGAAATAAAATCCCGTTACTTATCTAATCTCAGCAACTAACCAAACACACCTTGTTCATCTTAATCCGCCATTTCTGCAAACCTTCAAACCTCCATTTTCCCCAAATCATAACAATGTCTCTCAATCTTCGCCAGAAACAAACAGGTATATAAATTCAAAACCCTAAAATCTCATTTCCAACTCCAATTTCATTTCAATTCAATCTACAATCTTAATCGATTTTTGTGTTTGATTTGCAGAATGTATAATCAGAATGTTGAATCTGAATCAACCAGTGAATTCACCAACAGGAATGGCAAACGAAGAAGTATACAAGATCTTGATCTACGACAAATCTTCTCAAGATATTCTCTCTCCTCTAATCCATGTCAAAGACTTACGTAAGCATGGCGTCACTCTCTTCTTCCTCATCGACAAACCTGGTCGGAAACCTATTCCCGATGTTCCCGCCGTTTACTTCATCCGCCCAACTCCGGCCAACATTCAACGCGTCGTTTCGGATGCTGCTGTACCTCTATACGACACGTTTCATCTCAACTTCTCGTCTTCGATTCCTCGTCCTTTGTTGGAGGATCTGGCTTCTGGGGTTCTCAAATCAAACGACGCCGTTTGTAGGGTTTCTAAGGTACATGATCAGTATTTGGATTTTGTTACTTTAGAGGATAACTTGTTTTCGCTTGCTTATAGTAATTGTTATGTGCAATTGAATGATCCTAAAGCTGAACAAACAGAAATTGAGGAAATTATTGACAAAGTTGTTGATGGGTTGTTCTGTGTTTTGGCTACATTGTCTGTGGTGCCAATTATTCGGTGCCCGCAAGGCGGGGCTGCCGAAATGGTGGCGTCTGCCTTAGATCAGAGGCTTAGGGACCATTTGTTGGCTAAGAATAACTTGTTTAGTGAAGGTGGGAATTTTGCCTCGTCGTTTCAGAGGCCGGTTTTGTGTTTGTTTGATAGGAATTTTGAGTTGGCTATGGGGATTCAGCATGATTTTAGGTATAAGCCGCTTGTTCATGATGTACTTGGATTGAGGCTTAATAGGGTGAGTGTGAAAGGAGAGAAGGGAGGGACTAAGTCGTTTGAGCTAGATGGGTCGGATCCGTTTTGGTTGGCAAATGGAGGGTTGGAGTTTCCGGAGATGGCAGTTGAGATTGAGAATCAGTTGACCAAGTATAAGAAGGATGTTGATGATGTGAATAGGAGGACTGGTGGCACTAGTGGGGCAGAGTTTGATGGGACGGATTTGATTGGGAACACAAAGCATTTGATGAGTGCTGTTAACTCGCTGCCTGAGTTGACAGAGAGGAAGCAAGTGATTGATAAGCACACTAATATTGCAACCGTGTTGTTGGGTGAGATTAAATAGAGGTCCCTCGATTCTTATGCCAAAAAAGAGTATGATATGTTGGTTAGGGGTAGTATTGATATGAATGAGTTGATGGGTGTGTTTAAAGGGAAGGGTTCCAAGATGGATAAGCTCCGTTTTGCTATCATGTATCTTATTTCTTTGGAGACTGTTCCACAATCTGAAGCAGAAATGGTGGAAACGGCACTCAGAGAAGCTGAGGTTGATACTAGTGCATTTCAGTATGTGAAAAAGATAAAGTCATTGAATGTTCCTTTGACTTCTGCTAGTGCTGCAAGCAGAGGTAATATAGTAGACTGGGCTGGAAATCTTTTGGCTGCTGGTATGAAGAATCTTTTGGCAGGTGATCGGCAGCTGGCATTGGCAAGGATAGTTGAAGCTTTGATGGAAGGGAGACCTAACCCAGAGGTCGACTCCTATGTGATGTTTGATCCTCGAGCTCCTAAGTCTAGTTCAGGTAGCCATCTTAGAGGACCATTTAAGGAGGCTATTGTGTTTATGATTGGGGGAGGGAATTACGTGGAGCATGCAAGCCTACAAGAGCTTGTGTCCCTTCAGCAGCCAGCCAAGCATATTATATATGGAACAACAGAAATTCTCACTGGGGCAGAGTTTGTTGATCAACTTGCCTTACTGGGAAAGAAGATGGGATTGGGAGCTAATCCTGCACCTTCAGCTCATTGATAAGTGTGAGGAGTTCATTTGCTTTTCTGAAAATTGGCGGACTTGGTTGGCATCTATTCCCATCCTTTGTGCAGGGAATTCAATCTAAGCTAGAATACTTTTGATTTTTGAAGCATCAGTCATAATTGAATACAGTGATATTTTGAAGATGTATCGAAATAGTTATATTGTTTGTAAAAATGAGTAAATTTTTGCTCCTGAATACTCTTCATATTTAATCTCTTTTGATGTATATGTGTGCTGAACATGTCATTATTTTTTTCTTCTAGCTTCTTTTTATAATATTCATGTATTCTTTACATTTGGAATTCGTCTTGATTCAAGTAATCTTGAGTAAACGACTTCTAGCTTTAAAGGTGATTGTTTTTATTTTTTTTATTTTTGAACTTGTTAGTTCTTCATTCTCTCTTTCTCCATTGAAGAATCTCTATATTTTTTCTGTAAGTTCTCTTCAGTTTATTCTTATACTAAATTTTAAATCTTTAACTAATCTGCATTGTTCTTTTGTGTTGTTGATAATCATCTTTTTGTTGAATGTGATTCTTGTTTCTTTAGTTGATTTTTTTTAATAATTTTTAATGTTTGATGCTCTAAAATATTGCACATTTGCGTTTATGATAGAATTATTGGTTGATTATGTTGTTATTTATTACAAATTTTGTCTTTGGTTTTTGAAAGTTTTGAATTTTTAGGGTGTTTATTACTATTATTTTTTTCAAAATTTGTGAAATGTATGATTGAAATAGTTTGTCGTTAAAATTGTTTATTAGGTATGGTGCTTGAGCTCTTCATTTCACCTAAATTACCTGTGTTGGATACTCGACACTCTAAAATGGGCATGGACACTTAATTTGTGGCCAAATTTTATTGAGAATTTAAAAATAATTAGCCAAGTTGGAATCTTAGATGTTTCTTTTGTATTCAGAAATTGTATTATCATCTATAGTGCCGTAGTTTTTTATTTATAATAGTTGAATGAAGTGATTATTTAGTTAGTTATGTTATGTGCTCGAGCTCTTTTATGAAAATCTAATTTGCATGACAAATTTCATAGTATTTTTCTTGATGTTTACCTTCCAGGATACGAGTAGCTGCTGATTTACGTGGTGGTTCAGGACTGTATCTGGTGAACTTTCGTAAACCTTCCATAACCATGTAAACCTCCTACTGTAAAATTGGCCTTTTCTGTCATTTGTGCTCCCTTGCTTGAATTAGTTTGTTCGTGTGATATGATACGCACAATATCTTAAATTAAAGGAATTTTTGTTGCTATATATTCTGATGGTGCATGGAGATTGAAGAACAATACTGAACTGAAAAAATACGTATTTGTTGATAATTGGTATTATGGGTTTACTAAGTGATATTTTGGATATTTAATTCTATTCTGACGACTCTTGAAGCTCTTGTTTGCTTGCATTTTTCCCCCTTCAAATGGTCATGACCTCTATGTATCTTTTTAGTTCCATAATTACTTTAATTATTACATGCTAACATTTGGTTTTGTGTGACTTTGGGGTGACGGGGAGAAAAGATACACGGAGACCTTTAATCCGTTATTCTAGTGGCTTGGAACTTTTTCAGAGAGGTGTCTACCCAGAGGGATAATTCTAGTTTTTTTTTTAAGGTTTAATGCTTGTGGAAATGTGATTAACTATTGTATGCTGCATTTTCTTTACTCATATGGCTAGCTCAAGCCTCAAGGCCGCGTGCATTTATATTGTGTTACAACTTAAATCCTGCTCACCCTTAGTTTATTCCACTATTAGATTCAGATGATGACGCTTTAACAAAATCTGGTAAAATTTCTGGATTGTTTTTGCATGATCTGGCTTAGGTTTCTTTAATCTAAAAGACCAGTCATACATCATGTCTTATTTATATTACTTTTTGAATGGTTTTTTCAATGTGTTATTCATTCCCAGACATGGAGGCGGCCAGCTCTTGCAATTCATCAATCAGAGATTGTAACAGGGATATGGAGCTGCTGCTTGAAGCTTTTGGGTCCTCTATTTCACTGGAGACTTTAGCTTCTGCTTACTCCCAAGCAAATAGTAATGTGGACTTGGCTGGTGTCATTCTTTACGAATTACAGGGAACTACTGCAGCGACTCGTGAATCCAAAGATGGCATAGATGCAACTTCTTTATCATCATTAGATTTATGTGCTGAAGGCGCCTCAAAGTATCTATGTATTGATGAAGGAAATAGTAAAGGTCCCGCAAACAACTATGTTTCTGAGAATTCTGGAGAAGAATGTCTGAAGTCATTAATGTCAACAAATGAATCTACAAAATTTCAATCATCTGAAGTTCCCTCAAATGAATGTATAAAAATTCGATCATCTGAAGTTCACTCAAATGAATCCATAAGAATGCGATCATCTGAAGTGCTCTCAAATGAATCATTTTCTGCCTCATTTAATAATACTGGGAAGGATGATAGCTTGCATGCAGACATGGAAGACTTTCTTTTCAAAATGCTTGGAGATGGGTTTCAACTTGACATGCAAATGATCCATCAAGTTCTTGGTGAGTTGTGTTTTCAGTTCAATCATACTCCTTTTGAATTTCTGACATATGTTAATCACATGGTCTTTTATTCTAGATGCTGCTCTACACAGCTCAAATGTCATTTTTTTCTAGAATGTTTATTGTATTAAAGGCTGGTTATAGGTGACGGTGGTTTTCTTTCTCTAAAAATTTATTGATCTCTAGTTTTGTCAAAACTCCCATTGTCCCACTGAATATCTTAACTCAGTGTAAAACACCTGTTTGAATTCAACACAAGAATATGAGGAATCCATCAATTATCCTCTATTGATAACTTCATGCCGCTTTGAATAACTAATGAAGACTAAAATTGATCTGAAGGCTGTGAAGAGATGCTTACGAGAGTTAGATGTGATTTCATGGTTTAATAT
Organism: Chenopodium album; assembly: GCF_948465745.1. Lineage (NCBI taxonomy): Eukaryota > Viridiplantae > Streptophyta > Magnoliopsida > Caryophyllales > Amaranthaceae > Chenopodium > Chenopodium album. The sequence continues at coordinate 72,144,986 of NC_137837.1, forward strand.
TTGGAAGGCAATCTCTCTCTCTCGTTTTCATTCTCAACTTAAACCTACCTCTTGTTTATAGCATGAGTACAATGCTATTTTTCTTTTTTCTTTTTTTCTTTTCTCCTGAAGTGACTTGATACTTACTCCTCTTTCCGAGGTTCACTATTATATTAATTTGGTTTGCGATGAGGGATATATGATGTAGAGAGAATGCTGAATTTGCAGGGCTCTGTGGATATGATCTAGAAAAGATAGAGCCTTCTTACATTTAAAGGCTGAAGATATAGATTTAAACTTCATCTTTTGATTGTCTTGTTAACATATTTAATTACTTGTATATCATGTTTATGTAGCTGCCTGACCTTGTGGAAAACTATAGGTTTTGTTGCATCCAAGACCGTATTAACACCATGAATTTCTAAAGCATTTTGTTTCATTTACAGCCTCATCAAAACTAGTGCCCAAAGCTATATCTGATTATAATGTCATTACCTGAAATTTTCCTCTTTGCAAAGATATTCAGTCAATTCTTTCATCTATACCAAATTTCATTTTTTAACAAGCCATTTGAGTAGTAAAGTTAAAAATAAAGATTTATTTCATTGTTGCCCTTCAAAATATGGTATCATTGGTATGTAATACACTCCCAATAATTATATGCAAGGGGAGGATGGCTAACTAAGAGAGCCAGGACATAGGATCTAACTAGTTAGCTGCTGTCCCTTTTTTGCGAGAACTGAGATTTCCTTTGATACTGTGTAAGCTTAGGGAAAATTAACAATAACTAGTCTCTGATATATGGCAACCAGAATTGCATAAAAAGGGCCGCCCAAGTAGGCAGGACGAATGTAACTTGTGTCATTTTTTTTTTGTCTATCTGTTTGTTGATTTTGTTCTTATAATCTTGTATACAGGTTTTAAAACTGCTAGAGAATGAATCTATTCCATGCACTGAAGCAGACAATTGAAAGACTTTAGTCATTCAAATTGATGAAATCAATCCAAAGACCCTGAGCTTCGCCAAGAAGTTAAAATTTACAGTCTCATTCAAAACTTCACTATAATGGTTTTTAGGTCTTTCTTGATGGGGGTACTTATTTTTCACAACTTAGTTGGAATGTCTATATATTTGGGGCATGGGCACCCTGTTTTGAACTGAGTTTTGGTGCTGTGATCCAATAATGTTCACAGTAATAGTAAAGAATAGCCAATATCCTCATTGCATGTCTAAAATTTGGTGTTTGTTTTCGCAGTTTTTATGTGTATCTCATCTTGTTTATCTCTCTTATGTGGGTTAACAATCGGCCTCCCTTTAAAAATGGGCCATACTGAGACTTCGCAGAACTAATGAACAATCTAACCAGACTTGTGCTGTCGAACTCTGGGCTTAATATGTGATTTTTACTCCTTCAGTCCATTATATGGCATCTATATCTATATCTATCTATACTTGGTATTTAAAAACACAAATCACACATTACTCATATGCTACATGTCACCACAAGTCACTCATATGCTACATGTCACCACAAGTCACTCATATGCCACATGTCACCACAAATCACTCAACCTTCTTTATCAAAAAAATAAAGTTCATGTGTTTATGCATTCCATAACTTGCAAATTTAAGTAAGGAAATTAAGTGTTTCAACTACAGCAAAATAAAGTCGTAGTCTTTCACCTCCTAAACTTTTTTTTGACAGTCTTTCATCTCCTAAACTTAAAATAAAGTAATAGTAAAAAAAAAAAAAAAAAAAAAAAAAAAAAGTTGAGCTAATTAGTCCACATTATATAAACATATAAGGTACAATAAAACAATGCTGACTCGTATATAGCACAAATAAGCAACACATTACAAGGAAAATATTCTAAGTAATAACCCGTGCATGGAAGTATGGAACGGGCCAGAAGGCTAGTTATATATTTATATGGAATTATTGCAATTGATGATGCAATTGATGCGCCTCACCATTTTTCTCTTCTAGTCAACCAAATTTATCATTAGATTTGTGTCACATTTAACTCTCTTCATAGTTAATAGAAACTGTCCAAGCATATATTGGACAGCCAAAGATAGGAGCTTAAAATTTAATTATAATATCATCAGACCTATTTCAATTGTGTTTTACATCTTAATAGATTAATTAGTCATACCTCAAAATAAAGCTTTAGCCTTTGCTTTGATTGTATCTAGATCAAGGTTAGTTAACTAAGGAGTTGCTTTTCTAATAAATTCAACATATGTTTGAACAAGTGATGGATAAATGTTTAAAAGTGTAAAAGAAAAAATTTCTAACTATATTTACAACTAATACATAACATGCTTCATGCTTCAAAATTCTTGAGAAAAACCAGATGATCAATTTGTAAGTCTTTGGGTCTCGTTTTTGTCTGTAAGAGTCTCAAGCAGAAGGGGGGGTGCATACTGAGCAGTCCCTTGGTTTTCCTCAGCATCCTGGCAAAATGACAGAATAATACTATCGATGGACATCTCAACCACGCCAAAGAACAGCGTCGCAACAACATAACCCAGGATCCAACATGCCTGCAAAATAAAGAGCTAAAAATCAGGCAGTTGATGCAGCACTTCAACTATTTAGTCCCATGAGGAGGAATTACAATAATTTATTGTGAGTCAGCCTCATACAAAATACTCAGTCAGGTTTTCTTGAAGGAAAACAACAAAACCCTGGCACTCGAGACCAAGGATATATAATGGACAATTTATTTACGTCTATAAGATGGACAGTAAAGTAGAACATGCAGAAAAGTATCACCAAGGCAATAAGGTGTAGTTTAAACACCATCACTAGCAACTAGCAAAATAAAACAGGCACAACGATTTTACAATAATTGGATGTGTTTTTGCAAAGATAGCTTGTTAAGGTTTTCCATTTCTTTATTTGGATGGAGGTGGGTGGACAACATCTTAAGCCATGAAACATAAAATATTTATAACTTGAATCCTAGGTAAAAGATAAAACATACCAGCACTGGGAACAAAGGAGAAGTAATCTTCTTATGGGCAGACTTGTAGTCGTAAGTATCCAACATGAGGAATGCAAACATGGCGCTTGATAAGCTAACACATAATTTTCCAAGAGACAGAATGACATCTCCGACAACATTAACCTTCCCTATCCTCAGTATATTATTCATAATCAACTCCGTTGCAATAGCGGAAGACTTGAAGAAGCTTTTACCTGTAATGGCAATCTGCATATCACAATTGCCAAATATAAGCAATCGTACCATGCAAGAAGGTTTAAGGATCACAGATTCACAGTTATCAGAAACTACGCTACTCCCTCTGCTTTATAATATTCCCATGTTTTTCAAGGTAAAACTTTGACAATTAATTTCTCTTGCATACTGATATAAATAAAATATCAAACAAGTATTTTAAGTACTGAACAAAACAGAGGTATCAATATATTTCAGAAAAATTATGGTCATTTTAATCTTGAAAAGAGTTTTGCATTTTAAACCCTAAAAAGGAGGAAATGTATCGAATTTTCATCTCAAGCAATAGGTGTCAGATAAGGATACAAAGTCACAGGCATCATATCGAAAATCAAGCCTGAACCTACTGGGTGATAATTACTGATCTGATCTCTGGAAAAGGTGAGTGTAAGTGAGTTGTTGTTATTGTTGTTGTTGTTTTTTTTTTTTTTTTTTTTTTTTTTTTCCCCCTCTCTGGGTGAGTTGTAAACCACTGACTCGGATAGGTTCAAATTAATCATTCCAAAACAAGGATGTTAACATCCTGTATGGCATAATAGCCACATGCTAAAATAAAAGGCCATAAGCTACTGCTTTAGAAAATGTAACATTGAGATCTATAACCTGCTAATTGCTATTGGATTTCATACAGAATAGCCAGGCTGAAAAAAATATATTTCATTATTTATGAGACATTTGATGGAATCAAGAGTAACATCACACACATCGCTTAGCTACATATTAAGATAGCTTTGTAGGACAATTGACAGACATGAACCTGGCTTTAGAGGCTGATCTCTAGTATTTGGTCAAATGGTGACTTGGAGTTCATGACGTAACCATAATTCATTTGATAATGAATAACATCTAGAACAGCGAACAAAAGCATCTCCAGATACCAAAACTCATTCTAAAGACAGAATATTCATGAATTTCCTAAAGCTATTGAATGGGCTATTGAATAAAATTGGTAGCTTTTAATTTTTGCCTCTGTGATTTCAAGTTATATGATACAAGAATTTATCATGAAATTAAAATCTCATATTTATACAAGCCATTTTAAATTCAAAGATGGAGAACAAAACTAGAAACTGCATTTAAACTAGAAACTGCATTTTCTAGATCTGTCTTGGTTTTATTAGAGCTGAAAACTAAAAACTAGCATGAGTGCAATTTAAACACACACACACACACACACACACACAAAGGGATGGTCATTCTTAATTCTACCAAATGAATATAACAGTATAACACAAGACATTCCTGTGAACAGCGATAACTTCAGGCTTGACCCTTCTTTAATGTGTGGAGATCAAGATAAACAAGATTAATGTCACTGCAGAGGCTCTGAACGCATACAGAGTAGGAGGGTCAGACCCTCATGTGTATGTAGCCAAACTTTTAAAGCTAACAGGAAGGTTGTTTACAATTGATCCTTGAGCTGTAGGCAAACTTTTGCTATTTAATAAAACACTGCAGACTGTTTAATGAATCAGTTTCAGAAAGAGCATTCTACTAAAAAAAGGTAAAGAGGATTGGTCTTGAGCACTATCAGGGTCTTTCTAGGTTAGGCAGACAACTTAACAGCTTAAATGAAAATTAGAAGCAAACTGAAAAATATGTACCATCTTACCATTATATAGGCATTACGATTCACTGACTTGATGGTCCACTCAACGCACTTTAAGCAACAATTGGAAGAATTATGGACTATCTTCCCAAACCAATTATCTGGCGTAGTATAGGAAACCTTCAGCTTGCGCCGAATTGCCTCTAGTATAAAGCGGATTGACTCCACAAAAGATAGGACCAAAGAGCCAACAGCAACAGAACCCAAGTTGTATCGGACTAGCCTTTTCATTGAGGCAAAAACAGGTAAAAATGGGATTCTCGGCTGCAAAATTCATACAACAGTGAGTCTAAAATAAGTTTACTACAGAAATTTTAGGCTATCAGGAGATGGAATATCCCATGATACAATGCAGACAATTTTATATTTTTCATGCAATCCAGTCAGAACTGATTTTTTCTAAGCAATTCATCTCATATAACACACATTATACCAAAGCAGAATGGCCAGTGTGACGTGCATAGACTGTCAGGCAGATATAATAAGCAATCATTTACAGCAAAATACCCCCCTTGATTGATAAAAGAACATTTCCTGAAGTTACATGGTAAACCATAGCATTTATTGGCGTATATAAATTCCAAACAAGTAAAAGCAACGAATGTAGAACAGTCAACACCAATTTGTAATCTCAATCAAAACAGACAAAACTACTGTACATCTTAGGAGATCAACAGACCATCCTTCAATAGCATGCAATGCAATGTGTGCTATGGTGGAGATAAACTCCAAACAAGTAAAAGCTATGAATGTAGAACTGTTAATATCATTTTGTAAACTCAATCAAAAGAAGCAACAGTACCGTACAAGTTAGGGGACCATCCTTCAAAAGCATGCAAAAAAATATGATTCATACTCACGCTTGCTAACTAGCACCCAAACATAATATTAACATATGAATTGAGCAACACGCCCCTACCCCCCCCCCCCCCTCTTTCCAATGTGCATTAGAACACCACAAGGGCCCTTCCAAATTTAACTTTTACAAAAAGTAAAATAACTGAACAAGAGAAGTTTAATTAAATATTTAAATAGGACATAAAACTGTATGTAATAAAGGACACAATGACTAATAATTTTCAAAGGGCATTCATATGTTCAAAGAATCACAAAACCACAAGTCTATAGCATATGCCTAAAAGAGTTTAGCAATCGATTGCTTACCGATGAATCACCACGAGTCCAATAATAAGAAGCAACAGAACCCGCAATGACAGTGGATGAACATGCTATAAAGAAATGTGTTGCCCAATAACCACCAAACAAGTGAAAGAGGATGGAGATTCCTATGTGAGGGGTATAATGAATGCTATAACCACAACAGCGCTCACAGCTGACCCGGCTTGAACTAAGGTTGTAAGCACAACAGTTGGATTCGCAGTTATTCTGATGAACCTCGCCAGAACTGAATATATGCAAAGCAGCAGATACCCATATCATGTAAAAGATGCCAAGTATGGCATATGGTATGACTGGAAAGGTCATTAGAAATCGAACTTCCCTTATAACTTTTGCAGCAACCTGGAAATAATTTAAACATGTCATCAGATAAAAGTGCAATATCAGGCATCACCTAGAACATCTACAGTTTCAGGTTGGCTTACCCTAGGTTAAAAACAAAAAAAAACGTATTTAAACTACCCATCATTTGATCTTTAAGCTAAAGTTTGTCATCTGCTAATCTAATCAAGTAGGCCACTTCCAGCAGAGTAATGTTTGGCAATAGAAGCAATGCATGCAGACTGAAAGTTCCTACTCAAGTTACAACTTTAGTATATATGTAAATACTCACTATTATGATATAGTGTATATTTGTAATAATAGTTCCCTCAAACTTGATGAAGATGCCTGATAATGCAGTGCATTTTGTGATTTTGGAAGCTTCCTTCACAGTGAAATCTAATCCCCTCCCACCCGAGATATAGCAAACAGACTAAGGTGCATAATCATTAACATGTTCCCCAAAGAATATCATGCTTCTTCCAACAATACATTCTTTAAACTTTGGCACGATAACCATAAACCCAAACCTCAAAAGTCTGCCTTTAGCTCAGTGTTCATAATTTCATTTCAAAGTAGAGCAAATAATGACAAAGCCAAATACATGTTAAAATCTGAAGACTCAAATTTCACAAGAGTGATAATTCTCTGAAAATTTCAGAGTAGTTTTGCATGAGTTCTATTTCTGGACCATTGTGACCCAAATATCCATCAAACTCAATCTTCAGGATCCAAGCATACAAATCAAATGCTAGACAAATAATAACTCAATCATAGCACATGAAAGCAGGTGATTATACTTGCCTTTAGGACTGACGTTGCCATAAGGATGCGTCTAACTATGGCAATTGATGCCAGGATGGCCATTCCCATAATGGCAGTCATCAAAATTGCAGCAACACGAAGGTGAGTCAACTCCTGGTGCACAAATAAAAAAATGTTCTAATAAGGAAATTATGCCAGCAACAGTAAATTGGTAATTACGGAATAACGAATAAGCCATATAGAGAAACAGCAGCTTGGTGCATCCTCCCTATCTTAGGCAACCAGAAGTTTGTAAGCCATCTAACAAAGCAATTGATAAGTCTTTATGCAGAGAAGAAGCTGTCTTGTTACCTTTATTCTTCCCAAGGTAGTAATGTAGTATAGTATCAATGTATCATCAAATTTTTTTTGCTATTTGCACGTTAGAAAGACCATAATATACAACCCAGTCAATTAATTTGGTAATTATTGTTCAAGTAAGAGACAAATTTGTTACTTATACTCTTTAGAGGCAGCAAAGGACTATCATACCCAATATTTATTTGAAAATTTTGACACCCAATTCCCTTCCCAGATAATCCTACTCAATTAATTTCCAGAATCATTGAGTTGCATAGTGAGCTAATGCTAATCATAAGGTAAACACTAAGGCCTTGTTTGGCTGATGTAGGAAGTAAATTCCCACGGAAAATTCTAATAAATGGGAAATTACTTCCTTTATAAAAATTCCTAGGAATTACATAAAATTTGTAAATTCTAGGAATTGTGAATGACCAAGGGTGGGGTGGGTAAGTAACTTCCCATGTTTTGAGGGAAGTGGAAATTCCCATGAATTGTGACTTCCTCCATATTTGCTTTTTAATGTCAACCAAACAACATACCTAAAAGGAAACTCATGGGAGTTTTGAGTGCCTATGGAAACTTAAGGCAACAAAACAACACCTAAGTTCTGAGTTTGAGTCATTTCATTTTCCATATACACTTCATAAAATACAGAGTTCGTATAGTATTAAACTAAGGAGTATTTGTCGAATTAATTTACTTTGCTCACTGTGGGGGTTAGAGTAAAATGTTGTAATTATGAGAAAGGGATGAAAGAAGCTAGAAAACCATGAGGAGAGCACATTGGATATTAGTGAGAATGGACAATTTGAAGATGTTGTACCCAGGGGTTGAGCCAACAAGTGGACTGAAGTATTAAACAGAATTGTTTTCCCCATCTTAGTGGAAGATTTTGGAGTAAAATCCCGTGTAGTGGAGGTTCTTCACTTCCAGATTAGGTCTGAGAAGTTTACCTTGATTAAATCTCTCACGTTCTTTACTATATCAATTAATCTTTTAAGTTTTGCAAAAGAGTAGAACCAACTTGTAGTATATCTTATGTTCAAACAATTTCTCTACTTGTAACATTTCACTTCTTTTGAACAGCTGTCAGCTCATGCTCTAATCATCTTATTTGACAAAATAACTGTTTAAACTTGATTTAGCCACAATTTTGATCACTTATTCTTGCTTCCACCATATGAGCCTGCTGGTGACATACAATCCCTTCGAATTGACAGTAATTGATCATTTGAAAGTATCATCTGACACGAGCCTTATAATCTTACAAACCCTTTAAAAGAGGATAGGTCATAGTAAAAGCAATTTAACCAAATTCTCCAAGTGATTTGCATCCCAAAACTCACATCTATAGGCCCAAAGTAAAGTCAGAATTTGGTAAAAGAACTTACCCTTCCATATACATGAACATATGGGTCATGAACGCCAACAATGGGTGTAACAGCATCATTTCCAATCCATCCAGCTGAGAACGACAAAGTGTGCTAATTAAATGTATGTAGTAATCAACAATAAACCCCCAATATAAAAATAAAACTCCAGAGTGTATAATTTGAAATATACTTAAGTTTTAGATTTCTGAACAGAAAAAGGGAGCAGTTTTCTAAAGATAGATCTCTTACCTTTAAGATAAAAAAGCATAGTAACTGATACTACGAGAATGTTGAAAAGTACAACTGTTATCCATGGCATCCCAGACACAAGATACCGGATCAACAGCAGCCAAATCCCTGACAAGAAAAGTGGCAGGAGCCCACCACAAACAAGGAGTACAAACCATGACTTTCCAATGTCAGCCATGTACCTCTGCAGAAAGCAGATATTTAAACAATTATTTGACCAAAAAAGGCCTGAATGATAAGTACAGCAGAGGTCACAACTCAAAAGGCATATATTAAACTATTATATACTTTTAAACACGTGTGAAGCCATTCACTACAAGCATTTAAGATCATGAAGACAGTCAGAACTCTGAAGTATTCTGATCTCTGAATATACATTTGTGTCAAAAGGTCCAAGGGCCACAAATTCACAATCACGGCTCACCTATAATAAGCAATTTTTGCTTCATTTATTTTTGGCCAATAGGTGTTAGACTGTCAGTCATGTCACATTTTGGCATCCATCAGACACAAGGAGCTTTTGCATGAAAACAAGAATACAAAAGTCCATGGTAAATTAATAATATTATCTTGGCATCTTTCATTCATAGACCTGATTAGCATTATTATTCCAAATACAAACAATTTTACACAAATCATTGGAAGATGTTCTTACGGAAACAATATCAATACCCACAGGTACAAAAGTTTACTTAATGGTTTTTAAATTAAAAGTATAACATAAAGATAAATAACGCTGAAGAGAAAGCCTTAAAACATCCTCATGTCAACAAATTGTGATGAGAATAAGGTGACTTTAACAGTGTCACGAACAGTCAAAAGTAACAAAAATCTCTGTAAATTATATAAGGTCCCTCACCTTTACGACAGCAGATCGTGAGTTCATTGTTTTGTGAATTGACTTGTCAATTTCAAGTCCCTCGTTGATGTTTACTCCCCCCATCTGCTGCCAATGCCGTAAAGACATGTTTGATGGACGAGCAATAAATTGGCAGCTCCAGAAAACTATTTAAAAAAAATAGTAAAAGCAAAGAATTTAGAGAAATATCCCTAAGTCCTTATCCAAGATATCTACAGCACAAGATAAAATGATCTCAACTATAGAGAAAATAAAAGGAATACATGACTGCATGAACAGTATAAAGGTCACACAATTAAAAAAAAAAATTAACATACCATTAACACTGGGAAATATGACAGGGTAACAAGGCCCTTGAAGTTGAAGTGAACTGTTTCTCATATCTGGGGTAAGGAACTCAAAATAATCATAGTTCCTGTCAATCCATTCATCTAAAGTGAGATGTATATCTCCATCAGGGTAATCACAGACCCAGTTAAGGGAATCTTCAGCTGGAATAGGGCAATCCAACAAACAAATGCTCCTTGCATCTGCCAGCTTGAACGCGGAGTTCTTTAATCCACTTTCATGCACCTGGTTAGGGTTTACCCAATATCTGAGTTCTAGTTCACGGAGATTTCGATGGGCATCTTTGTCACCACATAGATTTCCCTCATAGTCCAAACCATAGACTAACCTGAAAATGTAAAGTAACTACCACTTAAGGAAATAGAAGGAAATTGACTGGTTGAAACAATATACCTTAACATATAGAAAACAAAGATCAATTTACACCTTGTCAGGTAAGTTACAGAACTCTTTTTTTTTTTTTTTGTTGGGGGGGAGGATTATTCAAGACTGATACAAATTATTGGATTGGCCACTATATAAAGTATTTAAAGTTAACCCATGCACAGGAATGGTGCACAGCGAGATGGGTATAACTTAAAATCCTAGACTAATTATCAAAGAGGAGCTGAGTAAGATTGTAGAAAGTTGTCGTTGTAGTCAGCTACACTGAGGAGGATCTTTATGGCCTACAGTGACTCAGCCCCACAAATTCACAAAACCCTTAAATTGCAGTATCCATAATATGAGTATTAAATGGCATAGTAGCTGAGCATTTTTGTTAAAACAAAAGTTCGAAGGTTCAAACAGAAAAAATTGATAAACTTAAGTCAAAATCCGCCACTGTCACTTGCAAGGTTGCACCATCTCCTCAAAGACCACATCATGCAATATTTCTAGATGGGCCAATTCTTCCCTGATTACTTCCCATTCTGTAGGGTCCATCTTTTGTACACTTACAATATCCCATGCTCATCTTACTCAATATACTCACCAGAGCACCTGGGTACTCTTTTTTAACATGCCCAAACCATCTACGCCTCCCTTTCCACATCTTTTCCATAATCGAGGTTCACAACTACTATTCATTTCATTTTCTTTGAACTTCATAAGAACACCTAATCTGCTGCATAAAGCTCTTCAGTTCTTGTTTCGTGCATGAATATACATTTGCTCCTTGGAGTAGCTACTGAATATTGGATTTTACACCAGATATATCACCTTCAAGGCTTCAAGCTTATTTTAATGTGAAAACTTTGTCCTAGTGCACATGGACATGCTATCCCACTAATCGGCTCAGCAACTCTATGAACGCAAAACAAATTTACTTACAATGAAGGCTGCATAAACCTTTTATAGAATTCAAATCGTTGCCCCTGATGCAGTAGCTACGAGTCCTCTTAATTTTTTGTGTGTACAAAGCAAGAGCCCTAAGAAATTTAATAATGGCAGCTTCATTCCAATGTAACAGCATTACTCCAGCTTCTTGAGTAAGCACACTGTATCTTTCTTGGTTTTCTACAGATTCTTGGTTATCCGGCTTATCCCACACAGCCCTTCCACAATCATGAACACTTTGATAGGCAGCAGGAAGATTTGACCAATGCATGTTTGCATAATTTAACATGAAAAAGTTAGTAGTTCAACTTTTAATTCTGTCCATAAACAGATACCAGGGGGTTGGCATTTTGCTATTGTCAATTTCCTTTATGAAGAAAAAACCAAGGTATTTGATAACTACCTAGGAATAGCATCTGACTGCAAGATTAGAATCATGATTTGTTGCATTTAACTAGACTTTACAAATCAGAAGAATATCATAGTAAGAAAACTGGGGAAAGGATGCTATAAATTTCCAATCTTTCCAGAATGAAAGGTGAATCTCACAGACCGTAGCCCATTCATGGCGTTCAAGGCAAGGTCACAAAAGTTTATTCTTTACTCAGTTGAGCAATGACAAATGTAAAGATGAGATCTAAGCAAATTCAACAAAATCAAGGAACTTTCCATAAAAAGTAATAAAAGGGTCACATGACTCACATCACATGCATATCTATATTAAATAAGAAATATATAGAAAGTAAACCACTGAAAATATAACAATGAGAAAAGTCTTATGATAAATTTTTGTATTACCTTTTTGGGTTACCTTTGTTGAACCCAAAACTTGAATTGACAATCATGGCAATCCAGAATACTACGAAGATGACAAGGAACACTATGTCTCTACATTTCCTGTTCTTCTGTATAACTCCACCCAGCTGGCCGCCGTCACTTGATGGGTACATTTTAGGGAGAGCTAGCTGCTTAAGAGTGAATAATGGAGGCAGATTAAGAAGGAAGCAAGGAACTATTCAACATTTGGACTATAAAGCACAAATGAAAGTATTTTTTTATGCATTCTGTCTTTAAAATACTTATATTTCAAGGGCTTCCATAAATAACATGACTTCAGTACAAGTAAAACCAGTGGTAGATTTTAGAAATGGTAGGGCACAACGTACCAATCGACAACCAATTCATTAACTATTCCGAATTTCCAATTGACAATGACAAATACTTAACAATTCCTTATCAAAGTAACACAAGCAAAGAATGGATTTGAATGAAACACTTCATTTGACAACAAAAAAAAGAAACAAATATGGTCTAATTTCAATTCACAAGTTGACAAACAATTTCAAATTACAAACATCCTATTTCCAACTTCAATTCCAATCTCATTTCACATCAATTTCAACTTCAACTAAAAAATGCAAACTCAAACTCAACAAAAACAAGTAAACAAACAAATCCACAATTCAACATACCCAATTATTCACAATCATCTCAACAAAATACTAAAAACAACAATCAAAATCAACAACATTCCACATTTCAACTCCAAATCAACTAAAATTCAAATCAAATTTTAGAGCTACTAATCAAATGAACACTAACCCTTTAACAATCAACAATCTAAGAGTTGGCGGCGGCCGAAGCGGCGCAGATTGAAAATGGGTAAAGAACAACTCAACCCTTTTTTTCTTCTACTTTTATACAAGGGTTTTAGCTTTTTAAACAGGATTGCAGAAAAGGGTATTAATGGGGGAAGAATTTAAGAGATGGGTTTTCACTTTTCAAGAGAAAAAGCTCAGTTTTAAGAGAGAGAAAGCTCTGATTTTGGAGAGAGAAAACTCAAAAAACTGGAGAAAAAACAACAGTGGAAAACAAAGAAGAAAATGAGGGAAAAGTAGCAGAAAAAGATTCTTAGCTTGGCTTAAAGAAGCAGTGTTTAATGGGTTCTTACAGTGTTACAGTAAACTACCAGTGGTACTAAGCTAAGTGTAGTGTGAAGACTGATGTATTACTTTTTTAATTCTTTTAAATTAATTTAATACGGAGTTTTTTTTTTTTTCTTTTTTTTTTTTTTTTGCATTATTTTACAAATTGCGTATTTTTAAGAGCTAAGATAGATAAACAGAAATAAAAGAAATAAACTCATATGATACGAGAAATATAGAGAATTTATTAATTAAAATGGAAAATAATACATCTAAATTAAAACAATCTTTATTAAATGTGTTGCATCTAAGAAAAATGGAAAAAGTACTTCCTATATTAGTTTTTAATTTGTGACAATTGACAAAGACTGTTAATTTTTTTTAACTCTTTTTTTTTTATTTTTGTACTTTTCTTTGTTTGTTTTTTCTTGTAATTTTATTAATGAAGTATATTTAAAATTTTGTTGGGTATTGATCTTGATATTAAAGACAAAAGATATAGGGAATATGGGGTTGAGGAACCATGGACGACCAAAGTCAGCTTTGACAGGCGAGATATGGGCAGATTTGGACATTTTCACTTTTTTAAATGAGTTTGATTGGTATTGCTTCCATTTTTGATAGATTGGTTTATTTATTTAACTAGATTAAACTCCGTACAATGCACGGTTTTCAAATAACTTTAATGACAATAAATTTTATCAAAAAAGAGTATAACTCAGGGCCTGTTCCGATTGACTGAACTCAGCTGAACTGAACTGAACTGAGCTGAACTGAACTGAACTGAACTTATTAATTAGTGATTTTTAACTACGGATTAGTAATCTTTGATTATTTATTGATTATTTATTACTATACATATTTGTATATACAAATGTACATATTAAAATATTTACGAAAAATATACTATATAATTATAATTATAAAATGTATGGAAAATATATTATAAAATGTATGGAAAATATATTAAAAACTTAAAACCTCTAAACATTTTAAACACATATACTATTTAATTTAAAAATAAAATAGTATTAGGACAAAAGAACACAAAACACTTACATGTATCTAACCCATTTAAACAAATTTTAAGTTGTGTAGTACTCTAATTTTCTCAATGAGATTAACATAAGAAATATGTATCAAAAAAATAGAACCATTTGAACAATGAATTGTATCAATATTATTATTATTATTATTATTATTATTATTATTATTATTATTATTATTATTATTATTATTATTATTATTATTATTATTATTATTATTATTATTATTATTATTATTATTATTATTATTATTATTATTATTAATTATTGTGATTATTATTATTATTATTATTATTATTATTATTATTATTTATTGATTATTATTAGTATTATTATTATTATTATTGTTATTATTATTATTATTATTTATTGATTATTATTATTAGTATTATTATTTCAATTATTATTATTATTATTATTATTATTATTATTATTATTATTATTGTTAATATTATTATTATTATTATTTTTTTAAACATTATTATTATTATTATTATTATTATTATTATTATTATTATTGTTGTTGTTGTTGTTGTTGTTGTTGTTGTTTTTGTTGTTGTTGTCGTTGTAATAAGAGCTTAAAAGAATGAAATTTGGCTTTATATCATTAGCAATATCATTAGACATAAATTAAGAGCTGAGCTGAGCTGAGCTGAACTGAACTGAACTGAACTGAACTAAACTGAGCTGAACTGAACTGAACTGAACTGAATTTCAACGGAACAGAACATACCCTCAGTATTATCAAGTATGAAATATATTTCTTCAAAAAAGGGTATGAAATGTATTGTTTTTTTAAAAAAAAATGATAGGAGTATATATGTGAAAGAAAATAATTAATATATATGTAATAGTTATTATGGGCAATGTTATATTTAAAGAAGTTTGTTTTATATTTTGTACAAATCAATAGTCAAAATTTTGATACAAATATAAAAATAAGGCTTTTTTTTAGTAAGTTGTTTTGGAGGGAAAACTCTTTATATTATATTGCCAAGTGTCATTTTAGGTTCGCCTTTAGTATAATGTAATTGATTAATTCTAACTTATTTATTGTTGTAATAAAATTACTACTAGTATAAACTAACCAAACCGACCTTATTTTTAACTACTAGTTAGAGAAATCCCAAAAAAAAAAAAAAAAAAAAAACTAGTTAGATTAGATTAGATACATTCATACAAACACACAAGATCAAGTTTTTGGATTTTAAGTTAACTATTTTTGCTTCTTAATTAATGTTATTTGTGTCATTTAGAAACAAATGAACAATAAGTAGGGAGCTTTTGTCAAAAAAAAAAAAAAAAACAATAAGTAGGGAGGAAGAAAGTAAGGACATGTATTTGATGAATTATTTTGATCAAGTGGAGTGTTGTTTATGATTGCTTGTGATTCAAATATAGTTTCTCCACTTGTTCTACTTATTAACTCTTAAATTCATTTAATATGTTTCATAGTGTGGACATAATACACGACTAACACGAGTCATTGTAAGTCATTAGGGTTGAATATCTTTTAGGTAGAAAATCGGTGTTAGACTATAAGAACACTTATACCAATCTAGCCGAGGTTGGTCGAGTATTAAATGTGCTTTAATAAAATTCATAGAAGAATTTTTAAGTAAAATACTTCGTCCGTCCCATTTATAATAAAAAGTAGAAAATATTACTCCGTATATAATAAAAAAAAGTAAGTAATGATTTTTTTGGTATATGTGTATTTTATATGAGAAAGATAAAAAGTAAGTAATAATCATGTGCTATTTTTAGAAACAGACACAATATTTTGGGACACTCAAAAAGAAATACAGACACGAAATAATGGAATGGAGAGAATAATAGAAATTTAAATTATTAAGTGTATTAAATATTGAGCGATTTCTTCCTACTCCATTAGATTAAAAGTGGTATGGAGTACTATTATAATATAACTTAGATTAGTAAATTCTTCTTCAAATTATAAAGTTCATTATCTATATTCAAAACTTTGAATGTGATGCCAAATTAGCATTGAATACATCTAACTAACTTTAGTGTTACCTTATTGTAGGCACGAAAATTTATATATGTGCCACGTCAGATATGTACGGGTCAAAAGTCAAATTATTGACTCGATGTTATGTGACTTTTTATTTGAATTAATTATTTTGGGTGAAATAAATTATTTTAACTCATTTTAATTATTTTAGTTAAATGGTTTATTTAATAGTGAAAACCTACTGAATGAGTTAGGGCATATTCTGATTTACTGAACTGGACTGATTAGAGCTAAACTGAACTGAACATAATAGAACTGAAATAAATATTTTATGAGAGAAGGAAATTATGAACTAAATTGAACTGAAATTAAGCTGAAGAAAAAACAGGCCCTTAAGCTTTTTATAAGTAAGTCATGATAACCAAGTCAAAAGCCCAACTCCAATGTATATCAAACGCACCCTGAGAGCACTATCACCAGGCCCGTTTCTGAGGAATTGGTGGCCTAGGGGGGAATAGAAAATATGGGGCCCTAATTAACTAATGTTTGAATTTATTATTATATTAGGAAAAAAAAATTGGGTGTGCAAAATGAATAACTTACATAACCACTTAAATTAATGCATAAAAAATTATTAGCGCATAATAATAGTTTCTACATCAATATGCTCTAACGTATGTAATACTCCGTAAAAAAAAAACCGTCAAATTAAATATTAAAAAAAATCAGTCACAAACTTTTTATTACAAAACGCAATGCGACAATGCAGAATGAGCAACACCTATAGTTTCATACGAGTAATTTTTAATGACACAAATTAGACGTTAAGTAAAATTGAGTTATACATATTTATAAATATAAATATAAAAATTAGAAGCCTATTTCTCTTTATTATGTGAGTGATAAATGTCTCTCCTCCTTTTTCTTCCTTTCTCTCTCCAAAACCCTAGCCTCCATTGTTGAATTTTGAAGGGGCTTCCATCGATTTTAATAGGTGGAAAGCCTCAATCCTTGTTTCTTTATTGTTTCTTTAGGTTTATAATAATGCTTCCTCCTTTTGGGAGGAACTTTTCTCCCTCGAAAGAAAGGGTTTCTGATCTCCTTCGAAAGACAAGGGTTTTTCGACCTCCTTCGAAAGACAAGGTTTTTCTCCTCTTTTCGAGGGAGAAATTTCTTAGTTTTGAATCTATGGTAGCAGATCTAACTGATTGTCGTGAAATTATTTCGTTGGTGAAAAAGTTATCAAGTCTTCGAATACGAACAGATGAATCAGAAGTGTTTCTGGAAACAGAATGCTCCTGGGAGTCTTAGGGTAGTAAAGGTGATCAAGATGTCCTAGAACTATATCCAATGTATGTCCAAATTTCCCTCAGCTACGCCTTGCTGTCCGAGAGCTACGCCTTGCTTAAGTCAGCGAACGTATTTTCTAGTGAGAGAAAGTAGAGAAAGAAAGAGTACTTTAGAGAGATAAAGTAGAGAGAGAAGATTAGAGAATTAGGAAAAAGTTACCATCATCAATGATTGGAGAGCTATTTATAGATGTACTTTCAGGTGGCAGAAGTTGTACTTTATTGGACAGATTAGGGGTAAATCCGTACTTTGCTCTGACTAATGATGGGCTGGATCATGGAGGGGTATTTTCGTAATTCCAGGTCACTGGGCTTAGGACAATGGACTAGGCCCAAACATTTAGCCCCACACGTGATGTGGGAATGAGATCGCATGAAGTTCGGATATCACGCGGAATAGAGATGAAAGAAGTTGTCACATATGTTGAAGTAAATCCCGAGGTGTACCTGAGGGATAAAATGAGCCCCAAGGGTATCTGAGGGCTAAAAAGAGCCCCAAGCGACTTGCAAGGGTGAAGACCAGCCCCAAGAAATGCAAAGAAGGTACTTTAATTCAGATGATTGAGCAGTTTTGAGAGCTAAGCCTGATGATGGCTTAGGGATAACTGATGAAATTTCCATTTTTAGAGATATTTTCTTCAGGCCGAGCCCCATGTATTTTGCTGAGGGCATTTCTTATTTCCAATTTTGACTGAGCTAGGGATTTCTAGAGATAATGATGATGATTCCCTGCTAATTAAGCTAGTAATTAAGCTTAATCCTTCAATGGTGAGTTCCTGGGCTCAAGCATCACTTAGGCCCATTTGAACCAGGGTTTTGAGGAGTTTCCATCTCTTTAGCTTGAATCATATGAACCCCCACTGTACTTGCATTTGCTTCTCACTCCTCATTTGCCTTAGAGAAATTCTCAAAAAAAATTCTCCCAAATTTTCTCCCAAGTTCTTTGAGAGTTTGAGTGTTCAAGTCACATCACCCAATTTCATATCAACAAGTTCATCCAAGTTCATCAAGATCTTCAAGAGGTATGTGAAAATTCTTCACTTTTGATTCGAATTTGTAGACCCCAAAGCATGTTTAGGTGTTTATGTACTTGAATTTCTGAATTTTGCAATTATTTTTTGGGGTATGCCTATGAATTTCGGCTATGAATGTTTGGATTTGGGGGGAATTTGCTTGGTAGGAATTTGAATTTCGATTTAAATTTGGTTTTCGAATTTTTGGGGGTACATTGAGCTGAATTTCGGGTTTGAGTGCGGTTTTATGTGATTGATTTTTTATTTATTTTTTTTTTTTTTTAAATTTTCGAGGATATGCTTGGGTGAAAACTTGACTGTTAAGCAGGAATGCCGGGGGGGAGTGAGAGGAAGGCACCCCGGGTCGGTTTAGGCCGAGGGTGTATATATGCGAATGCTGAGGGGTTAGCCTTGTGGCTGAGGGGCGTGATGGCTGGTTACCCTGAGGGATTCGGATTGTAGAGAGAGAGAGAAAGAAGTAAGGCCGAGAATAGTGTCGATGGCTGAGGGATGTGCGAGAGAGGCCGAGGGGGTCAAGGGTGTGCCGAGGGGTAGCACGCCGCACAGCCGAGGGGGGTGCTGTGCGGCTGAGGGGGTAGGCGCGCGACGAGAGAGTGAGGGGGTAGGCGCGCGACGAGAGAGGAGAGAGGGAGCTGAAGGCTTGGCTGGGCGTGCTTAGTCCGAGGGGGCAGGTGCGCAGGCCGAGGGGGGTAGTGCGCGGGTTAGCACTTGCCAAGCCCTCGGCATACGCGAGAAAACCCGAGAGAGCGCCTAGTCGAGAGAGGCGCGCAGCGAGAGAGTGCCGAGGGGGTTCTCACGCCCAGCTATCGGCTTTGATTCGGAGGGGTTTAACTTAGAATTTTGTAAGTTTTAAGGCTTAGCGGAGAGAGATAGAAACCAGCAAGGTCGGGGGGGGGGGTATCTGCCTTGCCGAGAGGGTAAGGTGAATGCCGAATGGGTGGCATGAGAGATTGACGGGGTAGGCTTAGCCGAAAGCTTGGGGCGAAGGCTGAGGGCCCATGTTGCAAGGGCTGAAATGCTTTGCTTCGAGAAGCTAGACCGAGGATAATGCCTAGGACCTTGGGTGTCTGGGTCGAAAGGGTAGGATGCCTTGATCGGGGGCCTTTTGTGTCTGGCGCGACCATAAGGGTTGGAGGAATGCATTCACCACTCGGAATCCCCCCTTAGGCGAAGATGCTTTACTCACTCTATTTAATTAAGAGCAATTTGCAAGCGACTAGCCGAGGGGTTAAACTTAGGAATTTTTAAGTTTATCATTTTTGAGTTTTGGATTTTGATGGGTAGGTGGGTTGAGAGATTTTTGAGCTAAGTTAAGAGTTTGCAGGGTGGGGTAAGCCGGAGAAAGAGAGGTCGAGGGGGTTAGTGAGGAGAGTTGATGCTTGCTTTTGGCTGAGAGGGTCACTTGCTAGGCTAAGGGCCTTGGTGAGGGAGCATCGGGTTTTCTCTTTGGGTTTTTAAGCTAGGAATTTTTAGCTAAGCTAGGAGTTTTAGGAATTTCTCCCATACTTGCATGTGTTTTTCACCTGGGCTTGAACTTTAATTTTCTAACTCTTAAATTCTTGTTGCTAATGCAGGAGTATTTCTCTCCGGGGTACACTTGATTTTGCCTCGAGAAATCCTTTCGGCCTCTCTGACTAGTTGGTGAGCCTTCAATACTTGGTTTTTATTCTCTAAGTATCATGTCTCCATGCTTAGTAATTGTGTGCCATTTTTTCCTTGTATGCTTGCTTGTTCCTCGGCTGCGCTTGTGATGATATTAGGCTTAGAGGTACGCCTGTTGTATTTTTGTATGTACATTGAGAATTCCTCGGGGTAGTCTTGAGTTGAGCTATGCATGTATCATGAACGACCAAGCGACTCAAGATTACCTTGACTCTCTCCCCGGCCCTTCATCTTATGATTTGTTTAAGGAAATTTGGGCGGGGGGAGTGCTTGTAACAAATGTAATTGGTGGTAGTGTTGATTCTTCTGTTCCTTTGGGTGTGCCTTATCCATGTGTGCCATCCCCACCCCCCGAGCATGATTTAGGATTTGATTATTTTTTGCCTCCTTCCCCTTGGGAAGTTTCTCTTGCACGTGAACCGACTTCTAGAGGTTCTTTGAACAGATTGCTTATTGACGGAGTGGTGACAATGTCAAGTGAGGATGATACTTCGGCTTCACTTGGGGCGCCGGTGGCCTTTAAACCCCCTGTTAGGAGAGTTAGCCCTTCTATGTGTTACCCCTCCACTTCTTGGCTTAGGTCTTTGTCTGAGGGTACTAGACATTTGCAGACTAAGTACCATATTAGGGAGCCTTTTCTCATTTCCCCTCCTGGGGGTGATAGCACTGTAGATAACCCTCCCCCGGGGTGTATAGCTGTATATAGGCAATGTTTGGACAATGGGTTGAGATTTCCGCTACACCCTTTCATTGAAGAGTTGTTGATCGAGTATAACCTTAGCATAACTCAGCTTGTCCCTAACTCTTGGTTGACGATCAATGCGTACATAGCCACTTGTAGTTTACTTGGAGCTCCTTGTACCATAACCGCCTTTAGGAACACACATAGGATTCAGGAGGTCCCGGGCAATGTAGATAGCCATGGGTGGTATGATTTTCATGATAGGGAGTTCTATCTCACCATAAACACCAAACCCACGAGTCAAAAGGGCTTTCGCCATACCTTTCTCTTCATTTACCATGCTTGGGGTTGGAGGGTTCCCCGAGATCATAGCGGAGTGCCTAGGGTTGGCTTGAACTACAATGTTCCTGCCATGGAGGTTGATGAGGCCGTGATGGCCGTTTGGTTGCAATCCTATAAGGAAAGAGGGTCCAAAGAGAAGCTTCCAACCATGTGGATTCTGAAGGATAAACACTTTCAAAAAGAGCGGTTTTTGAGTGTGGTGGGCTTGAGCCGCACCTATGATAGTGGTAGGATTTATTTTTGTTTACTTATGTTTTTTCCACTTCCATGCTTTCTCCTGGGCTTTGTTGTTCACTAACATATTTATGCAAATGATGATTTCAGGCGTTGCTTTCAAGCAGTTGGCAAAGAGATTTCAGAAGAAGATGTCTGAAGTGAACTTTCGAGCTGCCAAGGTCAAGTCTTCTATGAGGAAGGGGGACATGAGTGTTCCTCCCCCTCCCCAGGTATGCCTCCTTCTTTGAAGTTGGTTTCATGAAAAGTTGATTTTTTTTTTTTTTTAACTTTACTTGTGATTTGTTCTTTCAGAACCCGAAGAATTCCAAGCTGAGGAGGAAAACAGCTGGGAGGGGAGAAGGATCCTCCCAAGCTACCTCCAACATGGAGATAGATGATTTGGGGTCCCAGCTTGTCTCTCCGACCGGCTCCACTCATATCGAGCTTCTGGAGGCCGAGGGCTTTGGAGATCGAGGAAAGCAGCCTCGGGAGGAGGAGAGCGAGGAGGAAGGGGGGGGGGAGAACTACGAGGACATGACCCCCTACTTCCCTGACTCTCTCCTCGGCATCACAAAGAGGGGTCGAAAGAAGACCGTGAGGCAAACCATGGTCCGATTTCCTTCAGCGAAGGATATCGAGGTGGTGGAGAAGGACCCCACCAAGGCTATCTACTCGGCCTTTGATGGCGTCTTGAAGGTATACTTTGCTAAATAACGTCAAATTTTCCTATCTTTACTTTGGTTGCAACTAACAATCATCTTCTTGTCTTTTTTGAAAATGTAGGCCGGCGTGACTTTGAGTGTGCTCGCCGAGAAGTACCGGAGGGGGGCCATGGAAGATGTTGAGGGTCTCCGTGCCAAGCTTTCGAAGGCTAGGACCGAGATCCATGGCCTTAAGGAGGAGCTCAACTCGGCTCTGAAGACGGTGAAGACGGCCAAAAAGGAGCTTGCTGATGCTCAGGAGGCCGGGACATCCCGCATTCAAGCCCTTGAGACCCAGCTCAAGGAGGCTAAGGAGGAGAAGGAGTTGATTGCCAAGGAGCTGAAGGAGAGGAAGGACGACCTAGCTCAGATGAAGAGCGACCTTGCTGAGGCTCAGAGGAAGGTGGAGCTAAGCCAAGAGGAGGTGATTGCTTAATGGAAAAAGACTCTGGCTTGTGCTGATTTCCAATCCGAGATTGGATATATGGCCTTTGAGGCGGGGATTGAGGATGCCCTGACCCATATGCAGGTTTCCTTTACCTCATTCGGTCTCCAGGATTCATATTCGAAGGTACGTGACAGGGTAGAGTCGTATCCCCTAATCAAAAATAATTCCTAAGTCCTCTAACTAAAGTAGATAGGGAAGTAGGGTCGATCTCCACAGGGAAACAAGTCTTTTTAATTCTAATTAATTAATATAATCTAAATTATCTAAGTAACCAATATTTTAAATATGATTTCTATACTACGAAGGGTGAATTTAGGGAGAAAAGAATCAATAATAAAGAAACCTAGGGTCACAGGTTCACCAATAATTAATATTCCGGGATAGAACGAAATAATTAATAATTAACAATGCATAGATAATATGATTAACAAGCTCTCGCAATTTATTAACCAACATAGATTTAACAGGCTCTCGCAATTTATTAGACCTAAGTTCCTATTAAAAATAGCCTTTAATATTAAATCAACATCTGCTTGATTCATCAATTCAATATTGCTAAACATTCACAATCTAATTACATCTGCTCGATTCATAATCTAATTGCAAAGAATTAAAACAATTCAATAGGAAATTATCATGCAATATCAACAATCAATAATAACAAACTATCCCCTCATATTAATTATGGATCCCCATGAACCCTAGAATTAAACTACTCACTAATCATCATAACTAATCCAATCAAATAAACAATTAAAAACATAAACAAGAAAATAATTAAAATAGCTGAAATAAAAGAGGGAAGAAATTGTACCAAAACAAATCTGGAATTAATGAAAGAATTAAGAACAAGAGTTTTGAGAGAATTCTAGAGAGAGAAAAATACTAAGTAGAGAGAGAAAGTCTAAGAGAAAGAGGTCATTAATTAACCGTACAAAACAAATATATATCTCTCCTAAAACACGAATTAAACAAAGATTAATCAGGTTCTAACAAAACACGCGCCCGATCGGGCGAAGGGGACGCCCGATCGGGCCCGCCTTTTTTCCTAAGCCCAGACTATTTTGCCGCGCCCGATCGAGCCTACGCTCACCCGATCGGGCGTGCCTCTCCTTAGCAGCTGATATGTGCGCAGCTCGCCCGATCGGGCGTAAGCTTACCCGATCGGGCGTAAGCTTACCCGATCGGGCCCGGCTTCATCTTGGAGGTTTGGACTTCGATTTGGGCTAGATTTCTCGGCCCAATCCATATTTCCTCTCGGGTCTCGAATACATGGTCCAATTGCCTCGGGCTCCAAAAATGGTCGTGCTCCTCCAATGCTCGTAGTCGCTTCATAAAAATCCCGGGAAAATGCTCCAAAGGTGCAATTCCCTGCAAAACTTAACCAAAACTACGAAAACACTAGAAAACACATATTAGTAAAAAAAAGTGGCCCCAAAGGGCCAAAAACACTACTAATTATGACCAAGGGACGGGGGTAAAATACTATATAAAATGGACACATCAGTACGAGGCAAGGTCAAGGACCTCGTTCGGGAGGCCGAGGAGGAGGAGCAGAGGAAGCTGCTTGCTGAGGAGGATATGACCGAGGAGTAGCTTCTCCAGACCTTGGCTTTATCTTCACCTATTTCTTTTAGGATGTCTTCTTTTTTATGAAACTTATGATGTTTTTTGTTGGAAATTTTAGATTTCTATCTCGGCTTGTATATTTGCACATTTGACTTTTACTCGGGCTTTTCTTATTGTAGTAGATTTTATGTACTCAGCCTCCAGCTTGTTTTTCGTTTGATACTTGTTTTTTGCTTGCTTACTCACCCCTAGGGGCCAAAAAGAAGCCCCTAGGCTTTTCTAGTAACTTAGGCGTAAATGAGGGCTAAAACGAGCCTTATGTTATTGTGATCATTCTGGGGCTAAACGAGCCCAAGTTATAATTTAACTAAGTAAACGGACTAGGAGAGCTAGGCTATCCCTGCTTGTTATAACGAAGTGAAAAACGATTTTGGGGCTAACATAAGCCCCAAGTTATAAGAGTTATGTTTTTTCAACCTTTTAAATTAGGCTGGGGGCTGAACGAGCCCCAAGTTATGAGTGATCTTTCGGCCAGGACACTATCTCAAATGATTGAGCATAGGCTAGCATCTTGCCCCAAACATTGGAACAAACTTTAGCGTTTAGCGAACCGAAATGCCTTATGCCCGGCATGCGGTGCTATGAACGTTGGTTATGCTAATGAGCGATATAGAAGTTTCAAAAAATAAACTAAGTAGAAAACAAATGCAAAATAAATGGGGCAAACATCCCAACCGGGGGTTTTTTCATTATATTAACAAAAATATGAAAGTCATTACAATGATGCGCTATATTGAAGTTGATCTCCTAGCATCGGCTCTTATTGCCCCTAGGGCATCATTGTGATGAAGATGCTTTAAACATAAAACCTCCGGAGGTTGTCTGCATTCCATGGCCGAGGGAGGACCTTGCCATCAGGGGTTTGTAAGCGAAAGGTTCCCGGGCGAACTATCTCTGTAATCTTGTAGGGGCCTTCCCAATTGGGGCTTAGCTTGCCCAATGCCGGGAGCTTGCCCGCAGCTTCATACTTTCGGAGCACCCAATCACCTTCAACCAGGGGCCTTGCCTTGACTTTTTTTGTTGAAATAACGAGTTATCCTTTGCTTGTATGCTATAGAGCGAAGCAAAGCATCTCCCCTTATCTCTGGGAGTAAGTCCAAGGCCAAGGGCTTCAACTGATCATTCCGCTCGGGGTCATAGAAGGTAACCCTGGGGGATGGGATCCCAACTTCCACGGGGAGTACAGCATCACTCCCATATACTAAGGCAAAAGGAGTCTGCCCCGTAGCTTCTTTTGTTGTGGTACGAATGGACCATAAGATCCCGGGCAAGTCATCCACCCAAGACCCCTTTGTGCCTTCCAGCATTGTCTTCAACCCTTTCAATATTGTTTTGTTTGCCGCCTCTGCTTGGCCATTGGTCTGGGGTCGGCACACAACTGAAAACCTTGTCCTGATTCCAAAACGCCCACAATACTCTATGGTTGGCCCGCTGTTGAATTGTCGGCCATTATCTGAGATTAAGATGCATGGTACCCCGAAGCGGGTGATGATATTCCTCCAGATGAACTTCTGAACTTGTTTATCAGTTATAGTTGCCACCGGCTCAGCCTCAACCCATTTGGTGAAGTAATCCACCGCTACTATCAGAAATTTCCTTTGTCCCGAGGCTACGGGGAATGGTCCTAGGATGTCCATGCCCCAACGATCAAAGGGTAGGACTGACTGAATACTTGTGAGAGCATTGGCCGGAACATGGGGCATGTCAGCAAACCTTTGGAATTTTTCACACTTCTTGACAATTCAGGCAGCATCATCCCTCAGGGTTGGCCAATAAAATCTGGCCCTCAGCGTCTTTCCAGCTATAGTCCTTGCACCTTGATGACTACCGCATGCCCCCTCATGAATTTCTCTAAGTATATAATCTCCCTCCTCCGGGGTTATGCATTTTAGCAACGGATGAGTGAAAGATTTTTTGTAGAGGATCCCATCATGAAGTAAGAACCACTCACTCCGCTTTTTGATCATTTTGAAGTCGGGGGTGTCTTCGGGCAGCTCCCCCTTCAAGCATTGAACGATTTGATCCATCCAAGTTTCCCCTCTATCAATGTCCATGATATCAAGCTTTTGGGTACTTGGCTTCTCTAACACTTCCCACATGATGTTTCGGGGGTTTATCCCCTCAGCTGAGCTTGCTAATCGGGCAAGAGCATCAGCTTGCTGGTTCTCTGAGCGGGGAATGGTGCCTGATCTCGAGCTTGTCAAATGATTTCGTCAAGCCTTCAGCCTTTTCAAAATAGGCCTTCATGTTCTCTTCTTTTACTTCAAATTCCTTCGTCATTTGCCCCACTATGAGCTGAGAATCTGAGCATACTTGAACGGATTTTATTTTCATGAATTTGCATAAGTTCAGCCCCAAGATAAGAGCCTCGTACTCAGCTTCATTATTTGATGCATGGAAGGCAAACTTTACTGCATATTCAAACTTCTCTCCCTCCGGGGAAATGATGACTAGCCCAGCTCCACTCCCGGCCTTACTAGACGACCCATCCACATAAAGAGCCCAAGGGGCGGAGGTGTCTGTTGGAGTAGGCCTATGAGCGTATTCAGCTATGAAGTCGGCTAACGCTTGGGCCTTAATGGCCTTCCGAGGTTCAAATTCGATTCCGTAATCAGCTAATTGATCTGACCAATCTGTCATTCGGAATGAGTGATTTTTGCTCTCTAACACTTTCTTGATTGGTTGACTGGTGAGGACTTTGATTGGGTGTGCTTGAAAGTATGGCTTCAGCTTCCTACTCGCCATCACTAAAGCGTACACCACCTTCTCTATAAGAGTATATCGGGTTTCAGCTCCCCTCAGGGCATGGCTGACAAAATAGACAGGTACTTGGCCTTCATCTCTTTCAGCAACAAGGACCGCACTAAGGGCATAGTCTGATATGGCCAAGTACACGAACAACGTTTCCCCGGGGAGGGGACTAACAAGCTTTGGAGTGTTCATTAGATGTTCCTTCAGCTGTTGGAAGGCTTTCTCAGCTTCCTCATCCCATAAGAACTTAGGCCTCTTGAGGGCCTTGAAGAAAGATAGACTCTTGTCCGCTGATCGGGATAGGAATCTCCCCAATGCGGCTAGGCAGCCTGTAAGGCGTTGCACTTCCTTCACATTTCGGGGGGATTCCATGTCAAGAATAGCTTGAATCTTATCGGGGTTGGCATCAATACCCCGCTGATCAACCATGAAGCCCAGACACTTTCCACCTTGCACCCCGAAGACACACTTGTTGGGGTTGAGCTTCATTTTATATTTTCTAAGGGTCGTGAAGGTTTCCCTTAGATCAGCTATGTGGTCCGGACTTTCCTTGCTTTTCACTATCATGTCATCAACATAGGCCTCAACATTCCGACCTAGTTGCCCTTTAAAGATTTTGTTCATCAGGCTCTGGTAGGTAGCCCCGGCGTTTTTCAGGCCGAAGGGCATCACATTATAGCAATACACCCCTTGGCTAGTGATAAAGGCTGTGTGGGCTTGATCCTTCTCTGACATGGGGATCTGATGATACCCCGCATTGGCATCCATGAAGCTTAGGAGGGTGTGACCAGCGGTCGAATCCACCAACCAATCAATCTTAGGAAGAGGGTGATCATCTTTCGGGCATTCCTTGTTTAAATCTGTAAAATCCACACACATGCGCCAAGAACCGTTGGGCTTCCTAACCAGCACTACATTGGATAACCACTCGGTGTATTGGCATTCTCGAATGAAACCCGCTTCGAGAAGCTTTTTAACCTCAGCGGCTGCAACTTTGTTTCTCTCCGGCCCGGCATGCCGGAGCTTTTGCTTGATGGGCTTGTAGCCCTCCTTGATGTTCAGCTCATGAGTCATTATCTCGGGGTCTATGCCCGGCATTTCATCTGCTGTAAAAGCGAAGATGTCCTTGTACTCTCTAAGTACTTGAATGATTTCTTCCTTGAGCTGGGGGTCCAAGTTCTTTCCCACCCTCACGGTCCGACCGGGATCATCCCCTAAGGGCATGCTTTCATCTTCTTCAATGGGCCTAGGCCTACCGTATTGCTTTGGATTTTCAGCCATGTAAATGCTCATGACCGGGAGCGGAGGTTCATCAATTTCCATGACTTTCCTCTTGGACCCCTTGTCCTCCTGATTGACGGAGCTCTCAGGTGTCTTCAAGCTATCTACATAGCATTTTCTTCCCTCAAACTGATCTCCAAATATCTTGCCCACCGATCCATCATCGGTCTTGAATTGGAGGAGTAAGTGATAGGTTGAGATGGCAGGCTTAACCCTATTGAGAAGGGGTCGGCCAAGAATCATATTATATGGTAGAGGGGTATCCACAACTAGGAATGTATGAACCAAGCTTCTCCCCTTGTTCTTTTCTCCCAAACGGACGGGCAGCTTGATCGTTCCCAAAGGGTATACACGATGCCCCCCGAATCCCACTAAGGGTTTCTCTAGGGGTGTCAAGTCACTTCTTCCAAAACGCATTTGTTCGATGCATTTCCATGTAATGATGTCCGCTGAACTTCCACTATCCACTAAGATCTTCTTCACCTTAGCATTGGCTACCTTCATATGAATTACTAAAGGATCATCATGAGGCCTTTGAATCTTCCCCGAATACCATGAGGGGGTCCTTCGGGGCGGATGAGGGAGTGCCGATATCATAGATGGGCTCTTCGAGCGACCGCAAGTGACCTTTGCGTGCCATGTTAGACAAACCCCGGGAGGCAAACCCTCCGGCTATGACATTGATGCTCAGGTTAGTGTCAGCTGAGCTATGAGCTTCTTGCACTTCCTTGCCGGCCTTGCTTTGCTTATCCTTCGGGGGAGACTTGAGATATCTGTTAAGCTTTCCCTCTTCGGCTAGCTTGTCAAGGTGTTAGAATCCAACTCCTTTTGATGTATTAGATTCCATTTAAGTGCTTTCCTAGAGTTTAGGTTATGTTTTCTTAGCTTGAGGTCCCATTATTGTGTTACTGTCAGATCAGTGTTCACTAGGGATTCTCCTTGTATGTCATTTAAAGCTCTTTAGAGGGCGAATGATTAATGAAATCTTAAAGCCTTCTACTAAGTGTTGCCTTGATTTAATGCTTGTTTGTTGTTAGACCTTTATAGATATTGTGTCTTACTTGCATATTAGCTCCCCTCCAACCCAACTTGATGCGCTAAGGACTCGTGGTTCGGACCCGCTTGTGCCCGCTTTGAAGTATCGGCCGTCACAAGCCCCGACCACCCGCACTCCGTCGCCCAGATAGACGTGAGTGCTCCTGAGATTCTATTGCCCGCTTGTGTTGCTTTGTGCTCACAAGCCCCTCTTCCGCTCAAGGCTAGCGTTCTTGCCGCCAAAAGGCTAGAGCGCGCCGCACGTTTCGGGGTCCAAACTCCCGGACCGTGACAGTTGGTATCAGAGCTGAGGCTCAAACCTCGTCGCAAGCAACCCGTGTAGGCACCAAGGAGGGCTACACGAAGATGGAATTCGTAGAAGAAAGGCTCGCTTGGCTCGAGGAGAAGGCGGACAAATGGGCCGAGCTCCAAGTCATTGTACACGAGCAAGCCGAGCAAATTGTGAAATTGATGGCTGACAGAGATGCCCTCCGCGAACAATTGCAATTTGTTCAAGGAAAAGCCGACGAAGCACTTGAGAAATGTGCTACCTTAACGCGCGTTGTGGGCAGAGACGCACTGGGTGTTGGTGCGGCGAAGATAAAGCCGCCCAAACCTCGCGACTACAGTGGCGCTAGAGATGAGAAAGAAGTTGATAACTTCCTCTTCGACATGGAGCAGTACTTCCGAATATGTCAACTGAGTGACGATCAGAAGGTGGATACTGCCATCATGTACTTGTCCGAAGATGCTAAGCTGTGGTGGCGCACCAAGCACGCAGACATCGAAGCAGGAAGGATCAAGATTGATACATGGGCGGAGTTCAAAGAGGAACTCAAAGAACAATTCTACCCCGTCAACACAGCGTTTGTTGCACGGATGAAGTTGCAAGAGTGCCGCTAGAAGGGTTCTCTTCGCGACTATGTTAAGGAATACTCGGCGATAATGTTGGACATCACAGACATGAATGAGAAAGATCGTGTGTTCAACTTTGTCAACGGGTTAAAGGAATGGGCGCAGCGAGAGATTTTGAGGCAGAATATTGATACCCTCGCTGCTGCTATGTGTGCTGCTGAGAGATTGATGGACTACTCAGTCGGGAAGGGTCGTCAATCCGAGAAGGATTCAAGTGGGACGTCAACACGCTCTAACAGTCCGTCTCCAAGCTCTCCAAAGGGTACAGAGAACGGCTCACGAGTATCGTCCAACACCATTAATACATATCATAGAAGAAGTGGAGGAGGTGATGCCCAGAGACAAACATCTACCCCCTCCCACAACTCAGGAAACTCGAGGGCCGGCGCATCCTCGGCAAACACAAGGGCGATAAACTGCATACTTTGTCGAGGTCCACACAAATGGTGGGATTGCGAGCATAAAGAAGAACTTGACAAGATCCAAAAGAGATTGTCATCCATGTCCGTTTAGGAGGCCACAAAAGAGACTAGCAGCGATGAGGAGCCCACATACAGGATGGGTTCCATACGACGCCTGAGTGCTATGAGAATGATAGCACCTCAAGAAGAACCAGAAGTCCGATACCTTTCGGCAATGCGAGTGATGGAGCCTGAGAAGAAGGCAACATCGAAGAAACAAGCTCGCACCAGAAACCCAGAGAAGCGGGAGATGAAGCCCATGGAGTTGGCAACATCCCAAATACACACCCGCCAAAACCAGAATCAGTCACAAGGTTCGAAGCAAAGAGCGACGAGCACAGAGACACCAAAGAGACACCAAAGAAGAACCTCCCAAGAGGGAGGAAAAGCAGTGGTTGAGCAAACAACGCAGGGCGCGTGCAAGGGATTACAAAGAAAATGGTCACCCAAGAGGCACCAGCCACAACTTGAAGCTCTCCACCACAGTCTCAAGGAAGCAGCTCCCCAACAGATGATGGTGGAAGCAGCTGTCCCCCTTAATTCAACAGATTCCACTCCCAGGAGGAAATTTAGAGATGAAGCTCTCAACAAGATGTTCGAGCCGAGCGACTCCAGAGACAAGCTCCTCGTCAACAAAGAAGATCCAGCTCAAGAGTCAGATAAGATTCCAGAAGACAGCCGCACCAACGGCGCATCCGAAACTTGAGATAGTTTAGGGTTTTCTAATTTTGATTGTAACTTTTGTAAGTCGACGAGGTCGTCGACAGCTTAAGTGGGGGAGGATGTTAGAATCCAACTCCTTTTGATGTATTAGATTCCATTTAATTGCTTTCCTAGAGTTTAGGTTATGTTTTCTTAGCTTGAGGTCCCATTATTGTGTTACTGTCAGATCAGTGTTCACTAGGGATTCTCCTTGTATGTCATTTAAAGCTCTTTAGAGGGCAAATGATTAATGAAATCTTAAAGCCTTCTACCAAGTGTTTCCTTGCTTTTATGCTTGTTTGTTGTTAGACCTTTATAGATATTGTGTCTTACTTGCATATTAGCTCCCCTCCAACCCAACTTGATGCGCTAAGGACTCGTGGTTCGGACCCGCTTGTGCCCGCTTTGAAGTATCGGCCGTCACAAGCCCCGACCACCCGCACTCCGTCGCCCAGATAGACGTGAGTGCTCCTGAGATTCTATTGCCCGCTTGTGTTGCTTTGTGCTCACAAGCCCCTCTTTCGCTCAAGGCTAGCGTTCTTGCCGCCAAAAGGCTAGAGCGCGCCGCACATTTCGAAGTCCAAACTCCCGGACCGTGACACAAGGGCTCTCTTAAGCTCTCTGCAATTCCGGGTGGTATGACCACACTCCTTGTGGTATTCACACCAAAGCTTCTTATTCCTCTGCTCTATCGGCGTGTTCATAGGGTTAGGCTTAGGAAGAATATCCTTCTGCTTTATGTTCAAGTAGATCTCACGCCTGTCAGCATTGTACTTAAGTCCTTCATCATCACTCTCAGCCCTCCTCGGCCTTCTATTCCGGTTATCATGATAATTATCTTCTTGCTTTCTCTTCCCCTTGTTGTTTACCACGGGTGCCTTGCACACCTCACTAGCTTCAGTGATCCTTTCAGCTCTTTCCATGGCTTCAGAGAAGGTGCTCACCTTGTCATGGACAAGTTCAAACTTCAGCTTGTTAGACTTGAGCCCGAAGAGAAGGGCTGTGAAAGCAACATTGTCTTGGAGGTCGGGGATGAGCTGAGACTCGGTGTTAAACCTTTTGATATAGTCCTTAAGACTTTCCTTCTCCCCTTGCTTCACCGTCATCAAAAGAACGCTAGTCTTTGTTTGCTCCCAGCGATGAAGTGCTTTTTGAACTGAGTGGCTAACATGTCAAACGTCCTTATGCTCCTGGGGGTAAGGTTGTTGAACCATGTCTGAGCTATGCCCTTGAGAGTAGTAGGGAAGAATCTACACCATGAAGCCTCACACCCGGTTTGGACTCCCATCTGTGCTTTGTAAGCGTTCAGATGGTCAGTCGGGTCTGTCTTTCCGTCATAAGGGTCCAATGTAGAGATCTTGACCTTAGGAGGAATAGGGGTATTCATTATCTCCTGGCTGAAGGGGGTGATGTTCTTGACAATCCCGAGCCTCCGGGGCCTGGGGGAGGAAGGACGCTCGGGGCTTTTGCTTACTGAACGAGCGGGTTGATTAGCTCCTCTTCTTGGTCTGGAGGTAGCCGAGTGAATCATGCTATCTCGGTACCTTGTTGACCCATGTCGAGAGTGAACTCTAGTTCGACCTCTCTGGGGGGGGGGGGTTGTTATCTTCCTTGGAGTTCTCCCTCTTGGAGTTGATTATCTCTCGGGCATCCAAAGTGCCATCCTTCAGCCTTCGGTCATTGATGATCTCTCTAGCATCTCTTGGCCTGCTTGGCTGCCTTGTCTCCCGCTGGGGGTCATGAGACTGATCGGGCTGAGAGCGGCGAGATGTCTGATGCTGAGGCCGAGAGGAGACTTGATGGACATGGGACATATGAGGAGGAGGATTAGGCTGTGGAGCGCTCCCCTGCCTGCCATGCCCCACTCCTTGGTTGATAAGTGCCCTGAGGCTTTCCTCCAAGTTTCTGTTGATTTGGGCTGCCAGCTGGTCCAAGTCTCGGCGAGTGACCACCTGGGGGCTGTTCACTTCTCTCTCAGGCTCACTATGAGTCCTAGGTAAAATTTCTTCGACTGCGTGAGGGTTCCTAGCCGAGAGAATTGGGGCTTGCCTAATGGCATCTTGATGAGAGCTACGGGGACGCCTAGTGTTCACCATGACTTTTTGTTTGTTATCCCCACAGACGGCGCCACCTGTTTCTGGAAACAGAATGCTCCTGGGAGTCTTAGGGTAGTAAAGGTGATCAAGATGTCCTAGAACTATGTCTAATGTATGTCCGAATTTCCCTCAGCTGCGCTTTGCTGTCCGAGAGCTAGGCCTGCAAAAGAAAGAAGGTTAACTATCCCGGGGGTGTGACCCGGGAAAGCCCCTCCGATGCTTAAGTCAGCGAACGTACTTTCTAGTGAGAGAAAGTAGAGAGAGAAAGAGTACTTTAGAGAGATAAAGTAGAGAGAGAAGATTAGAGAATTAGGAAAAAGTTACCATCATCAATGATTGGAGAGCTATTTATAGATGTACTTTCAGGTGGCAGAAGTTGTACTTTATTGGACAGATTAGGGGTAAATCCGTACTTTGCTCTGACTAATGATGGGATGGATCATGGAGGGGTATTTTCGTAATTCCAGGTCACTGGGCTTAGGACAATGGACTAGGCCCAAACAAGAAGGAAAATATCCTCACGACTACAAAGGATCGTTAGATTGTCTCTCCAACAAGGCTTTAATTTTCAGCGATATAAACAGGAGATGCTCTGCAGTGCAAGATCTACTCGACGATCATAGTTTTTATGAAGGAAAATTTTATTTGATTCAATATCTTATGTATTTGTTAACGTCGAATCTCTGTTGTAGATGTTGTATGACTTTTAATTAATGAAATATTTTTGCTATTAAAAAATAAATAAATAAATATAAATATAAATGTAAAATAGATTATTGTACTGGGAAGGAAGATGAAAAATCAGAAAAGTTAAAAGCAATGAAAGAAAAGATGAAAAATAAAAGTAGTGCTAGAATTAATAGATAAAAAAAAAAAAGATTATACGGGTAAAAAGAATTAAATAGGGGAATTAATTTGGAATTATCTACTTCCCAAAATTGAAGGAGCTATTTTCAAGGAGATGATTATATGTGAGTTGAAGTTTCAAGGAATTAATTAACCTATGCGCTTGCACTAATTTAATTTTTATTTTTATTTTTTAAATTTTGGATTTTCATTAATATATTTGGGCTTCAAAATTTGGGGCCCTGGGCGGGCGCCCCACTTGCCCTAGCCCAAATACAGCCCTGACTATCACTAGAGATAAAAAATATAAATTCCCTCCTTACTCTCTCTCTACCTTTTCCCTCTCCTCCACATCAAATTTTTTAACAAAGATTTTTTTGGGTGTTGCTAAACGTCACTCCCATTTTACAGGGTAACGCTCGCATTTTTGTATGAAGTTCCAATTTTACCCCTAACATTTAAATACGGGTTTTTCCACTATATGACTCACATTCTCACTATCTTACCTCATTCACTATCTCTCTTACTCTCTAACTCTCTAAAAAACTTGAAAATATAAATCTGAATTTTTTTTGTTAATAAAAAAAAAAAACAACAATCATCAAAAACACAAAAAAGGATGGGTGATTCGAGGCGAATAAGGCTTACATTCGGAGGGAGGAGTTTGGGCGGCGGTGGAGGCAGCGGCGGCAGCTTTGACGGCGAGCAGGTAAATTTTTTTTTTAAAAAACGAAACCTCCCGGCTTCCGCCAGAATTTCCGGAAGTACCAAGGAGGTTCCGCCTGAAAAATCCGGATCCTCCTTGGTACTTCCGGAAATTCTGGGCGGATCTAACTTCCGCCTAAAATTTTCGGAAGTACCTAGGAGGATCCGGAAATTCCAGGCGGATCCTCCCAGGTCCATTCGGAATTTATGGGCGGAAGCCTGGAGGTTCCGTTTTTAAATTTTTTTTTTCCGTGAATAATATGTTTTTTTTTTTCAAAAATTTCTGATTGGAATTATTTCTATTTTTATAATTGTTATTTTTAGTTGATTTTTGTGTTGTTATTGTTATTATTATGTTAACTATTATTTTGATGATTGTTGTTGTTGATGTTGTTTTTTTTTTTTTTTTTTTTTTTTTGGATTTTATTATTTTTGTTGTTATTTTGTAGTGTTATTTTTTTTTTGAAGCATATTTTGTAGTGTTATTAGTAGTACTATTATTATTTTTTTTTTAATTATGATTAGTATTATTAGTATTATTGTTGATATTAGGGTTTTTATTATTATTGTTATTATGGTTATTGTTGTTGTTAAATTTTTTTTTTTTTTTGTTGTTGTTGTTATTATAATAATATTATTATTATTGTTATTAGTAGTACTATTATTATTATTTTTAATTATGATTAGTATTATTGTTGTTGATATTAGTGTTATTATTAGTGCTATTATGGTTATTGTTGTTATTGTTAATTTATTTGTTGTTGTTGTTGTTGTTGTTGTTGTTGTTGTTGTTGTTGTTGTTGTTATTGTTATTATGGTTATTGTTGTTGTTGTTAAATTTTGTTGTTGTTGTTGTTGTTGTTACTATTATTGTCATTATGGTTATTGTTGTTGTTGTTGTTAATTTTAATTTTTTTGTTGTTGTTATTATGATTATGATTGTTGGTGTTGTTATTGTGATTATTGTTATTACTATTATTATTATTATTGTTATTATTATTATTATTATTATTATTATTATTATTATTATTATTATTATTATTATTATTATTATTATTATTACTAAAATCGGATTTTGTACTTATTTTATGTAGATCGAGGGTTCTGGTGCTCGACATGCAATATCACGACGTCTGAATGCGTCTATTAGGAGACAATCATCTCGTTCAGGGTCGTTTCAGCCCGAGCAGCAATACGGGTCTACTAGTGGTTGGTCGGGAGACCCACAGTCTGGTAGTAGTCGGCCCTTGTACTCTGCAAGTGGAGCACCTACATCTGACGAGGAAGACGAATGCTCGGCTAGTCATGCTGATGACCGTGATGAAGAACCGGACCCTCGGGATTACCATACTGTATATAGGGGTCAGTTTGGGAGATTTGTTGGTAGTGGATCGAGTCAGCCTACTACCAGCTCTTCAGAGGCATGGTTAGTGCACGAACCGATCCTGGGTGGTCCTGAGGATGGGACTGTTATCCCTAGTTTTGGTGGTCACGTGGCACGATATATCTGGATCGAGCAGGAGCGTAGTGTTTTGCGCTGTTTGAGTTGGACAAAGTTATGTTCTGACTTGTTTATTTGGCGAGGTCGTCAATCAGTGGAGAACCTCGGGGTGATTGATGGTAGTTGGTTGTCTCACTTGCCCGGCATGATGTTTAAAAGACTTGATTAGCCGCTGATTTCTGATTTTGTTGAGAGATGGCAGCCAGATACGAACACCTTTCATATGCCATTTGGGGAGATTACGATCTTGTTGCACGACGTGTACAACATACTTGGGTTACGTGTCGAAGGCAATATGGTCACCACTACTCCTAGCACGGATGTGTTACGGGACGCGTGCTCGATCACCATGGATATGACTCCAAAGGATTTGTCTGAGATTTGCGGCACAAAGACGATTTGGCAGGGTAGTGGGGTGTTGACTGATAAGATTTTTGAGTTGACATTGGCGGTTGACCGGGAGTTTAGAAATCAGCTTAATGGATACTTGTGGTTAGTGCTTGGAGGTACACTGTTTGTACACAAGAGTGGTAACCGTACGCATCCTTCCTTCCTCCACGAGCTATGTTATATGGATGTCCCTATTAACGAGTATGCTTGGGGAACAGCTGCACTGGCTTACTTGTATCGGCAACTGGGCACGGCATCACGGAAAGGTGCTGAGTCGATTGCTGGTTGTCTCACGCTTCTGCAAGCGTGGATTTACGAGTACTTTCCGTGCTTTCGGCCACAGCAGGATACCTTGACCCGGGACCTTCAAATGCCTTGTGCGTCTGCTTGGGATGTTGGAGCGGGATGTCCTAGCAAGAACCTGGAGCGCATGTTATCTTTTCGTACCAGAATTAATGCGCTTACTGACCGTGAGGTGAACTGGCTACCGTACGAAGCTGATCCTACATTACGAGTGCCCCCCACTTTATTCATTGGCTGCATCCAGTACCGTAACATCATTGAGCCGTACATGCCTGGTAGAGTGATGCGACAGCTTGGTTTCATGCAAGGCATTTCCCGTGAGATCATCAGGCCAGAGAAGGCCAAGAGGCCGACTAACTTGAAGATGTACCAGGTAGACTTTCCAACTGAGATGACATGTGATGTGGAAGAGGTTTATCCCTGGGGTATCTCACAATGTAGTTTTAGGTGCCCTCACCAGGCTTAGTGTTGCAGCTCCTTCGGTTGCGCCTGGTTACATGCAGTGGCTGTACAAGTTTTCTCACCCGCGGGTATCTCCTGGTGCAGGAGTTACAAGCAACCTACCTGAGCGGACTAACACTGATTATGTAAGTACTTATGCTTATTATAATATTAAGAATGACTTCTACGAATTTTTGTGTATATAATATGTTATTGTTTGATTTGCAATGGATGGGTCGGTCAATGGAGATTCACCAAAGAGCACTGGCTGAGTATCCTGAAATGTCGAGTGAGACTCGGACAATGACTGAGCAGCTTGTATTTGATTGGAAGCAAAAAATGGGACTTTAGATTATTTTGATTAGAAGTCGGGTTAGTGGTTTTAATTACTTGTTGAACTGGTTTTTTTTTTTTTTTTTTTTTTTTTTTTTTTTTTTTTTTTTAATGTAATGTAAAAACTGGACACTGATTTATTTTTATATTTTATGTTATGTTGCATATCATGTTAGATTAAAAGCAAGTACATTAAAAATTAATTTCATAATTCTAATTTTCTTACAAATGTTCAAAGTCAGTGAATTTACATTACAAACTACCTAACTAATGCATCCCAAATGTTCCTTCTAAATTCATATTGTTGATCCCATCCATTAACATTATCCTCGTGGTGTTCAGTCCACCAACCGGCGATTGGCGGGAGAGGTGAATCAGGTACAAGGTCAAGACGGATGAAATGTGATCCACCAACTATAGCAATCACAAACTCTTGACTCGGTGTTCGAACCTGATATATCCAATTTATATAGTGTTTTACCCCCGTCCTGCGGTCATATTTAGTAGTGTTTTTGGCTCCTTAGAGCCACTTTTATTACTAATTAGAGTTTTCTAGTGTTTTCGTAGTTTTAGTTGTATTTTACAGGAAATTGCACTTTTAGAGCATTTTCCCGGGTTTTTATGGATCAACTACGGAAGCTAGAAGGACACGGCCACTCGTGAAGCCCGGGATCGGTGAGAGCCGATGATTAAGGGCTCGGTATGAGATACCGGGGCTATTGGATCGATTAATCAAGACCCGATGAGGAAACTTAGATTGGGCCGAGGAATTGAGCCCAATCGAAATCCAAGCCTCGAAAAAGAAGACCGGGCCCGATCGGGCAAGCATACGCCCGATCGGGCGGCTGCGCGCATAAGAACTCTCAAGGAAGAGGCGCGCCCAATCGGGTGAGCGTAAGCTCGATCGGGCGCGTGTTTTTCTCAGAGCTGATTAGATTAGTTTTAATTTTTGTTTTGAGGAATGTTTAAGTACGAATTATGTACGTAATTTTGGATTACCTTCTTCTTTAGATTTTCTCTCTCTACTTAGGATATTTCTCTCTCTTAAATTCTCTCTCAACTTTTGTTCTTAATTACTTTTATTAATCCATATTTCTTTTGGTAACAATTCCTTCTCTTTTAATTTCAGCTATTTTATTTACTTCTTTGATTATGTTTAGTTTTATTTATTTGATTAGTTTAGTTATGATGATGCTTGAGTAGTTTTATTTCTAGGGTTTATGGGGATCTAATAAATGATATGATTGTTAATTATCAATGCTTGGTTAATTTCCTATTGATTGATTTAATGTTATGCGATTAGGTTTGGCCAGATTTAATTGTATGAGTTTAGCAACATTAATTCGAGATTCGACAGATGAGAATTGATGTTTAGGCTTAGTTTCAATAGGCGGATTAATTTATAAATGGTTAAGTCGAGATTCGAAAGATGAGATTTAATACCGGTAAATTAACTCTGTGATTATAATACGTAGCGAAAGCCCATTATAATCTGATTAATCAATGCTTGATGATTGCTTATTATGATTTGCCCTGGAATATTGTTTATTAGTGAACCTATGCCCTAGGTCTTTTAATATTTGATTTTCCCCTATTTTATTTCTTCCGACCTTATTCTTCGTAGTATATAATTTATTCCCAAAAATATTGGTTACTTAGATTATTTAGATTATAATAATTAATTAGGAGTAGAAAGACTTGTTCCCCTGTGGAGTTCGACCCTACTTCCCTATCTACTTAAGTTTGAGGACTTAGGTATTTACTTTTGATTAGGGGATACGACTTTACCCTGTCAGAACCCCGTTGTGTGCCCTCAGCGGTAAGACTGTGATGCATGGGTAGTAGTGTAGGGAATATTTCAAGCGTTAATCCCCTTAGCTTGAACCCCACTGTGATCATGCACTAAAGTACGGTGGCGTCCAAAAGGGAAGAAGATAGAGCAAAAGAGTCGCCAACAAGTTTTTTTAGGAACTTGTAAACCGTTCACGAGGTGAAGGTTACACCCCTTAACGATCCAAGAGATCGTCAACTCCATAAGGTCTTGAACCAAATAGAGTTCGGGGATGAAGGTACAAATCCAACCTAAAAGAGATTGAACCTGCCCTAATAATAGGCCTCTACTTTATTCAGATCGTATTCATGTGCGCTTTCTGACTAACATGCAATCAATAGGATTAACCCTAAACCCGTTTATCTATGTTGGTTGAATATTAATGCACAAATAAATCTATTATTGGCGATCACTTGAATTATAATCAAATTAACCCTAAACACGATTATTAATTATCTTATTAAGCGTGATTACAAGTATAAATTCCCTTTAAACATGCATAAAAGGGTGTGATCAAGCAATAACAATAAATAACAAGCAACATAATAATACTCACAATAAAAATTATAATAATCATAATAATGATCAAAACAATAATTATCATAATAATAATTATAATCATAATAATCATGTTAAAGCATAATAATAGCAAGATCCTAGGCATGATACTAACAAGATTAATAATAAATCCTAGCATGTCACTAAACAATAAAAATCAAAGCTTTAACCCTAATATGATACTAACAATCATAAATATTAGGAAGAACATAGGAAGCATCGCAAGAATCATAATAAACATATTGATATTATAACCTTTTCCCTAAATATAAAACTAGGAATCATTGTTGTCATTCAAAACATCAAGCATCCTAACATGATACTAGGAATCAAAATAACAACCTAAACATGATTTCTACATAATATCAATAAAAACCATTAAAGTACTTACTTTGATGCCTCGTACCTCTTTCTAATAACAAAATACACACGTTAGTAACTTCAAGGAAAATAATAAAACCAAACAATTAAATCAAATAATGGAAATAAAGATTTGGGACCAAACCCTCATAAATTAAACCTTTCACGTCTAGGGCGAAGACAACTTTGAATATGGCTAGGTGTATCTAGATCTAATGAATGCGGAATTTTGTTATTTAAAGGCTAGTTTAGGAAAGAGAGAGAGAGAGAATTGAAGAGAGTTGATGAAAATAGAGAGAATCGATGATTGTAGGTTAGAATTGGTGATAATTGGTTAATGGAAATTGATTGTTGATGAATGAAAACGAAGTTTTACAACGTTATTTATAAAGAAAGTCAACCAAAAAGATAAAATATCAAAACAGAGTTCTGGCGCACATAAAATCTGAATTAGCGCCAACGGTGGCTATTGGCACCAGACGCTAACATTAGCGCCAGGCGCCAAGCGTAGCGCCAGGCGCTACAGCTGGTGTTTGGCGCTGATTCAGAAATATACGCGTTTTCTTAAAATCAGATAAAAATTGTCGTACAGAAGGATAAAATTGTATCTTCCCTCAAAAATGCTCTTTGATTTTAATTAAAACTCTGAAAAGTCAAGAAAAGTCAATTTATCAATGCTAATTGAATTAGGAATGATAAATCTATATTAGGCCCTCCCCTAGATCATTGGGCCGCATATAAGGCTCAAACCGGGCCCAGTTCAGTAAATTGGCCATAACTTCCTCAATATTCATCGGAATTGGGCTTATAATATATCGTTGGAAAGCTCTTTTCAAACCCCATCCAACTACACTACTATTGGACCCATATAATGGACCAACCAAACTTGGTTGACTGTTTTCTTAAAATAAGTTTTCAAAAACAGAGAGAAGAGAAAAGAAATTAAAACTATCCGCAACACTAGACTTTCCACACTTTCACTTCATTCGATTATGATTCGACGTGAAAGATACTCATCACCGGGTTTGGTTTTGGGGAGACACAAATGGGTGTCTACATAGCAAGTTGGTACTAGGCCTACCCCGAGACAAATCACCCTTGCGTTGAACCACGTAGCAATAGGAAATAAATCTTGAATTGTAACCATCCAATGCCGCTCCCCGACAGCCCCACCATCCCATCGAATATGCTCTACGTTCATCCAAAGTCGTCCAAGCCCGTAAATCCGTTCGTACAAATTAGGATGACCGGTGTAGACACCCATTTGTGTCTCCCCAAAACCAAACCCGGTGATGAGTACCTTTCACGTCGAATCATAATCGAATGAAGCAAAAGTGTGGAAAGTCTAGTGTTGCGGATAGTTTTAATTTCTTTTCTCTTCTCTTCTCTCTGTTTTTGAAAACTCATTTTAAGAAAACAGTCAATCCAGTTTGGTCGGTCCATGATATGGGTC
This sequence comes from Chenopodium album, assembly GCF_948465745.1. Taxonomy (NCBI): domain Eukaryota; kingdom Viridiplantae; phylum Streptophyta; class Magnoliopsida; order Caryophyllales; family Amaranthaceae; genus Chenopodium; species Chenopodium album. The sequence goes on from NC_137837.1 coordinate 72,187,544, forward strand.
CAATATTAGTGTAGTTGGATGAGGTTTGAAAAGACCTTTCCAACGATATATTATAAGCCCAATTCCGATGAATATTGAGGAAGTTATGGCCAATTTACTAAACTGGACCCGTTTTGAGTCTTATATGCGGCCCAATGATCTAGAGGAGGGCCTATTATTAATTATCATTCCTAAAGCTATTAGGATTGATTATAGTCTTTTAGAATACTCTAAAAGGTTCTTTTAAATCCTAATGGAGTTAGGATTGATAATTATGTTTTAAAGAGTTTGAAATTGAATAAAACTACTCCTTTTAAGAATCCTTGTTTTGTACGGAGTGGAATATATTCAGATTTAATTTTCGTGCCTCATAATATTTATCCAAATTTTATATGGTTGGATAGATCTTGAAATTATCTTTCCAATGATATATTATAATATTAAATCCGAGTTATAACGAAAAAGATATGAATGAGACATGAAACTTTATCCAAAACTAACACCCTTCTGATATTTTGGCCATATATTTTTATCTACAAAATATTTAAATCTGATTCTAATTGGGTTGGAAAGTAGACTTTGAGAGCTTTCCAACGACATATTATATGTCTTATTTAGACTTCCGGATCAAAAGATATGATAAAAACAAAAACGCGTGAATTTCTGAAATCAGCACCAAACGCCAGCCATTGGCGCCTGGTGCTAGCCATTGGCGCCTGGCGCCAATAGCCTGGTGATGGCGCCAGCTCTGTTTTGCGTGCGCCAATCTCGTTTTACGTGCGCCAAGTGCTCTGTTTTGATATTTTATCTTTTTGGCCGATTTCTCTATAAATTACGTATTAAAAACTCCGTTTTCATTCAACTACAATCAGTTTTCATTCGCAATCATTAATTCTCTAATTCTCTCTTAATCATTCACCAACTCTCATCAAGATTTTCTTGATTATTCTCTCTCTCTCTTTTCTAAACTAGTCTTTTCTCAAATACAAAATTCCGCATTCGCAAGACCTAGAAACACCTAGCTATATTCTAAGTTGTCTTCTCCCTAGACGTAAAAGGTTTTAATTTCTGAGGGTTTGGTCCCAAATCTCTATTTCAATTATTTAATTTAATTGTTTTGATTATTATTTTCCTTGAAGTTACTAACGTGTGTATTTTGTTATTAGAAAGAGATACGAAGCATCAAAGTAAGTACTTTAATGGTTTTTATTGATATTATGATGTAGAAATCATGTTTATATTGTTCCTAGTATCATGTCTAGGTTAACTTTAATATTAAATATGATTGTTATGATGTCTTTTATTCTCTTCCTAATATTTATGATTTCTAGTATCATGTTAAAGTTAAAGATTTGATTTTTATTGTTTAGTGACATGCTAGGGTTTGTTATTAATCTTGTTAGTATCATGCCTATAATCTTGCTACTATTATGCTTTAATATTAACATGAACATGATTATGATTATAATTGTTATAATTTATGATGATTATGAATATTATTATTATTATTATTATTTTGATGATGATTATTTTATTTATGATTATTATCATGACTATTATAATGATTGATTATGATTATTATAATGTTGCTTGATTATTTATTTATTGCTTAATCACACCTTTTATGCATATTTAAAGGGAATTTGTACTTCTAATCACGCTTAATAAGATATTAATAATCTTGTTAGGGTTAATGTGATTATAATTCAAGTGATCGCCAATAATAGATTTATTTGTGCATTAAATTCAACCAACATAGATAAACAGGTTTAGGGTTAATCCTAATGATTGCATGTTAGTCAAAAAGCGCACATGAATACGATCAGAATAAAGTAGAGGCCTACAACCGGCGATCTCGTTCGTTATTGTTTCCCGAGCGTCAAACCACAGCGCCTGATCGCCATAGAAGAAGTCGGCGACACAAAGAAAGCCACAGTTCCCATCACCAATGACATCCTTCCAAGACAAAATGTACGGCAACATTGGGCCTGGAAGCAAGTTCAAATACCTGTATTGACTAATGTCACTCGGATCTACTGCACATAATTAAAAGATAAATTATTAGTAAAGCTACAAGTATTAAGTTTACATATATTAATATTACATATATTTTTCAAAATCAATAGAATTTTAATATTACCTGGTTGTGGGTCACCACTACGTTGAGTGTGTTGACGGTTCACATGCTCGAAATAACTTCGATCACGCTTGGTGTCATTGTTCCTCGGTCGACCACGAGTGTTGAGGTTCACATGTGGTTCTTCAAGGTGTGTATGATCCGGATGTAGCTCCTCTTCAATGATTCGCGTTACATTTTGACGTACGGTCGGGTCACTTTCCATTACTTCATCAATTAGGGATCGAAAATGTGCAACCTCCTCGGTCGAATCATTAACCACTTCGGGAATGTTAACACCATCACCAATAACCAATGTCTTCCAGAAAGAATGAATTTGGCTGCTATATAATCCTGTTTGTGCAACTATCGAATCATGTATCTGGCAAGCACATGGAAGACCATGGGTCACACGCATAGCACATCCACAACGTTCATAGACCTGGTAACTCAAATCCCGCATCCTTTTCGTCTCGTTATGCAGTTCTTTCAAGCAATGTTGAGACACTTTGCCATTTATACGTGACAGTGGCAACTGCCTGTACATCTGATCAATTTTAGACCTTGATGCCTCCAACTCATTACGAATTTGTATGATTCGATTACCGATATGACATTGGACTCGGGCCCATACGGTATCCAAAGAACCTGCCAATGATTTAAATTAGTAAATACTTTTTAATTTTTTTTATTATTATTACAATTACGTAATAACGACAACAACTAATAAAATAAAACAACTAACCTGTGGATGATTCAAACCAAGTTTTCACTGCTGAATGTTGGCTCTCAACTCTACAGTTGGTGGTGTTACCTAAGTGAAGAACCTGGTTCGTCCAATATGTCACAAATTTCTCCTTATGACAAAGCCATGTTCTCTCAACATACTGAATCACTGCCGGATATCTTGCCCACCTCACTTGCATGGTAGCTAGAGCATGATCATACTCTGCCTGGGTTGTTGCATTCACGATTTTGAACCATTTGCCATTTTTAAAACTGGCACCAACCTTCTTGTTTCCGAACATCTTCATCACCTTAGCCTCCACATCTCTGTTGATGTGCCATATACAGAGTAAATGTGACGTCCCTGGAAAGACTTCTCTCAAATCCGCACATAGCCTAAGATCACGGTCTGAAATAAATACAGATGACTTTTTATCAAACCCAATCAACTCCCTTAATCTCTACAACACCCACCGATAGCTAGTCGTGCACTCGTCACGCATGAAAACATATCCAACTAGAAAATTCTGGTTTGTCGGTGTCACACCTACTACCTCAAAGAAATGCATGTTATATCGATTGATCTTGTAAGTAGAATTCAAACCTATGACATGTGGGTATGTGCGGAGTATGTTGACCATGATCGGGTGCACCATAAATGCATGTTGCAAAACGTTGTGATCATCGTTCATGACCCAGTAAGTGTAATTAATCTCTTTCGCCAGATGACAAAATTGCGGAACAACTCCTCTTCCTTCGGACATCTCCATCCTGAAGTCATTCCGGCAATTGTAAATGTGTCGGATGTTTGGATGATCATCAGGAAATTGCTCTGCAATAGTTGACATGATGTTACGGGGCGCAACCTTGGACTTTGTCATGTCCCGCACAACCTGTTTTGCACCCGGACTCAATCCGCTCACTTTACGGTGACCCTCTTGGTACACAATCATTGGGTGGTTATGTGTCCCGGTGTGATCATTTTTCGCAATGATCTTCCAACTGTCGGTGCTGACTTCATAATATATCTTGATGTAGAATGGACAACCATTAGCTTTGGTTTTTGTGTCCTTCTGTATCGCGTTCTCCAAATCTCTCGGCTTGCTCCTTCGTGACCGATCACATCGCAAATACCGATACGGCCGACCATCTCTGGTTTTGTTATAAGACGATTTCACCAAAATAAATCCCAAATTTATGGAAACACCATCAGCCCATGTAACTGCATCGTCAAATGTTGGAAATAACGTATCCGTGACAAAATTCCCACTATAATTCACACCGTCACCGACTTCTTCATATTCCATATCCTATACAAATTAAACAAAACATGGTTTATGTCATTATGTAATTTTTTATAATATTAATTATAATATTTATGAAACAATATTACAACTATTAATAATATTAACATTAATAACTAATACTGCTAACAACAATCATAATAGCAACAACAATAATAATAACAACAATTACAAAACAAATATACTCTAAAAATAATTAAAAATTACTACTACTACTACTAATAATAATAAGAATAATAATAATAACAATAATAACAATAAACAACAACAACAATGATAATAATAATAATAATAATAATAATAATAATAATAATAATAATAATAATAATAATAATAATAATAATAATAATAATAATAATAATAATAATAATAATAATAATAATATTAATAATAAATACAAAACAATAATAATAATAATAATAATAATAATAATAATAATAATAATAATAATTATAATAATAATAATATTAACAATAATAATAATAATAATAATAATAATAATAATAATAATAATAACAAATACAAAACAATAACAATAATAATAATAATAATAATAATAATAATAATAATAATATTTATAAAATTATATTTCTATTAATTAATAATAAGAATATCAACAACAACAATAATAATAATAATAATAATAATAATAACAACAACAACAACAACGATAATAATAAAAATAATAGTAATAATAATAATAATAATAATAATAATAATAATAATAATAATAATAATAATAATAATAATAATCATATTACTAATAATAATATTAATACAAAACAATAATAATTACATTAATTATCAAATATTAATCACAACAACAATCATAAGACCACGAAAAAAAAACAAAAAAAAAAAACTTAATTAACATTAAAAAAAAATAACGTAATTAACATTTTTTTTTTTTTAAAAAAAAAAAATTAAACCTTGAAAGGGACATCCGCCTGAAACTTCCGAATGTCCCTAGGTGGATCCGCCTAAAATTTCCGGATCCACCATGGAACATCCGGAAGTTTCAGGCGGATTCCTCCTTCCGCTTGAAATTTCCAGATGTTCCATGGTAGATCCGGAAATTTTAGGCGGATCTACCATGGGACATCCAGATATTTTAGGCGGATGTCCTATTTCCAGAAAAAAAAAAAAAAAAAACTTACAGAATGTTCCGACGCATTCTCCGGCGTACGAATGTTCCACTCGTCGTTTATGACCCAAGACCCGTCGGAAAATTTTATGATTAATTTTTTTTAAAATATAAGAAATTAAGGTGGTCGTGGGGACCGATTTGGTTTTAAGGTCGTGGGGACCAATTTAGTGGACTCGGGATAGCAACGTCGTAATGTGAGGGGACCGTTTCATATAATGTGTTCAAATGGGGAACAAAGTCCTTTTTATAGCACAAATTGCATAAAGATCATATTTGTCCATTCGAGTCAAAATGAGAGCGTTAGTATGTAAAAAGGGTGCAATGAATAGCAGTTCAGAATTTTTTTCATCCCACCAAAAATAAACCCAAATTTTCCCTCACCACTCTCTTTTTTACTTTTTACCTTACAAAATAATTAAAAATGCACAAAAACAATTAGAAACCATCACCTTAAGCCCACATGTGTAAGCAAGACGGAAGTTGAGAAAAAAATTCTACAAAGAGATTTTTTTCACAAAATCTCTAGAATTTTTTTGGGGAATTTCTTTGATGGGGTATTATTTCACCCCAAAAAAAAAAAATTCTAGAAGAGATTTTCTTCTTTGTTGTAAGTACTCTAAGGTGTGTATTCACTCTATACTAAAGCATTCTCCCCATCATTTGGGGAGAGAAAGAAATCAAGAGAATAACAAAGAAAACTCATTAAAACTCTAAATGTACCTCTCCAAAGAAAACCTCTCATCAATTACTTCCACAGAGAACATCTCAAAACCTAGAAGAAGAACAACAAACATTCGACATGCCGTTGTACTCTAGAATATCACAGCCTGGACGACCTAAACACAGACAAAGGAAGAACTTCAAAACATCAAGCGCGTCATCACAAGCCCGTGTAGTTCAACCTCTACATCAAATAGTCATTGATCGAGAGATCAAGCCTCGTTAATCAACAATTCAAGTTAAAAGTCTATATCAAATCTCTTTGATAGAGATCAAGCTTCGTTGGCCCTCAATCAACCTAAGTCAAAGTTCTGCATCAATTGTCGATCGAGATCAAGCCTCGACAACCCTTGTTCGAGAATCAAGTCAGCCCGTGAAACAAGTCAAATCTAAAGTGGAGATCGAATCAAAGGACAAAATTAGAGATTGTACCCAAAATTCTCAAATTAATAAAATTAACACTTTGTTGCATTTGTTTTGAGTCTATATTTTGCAGATTTAAAAAAATTTGTATTTACACTTATCAAATTAATGTTAATGAATGGTAGAATTATGTATGAAATATATTAATTCAACTCGTTATCAATTGATCACCAACCTACTTCAATTACACCCAAAATGAAATACGTAGTAGATAAATCCACAATTTTTTTAATGAACAAATTCTGTGATATTCATCTTATAATCTCAACACTAGTTGCTTATTATATATATTAGCCAAGTGGGTTAATTACAATTTTCTACAAGGTGTATATGGTACCTAATTTTTAACTATAAGAGCATTTATTTTCATTTCAACCCTATACATACTTTCTGTGTTTAATATCAAGAAAGATAGCCGGGATGTTGCAAACTTCCCAGAGAGTGTAGCTATAAGTAGTCAAGCCTATTTATGATTTCCAAGTATGCAAGCTTGGTATAACCAAAGATTTGAAGGAAACATGAGTAGAAGTGGATTTGTCGAATTTTTAGGGGGTTAATTATACTTAAAGGTTAAAGATGCAATTGAGTTCAAATAGGAGCTGGCCACACTGCTAATAAGGAGAAATTACTCCTAAATTTAATATTTGCATCAGTAAAACTTTCTCTTTCTATTTGTCTACTGTCTAACAAGGTTCAAGCAAATAGAGACAGAGAGTTTTCGATTATTGAAATTAATATCAAAAGCAAAGTAAATTTTGGCCAGGTAGTAGATTGAAAATCAACTTTTAGCACATCCATAAGTAACAAATCAAGTAATTTGGGCACTTGCTGCTGCATCACAAGTGAAGAGGTATGCATTCAGTCCGATGAACTCCAAGATACAATTCTCGATCCTGGCATTGTATTTTTTGGTGCACCCGGCCATATATTTTAATTCAGATAAAATATAAGTTGAAATTTTTTTCTGGATCCTTAATTAATCATATATTAAGATACTCAAACAGAGAATACGAAGTAATTAGTTAAGCAGCAACTCATCAAATTATCTTCATTGTGTGTGCTGCAGACAGACTATATATTACAAATGTAGCTTGTTAACTTTGCAGCTCATTGAACTTAGCAGTGCATTGGGGTATTAGGAAACCAATAAACGAACAGCTTAGGAGTAATGGAGTATAGGAATAACCAGAAGAGCTCTTGTAAGGAGTTGTAAGTGAACTTGACACCGGAGTTGCCATCCCAGACGATTACACCGTCCATGAAAACTGCTGATTGATCGTGCTAGGCATCCCATTGTTTGCTTTCAGACATTGTTTCTGCAACTGTATCAATCTGTGAATGCCCGATGTTCACAACCTCCTCAGATTTAGTTATGTTCAGAACAGCTAACTCGGCCCCTGCATGTATAGAGTCATGGAAAAATGAGTTATTTCAATACAATCTACAATCATAGCTAAAGAACTTGTGAGATGTACTTTCATCCGAAACATTGGATTTAGATCAATGCAAAATTACTTATTTATTCAAGCATTGCTAAGCCCATAGAATTTTCAAAAAATAAAAAAAAAATAAAAAAAAATAATTACACCCTTATTTACACCTTGATGAATGAGTTGTACTCAGAATAACAAGTGAACGGAGCCTCCTATCACAGCACGCTGCCCACCATTGGTAGACTACCATCAGTTGGATTGGCAGCACCACAGCAGTAAGTGTCGTTCATTATTGTTACCAACTAGTCAACTACCAAATTACTTCTACATATAGTTCTGCCAGTGACGTTCAATTCTATATAGAATAATAATCACTGTTTGGGGGAATTTAACTATTTTAGATTTTTCCTACTAATTCGGCATTTAGGTTCATAAAAGGCAGGATCTACACTCTCCGATAAGAAAATTAGAACATCCATGAAAGCCCCAACGTGTTAGAATTCAACCTTTGAGCACTCATACTGTGACACTAAGATTTGGCCACTACATACTCAGCTAGGATACAGCTGCAATCGGCAGAACTGCTACTCGTCTAACCACATTCCACAAAGGCTCTTTTCTAGAGGTTGAGGTTTTTGACTAAGTAAACAATTCCAAAAAAGGAGCCATCTATCATATTAAGCGTCCAAAATCACACTACAGAGCATTTTCTTATGTTGACACTTGATTCTAATCAGAAATAAAATTGATCTTATAATCAACTTCTCAAAATTCAACTTCAACCACAAGATGAAGGCTTTACATATTGATCTCAAGTCAAATGATAATCGGAGAGAAAAAGACAATGGTCTTTTGGTAAAAGTGTACAGATAAGGTTGAATGCCCTAGAGGCTACAGCAACTAGGTAGCCCAACAACACCAAGAACAATAATCAGTATGGATTTCGTCAAATTCAGATGCATGCAACCTTACCCTAAAGGCTAGACAATAATAAGAAAGTCCCACAGATACAACATTATGAACAAAAAAATTGAAGTGGTCCAAATTAGCATGAAATGGAGTAAATTTAGAATCCCTACACACTAAGTATTTTAAGTACACAAGTCCGCAAAGCTGGAAGGGATTCATGAAATTCATCTCACACATCAGTATCCTATTAATTGATCACTTTCCCACATCAAAAACATCTTCAATTAAATCTAATCATCAAATTTCCAAGAGTATTGTAATAAGCAAGCCTAAATAATTTGACCAAGAAATCTATGAATAGCACTTAATTACCAACTAGTAGTTAACAATCCCATCAGAAAAAACCTCATTTTCATACTGTCAGTGTCAGCAGTGCATAAATCAGAACAATCAATGAATCAGCAATAACAGTATTCCACCAAAAACCAGTACAAACTTCTGCTAATCCAAAAACCCATATCATATAATCCATAAAACTCATCATACATACCCATCAAAACACCCCAAAAATTGAAACTTCACCCCCAGAAATTAAAACATTACCGTAAATACGCAGGAAAAACATTGTTTAATATAATCAGAAATTATAAAATAAACCATAACACAAGATAATTGAAAAAGGGCATTACCTTGAAGAACATGATCTCCAGGGCCAATAGAAGAATCTCCACAAACATCACATACAACTCTGCCTTGAATTTCACCAGTCCAAGCAATGGCGCTGCGAGCCAATACCAGTAGCAATAAAAAGAGTGTAAAAGTAGTAGCAGAAAGTTTGAGCTTATCACCAAAGATGGATTCTTTCTCCATTTTCATCCGTGTTGATTTTTTATTTTTTTATTTTTTTTAATTATTATTTTTTTAAATGGAGTTCAACCACTTTTTAAAAGAGGTTTCTTGTTTCAATTTGTTGTGCACTTTTCTTTTGTTGACCTCTTCTCAAGATTACCAGTAAGTTTGGGTAGGTGGGAAAATTTGGACTCTCTATTGAGGTCATGTTAGCTCATATTGAAGAGAACAACTTCTTTATCATAACATTTATAAGGGTACCATAGAGAACAGTCTCTTATAGTCAATCTTATAGGCTATAGCAAATTAAAATTCCATATGCTTTGTAACAATTCTAGCTCATAATAAGAAATGAGACAATCAAACAACTGCACATTTCCACTCCATATCTATGACAAGCATCAAGGCTATTAAAACTTTAAAAGAGTGACGCGTCAAGGACAGGAGGTACAGGAGCAACAAATGCATTACGTAAATCACTGACCTCTGGAAACATCTTACTGGATGAGTACATTCCCTGGACAGCACAGGCAATGCTCATAAGACTATCAGCAAAAAAATGTCAGAGAAAACATGGCAGTAATTTGCCTTTAATCGTTTGCTATGAACAAACAACTCACTACTGACACATACTAGATCAACAGCACTCTCATTTTTATTATTGACTACTATTTGCAACAAACTGATCTCTACTTTCAACCCCGAAAACCCCTTCCCTTCGGATTGTGAATTCACACGAAGACGGTGGTAAATGAGGCGCGAAAACAACATGGATGTGTCTTCTATTACGCATATTAACAGAATACTTCCCATCTTCCTCAACAAATCCACTCCCCTCACCTACAACCTCCTCACTTCTCGATATAAACAACCTTGTATTAACACAATTAGCCCAAGATAAACCTAAAGCGGCACAAACCCGTCTCCCAGAAGTATACAAACACGCCAAATTCCCTATCCTCAACCCATTAATCCCCTCATTATTCCCCACAAAATCAACCACTTGATTGGTTATTACCACAGCCAATCCAAACTTTTCAGCTAGTGCTCTCAATTTCCCAGCAATCTTAAAAAAGAAAGACAACCTCCGCTTAAGATCAGCAGGGGTGTTATCAAAATCAGACCTGAAAACAGCAGCAATCGAATCAATGACAATCAGCTTAATCGGCCATTGGGTCTTATTCCTTTGAACAAGAAAAGAATCTAACTTGAGCAAAACGTCGAACAGGTGGTGTGCATCATCAACAGCCTGAACTAAAACCTTATCCAAAGGATCATATGATGTAGAACCCAAATGGGTATTGTAAGAATCGACGAAAGAGAGAGAAAGCTGCCGGAGCCGGCGATCGGGAAAGGGATATTCGGTGTATAAGTAGAGAGATGAAGCAGAGAAGCCGCCAAGCGAGACGGGGAGTTGGGCAGAGAGTAGGAGCTGAAGGCAGAGTTGGGTTTTGCCGGAACCGCTTTCCGCAACGATTTCAGTGATGGATTTGCAAGGAATGCCGCCGGCAAGAAAGCGGTCGAGGATCGGACAAGAGAGAGTTAGCTTTGGGGTGGTGATTGGCTGACTGTTGGGGTCAAGGAGGATGGAGGGTTTCATTGGAAATGAGAGAATGAGAAGAATAACGGTTGATTTAATATGGAAGAATTTGGTCAAGTGTCTATGTGTGATGTTTTCATGGAGATAAAAGAGGATGGCGGGAATTATATGAGAGAGATTCAAATTCAACAAATGAGGTTTTCTTTATTACTGTACCTCGGAAAAAAAAAAAAAAAAATCTCCATCCTCTTTTCCAGTAAAAATCTAAATCGAATAATTTTCAAGTTGATTTTGAATCAAATCGGTTGGATTAGGTTTTGACATCTCTAGGTATTATTTGTTTTATTTATTTATTTATTTATTTATTTTCTCTCAGGACTTCTAGGTGTAATATTCATTTTGTCTTTAAATTCATAAACTTTCATTAGTGATAATTTGGTTAACCATCCTACATTCTTACTGTCCTAGGAGGGTGATACATATACATTCAATGTATGTAGAGCCCACATACATTCCCAATTAGGTGATGCCACATAAGCTTGAGCCAAAAAAAAGAAGAGGGAATATTAGGGGGGAAAATTTCACCCTCAATGGCGCTAAGTAGTAACTTAAGTGGGAAAAATGGGTGGCGAAAATTCTTGGCGCCTAACCTCATTTAATGCACAATGAATCTTTGTTTTGTTTTTAATTTTTTTTATTAAATTTCTATTACTTTATAATTGATGGTATCACAACCATATTACAGGTTAATATGAAAAGGACGCCGGCGAAGATGAGCAGGACGCCGGAGAAGATGAACAGAGTGGGTGAAGATTACGGAATCCAACACCGACAATAATTTCTCAAATGAAGTTATCCGAATTTTCTATTCGCGAGCATGTTTACTGGACAAAAAAATTCGATTTTGGACAATCAAAAATCCACCATGATCGATTTATTTCAAACATTTCTTTAATTTAATTAAAAAAAATTCACTGCACTTATCTATCACGCTTTTCCAATTAAACAATTGATGGTGAACGGCTAATTAAATTCCAGTATATGATATCTATTTAGATAAAATATACATTATATTGAAATAATGTCATTCATTTCTCGTATTAAGATTTCTACTAATTTCCAAACTGGATTCTGAACTGGAACGGGTAATTAATTTTCAGTCACTGCAACTTTCATGGCTGAAACATAGATACATATATATTTAGTAATAAGAACAAATGTTTAAGTAAAATCCTATTTTTCCACTGATCATGTACAAATTCAAATGTGTTAAATTGTTTAATCAATTACTAATTAAATCAGTAACAAATCCTATACCGACCTTTATTAAGAAAAAGTAACTATTTTTATTAGCGTATACTAAGTATACTTAAAATAATTAACTATTTATATTAACAATTTGCACAGTACACCCTGAAACCCCGAATACAAATGGTTTGCTAGGTTATTTTATAATTAAAAATAAATAAAACTAATCAAACAGTTGTTGTTACTATATAATAAAATAATAATAATAATAATAATAATAATAATAATAATAATAATAATAATAATAATAATAATAATAATAATAATAATAATAATAATAATAATAATAATAATAATAATAATAATAATAATAATAATAGTGAGCTATTGTTACTTAGGGCTTGTACCGGAGTTTATAAACTCTACTTTGCCTTTCGTACTTGTCCCCCTAGTACTTTTGAGGCGGCTCATCAACGCACTTTTGACGAGACTCTTCGATCTTCTTTGGAGTGTATTGTTACTGCTTCAGGACCTGGGTTTGGCGATTGACAGTGGCGACTTGCCACTCGACCATTTGCGTTTGGAGGCCTTGGTGTTTATTCTGCAGGTGATGTTCGGCATTATGGTTTTCTTGCTTCTCGGTTACAGTCTACTGGGTTGCAGACAAAACTTCTACGACATGCTGACATTGTTGGTCATGGTCTAGCTTTTGAAGACACTTTGGGTCTGTTTAATGGCGCGGTGGAGTTTGATTTTTAAAGTAATCCTAGTCAGGTCGATGCCCCGAAACTCATGAAGAAATTGGCAAATATATATTCACGAAGGTGACCGATTCTTCATTATCCACCTTTTCATTATCCCCTCGTCTATCATCATTTTGGAAATCTCAGCAGGGAGAATCACACGTCTGCTTGGCTTCATGCCGTTCTTATTTCAGGATTAGGTCAGACTATGAACGCAAAGACTTATCGATATCAAGTTAGATAAAATATACATTATATTGAAATAATGTCATTCATTTCTCGTATTAAGATTTCTACTAATTTCCAAACTGGATTCTGAACTGGAACGGGTAATTAATTTTCAGTCGCTGCAACTTTCATGGCTGAAACATAGATACATATATATTTAGTAACAAGAACAATTGTTTAAGTAAAATCCTATTTTTCCACTGATCATGTACAAATTCAAATGTGTTAAATTGTCTAATCAATTACTAATTAAATCAGTAACAAATCCTATACCGACCTTTATTAAGAAAAATTAACTATTTTATTAGCGTATACTTAGTATACTTAAAATAATTAACTTTTTATATTAACAATTTGCACAGTACACCCTGAAACCGCGAATACAAATGGCTTGCTAGGTTATTTTATAATTAAAAATAAATAAAACTAATCAAACAGTTGTTGTTACTATATAATAAAATAAAAATAATAATAATAATAATAATAATAATAATAATAATAATAATAATAATAATAATAATAATAATAATAATAATAATAATAATAATAATAATAATAATAATAATAATAATAATAATAATAATAATAATAATAATAATAATAATAATAATAATAATAATAATAATAATAATAATAATAATAATAATAATAATAATAATAATAATAATAATAATAATAATAAGCTATTGTTACTTAGGGCTTGTACCGGAGTTTATAAACTCTACTTTGCCTTTCGTACTTGTCCCCCTAGTACTTTTGAGGCGGCTCATCAGCGCACTTTTGACGAGACTCTTCGATCTTCTTTGGAGCGTATTGTTACTGCTTCAGGACCTGGGTTTGGCGATTGACTGTGGCGGCTTGCCAATCGACCATTTGCGTTTGGAGGCCTTGGTGTTTATTCTGCAGGTGATGTTCGGCATTATGGTTTTCTTGCTTCTCGGTTACAGTCTACTGGGTTGCAGACAAAACTTCTACGACATGCTGACATTGTTGGTCATGGTCTAGCTTTTGAAGACACTTTGGGTCTGTTTAATGGCGCGGTGGAGTTTGATTTTTTAAGTAATCCTAGTGAGGTCGATGCCCCGAAACTCATGAAGAAATTGGCAAATATATATTTCACGAAGGTGACCGATTCTTCATTATCCACCTTTTCATTATCCCTCGTCTATCAGCATTTGGAAATCTCAGCAGGGAGATCACACGTCTGCTTGGCTTCAGGTCGTTCTTATTTCAAGATTGGGTCAGACTATGAACGCAAAGACTTATCGATATCAAGTTAGATAAAATATACATTATATTGAAATAATGTCATTCATTTCTCGTATTAAGATTTCTACTAATTTCCAAACTGGATTCTGAACTGGAATGGGTAATTAATTTTTAGTCACTGCAACTTTTATGGCTGAAACATAAATACATATATATTTAGTAACAAGAACAATTGTTTAAGTAAAATCCTATTTTTCCACTGATCATGTACAAATTCAAATGTGTTAAACTGTCTAATCAATTACTAATTAAATCAGTGACAAATCCTATACCGACCTTTATTAAGAAAAAGTAACATTTTTCTGTTAACTTCATTATTTTTGCCCAAGTATGACACTATGAAATCTTACATTAAATGATATTTTCAATAGCCAAAGACTTATCATTGCTAAATTATCCATTGTGTTTATAACTTATTTCATGAATAGGATCTTCTGTTACTAATAAAGAAAGTTATATATTCAAAAAAAAATTCAGACAAATGTATAAGGTTACTAATTAATTTACTAAAAAATTAACAAACATAGGTTTGTTGGGGGGGGGGGGGGGAGGGTTGTAATAATAATAATATTAACAATAATACTACTACTACTACTACTACTACTAATAATAATAATAATAATAATAATAATAATAATAATAATAATAATAATAATAATAATAATAATAATAATAATAATAATAATAATAATAATAATAATAATAATAATAAATGAAGAAGATGAAAAAGAAAAATCATCACAATAACAAGTATTGTTCGGAAAACAATAGTAAAAATGACTTGACTTTGCTTTATGAGCTCATGATAAATGAAGACTTTAATTTTGAATTTAATTTTTTCCGTAGATGAAATTCAATAGGTCAATATAGGATACTAGTCTATTAAAGATTTGTGAAGAAATAATACACTTTTTATAATTTAATACTCCGTGAAATAGAAATTTGCTTTGACAAGTAAACTGACTCTCTTTACTGTTGGAAGGTGATCCGTCAAAATACATTTTACTGTTAACTTCATTATTTTTTCCCAAGTATGACACTATGAAATCTTACACTAAATGATCTTTTCAATAGCCAAAGACTTATCATTGCTAAATTATCCATTGTGTTTATAAGTTATTTCATGAATAGGATCTTTTGTTACTAATAAAGAGAGTTATATATTCAATAATTTTTCAGTCACATGTATAACGTTACTAATTAATTTATAAACAAAATTAACAAACATAGGTTTGTGGGTGGGGGGGGGGGGGGGTTGTAATCATAATAATAATAATATTAATAATAATAATAATAATAATAGAAATAATAATAATAATAATAATAATAATAATAATAATAATAATAATAATAATAATAATAATAATAATAATAATAGATGAAGAAGATGAAAAAGAAAAATCATCACACTAACAAGTATTGTTCGGAAAACAATAGAAAAATGACTTGACTTTGCTTTATGAGCTCATGACATGCTTATAATATCTTTCATCTAATTTTTTTAATAGGGGCTTATGTTAAACACTATTTTCAAGAGATAGAGATTTATGCCGTCTTTAATTAGTATATATATATGAGATATGTCGCATATCAATACAGACTATATACAAATGAAGACTTTTCAATTTAATTTTTTTTCGTAGAATGAAATTCAATAAGTCAATATGGGATACTAGTCTATTAAGGTTTTGTGAAGAAATAATACACTTATTATAATTTAATACTGCGTGAAATAGAAAGTTGCTTTCACAAGTAAACTAACTCTCTTAAATGTTTGAAGGTGATCTGTCAAAAAACATTTTACTGTTAACATCATTATTGTTGCTCAAGTATGACACTATGAAATCTTTCACTAAATGATATTTTCAATAGCTAAAGACTTATCATTGCTAAATTATCCATTGTGTTTATAAATAATTTCATTAATAAGATCTTCTGTTACTAATAAAAAAGGTTATATATTCAATAGTATTTCAATCACATGTATAACGTTACTAATTAATTTACTAACAAAATGAACAAACATAGGTTTGTGGGGGGGGGGGGTTGTAATAATAATAATAATAATATTAACAATTATACTAATAATAATAATAATAATAATAATAATAATAATAATAATAATAATAATAATAATAATAATAATAATAGATGAAGAAGATGAAAAAGAAAAATCATCACACTAACAAGTATTGTTCGGAAAACAATAGAAAAATGACTTGACTTTGCTTTATGAGCTCATGATATGCTTATAATATCTTTCATCTAAGTTTTTTAATAGGGGCTTATGTTAAACACTATTTTCAAGAGAAAGAGATTTATGCCGTCTTTAATAAGTGTAAATATATAAGATAAGTCGCATATCAATACGGACTATATACAAATGAAGACTTTTCAATTTAATTTTTTCGTAGAATTAAATTCAATAGGTCAATACAGGATACTAGTCTATTAAGGATTTGTGAAAAAATAATACACTTTTTATAATTTAATACTCCGTGAAATAGAAAATTGCTTTGACAAGTAAATTGACTCTCTTTACTGTTGGAAGGTGATCCGTCAAAATACATTTTACTGTTAACTTCATTATTTTTGCCCAAGTATGACACTATGAAATATTAAACTAAATGATCTTTTCAATAGTTAAAGACTTATCATTGCTAAATTATCCATTGTGTTTATAACTTATTTCATGAATAGGATCTTCTGTTACTAATAAAGAAAGATATATATATTCAATAATTTTTCAGTCACATGTAAAACATTACTAATTAATTTACTAACAAAATGAACAAACATAGGTTTGTGGGGGGGGGGGGGGTTGTAATAATAATAATGATAATATTAACAATAATACTATTAATAAAAATAGTAATAATAAAAATAATAATAATAATAATAATAATAATAATAATAATAATAATAATAATAATAATAATAATAATAATAATAATAATAATAATAATAATAATAATAATAATAATAATAATAATAATAATAGAAATAATCACACTAACAAGTATTGTTCGGAAAACAATAGAAAAATGACTTGACTTTGCTTTATGAGCTCATGATATGCTTATAATATATTTCATCTATGTTTTAATTAGTGTAAATATATAAGATAAGTCGCATAGCAATACAGACTATATACAAATGAAGACTTTTCAATTTAATTTTTTTCGTAGAATGAAATTCAATATGTCAATATAGGATACTAGTCTATTAAGGATCTGTGAAGAAATAATACACTTTTTACAAATTAATACTCCGTGAAATAGAAAGTTGCTTTGACAAGTAAACTGACTCTCTTAACTGTTTGAAGGTGATCTGTCAAAAAATATTTTTCTATTAACTTCATTATTTTTGCCCAAGTATGACACTATGAAATCTTACACTAAATGATCTTTTTAATAGCCAAAGACTTATCATTGCTAAATTATCCATTGTGTTTATAACTTATTTCATGAATAGGATCTTTTGTTACTAATAAAGAAAGTTATATATTCAATAATTTTTCAGTCACATGTATAACGTTACTAATTAATTTACTAAAAAAATGAACAAACATAGGTTTGTGGGGGGGGGGGGGGGTTGTAATAATAATAATAATAATAATAATAGATGTTTGACAATTTGAAAACTTACACTAAATGATCTTTTCAATAGCTAAAGACTTTTCATTGCTAATTTATCCTTTTTCTTTATAACTAATTTCACGAACCAACATTCCATGTTACTAATTAACAAAGTTATATATTCTACAGTTTTACAGTAACATGTATATTGTTACTAATTAATGTACTAACCAATTGAACAAAGATGGGGTGGGGGGGGGTATTAAAACTATTAATAATAATAATAGTACTAATAATTATAGTAATAATAAACATACTAATAATGGTCAAAATAATAATCTTATAATAATAATAGATGATGAAGAAGAAGAAACATCATCACAATAACAAGTATAGTAAGAATTAAGTTTTTCAGTTACATTATTTACATAGAATTAAATTCAAGCCGATGATTAATTTTTCAAAGGAATATGTCAAATCGTGATGCTAGTTTTGTAAGGAATTTTGAAGAAATAAAACACTATTTACAATTTAATACTCTGTCACATAGAAAGTTCCTTGGCAGGTAAACTAACTCTTTTAACTGTTTTAAGGTGATCCGTCAACAAATCTTTTAGTGTCAACTAGGGTTGCTCATGTATGACACTATGAAATCTTGCACTAAATGATCTTCTCAATAGCTAAAGAGTTATCATTGCTTAATTATTCATTGTGTTTATTAATAATTTCATAAATCAGCTTATCTGTTACTAATTAACAAAGTTATATATTCTACAGTTTTTCAGTCACATATATATTGTTACTAATTACTGTACTAACAAAATGAACAAAGATGGTTTGGGGGGGGGGTGGTTGTATTATATAAGATATGATATGTCGCATATCAATAAGGACTATATACAATATAAGACTTTTTAGTTGACTTTTTTTTACATAGTATGAAATGTAGGTCACTGATTATTTTTGTAAAGGAATTTATGAAAACGTGATCCTAGTTTAGTAAGGACTTGTGAATAAATAATACACTTACTATAATTTAATACCCCGTAACATAGAAAGTTGCTTTGACAAGTAAAATTTATAATGTTTACGTCGTTATTGTTGTTCATGTATGACACTAATCTTACACTAAATGCTCTTTTTAATGGCTAAAGAATTATCATTGCTAAATTATCCATTGTGTTTATACCTAATTTCATGAATCAAAATTATCTGTTACTAATTAAGAAAGTTATATTCTACAGTTTTTATGTAACATATATAAGGTTACTAACTAATGTACTAACCAAATGAAAAAATATGAAAAAGCAAGAGTTTATGACCTGCCTTTGGTTTATGACTTCATACAAAAATTAAAACTGACTTTGATATAAGTCGTTTAATAAGGGCTCAAGTTAAACACTATTTCCAAGTGATAGAGATTATAATATTGATAAGCTCTTTACCGTCTTTTAGTATTTTATATAAGATATGTCGCATATCAATAACGACTATTTACAAATGAAGACTTTTCAGTTAAATGTTTTATATAGAATGAAATACAACCCAATGATTATATTTCAGGGGACCTTATCAAATCGTGATCCTAGATTGTTAAGGATTTGAGAAGAAACAATACATTTATTACAATTTCATATTACGTAACATAGAAAGTTCCTTTGACAAGTATACACTTTTTAATTGTTTGAAAGTGATCCGTCAACAAATTGATAACATTTACTTCATTTTTTTGATTGTGACATATGAGAATTTTCACACTAAATAATCATTACAATTGCTAAAAAAAAAATCATTGCTTAATTACACAAGATCACTATAAATGTAACAAAAAAATATAATAAAAGGAAGAAACATTGCTTTAAAACATTCACGTTACTCGGAATCGATATGTGCTTACCAAATATAATTCCCTATGTTACTAAGATTTATAGTATGTTTTGTTTGTGTCATTTTCAGACTTGTGTGTACCATGTATAGTTTCCTGAGTTACTAAAAAAATTTCTAATAACATTGTTCGAGTATTTTGGGGGTTTTCCGCCATTGTCGACGACCTAACACCATTCTCAACCATTGCTGTTGTCGACTTTCAAATCTCCTAATTACTTATTAATCAATTTGGCCCTCGGTTACTTGTGTGCCTATAACAAATATAGTATTCCAACAAAATATCCAATTTTATTTGAAATCGATAGGACGAAGAACATACCCATTTCACTGCTTCAATTGAAAATTAGTATATTCCGCAAACATACTCATTTACAAATAGGAGACGATTAATGGAGGAAGAATAAGTCAATTAAACTGCAAAATATATAACACAATAGATTCTACAAATAATATATAAACGTTTACACAATTAACTGGAATATATCCAATTTCAAAACCCCCAAATCGAAAATTTCAGAAACCTAATTAACTCAAATTTCTCAATATTCTCAGGTAAACAACGATTATTTTGTTCAATTAAACAAAATAATCTTTGCGGATGATGTTAATTTAAGCTTCTGCATGTATAATGAAGCAACTTCAAGGTTTTTTTGTTCATCTTCCATCGTCGCCCATATATTGTCCTCTCTCTATGCGATGTTCATCGATGTTGCAGAAATGATTTTTTTTAAAATTTTTTTTTTTAAAAATAATAAATTAATTGCATTGGAAATGACAATTAATTTGAATTTCAAACCTTTGAATTTTCATTCAAATTTGAATGAAATCTGAAAAGAAGTGGAACTTGGGCTCCAAACAAACACCCAATCAAAGGCTGCCATGTCACAATGTATGTGGTTCCCACATACAGTGAATGTATGTGTAGCTTTTTCGTACTGTCCTACGCATGAAAACCACTATCAAATTAGTGTCATTCAACTCTTTTAAAAAAGAAAATTTTGGAAAATACAAATTCGTTTATCAAACCACTTACATTATTGGCTTGAGCCTAAAACTTTACAAGTTCTCTCAATAAGAGAGAGATTTGTCTGTAAATCTTTATAAAAATAATATCCCCTCTGTCCCCTAATATAATGCCTCATTTCCATTTTTAAACCAAAATACCATGCCACTTTCTATTTTAACATTAATTTTTTTACCAAAATAATCTCATTTCTTATTATTAATCCCATATTTGTCCCTTAAATTTGGTGAGGTGTCTGTATTATTTTTGTGGAAGACTGAGCTAAGTCTTTAGGCATTAAATGCCTCAACCAACAGTATTTACTATCTTTCCTAACATTTCCACAAATTCTCAGATTTGTTTTGGTTGTTTTTAGATGAATATGTGTATTGTAAAACAATTAATTTGATGGGTCCTTTTATTTACATTAAGTGAATGTTATTGGTGTACTTACAATAGTATGGATTGCTGACATGATACTTAATTGGTGCATGTGCATCCTTTTTCCCGTGTCTCTTTTTTCCATCAGAATACTCACTTGTACTTCCAATTATTAAGTTAAAGTACTCAAATTTTTCCTTGATTCCCACGCTAAAACCAAAAAAAGCATTGTATTAGGGGGACGGAGGGGGTACTACTTAGCTATTTTATTTTTCTTCTTTTAAAACATTAACAATAGTCAAAATGCATAAATAAACTAAACAAATATGAGGAATTGATTTTCCTCAAACATCTTTCCAAAACCACAGCCTCCATTGTTGAAAGCCCCAATCCTTGTTTCTTTAAAGTTTTTTTAAAGGTTTATAATAATGCTTCCTATTTTAGCGAGGAACCTTTCTCCCTCGAAAGAAAGGGTTTCCGATCTCCTTTAAAAGACAAGGTTTTTCGACCTCCTTCGAAAGACAAGGTTTATCTCCTCTTTTTGAGTGAAGAAATTTCTTAGTTTTGAATCCATGATATTGATCTAATGGATTGTCATGAAATTACTTCGTTGGTGAAAAAGCTATCAAGTTCTCGAATACAGACAGATGAATCAGAAGGAAAACATCTTCACAGTCACAAAAGATCGTTAGATTGCCTCTCCAACAAGACTGTATTTTCCAGCAATATAAGCAGAAAATGCTTCACAGTGCAAGATCTACTCGACGATTGTAGTTTTTATGAAAGAAAATTTTATTTGATTCTATATCTTAAGTATTTGTTAACGTTGAATCTCTATTGTAGATGTCGTATGACTTTTAATTAATGCAACATTTTTGCTATTAAAAAAAAAAAGAAAAAAAAGAATTGATTAGTTGACAATTGTATATTTGTATGCATTACTGTTGTCTGTTGATGTAAAACTTACAAAGCAACATCGACTACCTTAACCAAAACACCTATATTAACCACAATACAGTAAACACCTCCAATGGTCTAAAAGGCAATCACTACAAATGAAAAAAAAAAAAAGGGAATATTTGTGACAAACAAAAAAAATAAATAAATACATCACTTATATTTAAACTTTCAACACTGATTCTAAAATTGTCATTACCATAGATGCCTTAACATTGGTCTAATGGCCACATTGTTTAAAAACAAAATTGCATCTCCTATGCAACAGCATACAAGGTAGCCCCAGAACATGTAATTCAATAAATATGATAATGAACTCTACTATCACTCTTTCGTACACACGAAAGGGAACATTAGGAAATAAGAGAAAAGGGTTTTTTAAAAAAAAAAAGCAAAAAAAAAAAAAAAAAAAAAAAAAAAAAACATAACAGAAACTAGAGTTTCAAATTTCAGAGCCATTCCTCAGGTGGAAAATTTCACACCCCTTGTCTGTAGTCTAAAGAAAACTCAAGCACAAAGTTTGAACTAGATCCCATAGTACAAAGCATCATTCCAAAGGTTTACGCCTATCAGAGTCATTCCTCAGGTGGAAAATCAACACCAATCAGAGCTGGATGACATCTATCAGTAGGATTTCGATAGACACATGGCAAGTGACACTGATATAACTTTTTGAATGTGGACAATGCCTCAATACTGCGAAATTGGTCACTTGCAAAATGCTTCTGCCTAGTAGAAAAAACAACTTTTTTGAGATTGTCTGCATATGTTTTAAGATTCCATACCAGCAGCCTTCCAAAGTCAGATCCAGCAAAAAAAAGGGACTCATTGAAATCATTGCCATCCCAAGTTTGGTAAGTTGCAGCGTAGTTTTTGAATTCAATGGTTTCTAGCTGCTGCAAAATGTTGTCAAATTGTACTCCAGGGTTACCAACTTGACAGACTGTCACATTTTTTATGTAGTCATACTGCAGGAAGGGAAAAAAAAAATCATTGAATTGAAACAGATAGAATCAAGTGTTATTAAATTGCAGGTAAATATTAATCTAGCTTGAAAAAAGTAATAGAACTTGCATTCAAGTAAGCAGGATCCCTCATGACAATCTTGAGATTCTCAAGTTTGTAACAACCCAAAAGCATGTAGGCTATTCCCTGGAATTCCCATCTACACAGTCCGGTCTCTAGGATGAGATGACTGGCCTCAAAGGTTAGAGGTTCCCTAAAATTATAAACCTCCATTGATAGAACCTACAATTAAGGAAACACAAACATTCAATTCAAGTTAAAAATTGAAGAACAGGACATATCATATGAGTCACTGTTGAATTTAAGATTACAACCTACTTTATTTTGATTTGCATTCTAAAGAGCAGAAAATCGAGAGAGATGCTTACTAAAATAAACACAAACTGGGGGGAAAAAGGCACGCGGGGGGTGGGGGGGTGTAAGAAGTAATGTATACCTGAATGCACCAGCTGCTCACTGTAAGTACTTTAGCAGTTGCTAGTTTTCTGAGAAGCCCCAAAAAATTCTTTGCATGATAGCCCTTAAGTCCTGAACTAAAGATTCTGATTGCTTGGAGTCTATGATGCATTTTATCCAGCCTAAAAATTGCTTCAGAACAGGCTAGAGTTCCATCTATCCGATAGCTTTTTCTAGGCAGGGCTGACGCAAATTCTATTGTTTTCACATTCGGAGCTCTAATACACAACTCTGTTGCTTTTCGGATGTCAGTAAACTCCTCGTTTACTACTAAATGAAGAAGGCCAGAGTTTGCAGCAACATTAATATTAAGGCCAGCAGTTGGGTTGCAATTGCTAAGACTCAGCATACCAAGAGAAGGACAATTGCTAGTAATCTTCTCCACTGAATCTTTAGTAAGCTTGACATGCTCAAGGTAAAGTTCCCTTAGAGCCTTGAAATGCAGAGGAGGAAGAGTATCTAGTTGTAGCGATATAAGAATTAATTTGACCAATGACGAACAAGGGCTATATACCCAATTAGGCATATCAACCAATGGGTACCGCCTCCTCCACTTGATTCTGTTGTCATTCCTATCATTGAAATCTATATATAGCTCTTCGAAATTTTTCAAACTAGCATAGGTCATCAATGACTGTACAATGCTAGACACATGGCAGTCATACGGAAGAGAGACTTTCATACAGTGAATATTTTGACCCTGAAGAGCATTAAAAATTTTCAACAATGATGAGAACAGAGACTTACCACAATTCTGAACCCACATTTGACCTAATTCAACATTCCTCTTATGCTTCCATAGGTCCTTCCAACTTTTCAATAAAAGGGAGGTCTCCATTGCTACTTCCATAGGAAGCTTATCTAGAATCTCTATGATAAGATTGTCGTGAAGCCTACCAAAGTAATCAGGCTCACTATTATCATCCAAGTCAGCTGAAGTTCTTGGGCATTTTGAATCCGGTTGGACATCCATTGATAATAAGTTGCAGCTGTTTAAGGACCAAACAGAATGCATCAGTAAAGAAAGCATGTAGACCACAAGACCAATAATGTGTGTTCTAAATGTAGAATTTAATGTATGAATTAATTCACCAACAAACTCATTAGAAATTTATCTCTCTCAATCAAGGTCTCATGATGGTAGACTTTTATTACCTGAGGACCTTGCAGATTTGTATACTTTAAAAAACATAAGCAAGGTCTCCATGATATTGGCATAGAAGTTTTATATATGAGGACCTTGAAAATTTTTATCCTTACAAATATGCATAGCTATGTAAGCTAACCCACTGTGGTTCATCAAAAGATGTATGGAAACTCCAAGCATCTTTTCAATCAATAATATGAATGTAGTAGTTTTCATCCCAATTCATTCAACATGGATAAGTAACTTCATCTCAATATAACTAAATAGGACATAATTACTACATTAGTACACAACAAATGTGATAATTCTGAACACGATGAGCTATCTACAAAATCCAGTAAGCTTTTTCAAAATGAATAAAAGCTTTCTAGACTATTGATTCTAGGCTTCATTTCTTCCAGAATGAATGACAAAAAAGCTACACAACTCAAAAGCATAATTGTTTCTCCTTAACACTATAACAGATTTCCAAAGCAAACTAAGACAAATCCCACAAAAGGGATATTTATAATTGATATCAACAGATGATTGAAAGATAAAGCCTTTTTTTCTTTTAACAGAGTTAAGTTGCACAAACACAGTTGATTTTTGTCCTATTGCATGCCACACCAACACCCATAGTCATCCCTACTTCATTCCCAACCCTTCCCCTAATCCTAAAATTCACACAAAAGACACAACATGAGAACCTAGTCACCTACCTGTCAATTCGGCTAAATTGAAAAACAAAGTAATACTTGGTCTAGGGGTAAGGATTTCATTCACAGCCAAGAGGTTGGGAGATCAATCACCATTAGAGGCTAGGAGGCAGGGATTCCATTACCCTTATTTCCCACTCCCAAGAAGCCTTGCACGCAACCCAGCCAGGATGGACCTGCGAGAGGTTTCGACCTCATAAAGTGCCTTCTTCTTACCAACACAAAAAAAAGGAAAAATAAAGGAGGCTAGATTAGGGGTGGCAATTTAGGTATGCAGGTCAAGTTCGGGTCCAATTTCGGGTTGGGCTTAAAAACTATCAAAAAAGCGTAGAACTTAATATTATCACAAAATATGATATTTGGGTCAAATCGGATTGTTTGAGTTCGGTTAAAGTCAGGTTTCTCTCAGTAAATTCGGGTCAGGTTATTAAGTCGGGTCAAGATCAGTCCTAGCCAAGGATTGAGAAGAAAGTCAAATGGAAGTACCATCAACAGATCTCCGTTCTTGTGTGCTAAAAGAAGGCAAACATTAGGGTGACTGATACTACTTAGCCAATTATTAAGGAACTGCTCCAAGCGATATTAAAAGTGACTAAGAAAAAAAGAAGAATTCACCACAAATTCCAAAACAAAGCATAACAACATAAATACAAAAAAGAAACCAATTCCAACTATAATTTCAAAGAGATCTAGTCTCATTGGATGTTCCACAATTATTCGCCTTCAATTTACTGTGAAATTATGCCACATTCAGTCATATGTCTCATCACAAAATATGAGTCTACACAAGACCAGTAAATATTGTATCGATCAACATTTAAGCACATGGATAATGAACTACTATGCATCAACAAGGGTGAAACTAGAGTGACATGACATGAAACACAGGGTTGTTCAAATCAAACAGAAATCGACACAAACATCAAATGAATTGGATATGAGGATCGTGTCTTACCTTTGCAGAATTTGACCGTCGCCTCTTGATCAACAGTAACTTAAAAAAAAATACTTGATATCTGTACACAAATTCTTGTTTGAATCAGGAGTGCCGATCTGATTCAAAAACTATGAAATGAAAAGAGAGTATGTAAAACTTAGCCCATTATATAGACAGATTAATAAGTAATAACAATAATAAAATTAAAGATGCACATATAATTGGTGGCAGATCATATATGATTTATTTCCAAAGTATGCATTACATCAAGACCGTTGGAAAATTAACGTTCCAATCCGATCTCCACAAAGGCCTTTAACACGTGTCGTCATTCAAATGTTGAATTTGAATTAAATTACAGATATTACAACATAATACAACTGAAGGACAGTCAGGATACACCCAAATATTGAGAATAAAGTTTGCCAAGTTATTCATTAAATATCTTTTGGAATCTGAAATACATGGTAATATGGGTTTGACAAACCTTCTTAGCCTCTCTTGGATGACGAAGCTACTAATAACCACCCTCTCCCGGCAAAACAAAAGAGCCAAACTGTTAAGGCATCTATCATCTTTCTTGCACGAAAGATTACAAATATGACTCAAGGAGAGTTGAGCTACTAAAGGACCTGTAAAGTAACACACATATATTCCCCCTTTTTGTTTTACAACTATTCCAAGTCCATTCATGACATACTGATGTTTGAGGATCCCACTGCCACAAAAGTAACATAAATAAACACTGTACAGTAAGCAAGAATCATAAAATCAACTACTACCAGCAGCCACTTGAAGAGATTCCACTCACAATCTTGTGGCAGCAGTCATGTATAAGTCCTTAGATACAGGAAGATGGGAATTACAGATCTAACACCTGAAGAATCTACTGAACTTCAATAAACAAGTTAGTTGATTTACGCATCCATTAATAACCACGTATGGAATGTCAATCTGAAGGCTACCTTTAATTTATGTAGTTTGTTATTATAACATATGATCCATTCTGTCAACATAGAAGTAAACTTGCGTAAAATGGTCTGCAAAACGACCTACAGAAAGAATATATAAGTACAGAATCTCATTTCCAAACAATATCACTGTTTGGATTGCCCAACAACACAATTAATAGTGCAATAAAGAGTACTAGTCCATGGACATGAACAAATCCTAACATCTTGAAATTCTAGCAGATTTAGGATGTTTCAGATATGACATGACAAGATTTTGAAAAGCCATATATCTAACAAAGCATGAGAAGAATAGATATAAATTTTGACTTTGAAAAAGCCAAATTTAGCAGCTGTTTAAGGATGGAGGAAATAGTCATTTCGAGGGAATATTAATAAATTCATCCTATTCCTTGGCTTCTTCTTCGCCAACATCAAAAAGAAGGGAAAATTAATGCCTTACTAAGACGAATTTCATCACCAAAGAAAACTATAAAGAAGCTTGTTAGCAGCAAATATGTAATTCTCTTCCATAGCACAATTTGTTGACCAAATCAAAACCAAGTAAATACTCTGCAATAAACACTTATTAAAAAGGGCCAGTAGACCTGAGAAAGAGTGAATTTCTATTTCCTCCACACACCCCCCCCCTCCTTTCACAAATTGGGCTGAGAAGGAGGGGAAGACACACTTCTGAAAGTGTTTGTGGAGTGGAGAGGGAGACACATCACTGAAAAGCAGGATTTCCCTTGGCAAAAGTTTAAGCAACAAAATGAATGGCAGAAACAAAAGAACTTATTATAATGCGAAAGTCAAAATATATTATGGAAATACCAAAATAGTATAAGCTAGAAACACAAGACCTTACATGATATCTGTCTGCACATCTCTAAAAATAAGGAAATACCTGCCTCACTAATTTTAGACAAATTCATACTCAAGTAACCCAGCACTTTCAAATGTCTGCATCTTATTTCAAATAAATGTGCCCAATTGAAAACAAATACAGCTCCAAAAATAGATAAGCATCCTCACATAGAATTGGTACAATCTATTCTTATCTCTCGCCTGCAGCTCCAGCCCAACTACACCTCTCAGAATATTTATGGTAAAAAGCATCACACCTGCCAGTCAAAAGCTTCTACAAGATTTTGCTGCTTACATATCCTTTTCACATAGGAACATCAGGGTCCAATTTTTTTTGGATAGCAGTTGCTGCCTACAAATAAGTTCCATATTAGTGTCAGTAACAGGTCCAAGGTATACATTCAAAAAGTGCACTACAGTATAAAGAGAAGAATTGTCATTTATCACCTCAATGTTTCCGATTTTAAACAAATATGCCATTTCCTCCTTGAGCCGAGCTTGTTCTATCATTGCTTGTGCCTAAGAATCCAACCACGAAAAGAAAAATATAGATATTATGAAACAAAGAAGAAGAAAAAAATGAAATGCTTAGCAGAAAATGCCTGCTTATTAGCAAGCAAAAAATGTTTGTGCAACTAAGACTAACCATGCCACTCTTCATGGCATCCTTCAATGCTTCCACCTCTTGTTCCTTTTGTTTCTCGCGAACTTGCATCATCTCTTGTCTGCGATAGGCACATGGAATATGTATGAAAATTTTCATGTAAGGATATAGCAAAACAATTATCAGAGTGATACTGATTCCAAAGACCAGAACGATGGTGGAAAGTCACTTAAGGGTCATGCCTGCTAACTTACACAGACAGCTATAAAGTTTTGGACATGCCTGAATACCATATTAACTACCATACCCAACTGATCCAAGGGTACAAAAAATGAAAGAAACAGGAATAAAAATATCCACTAGAACAACAATCTGTTGAGGTAAATACAATTCACAGGCACAACATACCGACGCTGTTCTTCATCATTAAATACAGTACGCTCCGTTTGCACGACCTTTTTAAAACCCTTCTTCATCTCTTTTTCCATTTTATTTCTGTGATATATATCAAGGTTATAGTACCTGCAGCACAATTGTAAACTTTGGTAAGAGATGCTTCATACATAACTCACGTCTATGGAAAATAGAAAAACCTTTAGGAAGAGAACAATGCACGAAGACAACACCTGGGAAGTGGTAGCGGATCAACCATGGGTTCACCGAATTCAGTAACTTGAAAAATATATATGCATATTAGAAAAGAGTTAAAAGGATAAATTTTGTCTTTCATTGGTGCTTCCAGATTTGCTTCTTATGTTTTTAAGGGAAGTAAGTAAAATTTTCCTTAGATCTTGTCCTTGTTATATGAAAGCATCTGAGTAATTGTATTTGACTATCAAAAATATGACATTTGTCTAGTTTGGTGATGATAACTTTGCATCCTTAGCGTAATCTGACTTGAGTCCAATTCTCTTTGCTTGCTTCTATACTGGTATGGTAGTGAATTTTTGTACATTTATCTTCTTATTAGTAGTTACTAGCTTTCAGATACAACCGATCCAAATGATCTTAGAGACTAAACAGTTTCAAAGAGAACTTATATGAGTCACTCCTAGTTATAATTACATTCTAAAATTTAAATACAATTGTGTTATAAAGAGTCATTAACCTAATTGTATTATAAAACAACAAAGTCTCATCCAATCATCCATATTAACCTCTTTTTGATTAATGAAATAAATATATTGTACACAGACTAATAAATGATTTTGTTAATTGTAACATTTTCAGGAAATGAAAGGTTCTTATACGTTATTCTATACTCCCTTTATTTATATTAAGTTGTTCCACTTTGACATGACCCACCCAAAATGAGAAATGGGGCATTTATATAAGGACGTGAATATTAAGAGAAAGGGGGGAGGGGGCTTGTATAGTGACGGATGGAGTACAAAAAAATTGTATGGTTTGCCAAAAGTAAAAATCAATTTACCCAAACTTAATGATCTTAGATGGTTTAACATAAATCAAGCTCAACTAAATATCTCAAATAATATTTATGTATTTTCATTATTATAAAATTCCAGTGATTTCTTATTTTAATTTATTTATTGTGACATTGCATGCTTATGCATCACTCCCTATATTTTTGAAATGTTCTTTTTTAACATACAGCATAAAATGAGACATATAACACTGGCTGATCTTGTTAGATTCGCCTATTAACTAGTTTTAGATTGTATTTGCATCGTCTACGACACTTGTGATCCTAATGCTACCCATACAAAATATACCTTAGCTTTGTCCATACATAATACTTAGATCCACTAATATCAGCGTTTTCCTCAACAAGATAAAGCAAAGAAGTTTTTTGAATACTTCCTTACTTTCATTATCATGAACAACCATTGATTCAAGAATATCTGCCAATTGGCCTCTATTAATACTGAATCTCTGCTTCTGCCCTCCATATTCTTTATCAAGGTATGTCTTCTTTCCTCCGTGACCTTCAGCAAGGTCAGTCTTTTTGCTTTTCCCTCCTTTCCTATTCTCTTTCCCTCCTTCAACGTGTTCTATCTCCTTGCCTTTTGCCTTCCTTACTTTTTTCTCTGATTTAATAAGATCTTTATATTCTTCATAAAGGTTTATAACTAAATCACAATAGTAAGATTCTTTTTCAACTTCCAATTTCTCGACTGATTTGATATTTTTTCCTCCAGCTGAAATCCCAAACAAATCTGCTACTTCATTGACACAAACCTCAAATTCTAATTCTCCAATGAAAGTTTTTGTAATTTTCACATAACTTTTGTCCAAGGACTGCTGAGCCCTCAGTAATGCCTTTTGGGATAAATTTGCCTTTTTTTTTACTTGGCAGCATAATTTCTGTGTTTCAAAAAATTAAAACAACTTATGTGCCCGATTGTCTTAAGATCCATGTGTGGATTATCTGCAAGATTGTCTTAAGCACAGGCTGCTTTATTTTTTATTTTATAAGCAAATGTTGAGATTCTTTCAATTCTTTCAAGCAAATGCCGAGAGATTCTTTATTTTTATGCACAGGCTGCTTTGATTAAAGAACAAATAAAGCAGATTCATTCACATGTAAGGTTTCCTTAACTCAGTTTGGATACATATTCATGAGAGAAGACATTAAAAATTTTCTTGACTCAATGGATACAAAGTTTTCACCATTCCTTAAAGAAATGTATAGTCTTGTAAATGAAGTAAAAAAAAGGCAAATCTATCCCAAAAGGCATTCTTGAGGGCTCAGCAATCCTTGTGCAAAAGTTATGTGAAAATTAAAAAAACAATTTTTTTTCATTGGAGAATTAGAATTTAAGGTTTATGCCAATGAAATAGCAGATCTGTTTGGGATTTCGAGGGAAAAGTATCAAATTAGTCGAGAAATTGAAAGTTATAAAAGAATCTTACTATTGTGATTTAGTTACAAACCTTTACGAACAATATAAAGATCTTATTAAATCAAAGAAAAAAGAAATAAAGGCAAAAGATAAGGAGATAGAACATGTTGAAGGAGATGGAGGGAAAGAAAATAGGAAAGGAGGGAAAAGCAAAAAGATTGACCTTGTTGAAGGTCACGGAGGAAAAAAGATTGACCTTGATAGAGAATATGAAGGGCACATGCAGAGATTCAGTATAATAGAGGCTAATTGGCAGATATTCTGGAATTAATGGTTGTTAATGATGATGAAAGTAAGGAAGTTTTCCAAAAACTTCTTTGCTTTTATTTTATTAAAGGAATCTTCATTCCTTCCTCAGATGAAACACTCAGGATAACGCACTTCAAATTCATGGACAATTTGAGTGTTTTTGAGGAAATTAATTGGCCTTTAACTATTCTCGAGGATATCAAAACTGGAGCATCGAGAGCCACAGCAAAGAAAGGCTTTAGTGGTTGCTCCATAGCACTTGAGGCATACAAGACCTTCACGTAGTTTCTTGTTCTTTTTTTTAAAATCTTTACATAATTTCTCACATAATTTATTGTTCTTGCAGACACTTGTATATGAGAGGGTCGCAAAATTGAACCCAACAGCAAAAACCAAAGGAATTAGTCTTCCCATTTTGAAATATACATGACATAAGTATAGAGCTGCAATGTTGGACGATAGTTTTAAAAATTTGACCATTCATGATGTAAGTTAGTATTGTTTACAAATATTCTGATTTTGAATTCATTTCAAGATGATATCTTAACAATCCTAATTTTTTTAATTATGTAGATTTCGGAGTGCTCAACTATGTAACTTAGAGCTCGCATCCGGTGTTTCAAGGATCCAAATCCCAAAGCCGAATTCAAATGCCATTGCTCATAAGTATTATGACTACATTGTCAACTTATGTGGAGAGATAAACAAAACTAGTAACAAATAAACTAAGTTATTGAAGAATAGGAGGGGGCAATATAATATCCCACATCTTTAACCTAGTAGATATAAGATTTGAGTTGTCAAAAGTCATAAAATAGGCTTACTATAATATTATATTATTATGTTCAGAGACTTCAGACCCACATGCTAAATATCCAGAATTTATCATTATGCAATGCTTCATAAGGATATGAATAAACTTATGAACATGTGGGATTGAGGGCTTTCCTGAAACTATTTTATCCTCAAACGAGTGCTTCATGGCTCCATACAAACAACTGAATATTAAAGAAAACATTAAGGAGATAATAAAATAAAATAAAACTCACTTTTTGGAAGGAAAGGTACCCGTATTGTAGTCCTCCATGTATCTGTTAAAGAATATGCAATTAAATTTCTGTACCACAGTTGGTAACTATCGTAGCATAATTATTAGAAGTATAAGTGTATAACTTACTCCTTGAACATTTTTTTCTCTTCCCAGTTCGGTAGGCTTTCAAGGTTCACCTAATAAAGAATCCAAAACGTCTAATAATTGAACCCAAGTTATAGAGTGTTTTAACTAAATGCCAATAAGACAAATTTACAGTACAATACTTCCATGTAGAGCACAACCTACATGGCTGTATACATGTAAACACATTACCAAATCAATCAGCATTAATAGCTCCTCAAAGAAGTTTTGCTTGGACCATGGATGATTCTGGTATGCATAACATAGAGGAAAAAAGAGAGGGGGGTTGCTTGGACCATGGATGATTCTGGTATGCATAACCATAGGGGGAAAGAGGGGGGGGGGGGGGGGGGGGGGGGGTGCACCTTCAGTTTCAATCATGGATTGCAGAAGTCCACAAATCAGATCAACAGACCACAGTTTGGAATTTGCTCATTACTTTGATTCAAGACTCAAACATATTAACTGAGCGGCTGAAAATTTAAGCACAAAAGGTTAACTTTAGGCTTTAGCTATCCACTGTATGGTTATATTTTTTACAGATTTTGCCTCTCCAACTTCCATCACTGCTAGAAACTAAATAAAACTAGAAAAAATTCACATAAAAATATCTCTCACAAATGGAACCACAAACATGCACTAAGATAGGAGGCATTACTTTAGCAACAGGACTACAATTATTTTCAAGAAGAAAGCAAAGGAATTTATCATATGCCAAGAATGTGTTACCGCGGTTCTTTTTTGTTCTACTCGCTTACTGTAGATACGTAATTTAAGAAATTGTTGAAGAACGTGAGTGGGAGTAAGATAAAGTAAGATGGAAAATGTAAATATGTGGGTTTGTGCAAAGCTAAGGTGAATAAAATAAGAAAGTATGAAAAAGTGTAAGTATTGTGGGGTTGAAGGGATAAGATGGTAAAAAGGGCATGCCATTAATAGAATAAAACAAAGTGAGTAGAACATAAAAGGGCCTAAATTGGAAAGTGAGTTCAACTAAAAAGACCAGAGGGAGTATTACAACAAAGCACTCTTTCAGAAATCTTCCAGCTAGACTAGACACAACAAAGGCAAAGATTCACATATCAGAGGCAACATATTGGGTGATCTAATCATCAAGAAGAAAAGAGCACAACTCAAATAGTTGAAAAAGAGAAATCGGCTTCTACCCTTTATTACTTTAATTCCTATTTCAAATCCCAATAAAAGAAGTTTTAAATGCAGACAAAAGCTCCATTGCCAAAATTAGCATCTCAGCTGAAAATGATACAATTACCTGCTTTACTTCAGCAAGCCATGCTGTGAATTCTGGTCGTTTATTCCTACAAACAGCAAATAATTGAATGACTCATATGTCATATTACAAACTGGAAACAGAATATTAAGTAAAGAAGCTTGAAAATGAGAGAATATCTTAGTATAACAGACAATTACAAGAAGAAAACTTGAATTAAATTAAAAAATTAAAGATAGATTTCATGCAGAGTATTACACTTGGCTGGTTTGGCCGATTTACCAGTGATTTTTTAGGTGACACAGTTTCTAGTACTCTCTACTTCCAGAAGTTGCGACTCAGCAATGCTACATTAGGCAGTATTAACACAAATATTAATTAAGGTGTTAAGCTCAACCAGCTATGATAACATTACATATTTTTGAGCCATTTTGGCTCAATATGAAGTGCCATGCGCTCATGCATACACACCCTTTTTGAATTATCAGGTATTTTCCATAGGTACCTAAGGTGAAATAAAGTATTGAGTTACACAAAAGCATTGTTAATCCCAAGCTTCATAATAAAATAATTGGGAAAAGGTGGGAGCAACATAAGAACATTATGAATTACAGGAGACAACTAACACTTTGGTACCTATTTATAAGAGTAAGAAAGATACCCAGGAATGTTAAAAACTTTGAGGGAAAAAACTTATGAGTCATGCCAGAGAGAGTGATAGAAGGTAGATTGCAGAAATAAAATAGCATCTTGGAAAACCAGTTTAGGTTTATGCTGTGACAATCTACCATAGAATCTATTCATCTAATGAGACAAATAATGGAGTATATAGGGCAAAAAAAGAGGATTTTGAATTTTATTGGTTTATAGCAGAACTATGACAAGGTTTGTGTGAGATGATAAAGTGATGAACAAGGGCCATATGTATGTATACTTGGGGTTGGCCGAATCTATTCCTATCTTTTTCAATATTTTTTCTGTTGTAGCCAAAGAAATCTTTCTTTTTATCATTTCCCTGTGAATTGATAAATTAGGTAGGTATGTAAAATTAATTCTTTGTTTTCTATCATTTTAACGTATAAAAACTACTGTGACATTTCATTTCTTACCAAATTGATGGCTTTTTATATATTGTGC
The DNA here is from genome assembly GCF_948465745.1 of Chenopodium album. NCBI lineage: Eukaryota > Viridiplantae > Streptophyta > Magnoliopsida > Caryophyllales > Amaranthaceae > Chenopodium > Chenopodium album. The sequence continues at coordinate 72,223,324 of NC_137837.1, forward strand.
TGGATGATTCCGGCATTTATAGTCGAAATAAGAAAAAGAAAACTTCAAAATATCTTGATTCCCAGAATAAGTAGGGCTATAATAATAGCATGCTTCTTTTAAGTGCAAGTGATATTTATTCTTTGTTTTCTCCTTTCCATTCACTCGGATGAGTCGGATCTGTCCTATTTCATCAAAATTGATTTTGTCCTAATACTCTTTTTCTTTTGTAAAATGAAAGGAGAAGAATCTTCTTCACTGAATCCCTCTTCTTCCAGTTTAGTCTCTGTCTCCTTTGTTTCAGAAGATTTTTTATTTCTATATTTGTTTCTTCCTCACTTTCTTTCGTAGCTGGAGTTTTGTTCAGTTTCGTAGTTAAAATAGGTGGCAGCATTCTGCCTAAATAGTAGTAGACTAACTAGACATAGGTAATAAAGAAGTGAATACACAAGATATGAGCCATAGAATTTCTCAAATTTGACACAAGGTATTTATTAGCTCTAGTAGAATGATTTTGTTGTATCCAGAGTAATACCCATCCAACATATTTCATATATATAATGTAACCAATTGACCAGCCAACAAAACTACTTGTTAAAAATAGCACCTTGTTGTTGCATCAAAACATATAAATGTTGACTACTCAGGCTAACATTGAACTTGGTAAAATGATATAGTTGAATAATCGTAAGTATCTCATATTAATTTCACATAGTAGAGATATTGTTTAGAAAGTAACTAATAGAACGAAGTGTAGATAGCTCAAGGGCATAAAAGTGACTGGTTAATTATGCGATCATAGCATTTACGAAACAGCATTATTGTGTGGGTCAAAATGTTCTATATGGGTCCATATGTTGAGCATAAAGGAGAATATTAAAAAGATGTAGCAGAAATGGATGTGTGGGAGTTACCTAGAGTGATAAATTTTGGGATAAAAAGAAAGATAGTTTTGCGGGTATTGAGGATAAGATTAGGGAGAATTAACTATGTTGGTATGGGAATGAGAAATAACTTGAAGATGCACCAGAAAAGAAAGCGAAGGATTGAGATAATGAAGATTTCAAACAAAACCAAAGGAGGGCCAAAATGAGTTAGCAAGTAGCAATGGATGAAAGAGAGTTAAGAGGTTTTATGTAGAGGCAACAGGAGATAGATTCTTGGTTCATATAGCCAACCCAATCCATTAGGGAATAAGGCTTTGGATTTGTCGATAGATTCTTGGTTCATATAGCCAACCCAATCCATTAGGGAATAAGGCTTTGGATTTGTCGTTATTGTTGTTGTTGAGAAAACAGGTGGTAAGTAAATGCACTTGCAAGATGCTTGATGCAATATTATCTGCGTTGTCATTTACACCAATGTTGCTGCTGCAGTCTTCAAGGAGTTATGACATTACAATTCTTGGCCTTAAGTAGCTAATCAGTCATCTCTCAAGCAGCTAAGCCAATATGGGCTTCCGTAATATATTAATATCTATACTCCTCACTCTTACAATTAAAATTAACTTCACCCCTTCATCTGAATTTGTTATCAAATATTGCTCCAGAAAAAAAGCACATAACTGATACAGCAAAAAGCCTAAGTTTTCCTAATTTTCTGCTTAACCCTTTCAATTGTTGCTAGCCAGGATTAGAAAAAGAGTAGTGATTCCAAAACTATTAAAAATAAATAAATTAACGATCACATGGAACCTTTCCCCTCTTCGGCCTTCAAAGTTCTCATTTGAATATTTGCTACTACCACCAAGATCTGCACCAACGGCCGCTCCGCCATGGCTAACAGGTTTTGCAGCGACCGCTGCACCCTCCTACTCATCGGGGCTTGGCACTTGCCCCGATGGCCGGTATAGGTCACGTGCTTCAACGCCATCCATTTTCGGGGCTAGTTGATTCGGCAGGTGAGTTGTTACACACTCCTTAGCGGATTTCGACTTCCATGACCACCGTCCTGCTGTCTTAATCGACCAACACCCTTAGACAATTCCTTTATTTATCCTCAAATCAACATTCCAATTCACAAATAATATCCAAACAGCTTATGACAATTCCTTTATTTATCTTCAAATCAACATTCCAATTCACAAATAATATCCAAACAGAACATATAAACCCACTGCACCCAGTTGACCTCTGAGGCTCTAGCAATCTACTCCAAAGAGACCCAAATAACTTACAAGGCAAAAACAACTGCCCAATTTTTCAATACCATAGAAAAATACACATCACGAGTAGCTAATTTTGGTTGCCAACTCTATTGTTGGACCCTCTCCATAGAGTTGATTATTTAGACAGTCAAATAAAGTTACTACGTATTATAAATCAATTAGTACAGCTTGTCTTTAAGCAAGCATTTACTAATACAATCACATAATTAGAGCTAGCAACAATTCATCATCTTCGACAATACAGTCGCACCGTTTTAAAAATCAACATCTCCCAAAACTTTACTATCATCACAGAATCGAACCTAACGCAATAATCAACCACATCCATCACCCTAATTTGCACCATAGCAGTATCACACTCCTATCACATCAAGCTACAAAATCACCTAAATTTTCTCAAGAAACTTTACTATTACAGAATTGAACCTAACAACAATCTATCATCCTATACAACATTAACGAAAACTCCCAACTCCACAACAATCAAATAATTCCTACAAACATAAACCCTAAAAACCAACAATCAAATAATATCAAAACAAAATCATCCAAAACATAATTAGAATCATACAATTTAATTTAATAACATAATAATCACAAACCCTAACCCTAAATTGAAAATCAAAAGGACAGAATCAACAAAAATCATACCACATATCAGCTTCTCTAACAATTCCGTACTTTCCCCATGAACTAGTAACAGCTCCAGTCTTCCCCTTCTCCTTCTCCTTCTTCTTGCTCTTATCTTTATCCTTCTTCTTCGACTTCGACTTCGACTTCGACTTCTTCTTCTTTTTCCCCTTATCATCATCATCACTATCATCATCATCTTCCCCTCTTTTCCTCTTCTTCCGCTCTTTCTCTCTCCTCCTCCTCTTCCTCTCTCTCTCCTCTCTCTTCCTCCTCTCTCTCCTCTTCCTCCTCCTCCTCTCCTCCTCGCTTTCGCTTTCCTCGGAACCCGACTCCGACTCCGATTCCGACTCAGAATCCGACTCCGATTCCGATTCCGATTCCGAAGCATCATCACTGTAACGACGTCGTTTCGATGAAGTTGTTCGGTTCCTAGTTTTGGAACTACTGTGCTTCTTCCTAGGTTGTTCGTCTTCGGAAGCCATGGTTGATTCAGTATTATCCTCGGATTCCTCAGCATGTCGTTTGGATTTCTTGTCGATGTCTCTTCCTACGACGACATCTTTGTCGTGTTTCTCTCTCCTCGAATCTCTGTCTCTCGCCATTTTTGGGTTTTGATAGAGGAGAAGAGTTTATGAAATGAAGTGACTGAGAGGTTTTTTAAAAGGTCGGCCTTTTGCCGCGAGAATGTATGCAACTCTCAATCAATTTTCGGACTTGTTCGAGAAGAAAATACTCTAATTAGTACTTCCGTTTCAAGTTTAGTTGTAACATTGGGCAAAATTTCTTAATGCGTAATTAATGAATTTTTAAATGATACTCGTATAGTGAAAAGCCTGAGATGTACGAGTTTAGTTGTTACTTTTTTCTTAAGCATTGCTCAATTGCACGTTGAGATTGCTCATGGACTAAATTTATGCCTTAATACAATAGTACATGTGTACATAAAGATTGTATTTTAGTAATTAGAAAGTAAGCATAATGCAAGGTATCAGTCTACACCTTTAAAAAAATTCTATAACATAGTAATAGCAAACACTTTTACAATATTGGGATTTAGGAATCCAATATTTTTACAATGTAAAAGAAATTGGGACAATCGTAGGTATAAGCATCCAACTCTGACACTTATTCAACTTTATGATATGTATCTCTTTTTATGGAGAAAAGAAAAAAACAACAATTCTAACCTATACATCTCAAATCAGCAAATAATACTGTAATTTGTGATACCGTGAACCCTATAATAATTAATTTTCTTCCCAAATCACAAAATTGACTTTGACATTGTAATACTTATTGTACTGTTCAAGGCTTCAAGCTTAGATAACCTGGATTGCTTTCTCGTTTATTTTCTATACACCCATTGGATTCCTTACGGGATGCCTTTTCCTTGAATAAGTGGCAATTAAGGACCCTAAAAGTATCAAAAATCAATTAGCAATAAATTTAGTAACAATAACCCCTAATATTTAAACCGTGGAAATTCAATTGCCAACAACATTAAACAATCATACCCCCATAAGCTTCACACTTCATCTTACAAAACTGGTACCAAAACAAAATACTCCAAATCAAATCTCAAAAATTCATAAAACATTTATTTAAAAAAACTTTTACAAAAATCTTAAATCAAACTCTTAAATCTATATTCCTATACTAATGTGTAATCTATTTCCTACACATGAAGAAAATGATAGTACAAATATTGAACTCGCATCCAATGACATTATATATGCAAAACAAATACTATAAAGCAAATTCCACAACAAAAACTGTAGAGAAACATTACTCATATAAAATTGGATTGATCAAAACTACAAATTGAAGTGAAAATGGAAAAACTTCAATAATAAGTTAATAACCTGTGCAAACCGATCACCTACCTAGTCGAAAGCAATAGTAATTGACAAACTAATGATTTTTTTTAAAAAAAAAAAAGAAAAAGAAATTAAGAGCAAGAAACTAACTTGTTTCTGACATACAGAAGGAAGAGATTGGCTAGAATCAAGAGGACTTGGAGGAGAAGTATGAACACCAAGTTTTGGTGATTTAGTTGAGTGTGATAATCATGGAACACATACAAAATCACAATACCTTCAACCGCACTTAGAGTTAAAGCACCAAATATGAAGGCTACAATCAACCACACTGAAATCATCACCTCCAATTCTTCAACGTATACCCAATTTCATTCATAGATTTTTGTATCTAATCTTTGATGCAAAAATTGAATATCTCAACCATATTATTATTTTACTTAACTCTGGATTATGAAGAATAATTACAAAGAAAAGGTAACAATTATAGACTTTATGTATATATATATAAATATATATATATACAAAAACATATATACAAATATATATATATATATATATATATATATATATATATATATATATATATATATATATATATATAATAAATAAATAAACTAATGATGCAAACTGAATTTTTCTAGTTATACTTCCGTTTTCTTCCAACACAATTAAAAAAAGCCAGATTAAAAATCAATCAATTTATCTAATCAATAAATTCATCGAAATTGAATTTAATTGCACAATCGACACGAAAAAATCATAGCCCAAAAATTACAGAGAAAAAAACATAACTTCGTGATATCAATGACAAAAATGGTAAACAAAAAATGCTAGAATTAGTATAGATTATGACATTAAAATTGTAAATTAGAATCGCCCATCAGTCCCATAATCAGAGTTCAAAGGACAAACAAAGGAATCGAAAATCTCTGACAAAATTTATAGACATTTAAATTAAAATTTACTAAAAACATGAGAAATCAATGGGAAAGAAAATTATAACTAAACTTGAATAAATTGAAGAGATTATCTGGAAGGGAGTGAAAAAGGATTGCTCGGGTAAAAGTGAATCAATTTAAAAATCGTGTTTCAAAAAAAAAGGAATCAATTTTAAAAAATAGTGAAGGGGAATAACGTCGTTTGATAATCTTAGATAGGGATTGAATGAAGCGTTGTTTAGAAGAAATAGTAGGATAAACCCAGTAAAAGAATCCTGGAAAAAAAAATTAGTAAAAAAAAAAAACCCTAAGTAAAAAGTCGGCGACGTGGCACTCTATATTTTGTTTAGAGTTCTTATTTTAAAATATAGTATAGATTATTAAGGGTACGAGAGAGAGTAGGGATATTTAATAATTCAAACACCACCAACAGTCTACTGCCAACACCAACTAGTCCACCACCACCTTTATCGGCGCCAGCCACTTTATAGCCACCACAAAACCACCCCACTCACCTTGAAGGCTTGAACCACCTCGAACCCACAAACTCACACTTAAATACAATCCTAATGCAATTTTAACTATGAACAAACTAAACTAATTAATCTAAGTAAAACAAATCTATACGATTCAACCATATAAAATATTCTTTATATAAACAAATAGTAAGATTAACATCATTAACCATAAAAAATAATACTTCCCCATTCTTTTATTATTGCACCACAGACGTTGACACACTTTTTTTTTTGGTAATGGGAAAAGGGAAGAGAGAGAGGGGTAAAATTACAAAGTTATTCATGTAAACTAGGCATAAACTAAAGAATCAAGTGGCAAAAGTAAGGATATATTGGGTATTTGTAGTGTGAACATAGATATTTTATTTCCTAAAATAGAAATGGTGCAATATTTGTGAAACATCCTTAAAAGGCAAGTGGTGCAATAAATAAAAAACAGAGGAAGTATTATAAATTCAAGGGTAGCCATGTTAGTTGGTCATCTAATTCCTTCTTTTTATCACTTATCAAATACTCCCTTTGTACCCTTTTTTATTGCCCCAATTGTCATTTTGGGGTGTGCCTAAATTTTTTAAGACAACTCCACCAAAATAATTTTAGCATGGGTAAATAATAAAATATTAATTAGTGTTATAAAACAATAAGTCTTAGGATAGCTGCAACACGCCATATAATATGAACATTTAGTATAAAAACTATGAACATGTAAAAAAAATGAACATTCAGTAATAAAAAAATGAACACGTAAAATAAAAACGAATATTTAGTATTAAAAAGTGAACATGTTAAAAAAAATGATTTTTTAGTATATTAAAAGTGAACATGATTATCATATAATCATAAAATTGTTGGGCCACCCATGGCCTTAAAAAAAAATTTGAACACGTAAAAATAAATTATCATTTAGTAATAAAAAATGAACACGTAAAAAATGAATATTTAGTAATAAAAAATATACATGTCAAAAAAAATATATGAACATTTATTATAGTAAAAATGAACATTTATCATACAATCATAGAACACCTATTAAAATTATCATTTCATAAAAATATATGCATACATTATTAAAAATGAACATTTAATACAAAAAAAAATAAACATGTAAACAAATTAGCACGTTTAAAAAAATTATGAATATTTAGTATAGTTAAAATGAACATGATTTTCATATATTCATATGGGTTTAAAATCATTGTATATAATAATTAACAAAAAATAAAGATAAGATATACTGTTATATTATGCTCATTTTTTATATAATAATGTTCATTTTTAGTGTACTAATGTTCATGTTATGTTCAAAAATTGAGCATTTTGTACAAAATGCTCAATTTTTAAGTATTGTATGTTCATATTTTTTTTTTATTTACATAACACAAATTCGTATTTTTTTTATTGACAGGGTAAAGTCGTATCCCCTAATCAAAAATAATTCCTAAGTCCTCTAACTAAAGTAGATAGGGAAGTAGGGTCGATCTCCACAGGGAAACAAGTCTTTTTAATTCTAATTAATTAATATAATCCAGATTATCTAAGTAACCAATATTTTAAATATGATTTCTATACTACGAAGGATGAGTTTAGGGAGAAAAGAATCAATAATAATGAAACCTAGGGTCACATGTTCACCAATAATTAATATTCCGGGATAGAACGAAGTAATTAATAATTAACAATGCATAGATAACATGATTAACAGGCTCTCGCAATTTATTAACCAACATAGATCTAACAGGCTCTCGCAATTTATTAGACCTAAGTTCCTATTAAAAATAGCCTTTAATATTAAATCAACATCTGCTCGATTCATCAATTCAATATTGCTAAACATTCACAATCAAATTACATATGCTCGATTCATAATCTAATTGCAAAGAATTAAAACAATTCAATAGGAAATTATCATGCAATATCAACAATCAATAATAACAAACTATCCCTTCATATTAATTATGGATCCCCATAGACCCTAGAATTAAACTACTCACTAATCATCATAACTAATCCAATCAAATAAACAATTAAAAACATAAACAAGAAAATAATTAAAATAGCTGAAATTAAAGAGGAAAGAAATTGTACCCAAAACAAATCTGGAATTAATGAAGGAATTAAGAACAAGAGTTTAGAGAGAATTCTAGAGAGAGAAAAATACTAAGTAGAGAGAGAAAGTCTAAGAGAAAAAAGGTAATTAATTATCCGTACAAAACGAATATATATCTCTCCTAAAACACGAATTAAACAAAGCTTAATCAGGTTCTAACAAAACACGCGCCCGATCGGGCCCGCCTTTTTTCCTAAGCCCAGACTATTTTGCCGCGCCGATCGAGCCTACGCTCACCCGATCGGGCGCGCCTCTCCTTGGCAGCTGGCATGCGCGCAGCTCGCCCGATCGGGCGTAAGCTTGCCCGATCGGGCCCGGCTTCATCTTCAAGGTTTGGACTTCGATTTGGGCTAGATTTCTCGGCCCAATCCATATTTCCCCTCGGGTCTCGAATACGTGGTCCAATTACCTCGTGATCCAACTAACCGAGCCCTTAATCACCGGCTCGATGGCTCTAGCCGGCCTTGGGCTTCAAAAATGGTCGTGTTCCTCCAATGCTCGCAGTCGCTTCATAAAAATTCCGGGAAAATGCTCCAAAGGTGTAATTCCCTGCAAAACTTAACCAAAACTACGAAAACACTAGAAAACACATATTAGTAATAAAAATGGCCCAAAAGGGCCAAAAACACTACTAATTATGACCAAGGGACGGGGGTAAAATACTATATAAAATAGACATATCAAACTCCCCCAAGCCAAACCTTTGCTTGTCCCTAAGCAAAGAGCTCATCAATGAACATATAAAACATACTTCACCCCAATCAACAAATCAAAAGCCAACGATTCAAGGTAAAATTAAACAAACATGCTTCAACGTCAATCAATCTTATTCATCTAATCACCCTTCCTTCCCAACAATTGTCAAGTAGAGCAAACCACAAGAGCATATAGAATTCAAGACTAGTGCTCACACACTCGACTCTCATTTATGTGGCGAGTAAAGAATGTACTCGATCGCTCTCCACCCAACCCCTTTAATGTGAACAATGCCCTCCCAACTCACACTCTCGTGTGTATAAAAACATTGAACGCTCAATCTACTAGTCGACTCGAAATATGTCAAGTCATAACTTGCATTGAAAGACAACACTTTCACATTTACATAACTTCTATGCACAAGGTCGGAAGGTCTTTTAAGCTTGTAAAGTAAGGCTAGGGTAAAGGTAGGATAAATTTGGGATCATGTGAGAGAAAAGCTATGCATTAAGGGAGCCAAATCCTAATAAACCCATGATCAAAAGTAATGATCATACACATCTCCAACATAACCAACTCCAACATCAACCAAATATACTCCAAACAATAAAACAATCCCAACACTCACAAATTCACTCATAAAAAACATGATAATGTAGAACAAGAGTGAATAACAAACTTTGAACTCATAAATTGAAATATTTACATTGAAACTCAACTTTTTTTTTTCTTTTCTTTTGATTAACCTTCACTTAGAACATCAAACATTTTTCCTCTTTTTTTTTCTTAGAAGTTCACTTTCTTTTTTTTTTTTTTTTTTCATATTTCTCATTTTTTTTCTTGAACTTCTTTTTTTTCATCACACTTTTATTTTTTCAAATATATACAACTTTCAAACTCATAAAAACAAAAATATGATCAAGAACAAATTACTTCTCAAAACCCACCCAAATTGTGCAAATAAAGTGCACACCACAAACTCCCTCACCTCACTCACTAATAGCTCCCCCAAGCCAAGCTTGGGACTAGTAACCAATGGGGCAATTAAGGCTTGTAATGTGGCTATAAACAATAAAAGGGCACAAGTAACAACATGGGTGACAAGAAGGGAACAAATGTATCTAAATATCTCTGAAGGCTACCTAAGGAATGAACGCCTTCGTCCTCCTCATGTGCATATTATAAAGTCATGAAACACTACTCATAGTTGCAAATCAATACTCAAATTCATTGACATACCAGGAATTATGGAACTATCACACATTTCCTAACCAAATCAACTAGTCAAGCACTATATTCACAAGTAGTTGGACAAAATTGACGCAAGTTAAGGAATCCAAACAATTAGACTTCAAATCATGACCAACAAATCCACAATATTCATCATCAAATACCAAGAATCAAAACAATTTTCTCAAGTATGAGGCACAGGGAAGCATGATTTACAATTCATTGGAACGTATTTTTGATTTTTATTTTTTTTCAATTTTTTTTGTATTTTTCATATATAAGAAAGCAATAAAAAACTACACTAGGAAAGCAAATAAAAACTACACTAGAAAACAAATAAAGGGAGAGAAGGAAGAGAATTTCCAAGGTGAAAGAACACCCCCCCAAGCCAAATCAAGCAATGCCCTCATTGACTTGGGAGAGTAGCCTACTCCTCATCCTCATCCATCCTAGAGTACCCCCCACCGTGGCTAGAGCCGGCCCCTCCATGGCTAGAGCCACCACCACCATACCCCGAACCACCGGCATAGCAGTTAGGGTCTACATTCCCACCCATACCCCCATATCCGTGGACCGAAGAGTAGTCCACATAAGTACCATAAGCACCGGGGTGAGAATACCCGCCTTGGGGGTATTGGAACCAATCGGGAGGAAGGGAATCGGGAGGAATAGCCCCCCGACGGGCGTAATCATCATACATGGGGTAAAGGCCCCTCCCTAGGTTCCTCTCAATAAGACCTACCCGGCCATCTAGGGTGCCTAACCTAGAATCTAGGTTTTGCATCATGCCCTCAACCCTCCCTTGCCCCGTCTCAATGCGGTCCAGTTGGCTCCTAAAAGCCGAAAAGTCATATGGGGCATTTGGGTTGACATTGTAATCGATCGAGGAAGTAGGCATTGTAGGCATGCCGTAGGTGAAAGGTGGGGGTGGTGTGTAGTGGGGTGAGTGGTGAATGGGGGATTGGTGAGGTTGTGGTGAGGGGTGAGGTGGTTGAACCTCACCTTGACCATCTAACTCGAAGGTATAAGAGGGCTTCCCCCTCTCAAATTTGGTCAAGGCGTGGTTGGGTAAGGTAAAGGCTTGGTCCCTCCTACCCGATTGTCGGTGGACAATCCACCAAGTATCACTCCCCACTGGTTGTACCCAATTCAAACTCCCAAAATAAGGTAGGTCCATTAGGTTCGATCCCACAACTTTTCTATGGCCATCGGGGTTCCAACCTAAATGCTTCCTAGCTATATGGGTCACTAACCCCCCAAAGTAAATAGGCGCTCTAGACCTACTAGCTTCGGCCGCATTGGCCGCCCTTTGAAAATGGTTGGCTATCCTATGGGGTATATTTAATTTTTCAGAATTAGGAATTATATAGGAAGCCAACAATTCCAATTCATCCCTCCGAACATTTGCCGGTTCATGCCTCCCAAAAATAGTGAGGCCGGCAAATCTTTGCCAAAGTTTGGGGACGGGATGTTGAATCCACGTCCCTTTGGCATGTTGGAGGTTCACCAAATCCTCCCCTGTTAACCTCTTGTAGACCACGGCGGTGTGGTCTTGAGAGGGTTCAATAGGCTTGTCCGATTTCAAGTCAAACAATTTACCAAATTCTTTTAAAGTTAATCTCACATTATTGTTTAACAATCGAAATTGGAAATGAGTGATAAGTGCATTCATTTTGATAACATTAAAACTTGATATAAATTCCAATGTTAAATAATCATAAGTATCGTGGCACATTTGAAAAAACCCACTCATGCCTATGCCCTTAAACAATTTTTCTACATATTTGTCAAGACCTAACCTAGCTAAAGTAGGATGATGTATGAAACGGGTAGAAATTACCTTACGATCGATGAGGTTGATCATCCGAACCCGTTGCTCCTCCGAAACGATTACAACTTCCTCCCATCCTGGAATTTGAAGGTCCGGGTTGATTGTTGGTTGTGGTGCACTAGAGCTCTCACCCCTTTGATTTCTTGAACGCTTGGAGGCCATTAGCTTTGAAAATAGTAGAAAATTTGAGGTTTCTCTCTCTTAGGGTTTGAGAAAAGTTGAGAGAAAATTGGGGAAAATTAGTATAGAGTGTAGAGGAAGGTGAGGGGAGATGAAATATGTAAAAAATTTTGATTTTGGATGGAGGAATTGGAGGAGATCTTAGATTGAAGTGAAAGTTTAAGGTTTGAAAATGGAGGTTTTAGAGAGAGAAAGTGAATGAAGAAGAAGAAATAAGGAGGAAATGAGGAAAGAAAGAAGAGAAAAGAAAATAAAGGGGGGGTCGGCCTGATGGCGCGTCCGATCGGGCGAGCCTCGCCCGATCGGGCGAAGGTGTGATTCTCCAAATCACAAGTTGCGCGCCTGATCGGGCGAGCTCCGCCCGATCGGGCGCGAACGCGAACGAATTTTCGCCCTCTTTCTCGCCCGATCGGGCGAGCTTCGCCCGACATTTCTTTTTCTTTTACTCGATTTTCCAAAAATTTTGCCCGATCGGGCAAGCTTCGCCCGATCGGGCGAAAATAACCCCTGAATCCACTGAGCTTGCGCGCCCGATCAGGCTGTTTCGCCCGATCGGGCGAAATTGTGCTCCGATTTTAGCTCACTTACGCGCCCGATCGAGCGAAATTGGCCCTGAATTCTGGCTCACTTGCGCGCCCGATCGGGCGAGCCTCGCCCGATCGGGCCCGAGAGAGCCTTTTTCCTCCGATTCCGTTTCTTCTTCAAAATTTCTCTAAGTCTTTATACCCTGTCAAATTCATACCTGTACAACAACACTTAAAACCGATGAAATATCACTCTCCTCGCCTCTCAAAAAAAACAAAAATAAAAATAAAATAAGGAAAAATAAGGAAAAGGAAAACTAGCCTATAAAGCATGAAATACGGGTTGCCTCCCGCAAAGCGCTGGTTTATCTAGGTCCCGCACGACCTTCTCACCACCTTGAAACTCATGTTGAAAGTGGAGTTAGGAGAGTCTCCTCCACATCTCTAATGGTAGCACCTTCATGATACACTTTCAACCTTTGGCCATTCACCTTGAATTCTTCACCTTTGTCATTCACCAACTCTACCGAACCAAATTTGTTTACCTTTGTGACAGTGAAGGGACCGGACCACCTAGACTTCAACTTTCCTGGGAAAATCTTCAATCTGGAATTAAAGAGAAGAACCTTATCGCCCGGTGCAAACTCTCTTGCTAGGATTCTCTTGTCGTGCCACTTCTTGGTCTTCTCCTTGTAGATCCGCGCACTATCATATGCCGACAATCTAAACTCATCCAACTCATTGAGTTGAAGGAGTCTCTTCTTACCCGCGGCCTTAGAATCCATGTTAAGCTCTTTGATCGCCCAAAAAGCTTTGTACTCCAATTCTACGGGAAGATGACATGCCTTACCATAAACCAATCTATAAGGTGAAGTACCGATCGGTGTTTTAAATGCAGTCCGGTATGCCCAAAGTGTGTCATCAAGCTTCATGCTCCAATCTTTTCTTGACTTGGCTACTACCTTTTCTAGGATCGCCTTGATTTCCCTATTAGAGACCTCAACTTGACCACTAGTTTGAGGGTGGTAACTAAGCCCTGTTCTGTGATATACGCCATACTTCTTGAGGAGGTTATCCAATTGTCTTTCATGGAAGTGGGTACCCCCATCACTAATAATAGCTCGTGGAACACCAAACTTGGGAAATATGATCTTCTTGAAGAGCTTAATGACTACCTTGGAATCATTTGTTGGTGAAGCTATGGCTTCAACCCACTTGGACACATAATCGACGGCTACAAGTATGTAACAATTCCCATTGGAAGATGGGAACGGCCCCATATAATCGATACCCCAAACATCGAATATTTCAACTTCTAGAATGCCAGTTTGGGGCATCTCATGCCTCCGCGAAATGTTGCCAGTCCTCTGGCAAGAATCACAAGCCTGTACAAAAGTGTTAGCATCTTTAAATATAGTAGGCCAAAAGAAGCCTGACTCATTAATCTTGGCCACCGTTTTAGTGGGGCCATGATGTCCACCATAGGGTGAAGTATGACAACTGGTAAGGACGCCGTGAACCTCCCATTCGGGAACACACCTGCGAAATAATCCATCTGCACACTCATGAAACAAAAAAGGGTCATCCCAAAAATAATGTTTAACATCATAGAGGAATTTCTTTTTCTGTTGGTAGGACAAGTCAGGAGGTAGAGTACCACCCACTATATAATTAGCAAAATCGGCGTACCAAGGGTGATGCTCTACAACTGCATACAGGTTATCATCAGGGAAAGAATCATCTATAGGTAAAGAATCCTTACCCTCATCATACCTGATACGTGACAAGTGGTCTGCCACTACGTTCTCTGCTCCCTTTTTATCTTTTATTTCAATGTTGAAATCTTGGAGCAAGAGAACCCAACGGAGTAGCCTTGGCTTTGATTCTGCCTTGGCCATCAAGTATTTCAATGCTGCATGATCAGTAAAAACAATAACTTTAGAACCAACTAGATATGATCTAAATTTTTCTAAAGCATAAATAATAGCAAGAAACTCCTTTTCTGTGGTGGCATAGTTGACTTAGGCTTCATCTAAGGTTTTGCTAGCATAATAAATAGCATGCAAAACCTTATCCTTCCTCTGTCCGAGCATGGCTCCTAGTGCAAAGTCACTTGCATCACACATGATCTCGAAAGGGAGGTTCCAATCGGGAGCACATATGATGGGTGCCGATATCAAAGCATGCTTAATCCTGTGAAAAGCCTCAAGACACTCGTCAGTAAAAATAAATGGGGCATCCTTGAGCAAAAGCTGTGTCAGTGGTTTAGCAATTTTAGAAAAATCTTTGATAAAGCGGCGATAAAACCCCGCATGACCCAAGAAGCTTCTAACTCCCTTAACATTGACTGGGGGAGGTAATTGCTCAATCACTGATATTTTAGCTTTGTCTACTTGTATGCCCTTATCAGATATAATATGACCAAGGACTACTCCCTCTGTCACCATAAAGTGACATTTCTCCCAATTGAGTACTAAGTTGCACTCCTCACACCTTTTCAAAATTTTAGCGAGATTAATTAAGCATGAATCGAATGAGGAACCATATATGCTAAAATCATCCATAAAGACCTCTATAATAGACTCTATGAAATCAGAAAAAATGCTCATCATGCAACGTTGAAAGGTAGCAGGTGCATTACATAAACCAAAGGGCATTCTACGATATGCAAAAGTGCCATAAGGGCATGTAAAGGTGGTCTTTTCCTGATCTTCAAGGTGAATCGGAATGTGGAAAAATCCCGAATACCCGTCCAAATAGCAAAAGAATTTGTGATTAGCTAACCTCTCAAGCATTTGATCAATAAAGGGGAGAGGGAAGTGATCCTTTTTAGTGGCGATATTTAGTCTACGATAGTCTATGCACATACGCCACCCTGTTACAGTTCTAGTGGGAATTAATTCATTTTTATCATTAGTTATCACAGTCATCCCACACTTCTTCAGTACTACCTGCACAGGACTTACCCACTTGGAGTTAGAAATAGGATAGATGATACCTGCATCAAGTAATTTCATCACCTCTTTCTTGACTACTTCCTGCATGTTTGGATTTAATCTTCTTTGGGGTTGAATGCAGGGCTTGAAATTTTCCTCTAGATGAATCCTGTGCATGCAAAAATTAGGGCTAATACCCTTGAGATCATCAATAGTGTACCCTATAGCCTTCTTATGGGTTTTGAGGACCCCTAGAAGTTGGGAAGATTGTAGGTCAGTGAGTGCAGTACTGATGATCACGGGGTGTATTTCCTGCTCATCTAGAAAAACATATTTTAAATGAGAAGGGAGAGGTTTTAGCTCAGGTTTCTTGACCTCTGCAGGTTTTGATTCCTGAACTAAATTTACTACCTTCATTGTCTCCTTGGGGCTTAACTCATCTAAGGAAAGAGCCTTTTCAACATCCTGTATCTCATTACCCCAAATGCTTGCATTGTCGCTAGATAAATTCCCGCAGAGAACTTCCTCTAAGGGATCCTTCGCAAGAACCTGTGGCAAGCTATCAACACAAATATCGTCCATTATATCAATTGTATCAATATAACAACAATTTTCCTCTAACATAGGCCCTTTCAAAACCTTCCCTAAATTAAAGGTAACATTATCGTCACCTACAGAAAGGGTTAGTTTACCATTTTTCACATCAATAATAGCTCCTGTAGTGTGGAGGAAAGACCTACCTAATATAATGGGTATTTGTGTGTCCTCTGCCATATCTAAAACAACAAAATCAACTGGAATAAAAAATTTACCAACTCTGACAGGTACGTCCTCTAAAATACCTAAGGGATATTTTACCGAACGATCTGCCATTTGCAAAGTTATATTAGTAATTTTTAATTCCCCCATATTTAATTTAGCACATATAGATGATGGCATGACACTGACGCTAGCACCCAAATCACATAAAGCTTTATCAATAAAAACATTCCCAATGTGACAAGGGATAGAAAAACTACCAGGATCCTTTAATTTAGGAGGGGATTTATTTTGCAAATAAGCGCTACACTCCTCTGTGAAAGCTACAGTTTCTACTTCATTAAAGGCCCTTTTCCTAGTCAGAATGTCTTTCATGAATTTAGCATAAGCAGGTACTTGAGTGATTAAATCAGTGAAAGGAACTGTTACCTGCAGGTTTTTCACAACCTCTAAAAACTTACCGAATTGTTTATCAAGCTTACTCTTCAATTGTCTATTAGGGAATGGAAGCTTGATAACTGGGCTCTGCACATCTCCTCCCTTATCCTGCGATTTACCCTGCACAGAAACATTAGTAGGGTTAGTATCTATTTGTAGCCCTGCAGGGCTAGCAGGATTATCATTTGGTATAGAGGAATCTAGATCAGGAACTGGTCTATCATCCTTTGGCATAGGAGGTCCATCATAATGTGAACCACTCCTTAGAGTGATTGCATTAGCATGATCTGTAGGATGGATAGGTTGTGATGGTAGAGCCCCCCGCTGACGGTATTGTAGGGTAGATGAAAGTTGTGCAATTTGATTGTCCATGATTTTATTATGAGCTAGAATAGAATCAATTTGCGCATCCCTACTCTCCATGTGCTTTTGCATATTAGCTAGCATTGCTCTAATTTCTGTCATGGCAGGGTCGGAAGATGATGAGGGTGATGCTTGGCTTTTCTGGCCGTTATTAGGATGGTAATATTTTTGCTGTGGTGAGGGTTGCTGTTGTGGTTGTTGTGGAGGTGGAGGGTTTTGTACATTGGTACTTCGGTATGAAAGATAAGGATGATTTTTATAACCGGCATTGTAGGAATTGGAATAGGGGTTATTTTGCCTATAGGTTTGAAAGGCATTAACTTGTTCCATAGAGCTCCTACAATCTTGCTCCCAATGACCTACAATTCCACAATTTTCACAAAAAGCTTCATGGTTAGCAACAGCAGAAACATTAGCTACAGAGTTAGGAGTAGCAGTAAGATTATCTAATTTTTGACAAATAGAAGTTAATTGAGCTTGCAAAAAGGATACAGAATCGACATTATGTTTTCCCTTATTTGCAAACCCCCTCGGATTCCCATATTGGGAATTGTGTATTGCCATGTCTTCGATAACCTGTCCTGCATCATCCACGTTTAAATTCATAAACCTCCCACTAGCTGCCGAATCTAGTACTGATCTGGAAGAATTTCCAAGTCCATTATAGAATGCTTGGATCAATTGCCATTGTGCTAGATTGTGGTGGGGACACTCTCTCTGTAGATCCTTGAACCTCTCCCAAGCCTCATATAATGTTTCGTCGGCCTCTTGAGCGAAGTTCTGAATAGCACTTCTTAGTACCGCTATTCTCTTTGCAGGATAATATTTATTATAAAAGTTCAAAGCAAGAGTTTCCCAGTCAGTAATACCAAGTGCAGTTCTATTCAAACCATTAAACCATAATTTTGCTTTGCCACATAAAGAAAAGGGAAAAAGAATCTCCCTGATTTGGTCCTGCGTAACCCCGGCTTGTCTAATGGTGTTACAATATTGGCAGAAATCTGCGATGTGAAGATTAGGATCTTCACCCTTAGCTCCGCTGAACTGCTTCCTCTCTATCATAGTGATAAATTGGGGCTTGATCTCAAATTGAACTCCATCTAGAGCCGGAGTAGGAGTAAGGTGCGGGAAATCTGAGAGCTTCGGTTGCGAATAATCACTGAGTTTCTTCTGGGCCGTCATCTCTGATTCTGAATCTGAAGGAATATTTGTATCACTAGAATCAGTGGGAGGATCTCTTCGATCGTTGTCCTCCTCAGAACCCGCCAGAATTTGTCTATAGAGTCTCCTTTGCCTATGAAAAGAACGCTCGATCTCAGGATCAAAAGGGATGTCACCTGATCTAGAACACCTGGGCATAAACAAAGAACTAAAGACAAATATGAGATTTGCCTCAAAGAACTAATGTTCTCTGAGGCAAAAAGGGGGATAATCTAGACTACAAAAATATAATCAGAAAATAAAAATAAAACCGTTTCCCCGGCAACGGCGCCAAATTTTGACAGGGTAAAGTCGTATCCCCTAATCAAAAATAATTCCTAAGTCCTCTAACTAAAGTAGATATGGAAGTAGGGTCGATCTCCACAGGGAAACAAGTCTTTTTAATTCTAATTAATTAATATAATCCAGATTATCTAAGTAACCAATATTTTAAATATGATTTCTATACTACGAAGGATGAGTTTAGGGAGAAAAGAATCAATAATAAGGAAACCTAGGGTCACATGTTCACCAATAATTAATATTCCGGGATAGAACGAAGTAATTAATAATTAACAATGCATAGATAACATGATTAACAGGCTCTCGCAATTTATTAACCAACATAGATCTAACAGGCTCTCGCAATTTATTAGACCTAAGTTCCTATTGCTCGATTAACCAACATAGATCTAATAGCCTTTAATATTAAATCAACATCTGCTCGATTCATCAATTCAATATTGCTAAACATTCACAATCAAATTACATATGCTCGATTCATAATCTAATTGCAAAGAATTAAAACAATTCAATAGGAAATTATCATGCAATATCAACAATCAATAATAACAAACTATCCCTTCATATTAATTATGGATCCCCATAAACCCTAGAATTAAACTACTCACTAATCATCATAACTAATCCAATCAAATAAACAATTAAAAACATAAACAAGAAAATAATTAAAATAGCTGAAATTAAAGAGGAAAGAAATTGTACCCAAAACAAATCTGGAATTAATGAAGGAATTAAGAACAAGAGTTTAGAGAGAATTCTAGAGAGAGAAAAATACTAAGTAGAGAGAGAAAGTCTAAGAGAAAAAAGGTAATTAATTATCCGTACAAAACGAATATATATCTCTCCTAAAACACGAATTAAACAAAGCTTAATCAGGTTCTAACAAAACACGCGCCCGATCGGGCCCGCCTTTTTTCCTAAGCCCAGACTATTTTGCCGCGCCCGATCGAGCCTACGCTCATCCGATCGGGCGCGCCTCTCCTTGGCAGCTGGCATGCGCGCAGCTCGCCCGATCGGGCGTAAGCTTGCCCGATCGGGCCCGGCTTCATCTTCAAGGTTTGGACTTCGATTTGGGCTAGATTTCTCGGCCCAATCCATATTTCCCCTCGGGTCTCGAATACGTGGTCCAATTACCTCGTGATCCAACTAACCGAGCCCTTAATCACCGGCTCGATGGCTCTAGCCGACCTTGGGCTTCAAAAATGGTCGTGTTCCTCCAATGCTCGTAGTCGCTTCATAAAAATCCCGGGAAAATGCTCCAAAGGTGTAATTCCCTGCAAAACTTAACCAAAACTACGAAAACACTAGAAAACACATATTAGTAATAAAAATGGCCCAAAAGGGCCAAAAACACTACTAATTATGACCAAGGGACGGGGGTAAAATACTATATAAAATAGACATATCATTTATTTACAGAACACAAATTCGATTGTAATTATATTATCTAAAATTTTGAATATCCACCTTAAATCTAATCTTAGTTCATCATAGAGACAATAATTACCGATCTATAACATATTAGTTTAGGAATCACAAATGCAAATTTGATAAAAATCAAAAATTTTACAACCTTCATATATTTATAATTAAAAAATTAAAAAAAAAACTTCAAAATGACCTCAAATTTCACGATCGTGACGAAGATGATGATGATGTTGTTGAATGCTACAATGGTGATGAATTGAAGAATATCCAAATTAGAAAGACAAAGAAGTATAAAGATTGAAAGAAAGTGAGGTAAAAAAGAAAATTAACTTCTAAAAAAAAGGGGGAAAAAAGAGGAGAGAGAAATTTTTTGATTGAGTAGAAAACAGAGGAGAGAGAAAATTAATCGAGGTAAGAAAGAAGAAGAGAGAGAGTTAAGATATAAAGAGGGTAAAAAACGTATTTTTGGATTACTATATGTTCATATATAGATGCAATGGTGCAGCTAGCTTAGCTACACAAGTGTGTTGCTAAGAATTTGCGATTATAAAAAATAAAATAAAAATTTAAGGCCTGTTAGCCCACGGGCAAGCTCGACCCATTTAATAAGCGGACATGGACAAAGTATCAAGCCCGCATAATAGGGTTTGGGTTTGCTACATAAATCTACAAATTTTTGCCTACACCCCGAGGTAGGTAGAGCTGCCTACACCCCCACTCTTTCCTAATGACGTCATCTAGATTGTTTTTTCAGTACTGAATCACCGAAAATGTTCATTTTCATCATTATAAATATTCACTTATGTCTTATTAAATGTTCATTTCTTTGGAATAATTATTAAATGTTTAATTATTCTAATACGACATGAAATATTCAAATTATTATATTTTTGTATTTGTGTTTCTAGATGACTATTTATAGTAGTACGCAAGGAAAAAGAAAACGTTCATTCCCTTCTTAATAAAATCAAATGAAATTGTATACCACCAAAAATTGAACAATTGGATATTAAATTAATGTACAATACAATTCCACATATATTATCAAACACAATAAACTTCTCGATCCAAATCAAAAAATTCAAGCTTGTACTGTGATATTGGTTCATGCTGCTTGTCGACTCTATGCCTTATTGGTTTCCATCTTTTTGTCATCTTCCTTTTTTCCTTGGAGAAGTTTATTGTATTAGTCACTGTATGCATGATTCTTTTTTAACTAATAAAAAAAATATTGTATTAGATTTGAACAAGAATAAATGTTGAAAATGGACTAATATTCATTTGAATATAGACATGGATATATGCGTATAAAAATTGACATGATCGATATAAAAATTAACATCTATTAGAATATAAATGAACATATATTAATATATAAATGAATATATGTTAGCGTGGAAATGATCCCTCTACTAATATGAAAATGAACAACCTATTAATACATAAATGAACATATTTACACATTACAATATGGATATGAACATCTATTGATATATACATGAACATATATATTAGTTTGAAAATGGCCATGAAAGATAATAATTGATGAACATATACATAAAGTATATACGTAAATAAACACTCTTGAAGCTATCAATATGTATGTGATTAATCATATATCTATATGAGAAATTAAAAGGCGTATATTGAAATTCAAAATTGTAATGAACATGGAATATTTGAAAAAGATGACAAAAACATGAACATTTATCAAAATTTTAATAATTGTATTCTAATATATGAAGTCGTGAATGACCATATACTATTATGTGATTGAACATCTACCAAAATAAAAATAAACATTTATCAAAATATTTTTCCACTCCAAACTATGATAAAGAATGAACATTACGTTAATGACTATGTACTAATATATGAATGAACATTTATACGGAGTATATAAATGAACTTTTATATATAAATAAACTTTTATATATAAATGAACATTTATATTATTTATCCATTAAAATGTTAATGACAATATACTAATATATAAATGAACATTTATCAAAATGAAAATGAAAATTAATTAAAAAAATCACTATGAACTAAATTTATTAATACTTACTGTTTCGGATGAAAACAATGGGGCCTTGACGAAGGCCCGCTGAAGTGGCTGAAGACTGGTCCGGTCTAATTGGTGCTGGGCCGAAGGTTTCCTGCACAACTAAAACACGTAAACTGGCCTCGGGGGTGGATCCGAGGAAGACCCCTCCGATGCCGAAGTCAAACAATGTTTAGAGAGAGAAAGCTATGCAAGAGATTTGATGCTTGAGGCTTTGTTGTGTTGTAATAATGAATGAATTGAAGACTTTTATACCTTTGCACATGATGAGAGGAGAGCAATTGGGCCTTTAGATTTTCATGGGCTGACCATGGCAATTCGGACCAAAGGACTCTTGGTTGACTTGGCTTGATCGGAGGCTCGGGCCTTGACCTTGGAATATGAAGTCATTTAGTGACCAGGCCCAATAAGATAGTTGGACCCAAATACATGACTAGGCCCAATTAGATAAATTGGACCCAAACAACTTGCCCCCCAAACCCGATTTGGAAGGATGACGGGTTGGGTTTGAATCCAATAAGAAATGGAGGGAAGTAAATAATTTAATTAAATCAGAAGATTTAAATTTTTAAACAGTTATTAATTAAATAACTGTAATTTGGATAATTAACAGGAAGTGGAGTGGATAGTGGGCGGTTAATCAAGAGAGAGAGTGTTTAACGGTTAATTAAGGAGGCATTTAAGAGAAATTTGAACTTTTCGACCTTTGGGATTCTCCTTCCTGGAATTATAAGGTCTGATTCGCATTTCAACCTCATTTCTTCACCAACTTACACTCAAATTCTCGCGCAAACCCATTTTCGCTCTGAATTTCCAGCGTACCGTTTTCGAATCCAAGTTCGAGACTCAAATCCATCGCTTCCACTAATTTGACCGGCGTATTCCGGCCAATTTGAAGGTAATTTTCTCCGAGCTTTTTCGATTTTCTTGCCCTTTTTTAGGGAAATTCTGCTTCTCCCTTCTTTCCTTCTCTGAATTTGATTATGGCTCGAGAAAGGAGGCGTCAGCCGGGTCGACGGGGTCAGGCTAGGGATCCCCGTGACCGCGCCGACGTTTGGAACGGGGAACGAGCCGGTGAAGACCCGGAAAGGGGGATTCCGGCAGTCCCTTTAAACGCCGCGCCGCCTCAGCAAGACGCCGAGGCCGGCGAGGCGGAGCAACCTGAGCAGAGAGAACAGGCTGGGCAGGCTGAAGATTTGCCCCCTGTGCTCTGGGACCTGCTTCCTGGGCATGCTGAATGGCAGGACGCCGAGGCCCAAGACGCCATGGTGAGAAATACCCCATACTCATGGTGGGTTCGGCATGCCGAAACCTACCGATTCGCCGAGCAAATTGAGTTGCACTACGGCATTTTTGAAGAGGATGGGCATTGGTGCCGAATGCCCTCGCCGACTGACAGGATTCACCGTCCCCCTCCTGGGTATGTAGGGGTGTACACTCGGCAATTGCAATACGGGCTTCGGTTTCCTTTGGATCCCTTCGTCAGGGACATTTTAATAAAGTACAGGATCTCCGTGTGCCAATTAACACCCGTTAGCATTCGGCGGGTGATGACTTATCTCTGGGTGTGTCGGTTTTTTGCTGTTGAACCGAATTTGCACTGCTTCCGAAAGATGCATCAGCTAGTGCAGAACCTCCAGAGCGTGTACGGCCAACACGGGTCTTCAGGCTGGTGGCGAATAGAGAGTCGCCCCCAATATCTGACTATGTGGCCGAACGACTCCTCGGATAAGGATTGGAGGGGTCAATGGGTCTGGGTGAGAGTTCCCGCTGATCCGGAGCATCCATATTTTTTCGGGGCTCCCCGATACCTCTCCAGGCCTGATCCGAACATGCAAGACTTGGGTCCTGAGGACCTTGATGCCACTAGCCACCCAAGTTATGAGCAAATGAGCTTCTTTGGGAAGCAGAATAACCCCGGGGGAGTTGGCCGAATGAGAACTCTCCCGGCCAGATGGCTTCCGGATAACCATTACATCTTCCAAGAGAAGATGTTGGCAGTTGTCGGCCTCAGCCGAAAGTACAGGGGTGGTAAGTATGTTCGGCTGGGGCCGAGGACTTTAACTTAATCAATTTTGATTTGTCTTTGATGCTTATTCCCTTAGTCTAACCTTCGTCTGTTCTTTTCAGAGCTGAGCGAAGCTACCTCGGGAATTGATTATAACCGGCTCGGGGTGAACGCTGAAAGGGTCATTCTAGACCGGGCTCCGGCAATCACAGCTCCGAAGAACCGTCCGCTGCATCTGCACGAAACGGGTCTTCAAATTGAAGCCGCTGTCGAATACACCAAGCAGAAGCCTTGGTGGGAGAAGCGAGATCCCCTTCGGCTTTTATTACCTGAGGAAGCACAGGCTGCTCAGACAGCAGCTGACGTGTCCCGAGTAATCAACTCCTTGGAAGGAGGTGTTGGGACGTCTGGTGCTGCTGAGAGGGATATCCCTGCACCTGGAGTTCAGCCGAGGGCTCCAGTAAGTTCCTGACTTGCTTGGTATATATTATTTTTTTTTTTTTTACTCATACTTTGCTGCCCCCCCTTTCTGCAGTCTGAGGAAGGGAGCGGAAGAAGAGAAGGAAAGGCGCCTGCTCGTTCTGAAGATCCATCTTCGTCAGAATCTGAAGAAATGGACGAGCAGCCCTTAGCAAAGAGAAGGAGGAGGTTGGCCGTGCTGGGGCCTCGGCAGTTTCAGATGGGGATGAGGCCTACTAGGGGCATCCTCATACGGGAGCCTGATGAAGGTAGACGCTCGGCGAGGGCTCCCCCTCCGCCGGAAGCTCCGCGTCCTCAAACCCCCCCTCCACCTCCCGAAACTCAAGAGATGGAGGTGGACCAAAGAACTCCTTATCCGAAGGGGGGGGGGGTTCAGGAACACCCTGCTGAAGAATCTGAGAAGCCGATTGCTGAAGGCTTCTCAGATGATATTGATAGGGAGGTTGACGCTTTTCTTCGTCAACCTGATCTGGGGGAGGAAGCAGAGAAGGTCGTTGCTGCTGACCCTGGTGGAGACCAACTGGGCTCCGCCGAAGGAGAAGGTCATGCTGAACCTGAGAAGATTCAGGAGGTTCCCTCTTCTTCCTTCCCCTCATTCCAGACGCTGAACTCTGGAGATTTGGGTTTCTCGGCCCCCCGTATTACAGTCCCAGAACCTGTTTGGGAACGAATTTGGGGCCAGAACCGTGAAGGGGCTGCAGGCTACTTCGGCGACTTGACTAGCATGTCCGAAGTGGACCGAGCAAGGGTGTGGTCGTTGAAGGCCACGGCTGGGATGGGCGAATCCAGCCGAAGGGTCCCTGACCCTGCAAGAGACAACCAGCGTTTGCTGATGCAGGTACTTAACCTTTTAGCTGCTTTGCTTTCACTCAGCTCTTCTTTATTACTTTATTTATTTCAACTGATGTGCCCCTGCAAACAGGTTGTGCACAATCAGACTCTCACTGTAGAGTTGATTGACACCCTCCAAGACAAGCTGGAGCATGCCTGGGAGGAGGCAAAAATTGCCCGGGAGGAGGCGAAGCTTGCTGAGCTGAAGCAGCAGGCTGCTGAAGAGAAGTAGCAGCAGAGCGAAGAGTATGAAAAGAGGGCTGCTGAAGCCATTCAAACCTTCTGCTCGGCTATGGAGAAGGAAGTTTTTCCCCCGCTGATGGAAGGGGAGAAATTCCTTCAGGAGCAAATGAGAGTGTACATCTCCAAATTTAAAGCTGCCATCAAGATCCGAATTCAAGAAGGAGCTGCTGCCCAAGCTGAAGTGCAGCGGAAGCTGGAAGCTCTTGAAGCCAACAGGATGGCTGCTGAAGAGGCTCTACAGGCTAGGGATGTTCACCTTTCTGCTGCCCAAGCTGCTGCTGAGAGCCAAGACCAGAAGCTGAAGGAGTTGGAAGATCAGCTGAGAGTCAAAGGAGATGAGCTGACCCAGGCCAAAACCGAAGCTTCCAACGTCCAGCTGGAGCTTAATGAGCAGAAGACTTCTTCCTCCAAACTCTCAGAAGAGTTAGAAAAATCTAAAAAGGATTTGAAGGAGAGTCAAAAGAAGTTGGCTGATGCTGAAGCCCTACTCCAAGTCCGCCTATACACCCAAGAAGAATATGAGATGGGCTACATTAATGGGTTTAAGGTGGCTCGGAGGTTGGCTCTCCATGCTGAGCCTTCGCTGGATTGGTCCAAGTGTGCGCTTTGGGCTCAGGACCCCGAAGATCCGCACATGCTGTATGCCACTCCTGCTGAGCATGAGATCCTTCAGGCTGAACAAGCCGAGGAGGAAGCTGAGCGGCAGGAGTTGGAGGCTGAACAGCGAGCCGCTGAAGCTCAGGCAAGGGCCCAACCTGCCTCCTCTGCTGCTGGAACCGAGACTGCCCCGAGGCTTGGCCCGGCTGATCAGCCTGATCCTCCAACTGAAGCATAGGAAATCGGGCAGTCGTCTTCAGAATCTTGCGGATCAACATGCGCTTAATTTCAGACTCGCCGCTTTCTGAATCTCTTTTTGCCTTATCTTTTTGCTTCAGCTTGCCTTGATGTACAAACAGTTTATTTTTGTTTCTGTACGTATTTCGGCAGCTGTTATTTTCCGCTTGTGGACGGCTGCCGATATAGTCTTTAATTTATTTGAATTTGTAGCTCACTTTTTTAGCATGAGTCATTAATCTGATGTTCCTTTCTTCAACTGCTTTGTCTTATTTTGAATGCTTTACTGTTTCTGAGCTTGAGAAATTTTCGAAAAAATTTGCTAAGTACAAAGCTTCCGGCTTGAAGAATTCTGCTGAACATAAACTTGCACTGGTAGTGCCTCTTGCCCCCCCCCCCAGAAATCTGAAGATTCAAGTCTTTGGATTACTGAGCTGGGTTTTGTTTCTCTATCTTTTAAAAATGGATATCCGAAACACAGGGCCAACTGAAGGCAATGCTTCGGATAATGGCTTTCTGGGATACAAGGCTCAGTTAAGGCAATATCCCAGACTGAAGAACAAGTCTTTGGAGAACAAGTCTTACTGAAGTTTGACTTCAGCTGAAAGACCGGAGTTCTTTAAAAAGACGAGTTTGTCAGCAATCCGAAACCCAGTTACCCGGAGGCGAAGGTTTCAGACGGGGCCGAATAAAAAATTTCCAACAGTTGCTGTTATCCTTGATTTTCTGTCTATCTTTAAAAAATGGATATCCGAAACACAGGGCCAATTGAAGGCAATGTTTCAGATAATGGCTTTCTGGGATAAAAGGCTCAGTTAAGGCAATATCCCAGACTTGTCCATGGACTCATGTCTTTGGAGAACAAGTCTTATTGAAGTTTGACTTCAGCTGAAAGACCAGTGTTCTTTAAAAAGACGAGTTTGTCAGCAATCCGAAACCCAGTTACCCGGAGGCGAAGGTTTCAGACGGGGCTGAATAAAAACCCTTAAAGAGTAGATAGAACAAAGAAAACTTTGAAAGAATAAAAAGTTGCAAATATTTATATAAATGGTGGCTCCAAGGCCTTTCATTAATTCAAAATGTACTTACAAAGATTGTTCTGCCCCGAAGGGTTTACACATGATATTTCTTCAGTACATCAGCGTTCCAGTGATTTTTCAACTCAGTTCCATCCAACTGCCGAAGTCGGTATGTCCCTGGCTGAAGCTCATCACAGATTTCGTAGGGCCCTTCCCATGCAGCTGAGAGTTTCCCGTGGATTCGGCCTTTCTGAACTGCAGCAACATTCTGAAGGACAAGGTCTCCAATTTAGAGAGGCCTTGCATGGACCCTTCGGTTGTAAAATTTGCTGATTCTCTGCTTATAAGCAGCCATTCTGTCTCGGGCTGAGTCTCTTACTTCGTCGAGGAAATCGAGAGATTCCTTCATCAGTTGCTCATTCTCAGCCGAGAAGTGGTGCACTCGTAAACTCTCAGAGTCGATTTCCACTGGAAGGACGGCTTCGGCACCATACACCAGTTCAAAAGGTGAATAGCCTGTTGCCTCTTTTTCAGTTGTCCGAAGGGACCAAAGGGTTCCTGGGAGCTCCTCCAGTCACTTGGACTTTTGATCTTCCACCCTCTTTTTGAGGGCATTTAGGACCTGTTTATTTGCAGCTTCGGCTTGTCCGTTACTTTGCGGGTGGCATACCGCTGAATATGCCAGTTTGCAGCTTCGGCTTGTCCCCACAGACATTTTTGACATTTCCGAACCAGCTCCTTAGCATCTGAGATCATGGTGGGCCAGTAATATCCGGCCCTCAATGCCTTGTGGGCTAAGGTCCTTCCCCCGATGTGGTTCCCGCAGATGCCGAGGTGAATCTCCCGTAGGATATAATCCGCATCTGTTGGTCCCACGCATTTCAGCAATGGGGCTGAGAAGGACTTTTTCAGAAGCTCCCCCCTGAAGACAATGAACCTTGAGCTGGTTCTCTTCAGCTTGGAGGCCAAAATTCTATCTTCGGGAATCTCTCGCCGAAGCTTGAAAGCTAGGATGGGGTCCATCCAGCTAGGCTCTGGGTCAGCGCAGCACACTTCAGGTGCTTCGTCGACACTTCTTTCTCGACGCACTTCCACATATAAAGATCTGTTCAGCTTAGTGAGAGTTGAACTGGCAAGTTTGGAGAGTGCATCGGCCTGAGTATTCTGACCCCTTGGGATCAGCTGAACCTCAAAAGTTCTCAGCTTTGCAATGACTAATTTGATCTTGGCAAGATAGGCTATCATGGAGGGCTCTTTGGCCTCGTAGCTGCCACTGATCTGATATGCAACTAGCTGAGAGTCTGTTTTCAGGCAGACATGTTCGGCTTCCAAGGAGATGCACAATTCTAGGCCAGCGATTGCTGCCTCATATTCAGCTTCGTTATTCGAAGCCTTAAAAGAAAATTTTAGTGCATACTCAAAGGATTTGCCTTCGGGAGAGGTTATCACTACCCCTGCCCCCGAACCATTTACGGTGGAGGATCCATCCGTAAACACGGTCCAGACTTTCCTTTCATTGTCTAGCGTCTCTTGGTACGAGCATTCGGCTAAGAAATCCGCTAGAGCTTGAGCCTTGATGGCAGCCCTCGGCTGGTAGCTGATGCTGAATTCGGTGAGCTCGAAAGCCCACTTGGCCAGCCTACCAGATTTTTCAACTTTGCCGAGAACTTTTTCCAGCGGCTGATCAGTTAAGACCACTATCTGATGGCAATCAAAATAGGGCCTCAGCTTCCGAGCAGCTACCACTACCGCAAAAGCGACTTTCTCGAGTAGAGGGTAGCGAGTCTCGGCATCCGTCAGGGTGTGACTGACGAAATAGATCGGTTGCTGAATTTTGATTTCTTCCTTCAGTAGCACTGCACTGATGGTGGTTGGGCTAACAGCCACATACAGATACAAAGTTTCTCCCTCTGCTGGGCTAGCCAGCGTTGGGAGTTGAGCCAGATGCTCCCGAAGCTGCTTGAAGGCCTCTTTTTGCTCTTCCTCCCAAACGAGCTCTTTTGTTTTTGGGAGTTTCAGGGCTTTGAAGAAAGGTAACCCCTTATCCGAAGCTTTGGAAATGAACCTCGAGAGGGCTGCCATTCTTCCGGTGAGCCGCTGAACATCCCGCTTTGTTTTCGGCTCAGGAAGGTCGAGCGCTGCTTTGACTTTGGAGGGATTGGCATCAATCCCCCTCTTGCTGACCATGAACCCAAGGAATTTCCTAGACTTCACGCCGAAGACACACTTCTTCGGATTCAGCTTCATTTGATGCTTTCTTAAGGTGGCGAAGGTTTCAGCCAGGTCCTTAACATGGTCCTCAGATTTTTTGCTTTTGACGATCGAATCGTCAACATAGACTTCCATGTTTCGGCCCTTTTGATCGGCGAAAACTTGATCCACCAGCCTTTGATAGGTTGCCCCCGCATTTTTCAATCCGAAGGGCATCATTTTATAATTGTACACCCCGGCGTTCGTGACGAATGCCGTCTTTGCTCGATCGTTGGGGTGCATGAAGATCTGATGATACCCCGAGAATGCGTCCATGAAACTAAGCAAGGCATGGCCACTTGTCGAATCGACTAGCTGATCGATCCTCGGCAAGGGATAGAAATCCTTCGAACAAGCCTTATTTAGGTCCGTGAAGTCAACGCACATCCTCCAGGTACCATTGGCCTTCTGAACCATCACCACATTTGCCAGCCATTCTGGATATTGACAAGGCTCGATGAAGCCTGCCTCCAGCAACTTCTTGACCTCGGCTGCGATGTCTCGGTTCTTATTTGCAAAGTAATTCCGCTTCTTTTGCTTAATTGGTCGACACGTTGGGTCAACGTTAAGCTTATGGGAGATGAGGTTTGGACTTATCCCGGGCATATCAGCTGCCGAGAAAGCAAACACATCTCTGTTGTCCCGAAGGAGCTGAATAAGTTCACAACGGGTGTTCGGATCGAGGTCCATCCCGATTGTTACACATTTCTCAGCGTCTCCTTCGGTCAACTCGGCCGTTTCAGTCTGCTGGTCCATGTCCATTGCTGATGGATTGGACTCTTCACAATCTAGCCTGCTGTCTATGTCAGCCGGCGTCCCAGACTTTTTGTTCTTCGGCTGGCTCTCTGAGTCTTTCGGATCAGATGAAGAGCTAGCCTTTTCCCTTTCTGGCCCTTTTTCTCTGGGCACAGATCCTTGGGCCGAAGCACTTAGGCCTTTCGGCTTTTTTGTGCTTGGCTCTCTTTCTTTTTCTTTCTCCTCCTCATCCCTGTCGTCGTCATCTGGGCGACTAGTGGATGGCTTGAGGTAGTTGCACCTTCGGGCGTCCTTTTGGCTGCTCTGGATCCTTTCGGGGAAGCCGGCGTCTGAGACGTAAATCATCAGCTGATGATAAGTTGAGACGACCCCTTGGATCTCGTGAATTATGGGTCTCCCCAAAATCACGTTGTACACTGAGGGAGCGTCAATGACCAAAAATTCAGTCATGACATTCCTGGCTGCCTCATCGCAGCCGATGGTGACAGGAAGTGTCACCTTCCCGTCTGGATAAGTTGAAGCCCCATTGAATCCGGATACCGGATAGGGTACCGGCGTAAGGTGCTTGGGCTTCAGCTTGATTTGATTGTAGGCCTTTCGGAACAGAATGTTTGCTCCGCTGCCACCGTCAACAAGGACTTTGCTGACGTCGTGGTTGGCCACCGTGGCGATGATCACCAACGGATCCTCGTGAGGGAACGTTACCCCCCGGCAGTCGGCGGCTATGAACGTCATGTTCGGCACCGGCGACTGGGGAGGCTGAATGTCAGCGTTGTTCACCTGGTTGGTCAGAGCCCTAAGGTGCCGCTTGTGTTCCCTCCGAGAGCATATTCCTCCCGAGATAACATTGATCGGAGAGAATTTTCCCTCCGCATTTTTACTGTTCTTCCGGGGGAAGTCGAGGTCTTGCCGAGAGTCCTTTGCTGACCTCTCGGCCTCCTTTTTCTCGCGGTGATCCGCGATGTATTTTTTCAAGTATCCCTTCCGGACCATGTCCTCGATCTGGTCCTTCAGCTGGATACACTCCTCAGTGTTATGTCCCGGAGATTCGTGGAACTCGCACCACTGATTTTTATTTTTTCGCTGATACCACTCTGGGAGTGGTCTCGGCTTTCGGTAACTCTGCTCTTCCTTCGTCACGCTGTAAATTTTGGCGCGCGGAAGAGAGAGCGGAGTGTACGACTCGTATCTGCCTGTGTATGAGGCAAATTTTTCCTTCTTCGGCTCATTGGCCGAAGGTTGTTCCAAGGCCTTGGCCTTTCCCTTTGTCCTCTGGCCTTGGCCTTCAGACAAGGGTGTTTGTTTTTGCTTCCCTCCCCCAGATTGAGGTTGGGTTTTTGTTTTGTTCCACTCTTCGGCTCGGATGAATTTATCCGAGGCATTCAGAGCTTCCTCCAAGGTCTGCGGGGTATGCATGACCATGAAGTCTAGGAACTTCCCGGGCTGAAGGTCATTCTGCATTGCAAAAACGGCTAGCCCTTGATCTAGCTGAGAGACGCTGGATGACTCGTTGCTGAAACGGGTCAGATAGTCTCGGAGGCTTTCGGCCTCCCCTTGTTGCAGACCCATGAGTTCTGCAGTAGTCTTCTCTCGGCGGTTTGCCGTGGAAAACTTGCTCCTAAATTTGGAGGACAGATCGTCCCACCCTGTTATAGAGCCTTGTTTCACTCCCTTGGAGATCCATGCTTGCGCGACCCCCTTGAGAGTGGTTGGAAAATATTTGCACCAAGTCGCTTCGGATCTGGGGCAAAGATGCATATGAGCCTCATACGAGGCAATGTGGTCCTTCGGATCCGAAGTCCCATCATATGTGATGTGCGACGGTATTTTAACCGTGGGCACGTGCTCTTCCAGTATCCATTGCTCGAATGGGGAACTTGTGGGTAGCATAACGGCCTTGCCCTTGTTCCTGGCCAAAGGGACCGCGCTCCGCCCTCTTAGAGAGGTAGGAGTGGTTTTCGTTCCTGGCTGGGAAGTTTGGGCCTCGGCTGCAGGGAACGAGAGGCGACTGTGCACGCTCGGTTCCTTGCCGCCGAGTCGGTCGAGGACGCTTCGGCGAACAGTCTCAGGTTGCTCTCGGCGAGCAGATTCTGGCCGAGAAGCTGAGCTGCTGCTCTTATGCGTTTCTGGTCGGGAGGTTGAGGATCCTCTGAAAAATTGAGGGTTCTTTTTCCTCTCTCTTTCAGTTCTCCAGGTATCCTCTTCCCACTTTTCCAGTTCCCGGAAGGAAGGAGGTTTCCCACCATCATGGTTTAGCTTCCTCCGCTGATGCCGGGTATGCGGAGGAGTTCGATCGCGAGGTGGAGGCATATTTTGTGCCCTCATTGCCTCCATGAGCACTGCCAGCGCTCTCGCCACCTCCTCCGAGCTGGGCCCCGTCAAAGGGGTCCTCGGCTGAGTGTGGGAATGAGAGCGGACGGTCGATGGTTGGCTTTGGGGCACGGAATGAGTCCTATGGTCGGACTGACCTCTGCTAGACCGAGAGGGACTCGGCCTATGATGAGAGTTGTGAATTACGGGAGAAAGGGAATCCTCCCTGTATGATCCTCCTCCCGAACTAGCACCCTTGGGAGAGTTCCGGTCCGGTGAGGGTGATGGTGTAGGAGTTTTAGGCTTTTCGCCTGCTTATTGACGGAGGCTTTTGCTCTTGCGGTTCTTAGCCATTGCTGCTAAGATGATTGCAAGATGATTTTGATTAGAAATTTGGCTTAAAGATTTTTGAAAGTCTTCCCCACAGACGGCGCCAAATTGTTTCGGATGAAAACAATGGGGCCTTGCCGAAGGCCCGCTGAAGTGGCTGAAGACTTGTCCGGTCCAATTGGTGTTGGGCCGAAGGTTTCCTGCACAACTAAAACACGTAAACTGGCCTCGGGGGTGGATCCGAGGAAGACCCCTCCGATGCCGAAGTCAAATAGTGTTTAGAGAGAGAAAGCTATGCAAGAGATTTGATGCTTGAGGCTTTGTTGTGTTGTAATAATGAATGAATTGAAGGCTTTTATACCTTTGCACATGATGAGAGGAGAGCAATTGGGCCTTTAGATTGTCATGGGTTGACCATGGCAATTCGGACCAAAGGACTCTTGGTTGACTTGGCTTGATCGGAGGCTCGGGCCTTGACCTTGGAATATGAAGTCATTTAGTGACCAGGCCCAATAAGATAGTTGGACCCAAATACATGACTAGGCCCAATTAGATAAATTGGACCCAAACACTTACATTTCTCCAAATCTTTGTTTTTCTTCTCTGAAATTGTTTCCTTCGTTCTGATACACTACAGTTCTGCCAGGTAAAGTTTGTTTGTTTTTTTTTTATTATTTCTTGCAAGAACTGACGTCGTTTGAGCTTTGGGACAAGGCAAAAATACATAAAACAACCAACTTTGTGGTTCTTGGATCGAGGAGGTAAACTACCCGGAAGTGGGAGGAGCCTCAGCTCAAATGCTACTCACGAGTCACCTACAACAATGGTGAGCATGCTCACAAAAGGAGAGAGAGTAGTGAGTAGGGTGTGAGTAACCCCATTATGGGTGCTCTAAAGTATTGGTTTAATTTACTAGTTTTTGAACAAAAATTTCTATAACTATAGTATTATACTTATATTGGTACATTTTTTAATGATTGATTTTTCAATTATATTCTTGAAATACAATTGCAACAAAAAATTAGTAAAACCTAGGAAGCTAGGATTTATACTATTTTCCGTTCCAAACTTGAATAAAATAACTTACTCTTTTCCAATTTCGCCTTTGATTTGATGAATTTTGAAGTGATTGAACAAATCATGTGATAATTTTGTAATAATTTTGCCATTAAGCTTTTGATGAAAGAGAAAATAGTTGAAAAATGGTTGAGGAGAGAGAAAATGGCTAACAAATAGTTGAGGAGGGAGAAAATAGCTTAGAATTGGATGAGGAGAGAGAAAATGTAAATGGAGGTTTTTTTGTTTTTTTTTTTTAAATATATATTGGGGGTAAAATCTATTATAGTATGCAGTGGTCAGTGGATATGGATTATGGAAAATAGGGGATGGGGATGTAGGTAGAGCTCCCTACTCTAGGGTGTAGGGATAGATAACTCACATAAATCCCGTTGGACAAAAAAATAAGCATAAGCCTGGTCCGCTACCCGCCCAAGCCCGTAAGTGATCGCCTCTACCCGAGATTTTAGAGAGCCACGTAGGATTTAATTTTCTTTGCGCGCCATGTAAGATTATAAATTTTAGTTGTAGCCAATTAAATAAGATATTATTAATTTCTTTTAGAATTATTAATTCAAATGTCACGCAAGAAAAATTGGTGAATGATATTTTTAAGTTTAAATTAATTAAATATAAAATATTATCTTTTGATATTAGGAATTTTATCTAAATATGTAACAAATTTTAGCACATAATACAATTTTTTTTAAAAAAAAGGTAAAAAATTCAAACAAACCGTGCATCGTATGGGATTAATCTAGTATTGACATAAATGACACTTATCATTCGTCATTCCTGAATCGTGATGCTGGATCTATGTTTTATTATTATTATTATTATTATTATTATTATTATTATTATTATTATTATTATTATTATTATTATTATTATTATTATTATTATTATTATTATTATTTTTTAATAATAAAAAATGTACTATATTGCAAAGCTGACCTATCTATCTATTAACCTATACTAAAAGCAAATTCTCCCGTAACACTTGTCATTACCTTGTAAAAAAATTCCCGCCTTTTTCACTTTTTTTTTTTTTTTTTTTTTTTTTTTTTGCAAAATCTTAGAGAAACTATTTATAACTTATGATATTTTATTTCCAGTTTATAAATCATATTCCATATATCTATCTATTAACCTATATTAAAAGCAAATCCTTCCGTAAAACTTGTCATTATCTTGTAAAAAAAATTCAAATGAAATATTTTTGAATATCTTAAAATATTTAACAACCATGCATGCTTTGTCAGGGGTGGCAGTACAAACTACTCTGCGAAGTAATGAAATTCAAAATCACAGACACTCACTTGGAAATGGAGATATAAATACTGTGAATAATCAAACGACATGATTCGAACCCAGGTACTCAATATTGCAAGGTTTTTTCGTCAACTATCTTTTCTCACTTTTCTCCCACAATTCCCAAATATGCACCGACAACCGTAACTGTATCATTATAAATCCCTCAACAAAGAGAGAAAAACTAAGAATTCAATCAAATCCAACGAACCCCATGTCAAATTCTTCATCTTCTTCGAGCTCCTCAAAATCGTGGGTTGTTCATGGATTGGTAGTTGGAGCAGCGGTTGCGGCAGCCATTGGTGCTCATTCATACTTCTACTTCCGTCGATCTCGGAGGTTTAGGTACCGGGTTGTCGGAATTATTCCCGCTCGATTTGCTTCTTCTCGATTTGAGGGGAAACCTCTTGTTGATATTCTTGGCAAACCTATGATCCAGGTAATTTTGATTCTTTTTAATTTGCCCCCATTTTGAATTTGTTTTAGTTTTGTTCTTAAATTTTAGTTTTTGATTGACAATTGGATCTGGGTTATGATTTTTGTTGATGTTACTGCTGATTTTAGTAGTACATTTTGATGATTGTTTGATAACCCTGTTATTTTGGGATGATGAATAATCATGAGAATTAAGTTTTAACACTAGTGTTTTTTATACATTTGTCTTATTATCTTAATGATTTTTGTTTTTTAGAATTTTGGTAAAAACTTATTTTTCCAATTTTGCAAATGGTTGAATTTTAGCTGATTTAGTGATAACTGTAAATATGTTACGTTACACTCGTTGTATACAAGACCAACAGTAGAATTTATGATCTAGAAAATCAGTGAATTATAACTGTCCTAATTATACTACTGTATCCCACAAAAACAGTGAATTATAACTGTATAAGTAATATAAATAATAGTATTATATAATATTACACCCCTTCAAGATGGACTTAAGCTTGGAAGTCAAGTTGTTGTGTTGCACAGAATCACAGATAAAATAGCTTTTGTTTAACAAATCTGCCTTTAGTAGTTACTTGTTCTCTCACATAATGATAAATCCCTTTTTATATGTTTGGTGAGCTCATGAAACGTGGGGTTATGTGCAATATATTCTGCTGATCTGTTATCAATATGCATGATGACGGAAGTGGAACTTCAACTCTCAAATCTTATAACAAACCTGCCATCCACACTAACTTACTTGCGGTAGCTGACATACTCCTATATTCAGCTTCAGCGGAAGACTTGCTTACTGTTTTCTGATATTTAGTTTTCCAAGAAACTAAGTTTGAACTCAAGAAAGCACAATATGTGATTAAAGATCTGCTACTAATTGACATGAACTCCAATGTGCATCAGAGTAAGCACTCAAAACGAGATCAAAATCAGTAATAGAACAATCCCAAATCAGTAGTATGCAACTCCCTAGGACAATTGAGAAATTGAGATAAATGCGAAACTGATACTTCAGATCTGGTTTTGTGATTCCTAAATATAAGTCTGTCCACCAACCTTCTGTACACCTCAGGTTCTTTCAACACCTCACCTCACCTCACCTCACCTTACTCTGTTGAAAGCTTTAAACTAGTTAGAAGAGGAGCTGTAGTGGGTTTACAATCTTTTAACTTCAATTCTTCAATGATATCTCTAATATACTTTTGCTGAGAAAGTATTGTACCCTAGAAAGTACTTCAATTGTCCCAAGTCTTTGATAGTGAAAGCTTTATGTAATTGATCTTTCGCCTTAATAATCTGATTCCATCAGCTCCAGTATTAACCATATCATCAATATATCACTAATAGAATCAGAAAGACAGAAACTGATTGACCAATTCATTAGTGAACATAGAGTTAACTTGAGTGGATTAGACAAAACCAATACTACTCAATAACTTACATAACTCATTCCATCTCTTGAAGCCTTCAACCCATTAATTTTCTCTCTTCAGTTTACGAACTTTTGCTGCAGCTCAAGTGTATTTGGGAGGTGGTTTCATGTATATTCTTCCTCAATAACACCTTGCAAAAATGCATTATTCACATCTTGACACGAAGGCCACCTCATAATGACATAACTGCTGCTAAAGCAACTAGAACCTGTTGGTAATCTATAGCAACAGACCTCCCCTTCAATATATCCACACTACCATCAGGATTAAAATACAGTAGTGTATGAACCCATCTACACCCAATATTCTTCTTTCCTTTAGGCAGATCAGTAATATCACGTCCTATTGACTTCCAATGCATCTATCTCCTCTTTCATACCCTCTTGCTACGTGATGTCCATTTGCCACTTCATAGGCAGTGGAATCCCTGACTATTCACATTTTCAATGAAAACTTAAATGGAAATCTATTTAAAATAACAGCATTGCAAGACTTTTTTTGTAGGAAATTTTCTAACAAGATCATATGGGATCTTCCATTTCAAAAAAGAAGAAGACATCAACATCCTAATACCCTCAAATCCTAATAAGTAGGTAATTTCATCAACATCCTAATACCCTCAAATCCTAATAAGTAGGTAATTTTCCTAACAAGATTTCATATAGGTCTTCCATTTTAAAACAGAAGAAGGCATTCTGTTAATCAAAATGATCACAGCCAAAATATAATCATCCCGAAATCTTTTAGGAATGTTAGCTTGAATTCTTAGTGTGCTAGTAACTTCTAACAAATGTTTATGCTTTATCTCAACTCTCCTATTTTGTTGTGGTACACCAACAATACTTCTTTGATGAACAAATAACAAATTCAAACATTCCTCTCTCACACTTTCAGTACCAATATCAGATTTTACTGCCTTAATATTCTTTCTAGACTGAATTTCAAC
Source organism: Chenopodium album (assembly GCF_948465745.1). NCBI lineage: Eukaryota > Viridiplantae > Streptophyta > Magnoliopsida > Caryophyllales > Amaranthaceae > Chenopodium > Chenopodium album. The sequence continues at coordinate 72,261,690 of NC_137837.1, forward strand.
ATGATTACGGTCATGGTCTTATAAACTTGAACTTTATTATGTAGAAGATTAGTCCATGTTATTCTACCATGATCTTCAAAAACAGTCAAGAATTAAAAAGCTCCAGTCAATGTCTTAACCTAAAGCGCACCCCCCCCCCCCCCCCCCACACACACACACACAGATCTCTATGAAATTAATCAAATAGATTTTCTGTTCTACTCAGTTTTGGAAAGGGGTAGTTTATGTAACTTTACAAATAAGCAAGTATTACTACCTTAACATTTCAATTTTCTACTATCACATTCTCTGACGTGTTTCATTTTTGGCAAGGAAATGTGTCCCATTGAAACAACTCTAATTTCTCAGTCTTATTTTCAGGATTATGTACAGAACAGTAGAAAATACAGTATAAGTAGTACTAGCCTCCCTTGTAGGCTTATTTCGAAGACCTAAAACTTTGCCTCCATACCTCAAGTAATATAGTCCTCCAATCTTCTTCCCTACCTCTGGAACTCTTCTAGTAGTATGGTCTTGAATAATACATTCTCATTAAATATATGATACTGTCAGATTGTAAGTCATAGTTATATTTGAAATCTTTTATAAAAATTACATCCTTCAAAATTAACCCAATTGGCAATATCACATCACCTACTCTCTATTACATTGTTATAATTTCCATCTGGCAAGCATGTAGGTATTGGTTCTTTTAACATTCTCATTTTAGAAAGTAATGAATCATCATAAGTCATATGATTAGTTGCACTTGTATCTGTAATCATATGATGATAGGTAAAATTTTGTGATACCTGCACAGTGTGAAAAAGCAGATTAATATGAGTTGGAAGAACCAGAATTCTTCACACCAGCAATTTGCGTGTCTCTAATTGGCTTCACCGTTCCAAACATATTGCAGTAATCATGTTTATATCCATTTCAGATCCAGAATCACCATCAATAGGAGTTTCTTGTTTTACCTCACTCTGTACAGTAGCTACAAACTTCTATCCAGGAATGGAATTCTCACTAGCAGAACTATTCTTGTTTCCTCTTCTAGCAGTATACCAATCTGGATAATCTTCAATTTTGAAATGATTACCCATTGTGTCCCTTTGTCTTGCATTAAGTAAATAAGCAAAAATTTATTCGTCATCTTCTTCTTCCAATCCCTCTTAATACCATTACTACCAAAATATTGATTTTTTTTTTGCAGTTGAGGTTTCTGAAACTTCTGCACTGCAATAATGCTCACTTCATTTGTAGATTCAGCTTGACCTTTGATCTTTTTTTGTGTTTCAACTTGCTGTAGGAAGTAGAGGGTCTTGTTCACTTGTGGCATTGGGTCCATAGTCAAGATATTTGTGATAGTGTTATCATAACCACTATCCAACCCTAACAAATCTGCATTACCTTCTCCTGATTCTCAAATTCTGCCAATTTTCGAATATAATTGTAGGCACAATCCTTTAATACTCCACAAGAACACGCCGGAAATTGTCTCAAACTCTTCAAGAGTTTGATAGATTCTTCATCTTACTGTAATAAGCCATTACAATCATGTTTAGTTGTCTCAGATTACAAAGTTCCTTCTTCAACTGATCGATTTGTGGTCCATTAGTTTGATCAAATCTCTCCGCCACATCCTTCTATAAACTCTCAGCAGACTCAAACAGAGAAAAATCACAAGAAAATTCTGGTTTCCTTGAGGTCAACAGTCATCCAATCACCATATAATAATACCTTAGCCATTGATGATACTTAGGATCACTTTCTCCAGGTTTATTAGTGAATCCGGGTAATGCTATATGTAGCCCTAAGGGCTATATGTAGCCCTAAGGGCTATATATAAGCATTAAATATATTCCTGGAAATTGTATAAAATTAGGAATTCATGACAAAAACACGCGTGAATCAGTGTAATTAGTGTTTATATTTTGATGATTTCTTAACTTTTTATGATTTTCAAGTGTAAATTTAATGCTTATATGTAGCCCTTAGGGCTATGTATAGCATTTTCCATAAGATGAATCCTAATTTGTTTTTATCTCCTTAAGCTCCTTTAAGTTTAACATTTCTAGGCCAATTCAAGAAATTCTTGTCATCATATAGCAGTAATAGCACAGAAAAAAGAGGCATAGTTAAATTATCAGATGGTGCTAAAAACAAAGGATCATAAAAGCAATTACTCATATTCAATGTCTGATGAGATGCTCTATTTTCTTCTCTTTGGCATGATCTCTGACTTAGAAAACCTTGAAAATTCTTCAAAAATTTCAAGAAGACTAGACACACTTCAATCTCTTCAAACACCACATGATCATGAATATCAACTCAAGATCAAACACTAATCCGAGAATTCCATCCGAGAATCAATTGTAAATTTTACAAATTCGTAAATGTGCTTATGTGCATCAAATTATGCAAGCAACAAATGAATTCAAGACAAATTCAACAGACTTGTTGAAACTCTTCAAGAATGACTTCAACAAAATTCCTCCAGAAAAAATCGAAGAAAAATTGAGATATGATTAGATGATTTCAATCTCAATAAGAGAACAAAAAAAAGCAAAATTTGGACAAGGATATCAAAATTTTCTGCTCGGATACTATGTAGAATTAGTGTTGTTGAAACTTCAACAAAATTCCTCCAAAAATATTCGAACAAAAATTGTGATATGATTTGAAAATTTCAATCTCAAAAAGAGAATGAAAAAAAAAATCAGCAAAAGTTTGGAAAAGGATCGCAAATTTTCTGCTTGGATACCATGTAGAATTATCTCTGCTCGGAAAAATTATCTGAGAATTTCAGTTGTACAATTAATATAATTATATAAATAATGTTATCCAAATTCTTCCACTAGCTTCACTTTAGAGAGAGAGAGCAGCAGCTGCTGCAGCAGCATCTTAGGAAGACTAGCCTAGCTAAGCTAACTGAATATCATCTTTATTAGCATAAGATTAGTTGTCCTATTCCTACACTTGTTTCTCGCTCAATCAGGTTATTACAGTTGTACAAGTAATATAAATAGTATTATCCAAATTCTTCCACTAACTTCATTCTATTATGAGAAATATTATGTTGAATTGTTCTTCATTTTTGTTTATACCCTTCCTTAATTATTTGGTTGAGTGTGCTATGAATTAACATAGCTTTAGCATCATAAATGGCAGAAAATAGGAAGAAGATGGTGGGTTTTTGACTAATAAAATGGACTGCAGCACTTTTGTATGATAATTCCACTTTCGAGAGGTGGATTCTCTCCCAGTATAGCTTTCTAAAGCTACCCCAAAACATTCAACATTATTCTACATAATTATCATTCTCTAATTAGCTCTATTCATGTAGCTTTTCCTTAGCAAACAAATTACCTTCTTCAAGCTACTATAAACTTAATTATATATATACTACGTAAAGTGCCCCTCTCCCCTAATATCAATTCATTGCAGAGTAATGTGAGATCCATTTTGAACTTGGTGTTGTCCATTATCGAATTGCACTCGTTACCCATATTAGTGTATCATCAAGGGTGGATTATGTAATAGACTGAGATTACAGCTAACTTACTCACGCAAATAACAGTAAAATAGAGAGAAAAGATTGGTTCTTTGATTAAACTAGATAATCTGATTTTTTGTAAATTGGTTAAATATGAAGAAATAATAAGATGGGAGCTTGAATATTGATTGGAAATGGCAAAAGGTTTACAAAACGATAGGTTTAATAGCTTTAGGCTGTTACTCTCAAAATAGCTTAAGGCTATCACTCTCTAACAATGGCTTTAGGCCATGACCCTCTAACAATGGCTTTAGACCATGACGCTGTAAGGTTTCCCTTGTCTCTGCCCCCTTCTCCTATTTAAAGGACCTAGCTAAATAGTACAGCTTTAATTACTAACTAACTACCCTTTGTCTTTATCCCAATGTGCCAACTAGTGGCTGCAGCTTTAAGTTGCTGCTGCTTGGTGTGGTTGTGCCTCGCCACCTTGGTTGAGATAGTGCTCAGAGGTCTCAGACCCTGTCCTTTACTCTGCTGGCTGCTGTTTGTATAAAGCACAGGTGGCTTGTTCTATTTCGTGACAGACTAGTAACGCAGTTGTTGCATTGAATAGTTTATTATTTTGAGGAAATAATCCTCTATTGTTAGTCATAGAAAAATTTCTTCTTTGTTGTTTATGTTATTCACACATTTGAGACTTTCTTGTATGTTGATTGTGTGTTTTTTTATGTCTACCTGCTGTTTCATTCTCACAGAGGACATATGAAAGAGCAAAGATGGCTTCTATGTTGGATCAAGTTGGTAACTTTCCTGACTTGGTTATTTAACAGATTATCTTGTGTTGTAGTTATGTATGTGAGAGCTGAATGTTGGTCTTCTGATGTTGAATATGATTAGAATTTTTTTCTGTGCAGTTGTGGCAACAGATGATAATAAGATTGCAGAATGCTGCCGAGGATTTGGTGCAGATGTAATAATGACCGCCGAATCTTGTCGTAATGGTATCAGTCAGGAGTTGTCTCATATTTCTTTTTTGGTTGGCAAAAAAATGGAGTATTAACTTTACCAATTTCTGTAAGGTCAAAGTTACACAGTGATTTGCTAAGGATGATGTGTATCTGTTGCAGGTGCTGAGCGTTGCAGTGAAGCACTTCAGAAGCTCAACAAGAAGTATGACATTGTTGTCAACATTCAGGGGGATGAGCCTTTGATTGAACCTGAGATAATAGATGGGATAGTAAAAGCTCTGCAGGTTTGTCTCTGTTATTCTAGCCCCCTGGAGTTCTCTCTGTCACTCTTATTGTATCACTCTTTTACTTGTTGATTGTCCTGCTTTTTTATCACAGATATTTTTACTATATGCTTAATGTTACTATATGCATTCAATGCTTAACTCTATTTAAATACACTACCACTGACCATTTTTAGTACTCCTCAATGTGCTTGTACGCCAACTATGACAATAAAGGTGAACTGAACAGGAAAACAAATTATTCACCTGTTATTGCTGCATGATTTCCCTTTCTTATTGTCATTGTGTTGATTTTTCTAGTTTCTTTTTATTATATATAGTCGATTAGGAATCAGCATTATGCTTCACCTACAGACATTTGCACGAATCATTCATTTCATAAAGTTCGATATGTACTTTACGAAATGCAGTGTGTGCAAACTAAAAGCTTGTTGGTGCATTCAAATCTGTGGAAGTGCCAGGTAGAAACCAAAAGTGAATGATTAATAGCTATTACTTTGGCTTCAGTATTTCATAGTCCCTTGAGATGCTTCATCTCTTCCTACCGGAGTCTTTTTTGAAAATGTGTATCTGCCTCTTGCAGTTCCTTCAGTCTGTCTTTTCTTGGATAAACTTGCCTGTTACCCTTTAATGTGTTTTCTGCTTGTAATAAACTCAAGTACTGCTTACTTGCTCACACAATATGACTGGAAATTTGGGAGGGAAAGATTGGTTCTTGATTGCAAAGATTAAAGCTTTTTACAAACTAGTAGCTTTTGGCTACCACTCTTTAAGTTAGTGACTTTAGGTCATATATCTCCTAGAATTCTCTCACCAATTGCCTGCCTAATCATTTCTTCTATCTCCCTATGTATGTACATGAAGGCTAGGATGATTCTAGACTGAGAGTTGTCTCATCTCTCATGTGCACACCCTTTTTTGCTGATTGTTTTGTTGCTGTGCGGTGTTGCATTTCTCTATCTTGGTTGGGTTGTTTTTGTCTTCTTCTCCTAGTATATGTTAGGACCAGAGTTGGCATCTCTCAGTTCATTGCATATTCTCCCTTATTTATACTAAATTTAATGATTACTAACATTATTTGACTACCCGTAATGCCCCTCCCCTAGGCCGGTTCATTAAACTACTCCCAATCAAACCCTTGCCCATTGGGGTTTGGCTAGTTTTTTTTCCCGATTGGGCGGAGTTGATGAGAAACCCCAAAACAAGAAAAAAGGAAAATGGGGCAAACTAAAGGGAACAAAGGAGTAATAAATATTCCTTTTTTCCCCCATTTTCTTGTTGTCTGTTCACTCATTTCAAACTATTCAAAGTATTTTGCGTGTAGTTTGAGATTCAAATCACTGACATGATGTGAACTACTTAATTGGTAGCTTGTAGTTGCATGTTGTTGTAATGGACCTGGTTCTTGCACCCAAGCCACCAATACACGTTCAATATTGTAGAAAGGGGAAGAAAGGCAAACAAGCAGCCACATCACAGCAGGGAGGTGCACAGCTGGCGCAAGGGACAAACACAATTAATGTTTATAGGGGGATATGCAACAACCGGTAGTGGAGCCTGGGAGTAGTAATGTAATGCATTGTAGGATGAGACCAATAGTAATTAATGTTAGGGTATTCTGGTAGTATTGCTGTAGTATATTAAGAAAGAGGACTAGCCTTGAAGGGATAGGCATGAATTGGGTTATTGGAAATGGAGAGTGGCAGCCTCAAGTTGCTAATAGAGATTTGTAGGCTAAACCTACTAGCTTTGTAAGCTTTCAGCCATTCAATCAAAACATTAAGCTATCATCTTTATTCATTTGCTTGGTTTAATCCGAAATCCTAAGTCAGAAATTCAGTCTACTACAGTTGTCACCAAAAAAAAAAAAAACCTCTAAATGGCTATTAGATTATAGTCTCTCGGGCATGTGGATAGATTTCTTACATCTTCAAGATCTAACATTAGTTTCTTGGGGTGAGCTGAACAGATGTCCACTATGTCTATATACTGACTGTAAAATCCACCTTAATTTCTTTTCCTACCCTCTGTGTCAAAAGCATTATTGTTTCTGAACATAGGAGTACATTATTGTTATTCTTGTGCACTAAATTCAATTCCGATCATCCTATTATTATGTGAATCTAGGGCATTCTTGCTCGTAAGCTTCCCTGTATTTGCTGCCACACTGAAAAATCTGATTCATATGCTTTCTTGGCCAAGTGATAATAAGCAGGCTCATATTTGTAAGGTTTGTCTTATATATACTTTCCCGATCCTTGCAGTCTGCCCCAGATGCAGTCTTCAGCACTGCTGTCACACCTTTAAAGCCTGGGGATGCTTTTGACACAAACCGTGTGAAATGTGTTGTTGATAATCTTGGTTATGCTATCTACTTCTCCAGAGGACTCATCCCATATAACAAGTATTGTTTCTGATCTATATCTTTTCCTAAAATTTCATAGTTTCTGTTTGCTCTATTAATGAACTTTTCTTGTGCCTGTTCTTCTAGATCTGGGCAGGTTAATCCGGATTTCCCATATTTGCTCCATCTTGGTATTCAGGTATGGCATTGATACGTTGAATTTGCCTTTCAGAGATGATACCGTTAGAGGAGTACAGACTAATTTAGATCCTTCTATTTCTGTATGTCTATGACACTTTTTTTTTTCCATGTATTTACAGAGCTATGATGCTGAATTCCTCAAAATATATCCAGATTTGCCACCTACACCATTGCAACTAGAAGAAGATCTGGAACAACTCAAAGTCCTTGAGAACGGCTATAAACTGAAGGTTGGTGTGTGTGTGTGGTGGTGGTGGCTGGGGGGGGGGGGGGGTGGAGGAGGAGGTGCTCCATCATGTTACAAATTCGTTTATATATTATAATCCATATTTTTGCTTAAGTTGATGTGTCTCCGTATCAAGAAATTACAAAATAATAACTGATTTAGCTTTTGATTCAAATTTGTCTTTGTTGAGCATGGACTGTAAATCGATTGGTTCAAGAGAGTGTATCTCTTTTCTAATATTTTCTGGTGTGCATCTCTTACAAAGTACTGGAGTACTAGAATACTATTAAAAACATGTACATTCAATTAACAATATCTATTGTTAATCTTTTTGTCAAAAGAGATTAATAATAAATATGACAGTGTTTGATGGGTCATTGTGTTATCACCCTTTTCCATTGCTGCATTCTGAGTTTTGAACTCAAATATTCATTCTTTGATATCTCTAATCCACAGGTTATAAAGGTTGAGCATGAAGCTCATGGAGTCGATGTTCCTGAAGATGTAGAAAAGATAGAAAGATTCATGCGTGAAAAGAACTTATCATAGTTTTACAAGAGTGCATCACGGAATAACAGACTGACTCGGTGTGATTTTAGTGAGGTTTGTTTTTCTTGCTGTCTTTATGCTTTAGACAATTGAAGAGAAGAACATACTTGTCGATGAACAACTTTGGATTTTTTTTTTCACTGAATATAAAAAGTAAGATAGGTGAGAATTGTGTGAAGAAACCTTTTTGACAGTTTCTACTCAGCTTATAGTGGATTGCATAGCTTCTTGTTAGCTTCAATTCTATCTCTATACACGATGTAATAAAACCGTTTGAGATGGAGGTGTGTAATTTGTTGTCATTGATATGTTGAAACCCAATCAGTGAACAGGATTTGTAATGTGTTTCTATAAATCTCTTGAATGATTTTACTGCATTCTCTTCCGAAACATCTACCTTAAATTCATCAGTTATTATGTCTTTAAATTCATTCTGTTGTCGATAGACTTACCAACTGATTTATGTTTTGCTTAAGATCGTCATTACTGACATTAGACTTCAAGATACTCACCCGAGCAAAGCGCAAATCATTGCGGCCGAGTCCAAATAGAGCATAGGACCATGAACATCCAAGATAACCAACACACAAGTGCTCGACGAGTTAGTAAAAGGATAAGGGATAACATACCCTGAGACTCCTACAATTTTTCCAAGCAAAACTAACATCATCTAAAATGATCATGCACATGTGACATAACAAAACCAGCAAATTTATGTACCTTTCCTATCCAACAAAGTTAAAAAGTTTTGTGCTTTCAAAAATAAAGTAAAAAAGTTTTGTCGTTTAATAAAAAGGAGTAACTTGTTAAATTTGAACTTTTAGAATCAATTAAACAAGGATCATTAGGATCAATGGTCGAGCATTTTATGGAATAATTTGTTAGAAACTAATCCGTATCAATTATAGAAACAAAGGTAAGAGCACTTGTGAGGAGGGTTATTAATATTCCTTTTTCCTTACCTTTAATTATTAGTGAATTTGTATTAATTTAGTTCGTATATATGATTATCTATAAGAAAATTTGTGGTACGTATTAATGTGTCATAAGAACTTTTAATGCACCATACATTCATACTTTTGATGACCTCAAATAATTCAACCCTTTGGGAAGTAGATTGTGTTGTGTTTTTTTTTTCTGAAAAAGTATATTATTTTGTACTTTAATGAAAAACACATTTTTCTAGCTACCTGCCAATATTAAGTTAAGTTAAATTACCCAAAAAAAAAAGAAAAAAAAGGGTGGTCCTGTAAATTTGATTTTCTGAAATTTGATGCGTGCTAAATGCCTAAAATAAGCAAATTAATCTGATCTGAGTGTTCAATAAAGTCCAACATATCAGACAGTAGGTAAGTCAAAATTCAATAAATTCAAATTGAATTTTCTTATTTTTGAATGATTGACATAGCCCAATCATGAAATTTTAAGAGCAACGTTTGATATGGATACTTCACAAATCACACATGAGCTGATGAGCCAGGCTCAACCCAGCACAGTGTATGGACCAGCACAACTTTTATCCTTTTGTTGGCAACTTTTGTCCTTTTGTGATATTATATTATGAGCAAATGACAATAATAATACTAACAATGATAAGATAAATATTATCAAGACAATATCTAAACTAGTACAAACAATATGGTTTTTAGCGTTTAATCAATACAAATTCACTTTTATGGTACTAGTTATCTATACTCTACTACTTATATTTCATAATAAATCCTCTTTTCAAGTTTACTTCGCAATAATAACTGTTTGATAAGAAAGTTTTGACCAAAACCTGAACTTAGTTGGCAATAGAACCTCAAGCGTTCTTTAGCTTCCGGCTTTACCAAGGTAGATAACCCAACCCTGCCTTCCTTACATCAGGCTCAACACAGATCTAATTCGTTTTCTACCTTAGACCGTAATCTCTACTTAAACAAGATATATTGTGTTTTTGATGAACTATTAAATAGAAAACCTCTTGAAAGAAAACTTTTTATTTAATAAGGAAAGATTACAACACTCGTATCTTACAAATTACAATACACAAACTGAAAGCTTAAACAGACATAAACTAAACTAGAGTTTCTCTACTTTAAGAGAGATGGAGAACCAATCTCTCTCTTAAGGTGAGTACTTCCTCCGTGTTTTTTTAAGTGTCAGTTTGACCGGCACATAATTTTAGGCAATTTAATTGACTTAAATAAAATAAGAGGTAAGTGGGATAGTTGGAATATTAAAAAAGTTGTAAAAGAAAGATAGTGGGGTTAATAGTTTATTAAAAAGTAATGAATGTGAGAGGAGAGATATAATAAAAAATTATAGTAGTGGGTTTGGATGGGGACCATAAGAGGAGAGAGATATAATATTTTAAATGTAGCTTTTTGCCAAAAAAAGAAGTGTAATACTTATTAAAACACGATCGCATTTGGTAAGTGTAACACTTAAAAAAACACGGAGGGAGTAGTTTTTTTCTAGAGGACTCTCTAATGTATTATGAGAAATGTTCTAGCTAACTCCTTCAACTCTGTCTTTCTTCTTATTCTACCATCCTTTTTTTTTGAAATAAAATTGATTCATAAATAAAATCATACGACATCTACAAAGAGATTTAGATCTAATCTAATAAATACATAATAATTGAATCAAATAAAAACATTCCGTAAGCAAAGCTACGATCGTTGTTGCAAATTGTACATTCTTCATACCCTCTTTCATATCATCGTTGTGGTTTACAGCCTTCATCGGTGAGGGGGTCTATTGATCTGTTGTAGCCGTGCAGAAATTTTCCGCCTGATTCGCCGGATTGTAATCGAAATATTAACCTCTTTTTCGATCCCGCACAAAATTTTACCCATGAAACAACTCTATAGCAATCCATGAAACAAAAAAGCAAATCCTCCCTCGAAAGAGAGAAGAAAAACCCGATCTTTCGAAGTAGCCAAATCCTCCTATAGAAGAAGAAAAACCCTGTCTTTCGAGGGAGAAATATTCCTCCTAGAAGAGTAAGAGTTATTATAAACCTAAAACAATAGAAAAAACACACAAAAACAAACGATTGGGGCTTTCCACCGATAAAAATCGATGGAAGCCCCTCCAAAATTCAACAATGGAGACTAGAATTTTAGAGAGAGAAGAGAGGAAAGAGAGGCTAGGGTTTTTAAATCAGGATTTATTCTACCATCCTTAATATAGCAAAAGATTCTTAACTTCTACCGGCACTCATGACTCACCAAGTTCATAGAGAACCACAACTTTTTACAAAGATTTTTTCAAAAGAAATACAGAAGATAAAAAATATGGCTATAGTAGATTGCATGATTGTAGTTGTGGGCTCAGAAATCCATGATCTCGTCCATCATCATATCTTGTAGACCACCCTCATTGTCTTTACTATCTTTGTAATGGACATACATAGGATTATCATCTTCTATGTCGAGATCTTTAACACATTTGGTAGCATATGATTCGTCCCACATCATGAAAGCTTCAAACAGATACTCACGTCATGCTTGTAGGTTTAACCCAAATATCACTTATTTTATCGTGGATTCGTGGTCTATTGTGACACATAATATATCACGAACTCATTAGTCATGTCGAATATTATTTTACTTTTTCCAATAAAAGGTGATCCATAAAACATGGCTATTTAATATCTTATCGTAAATTGATCGGCCCGACCAATATCATCTTCATAGTCCAGGAAACCACTAATGATGTCAATTTCAACAGATTTGTCAAATTTAAAATTTTCCCTTCCGTTGCGATCGTAGAATCTGTAAATTTCCTGTGTGCTATTGTTAATTCCAAAAAAAACTTCCTTAAAACAGCAAAATTTAAATACCAAAAAAACAAACACAATTAATACCTTGCCTCATCCACTTCCCACTTACCACATCACATTTCCACATCCCCACTTTCTCTCTCTACACGCTGATCTCTTTCTCTCTCCTCCATTTTTCTATCTCCTCCATTTTCATGGCGATTATGCTTGATTCTCTCCTTCTTCCTCGAGCTTCAGCTTTTCCTTCTGCTATATTATCTCCGATTTCTACTTCATCTTCTTCCTCAGTTTCTTCTCTCAAATTACCTGAGTTCAGAGGCTTGAAGATCAGCTCCGATTTCTCGACACGTGCTGTTAGATCGGTTAGTTCGCTCGCTAGAATCGTTCCTCGTTCTGGTCGAATCGTTTGCGAGAGCTCTGATACTGCTTTTCAATGTGAGTATGATATAATTTCTTCTCCATTTTAGTTATTGTTTTTTGGAGTTTGGATTGATTGTTGCTAGGTTTTTGGTTTGGGCGTTTACGATGCTTTGAATGTTCTGAAATTTCAATTTCGATTCTGAATTTAGGAATTTTTCGATGAGTATACTGTGATATATGACCTATAGAATGATTTACAATTTCAATTTCAAATGTAAAAATTGATCGCTGAGCATAAATATGATAATAGTGATATTATGACCTAAATTTCAGTTTCTATATGGCCTGGAATTTTATTGTGAATGTAGATATGATATGGAAAGTATACAATGAACTGTGACCTAAATGTCAGCTCTAAAATGATCGAAAATTTTCAAAGTGAAGATTGAATGGGCGAGATTTAGCTTGAGATTAGGAAATGAGGACTGAGGAGTCAATAATTGATGAGAATACTATGATATAGGAATAGATTAATTCAATGTTCAATTGTGCTTCAAGTTTTTATTCTGAATTGATCTTGAGTTGCTGTGAGAAAACAATGTCAAAGTTATGGCTTCTTATTGAATAATATGTCCGTGTTTTGTATCAAATAATATGGAGGAATTGCGTTACATTCTTAATAATTAATATCATTATAGTTACGAGTAGAAATTGGACTAAGAGATATTGTTGTAAGCATTAGGAGTCCTTTGATAGTTTGACCATCCTGAAGTAGAAGGTGAAATATTGGACTCTGGCATAGGAAGACTGAAGTTGTGTTGTTGGAATTGATTTGATTGAGTATAAGCTGTACATTTCACCTGGTCTAGTTTTATGAGGTTTTGATGTGATTTTGTCGGTGTACATATAGTGAGAAGCTAATTTCCCTATCAATTATTGACCACTTATCCTTTTCTCTCTAATTCTGATGAAAGATTCAGCAAATGACCGATTGGACTATGTGTGTAATAGTAACATATGCTCCTATGATTACATTCCTACACTAGAAAGAGCCAATAATTTAATGTAGTGTTTGGTTAGTTGTTCAGCTAAGAAATGAAATGGAATCATTAGTATGAAGTATAATCTAGATTCCTCTGCTAGCAAAGGCATTAAACACAACAAAATAAGGTCCATATATTATAGTAAAATTAGGTGACAAAAAGATAATGTTCAACTAATTTGAAATTCAAATATGAAAGAAAGAGAGAAGTGGGACAAGGGTCACTGGGTGAGGATATATAGAGAATAGGATCTAAGGATGGAGATAGGAGGAGGGAGGTTTTCAGTTTAGAGGATTTCAGGTTAGTTTTAGGAATCATGAATTATTGAATTGTTACTGTCGGTGGAGGAATGACTGTAGTTGACAGGAGTCAGATACCTTCAAGTAATGGAATTGGTTATCAATGTGTACCTACCAAACAGCAGATGAAGGAATCTGATCCCTGAATCCGTTTATTTTTGTCGTTCTAAACATGTTCTTAAAGTGAAAACATAGCCTTTGGGATTTTTGCTGAAAGAATAAAAGTGCCACATCTTCTCCAAGCTTGAAGCTTAAGTCTTGGGCACCTGAATAGTTTTCTTCATTAGATGATCAATAGTTGCCCACCTTCTCCAACCTGCCAACCAAGTAATTATTTATCCATTATAATTCGAAGTTGAGTAGTATCATGTGTTGGCTATTTACACCTTTTCTCAGAATATATATTGTAGATATATTGTGATAGTGACTGTAATAAGCTTATTGGAGTGCAATACTCAGCAAGTTCCTAGGAATATCTATGGTAACCTGTTAAAATGTTGTGTATGCAGAACTTGGATGCTTAAGAATGTCACAAGATTTCTTTTGTTGGGCATTATGCTATGATAAAGGACGTGCATGTTTCGTAGAATTGTAGAAATAATAGTGAAGGAAAACAGATTTATGAATGTGATATCTTAGTCATACTAGCCTAGTAGGAAAATGTAGTACCGTTGTACTAGAAACATGGCGAGTGGATGCTATTGGGGAAAGTAAATAGCAATTTTTTGGACATCATAAATTAGAAGTGTACCAATGTTAATCTTTCTTGAGCTATATGAACATAGGTCACTTGAGCTATACAAGAGTTCATTTGTTCTATTACTTAATCTTTCTCTCCCTCTCTTTCAAATTAGTAGTACTGAAGGGCCACGACTTGTCTTGATTCTTGATCTTTTCATGCTTTCTATCTTTCGTAAGGAAATATGATAGTTCTCAAGCCAAAAAAGATATTGTGTTCTTGAATGAAGATTCTACTTGAGTTATGGGGCCTTTGTAAATTTACTCTTTAGAACCATAAAATTTGGGAAGTTTGGCAGAATGCAATATCAAATTTCAAAGTATTACACTATTACCTATAATTTCACTGTAATAAATAATTACATATTTTCTTAATTTATCTATGCCATATTTTACCTTATATCTAAAATATTCCATGAATACTTTTTCTTTTTTCAAATAATATTAATACATTTAGACATCTACAATTATGAAAAAGATGTTTAATCTCTGGAGTTATTCATTAATTTGAATGTTAGAGAGAGTTTATATAATATATATTAATCTCTGGAGATATCCATTATTATGAATGCTAGAGAGAGTTTATAATAATATATACTTATGGCATGCTTGGATTGAGAGGGATGCATTACTAAGGTAATAAAAGTCAAACTGAACAAAATGCAAGTAAATATAAAGGAGGAGAGAGTGATGGTGTGATTGTAAGAGAAATTATGTAGTGATGGTGTGGTGAGAGGTAAAGGAAGAAGAACTATTACCCCCATTTTCAGGGAAATAGTGTAGTTACACTAGGGGAAGGGTGGGTAACTATTACTCTAATTGTGAGAATAATGATTCCTCCTTTTCTCTCTTTTCCTCATGTCATAACTACTCTATTTAAACACCTTATCTTCCACAACACCATCTCTAATCACATAATTAAGCTTTTCCTAGTTTGACTTTTATTACTCAATTCATTACTCCCAATCCAAACATAACCTTATAGGAAATAGAAAATATGAAGTAATTCCAGCATCACTTGTAGCCTTGTAGGTACCATCTTACTCCCTTTGTTACAAGATAATATTAACAGGCCATCTTTGACGTTGATAGTTGAATCTTTTGAAATTTAATTGTAAATATCTGTCATCATATTATATTATATCTATCGAGTGACAGAGTGTGAATTTTTTTGTAAAGTACGCCTAGAAATCTTCACATTACAAAATAGGATACATCTTGGGAAATATTTTGGATAAAGTTAATGAGCTTTGCCCACCAAAACAAATGCAGTCTATTCTTGTGAGTCAATGTTAGTTTTTCTTTGATCAAATAGTGTTACAATGATGTTAGTTTCATACTACATATGAATCAGGCAATACTTACTAGGTAATTTTTTGTCGCTCCCTTGCTATGTTGATTTGCTTAGCATACCTTACTATTTGTTATTCTACCGCTGCTAGAAGAAGGTTGAGTAAAATATTGGCATGTCTTTGAGCCTTGGACTAGGAGTTTTTTTTAAACCTGTTGTAGGTCTTTTGGGGGGATTCTTTTGGGCTGTGTTCTGTGTATGTTGATATTATTTTCTTATTTTTCTACTTGTTAGAGGTTTATGGGGTGATTGTAAGTGTCAAGTATGTTGGAGGTGTAATGCTCTTATTTGTAATATTTCTATTTCCCACTCTAAGGTTCATTTAAGCACTCAAACACACTTCCTAAGACATCTAACTGAAACTGATTCAAAAACTAGATAAATTGAAGTCACTTAATTAGACCATCTCCAATGGTGAGACTCAACTTTGAGTATTGAAATACAAAATGAGTTGTTTTTTACCTCCAATGGTGAGACCATACCCACTTCTCAATTTAGCAACTCATGTAAAGTCCAATTCCCCAATGGTGAGACTTTCTAAAATATACAAATGTCACTTTCAATTTATGGACCATCAATTATTGTAAGATTAAAAAATAATAAAAAAAAGTAAAACTTAAATAAATTACAAAATATATTAGAATATTGCCAAGGGGCCCACACTTTTTGTCAAATAAGACTCAAAGTTGAGTATCTAAACTTAGCAACTTTCTTTTGGAGTTGCTAAGTTTAGGTACTAACTTATTGGTATACATTGCAAAAAATGCTCTCTCTTTCCTAAAAATACTTACTTGAGTCTCACCATTGGAGAGGGTCTTAGGGTTTATAATTTTTCCAATTTTTTGTTACCGGCCTCTTTTCTTTCAACCAGGCTTGAGGTCTGGAGTATGTGGAACTAAATTGGAGTCACTTTATGGGTTGCTTTAAATGTTCTTCTAAGGTTTGCCTCTCTTTTTTGGGAAAGCAACCAGTTTAGTTGAGGGTTGATGATTATAGGCTTATAGCCTATTGGTATTTATTTGCAAACACAATTCTTTGCTTACAACCAATATCAGTTTAACTAATATCAGTGACCGATTCTTTTTTATTGCTTTTTTTCCCCATCTCTTCTGTACAAAGTTCCCTGTTCCTCACTAGTCAAGCAAGTAACTGTGGGGGAGGCTGTGGAGATTAAAAGATGTTGGGAACTCATTTATCCTTTCACTTAGATCCAGCAAATTACACAACACTGTAAATTTTCTTTTAAATTGACATCTTTAGCTATTGTATTGAATATTTGAGAGTATTGCTTAATAATATGCCCAAGTTTCTAAGTAAAAGATACGTGGTATTATGTTCTTTTTTTTTTTTTTTTTTTTTTAACTTTGGTTTTAGTATATACTTAAAGAAACATCACCCTGTCTTATACTTCTTTTGGATGGAGGAATGCAGTGCCTTCTGTAAATGAAGAAACCTGGAAATCTTTAGTCCTGGAATCTGATTTGCCTGTCATGGTTGAATTCTGGGCTCCATGGTGTGGACCTTGCAGAATTGTCCAGCCTGTAATTGACGAGTTATCGAAGGAGTTTGCTGGTAAGCTGAAGGTGTTCAAAGTGAACACTGATGAGAGTGCAACCATCGCTTCTGATTATGGTGTCCGAAGCATTCCCACAGTTATAATCTTCAAGAATGGCGAGAAGAAAGAAGCAATTATTGGTGCTGTTCCCAAGTCTACTTTAACCTCCAGCATAGAAAAGTTCTTGTGAACGTGATGTAGTGGATGCCTATGCGGGATTCAAACTTTTCTAGTGTTTCATTTTTGTCCTTTTTTCATCAGGTATTATATGGTAATGCAGTGCTAGAACAATAAATTTCTGGTGATCCTGTATAGTTGATGCTATTGTATTTGGGTTCCTTGGAAGATCAAGTTAAATTTTCCGTAGTTGTGGATACATTTGTATCTGTTCTTATTTTTGGTCTTGCCTTGCCTATACATGCTTGCTAACAATCTACCATATTTTCTTGGATCCAGATATAATGGGATATGGCAATTGTTTTATGAAGATCCATGCTAGATAAATTTTACTTCGTATTAGGTTTGGTTCTGCTTTTGAAGGTTTTGCAGGTATTCTAACCTTCATGCTACAACCTTAAGCTAGTTCATTCTGGATTGTACTCGATGATAAAGATATACTTACTTTGCAGTCCTTTAAAGACGTTACGCAAGTGCAGTTTGTTTACTCTACATATATGGGCTCCAAATACTGTGAAAGCAAAGTGACCTCAAGAGTCTTGGACTTGGGAGTTCAGCTCTATTTGGCTGTTTAGCTTGTTAGTGCTCTTGTAATACAGGAGTACGTAGTTTTGGTCATTGAGAAACGTTGAGGGTTGTGCACTTGTGGTTTAGTATTATATCATCGTACCCCAAATCACGTCTGAATGTTTAGCTGGTTACTGTTGTGAACTTGTGATTTACAGGTACTGCCAAAATACATACGAAGTACTTCATTTATTTTTCAAAGGTAATCATGCCATTTTGTAGCAATTGAATTTTTGATGGACCAATATCCAATTATGTAGTATTAAATGGGAACTTAGGAATCAGTAAAGTCATTTGCGTATCAATTATCCTTTGTTATCATGAACTTTGGCTTAAGTTTCCAAAAAAAAAAAGAACTTTGGCTTCCGCGTCTTCGCCATGCACAGAATTGTAATAAACTAATAACTGAATATTGTTTTTTCGAATAAAGAAGGCCAAAATCACTACATCGAACCTAACATAATAATTTGGATTAAAAAAATCCAGTTACATGTGCTGAACCGATGAAATTCAAACTACAATTATAAAATGTGCAATTTTCAATCATGGGGGTGGGATATGGTTTGGATTAGTCACTCCTAGATTTGTCAATGGACTATGGAGAATACATTCCAAACGCGATTGCTAAACACTGTCAACAAAAATGATCACTACCGTTAATATTTGGTGTGAATGGATAATCATACCCTTACTACTTCACCACCCCTTATCCTCCCGGCGACTCACAACCTCTTCCGATCGTGATGACCACCACCACCACCCTGACCGGCGACCAATCACACCCTCCTCTATGACGACCCACCACCTCCCCTCGCCGGCGGGAAGGTGGTGGTTTAATATTTTTTTTTTTTTATTTCAAGCAACTGCGGTAATCGGAGCCCAAAATCGGTTACCGTGCATGGTAACCAGTTTTGGGCTCCGGTTATCGCGCACGGTAACCGGTTAGGGTGGTGGTGGTGGTGGTCGTCGTCGCCGATCAATGTGGTGGTGGTGTTGTCGTCAATTGGGGTGGTGGTGTCAAGGTGTTAGTGATTGGTGACAAGAGGAAAGATAGTGGTGAAGTACTATGGTCTATGGGTATGGTTGTCCATTCACACTAAATGTTGGCGGTTTTGATAATTTTGGCGGTATTTATATTCCTATGATTAGAGTGGCTTTATGACGATACTTCCTCCTTTGATAAACAAAAAATTTATAAAGTTGATATTTTGAAAATGTATATCGTGACAAATTTAACAAGATCCGATATGATTAGATTTTTCATTATGTATACTTTATAAAACCCGGTAAAGGAAACTGTAAAAATAATGCTACTGTCAATACATGTAAACTAAAAAAACAGAGCAAGTATTGCAAAATAGAACAGATTTAACGCTATACATTTCAAGTATAATCCTTAATTCTTAGATAAAATTATAAACTATATTATAAGTTTGCTCCCTCGTCATTATCTCTATCCTACTCTCAATTTCAATTCAATTCCCACTCTCACTCTCGTTTCTACTTTTTCAAGGGCCTCAACCAAATACGGGATTTGATTACTAATGATACGAAGTACAAGTATATACTTGAATACTTCCTCCGTATCACTCGCAACAAAGGAGTATTATTTGTGAGATATAAAATATTTCTTTGTTGCGAATAATATGTAACGTAGGGAGTAATTACATCACATGCTTAGTTTCCACCGATCAATCTTTCTCACCCTCCTAACACAACAATCAATATTAAATAACTCCTTTTTTTACTTACTAATTCTAATTGTTACACAAAAATTAATTTATCTTAGGCCTCGTTTGGTTGACACGGGAAATAAATTCCCGTAGGAAGTTGTATTTCATGGGAAGTTATTATCCTCATGAAATTCCTAGGAATTTCTCAAAGTTGTTTGGTTATGACAATGGGAAGTTGAAATTCCCATGAATTTTGATTAACCAAGGGGAACCTTGGTAATTTTTTTGTTTTTTTATGTCAACCAAACAAGTATCCAATTTGTCAATTTCCATGAATTTTCAGTTGCTCCATTTTATTTTGTCAACCAAACAAGCTCTTAGTATGTAATAAAAACTAAGATAAAGATAAGCAATAAAATTAATTTAACCGACATTACTACAAATAAACCCTAACATGGTTGGTGGAATGTACTGGGTTCTAAAAAAAAAAATGGTTGGTGGAATGTACTTGCAATAAAATTTAAAAGTGTTGGTGCCCCATTTTTAATTAGGGCTAAAATTTCCACGCATCTTCTTTAATTATAGAGTTTGCTGGTGGGTTTACGCGGCATAAACGGTGCTCATTACTCTTTAGATTCCTTCTTTCTCTCTCCAATCTCTTCATCCTATCTCCATTTTCCTCAATCCCCATTTATCTATATTAAGATATTTTCTTTTTCCTCAAATCAATGAAAAAAAATATTAATTCAGATATTTTCTTCTGCCCCAGTTGAAACCCAATTGCTAGATTATTACAGGTACATTTCTCAATTTTTTTTTTTAAAAAAAAAAAAATTGTTTTCCCAATAGTTTTTCTGGTAAATTCCCATCTGGGTTTTTTGTAATTGTTGTTATTTTATTGGATATTTGGATGCATAATACTCGTTTTTTTTTTTAAATTGTATGCTTGATTAATTTTATTTTTATACAAGTGAATAGCAGTAGTTTTGTTTGATTTGGGGTTATTTTTTCTTTGAAATTGTTTGATTTTAGCTTTATTACATGAATGCTGTCGCAAAAACAGTGATTTAGAGAAAATGTGATTTCTGGGTTTGACAAATTGGAAGAGATTAAAACCTTTTGATGTTCATTTGAGTGTGTTTTGTACCTTATAGAAATTGCGAACTTTCTGTGTGATTTGTTGTTTGCAAGTTCAATTGAGCTTGTGAACGAAATTAGGCAAGTGGGTTTCATATGATATCCTCTTTTACTGGTGAAAGTGCAATATAATGTAGTATTGAGGAATTAAGTTGTTGTGCATATATATATCTTAGAGAGGCTAAATCGGTTAGGGTTTAGAGGTGGGCGGAGGAAATGATTTAACTTAAAAGACGGATTCATCTGCCCGAAGGTTAGAGAGAAACTTGTTTGGTCTTGCATTGCACTCACTCCCTTCTTAGGAATGAGGTTGAAGTTTTATTTTGACAGGCCAATAAGATATCTCCCTTTATATCTCGATGAAATTTTATCGATCCTGCTTTCTGCTGTTGAAAGTGTTAATTGTGGTGGCTTGTTCATGTATCATTCATTCCTAAAGAGTATGTTAGAGGAACTCGTGATTGATGTATCTGTTTGATCAGTATCAAAATGATTTAGAAAATGTTTGACAGAATAGAAACAATTTGATTAGGAATTTATGGTGTTGTAGAAAGCTGGTGAAAAGAATGCAGCTATGGTTTATTTCAACTTGGAGACCATTTAGTGTAGCGAAGGGGCATGCTATTATAATTGTCCTAACATTTTTTTTGTCTAATTGTTACCACGTGGTTAGCTATGATTGAAGAAGTTTTCTGAGTGTGGTTAGGCATTCAAGCTTCACTAGATGTGGCTGTGATCACAATGTTGTAGTGCTATTAGTGGATTAAGTCTGTTTTGGCTGGAACAAAAGTTCTTTCTAGTAATATTAGTATTCCTATACATCTCTGGTTTATTAAGTGAGTATATCTTCTTAAGCTGAATATTGTTTTCCCTCTTAAGGATAGGGTGCTGCATTCGTATCCCTTTACCTTCCTCCTTTCCTTCATTCCATAACTTGCCCTCTAATTTTTGTTTTTGTTTTACCTCGTACTTTGTCTTATAAGGAACCAAGCAATTGTAAGTGAAGCTTGAAGCCTGATTTTTATTGAGATTAAAACTTAGTCTACTCTAGAATGTTTATCTGTGAACCAAATGTCATCTAAAGGAATTCAGTGGATAATGGGCTATCCATTTTATGCGACTATGTGAGAGAATAAGATTTTTCTGATTCTGTGAAGTAGTTTTACTTGAGCACTTTTGATTAAATTCTTAACTTGAATGTCAAAGAGAAAGGTTGAACTTGACACCCCCTCCCCCCCCCCCCCCCTCTCTAGACACTGGAACACTGCCAGCTGTAGGATCCTGTCTGTCCCGTACTGTCTATTGTGTTAGGAATCAGGATGTGTTCCAAAGCAAGTATAACAATTTTTTGGATCAATGTAGAACTTCAATATTTATTCAAGGTCTAAGATTGCTACCTGAATTAACTTTATCCCTAAGACAGAAAACTTCTTTAAGTCTAAGATTGCTACTTGTTCTATAAGCCTGATTTTTTTAGAGTTTAATTGTGTCAATAAGATATTTGCAGTGCATTGATTTGAAGTACCAATGTCTGTAAGGGTTGTATCAACTCAATCAAATTTAATAATGGTTAATGTTTGTTTTTGTGGATTCTATTCAGATTATTTACTAAAGTTTGCCTGTGCTTTGCTCTTATCATTATGATGGTGTTGAGTTACTGTACAACATCAATTTTGATGTGTTATAATTAGGACTTGAGCTCAAGAATTAAAACTTAATAAATGACTCTGAAACTGTTGGCCTTTATTTTTCGAGCCATCATAGTAGAGTGGAGTTTGTATTATTCTGGATAAGAAGTCTCTTCTTTATCTATGCTTAAGATATTTGCTTCATTTAATCAGATGGTTGACTTATTATCTCTGAAACCAACTATAAAATTTTGCATTTGCTTTGTTGCTAACATCTCAAATGACGACCTTGGGCCGGATGTATCTGTTGAACCTTGAAGCTCGACAAATTTGTAATGTCTGCCTATTAATTCTAGGTCATGTCTTTGGGAATGTCTATGCTACATGGAATGTGCATGTTTAGATATTTAAAGATTTTTTCTTGTTATACAGATGTAGAATTTTAAAGGGCGTTTTCCCATCATTCTAATTTTATCAACAATCCTTATTCTGGACCTCAATAAGTCAGTCCATTCAGCTATTACTTGAACTAGGTTAGATCCCGTGCCATGCACTGTAATCTATAGTTAAAAACTAAATTAGCCTCGTGCGATGCACGACATAAAAATTTCTTTGAAATAAATATATTTTATATATGTACCTCATATGAGAGAAAAAAAAAATAGAAACATAATCATTAATTGCAATGGTATTTAGATCTAAATAATTTTGAAGATAGTAAAAATTTAACCAAATTATACAATAAAGAGTACTCTTAAACCAGGAGTAATTATATTTTGAAGCCAGATAGTTTTTTTTATAAATCCATAATAATGTAAAAAAATAAATAGAAAATAACATAATATAATAATTGTCTTAAAAAAAAAAAAAAAATATACTCCGAATGTATAATTTAATAATTTAAGGCAAAATTTAAGAAGGTTTCAAAAAATAAGTAGAAATAAAAATAAAATTATGATGTCAGTAATTAATTTAGGAGGGAAATTTTTTTACCACAACTTGACATTTGTACAATTTAAATAGGGGATGATGTCAGCGGTTGTTACTTTAGTTATATTTATAGATTGAAAGTTGAAATATAAGCTCTCTATCATGTTCTTGCATGCAAATCTTTCCTCAACACATCTTTTCCTGTTTGATTAGCTGATTTAAGGTTACCATATATCTTAATAGGGATGGACTTGATTCATAACTTCCAACAATCGGGCGGAGATGCAATGGTGAATAAAAGTTGTAATTCTGGTGTAGCTCCACCCACAGAATCTGAAAGTAGTCAAGGGTCTTTTGACTGCAATATATGCTTTGACTTGGCTCACGATCCTGTTGTCACACTCTGTGGTCACCTCTACTGCTGGGCTTGTTTTTTCAAGTGGCTCCATGTCCAAAGCTCCTCCTCACAGCCAACTCAACAAAAGACTTGCCCTGTCTGTAAGGCAAACATCTCACAAACTTCATTGATTCCCCTTTACTGCCATGGCCCTTCCCGAAGTGAAGATGAGGTTAGGAAGTCTCAACATGATGTTATACCTCCAAGACCTGCAGCAAATTCTCCTTCAAGTCAACATCTTCCATCAAATCCTTTTGAATCGCAACACCCAGAGTTCCGTTATGCCTCAATATCATCTTCAAATTATGTGAGTCCTACTATGGCTGGGATTCTTGATAGGCGTGTCGCGTGTAGACGGGCAAGCAAGGGTCGGATCCCAAGAGACTATGGTTCAACTAATTAAATAGACTCAAGCAATTACTAAGAAAGTAACCAAATTAAATGAATGAGAATCAATAATTAAATAACTAATTAAAACGATTAAATCAAAACAATATGACAAATCAATGTTAAAAATATCCAAGATCAAGCATCACCACGAATACAATTAATGCAATAGTCGTTCTACCCCTAACACATAATTCAAAAGTAATCCATGAATAATACCAATGGTCTCTCCCGAGTTATCAATGGCTTCTCTAATCACAATCAAGCCTACTTTCGTGAAATCATGTAAATTAAAGACCTTAAGAACATTACTTTAACTTCCTAATCATCCATTCAACTACTCTCGTGATGAACTTCAAACCCTTAATTGATTTATTCAAATTCGTCAAAACCCAACTCCCGTTGCGATTAAAACAAAGGATTAATAACAATACCAATTATCCCTAATCTAGTATTGGCATAAGCACAATCAATTAAGCATATCAATTACAATTATTATTAGAGAATTTAAAGAATTAAATCATGCATTAATCATATTCGGGTTCCGCTAGATCTTGGAAAAAAGAAACTACTCGCACATATTAATGAAAGCAAAGACAATATTCAATGAAGAAAACATGATTAATAAGCAATTAAAAGTAAAAGAAGAATTAAAGATGAATACCAATTGCTTGAATGAAGAAAAGTACCAATTGTTGATGAATAAAGATTAAAACTTGAAAGTAGAATGTAATCTAGATCTCGAGAGAATATTAGGGTTCTAATGAATGTTTTAAAGTTAGAAAATAATAACTAAGTATCTTAAGTCGGGGTTTACAAAGGGTATTTATATCCCTTAATTAAGAAAACCCGAAAAAAATAGGAAAATGCGGTCTTCGACACTCCGCCCGGTCTGACCGGGCAAAGCTGCCCGGTCGGGCGCGAGAAGCATCAAGTAGAAAATCTGACTTTCGGAGCTTATAATGTTGATAACTTCACTTGCCCGGTTTGCCCGGGCAACCTTGCCCTGCCAGGGCGACGGGGGTAAGATACATCTATGTACTACTTTACTCTTCTCTTCTCCTTTCTTAATTTCCTTCTTCGCCCTGGCTGCCAGGGCAATGTTGCCCTCCAGGGCGGACACGGGTAAAATTCTCCTCCATCTTAATAAGCTTTCGTGGCTATTCAAAACAAGTTCAAATCATCCGGAAATCTTCATATGCCTACAAAATCAATCAAATAGACCAAGCCACACTAGAGAGGAGGATATTAGCGAGAAATAGCTCCGTAGAGCTTAGAAATCATACGAACATAGATATAAAATGAGGGTAAAATATGGTATAGAATGTGTACATCAATTCTTAATCCCACAATTGGATTACTCGGAGAGTTGGTATACACAAGGATGCTTGGAAGCACAGGTACCAACTTGTTCACCTCTCCTCGTTCGAATTCATATGCTATCAATGGGCATAACAACCCTCGTATGCGGAGGCAGGAGCTTCAGCTAGATAAGTCCCTCGATAGAGTGTCAAAGTTTCTTTTGTGTTGTGTAGTCTTATGCCTGCTTCTGTTCTGAAAAATGTCAGTTTTTTTGTATAGTTGTAAAGATTGTAGAATATAGAAATGTAGAGAGAATGAGGAGGAAAACTAGAGAGAAAAGTATATTCAATATAGTGAAATGTTTTGTACAGAATAAAATAACTAAGAGCTAAGCTATTTATACATTAGATAGTTACAACTAACTTTCTGACATTATAAATGAAATAATAATATCTAATACACCCCCTTCAAGCTGGACACGTTGAGAGAAGTCCAAGCTTGGAACATAAGTTCTGATGTTGATGAGAAACCAGAGGTTTTGTAAGCAAATCTGCTAGTTGATGTTCTGAAGACACATGAACAGTCTTTATGAAGCCTTCTTCAACCTGCTCTCTTACATAATGCATATCTCTCTTAAGATGCTTTGTCTTATCATGAAACATAGGATTTTGTGCTAAATGTTCAGCTGAAACATTGTCACACATCAGAGAAATAGGCAGTTGAATTTGTACTTGCAAATCTTCTAATAAACCATGTAACCAAACAAGTTCACAAGTAGTAACAGTCATGCTTCTATACTCAGACTCAGCTGAAGAATGACTCACTGATCTCTGCTTCTTAGTCTTCCAAGAAACCAAATTTGAGCCAAGGAATATAGTGTAAGCACTCAGAGATCTGCTGCTAAACTGGCAACCACTCCAATCTGCATCACTATAGGCCTTTAAATTTAGATCAGTATCTGATGTATACCACAATCCAGAATCCATAGAACCTTTCAAGTATCTCAATACATGCAAAGCAGCTCTAAGATGAGGAGCTCTTGGATTATGCATAAACTGACTTAAATGCTGCACAGCATAAGACAGATCTGGCCTTGTAATTCCAAGATATAATAACCTGCCAACTAATCTTCTGTAAACATCAGGTTCATCAAGAACATCACCTACATCAGTAGACAACTTCAATCCAGTAGATAAAGGTGTAACTGCAGATTCACATTCCTCCATACCAGCATCTGTAAGTATGTCCTTTATATATTTTCTCTGAGACAAAAAAGTTCCTTTGGAAGATCTAGAAATTTCAATTCCAAGAAAATATTTCAGTTCTCCCAAATCCTTGATAGTAAATGCATCATCAAGTACTTTCTTCACCCCATCTATCTGAATACTTGAAGTTCCAGTCAACAACATATCATCAACATAAACCAGTATAACCAGAAATTCACCATCTAATTTTCTGGTAAACAGAGAATAGTCTTGTGTAGATTGCATAAAACCAATACTCTTCAATAACTTGCTTAATTCTTTATTCCATTGTCTAGAAGCCTGTTTAAGACCATAAATGGATTTCTTCAACCTGCAGACCTGGCCATTCTTTGCCTTTTTATACCCAGCAGGAGGTAACATATAGACTTCTTCATCCAAGAAACCATGCAAAAATGCATTATTCACATCAAGCTGACATAAAGGCCATTTATTCACTGTGGCTACAGCAATCACAACTCTGACAGTAGCTAATTTTGCAACAGGGGAGAAGGTTTGAGTAAAGTCTTGACCCTCAACTTGCTGGTATCCAATAGCCACAACTCTGCCTTTATACCTCTCAACAGTACCATCAGGATTCAATTTTGTTTTATACACCCACTTTGATCCAATAGCTCTCTTGCCTTTAGGTAACTCAGTCAAGTCCCAAGTATCATTGTCTTCAAGTGCCTGTAATTCTTTATCCATTGCTGCAACCCAATTTGGGTCATTTTTAGCCTGATTATAGTATTTAGGCTCTATAATCTGACAAGAATTAACTGCAAAAGACTGAGATGACTGAGAAGACTCAGCTGCAGTATTCTTGTGAGGAATATAAGTGGTAACAAAGTCTTTAAACTTTGTAGAAGGTTTTATAGGTCTTGAAGAACATCTTGGAAGAGTATGTTGTTCAGAAACTATTTCAGAAATATTTTGTATGTGATTTGTATGGGGAAGAGAAATATTTTGAGAATAAGAAGAAGAAGAAGAAGAAAAAGAAGAAAAATCAGATGTAACAGGTATGTTATCATTCTGATCAGGAATAGGAATATATATTTGAGGTTGTGAAAGAGATTGTGTTTGAGGTATGTCAGATTCTGAACTGAAATTAACAATATCAAGAGGAGATACAACAGAATTTTTATTATTATCTTCACCTTGAAAGGGAAAAATAGTTTCAAAGAATATAACATCCCTTGATACAAAAACAGTATGAGTAGTCAAATCATACAATTTAAAGGCTTTCTGACCAAATGGATAACCAAGGAAAATACATTTCCTTGATCTAGAATCAAATTTGTCTCTGTTAGTACTTAGATTGTAAGCATAACAAAGACAACCTACTACCCTTAACTCAGAGTAAGTAGGAGCTTTCTGAAAAAAGATTTCATAGGGAGTTTTCCACTTCAATAATTTCACAGGCATTTTATTTATCAGATGTGTAGCAGTAAGAATACAATCTCCCCAGAACCTTTTAGGCAAATTAGCATGAAATCTAATAGCCCTAGCTACTTCAAGAAGATGTCTATGTTTCCTTTCTACTCTTCCATTTTGCTGAGGAACCTTAGGAACACTTTTCTGATGTATAATACCCTTAACAGCAAACAACTCCAAACATTGTTCCTTAACCAATTCTGTTCCATTATCAGACCTCACTATTTTTATTTTCTTCTGAAACTGAGTTTCTACCATAGCCAAAAAGTCACTAACTGTCTTAGAAACTTGCATTTTGTTATGTAACAAAAATGTCCAGGTAACTCTACTATGATCATCCAAAATTGTAAGAAAATATGATGCTCCATTCAAAGCAACAACTCTGAAAGGTCCCCACAAGTCAATATGTATCAACCCAAAAACATCTTCAGCTCTGCTAGTACTTACAGAAAAAGGCATTTTGTGTTGTTTTGAATGCAAACATACTCCACAATTATATTCAGTTAAAGCATCACAATTACAAACTCCAATATGCTTCATTTTAGACAAGGAAACATGCCCTAGTCTAGCATGTAACAAGTCTAAACTTATTTCCTTATTTCTGCTAACATCACTAGTATCAGTTTTATTAGGTAAAGCAACAACTAAACCATTATTTTCAACTGATAAAGCACTACTACTACCAACAAAATTATTACCTTCACTCTCAAGAAACTCTGTACTTCTCTTGGCAAAATAATACAATCCATTCTGCCTCTTTCCTTGTCCAATCACAGCTTCACTAGAAAGGTCCTGAAATAAGCAACCATTTCTAGTGAATACTACCCTTACACCAGTCTGATCTATTAGTCTACCAATAGACATCAGATTATGCTTAAATCCTTCCACAAGCATCACATCATGCAATATCAAATTCTCATTCAAGTAGACACTACCAACTAACTTCACATACTTGAAAGAACCATCAGGTAATACTACTTTAATAGGTCTATCAAGCATTCTTTTATTCACCAGCAAATTCTCATCATATACCATATGATCACATGCTCCAGAATCAATAATCCACAGAATATTATCACCTACATTATGCACAGCACAACTAAGTGAACAAGATTCTGTACCTGCAAAATTGGCAAATGAAACATTTGATTCACTAGCAACCTGCTTTCCCTTCATTGAACGCATCACTTCTTGACATATAGCAGTCATCATTTCAGAATCTATAGCTCCAGAATTCACCACATTGTTGTTCAGATCAAATGGTGAATCAGCATGCTCCTGACTGACATTAGCAGCCATCCTGTTCCCACCATACTGATTAACAGGTGCTTTTGATGCCTTAACAGCATTATACCATTCAGGGTACCCAATCAACTTGAAACACTGATCAATTGTGTGACCTTTTCCTTTGCAATGATCACATTTTTTATCCAGTTTCTCTTTCTTCCAATCTCTCCTTCCTGCATTATATCCACCTTGAATCATGCCGCCTTGATTGTACCTTTGTTGTCCTCCATTTCTCATCATACGTTGAGCAACCATAGCACTACTCTCTGTAATCATCTCACCAGAACCACTAACCTCCTTCTGCTTCTCAATTTGTTGAGTTATAGAGAAAGCTCTATTGATAGTAGGCAAAGGATCCATCGACAGTATATTAGTGATTGTGGAGTCAAAACCACTATTAAGTCCAAGCAAAAATTGCATTAACCTATCTTCACCATCAAGATCTGCCAATTTCTTGAGAAATTGACAAGTACATGAATTAAGAGCACCACAAGAGCAAACAGGAAAAGCTCTTAAACTCTGCAATTCATCCCATAACTTCTTGATTTTCCCATAATAAGCAATTATAGTCATATTTTCTTGTTTCAATGCATCAATCTCCTTCTTTAGTTGATAAACCAAAGGACCATTAGATTGACCAAAACGTTCTTGCAATTCACTCCACAATTCAACAGATGACTCAATATAAGCAAAATCATCAGCTATATCTGCACTCATTGAACTTAAAATCCAGCTAACAACCATATAATCTGCTCTCTTCCATTTCTGGAAATTTTTATCAGTAACATCAGGCTTCTTAACACTACCAGTAATGAAACCATCTTTGTTCTTAGCAATTAAGGCACGCTTAACACTACGACTCCATCGTATAAAATTCTGACCAGAAAATTGAACAGCTACCAAAGAAGCAGTAGGATTATCTGAATTAGAGATGAAAAGAGGATCAAGATTACCTCCAGAAGAGGTTTGATTATTCTGAGAACTCGTCACATCATTAGAATCAGTCGCCGCCATTAAAACAGCCGGAAAACTTCAACAAATCAATCGGAGAAATAAGAGGAACAAAATACCAGATCGATCACCAAAAATTGCAATCAATAACCAGAAACAATCACTGCATGTCCAAGATATGCAAGAAAATTTCGCAATCGCAAGAAATTTTCGCAATCGAACAATCAAAATCAGCGGAAAAACAGAGACAATTGAAGAAAATTAATCGAAAATTTCGAAACCCTAATCTCGAGCGAGATTCTGCTCTGATACCATATAGAAATGTAGAGAGAATGAGGAGGAAAACTAGAGAGAAAAGTATATTCAATATAGTGAAATGTTTTGTACAGAATAAAATAACTAAGAGCTAAGCTATTTATACATTAGATAGTTACAACTAACTTTCTGACATTATAAATGAAATAATAATATCTAATATAGAATACTACCACTCCACGTTATTGAGTTGTTGAAACTCCTTAGAAAGGAAGTGTAAAAATGAGCTTGGATCAGGTGTTAGTAATGCTTCCAACCATTCCAATGTACTGCAGGGTGTCTCTGGTTATGGAAGTGAACTTGGCAAAAATTTCATTCGAATATTGATTGTGAATAATACTACTGTCCGTCGAATAAATTACTGATTATCTGTAATCCCTCTCATGAGATTGTTCTTTTTGAGGTCAATAGTTCCTTGCTCATTAGATATTCTTTGTATTGATTTTAGCCTCCAGCTCCAGTTTAAGCTAATGTTTTATGCATGAAGTATAAAATATGTCTACTTTTTAAAGAGAATTTCAGAGTAGCAGTTCAAGGGTTGGTTTAAGAGTTTTGGGTTGAAAAGAGTTAAATTGGTTGGTGGGTTGGTTTGGTTATTTTTTTTGACATGATTTCAAATCGGTTCGGGCTATAATTGGGTTGAGTTGTAATTGAGCAGACAAATTTGGTTTCAGTTGATATGGCTAGTTTATAAACCGGTTTAGCCTGTTTATAGTGAGATTATGTTTATATCAGGGTTGAGTTTAAACGGGTCACATGCTGAAATGGGCTGAGCTTTACCGAGTTCATTTGGTTGGTGACTTAGCGGGTGGGTTTGAATTGGTTATAAAAAGTAGCAGATCAGGTGCGGTCATATTTGTATCCGGTTGAAGTGGGTCAGGGTGTAAACAGGTTTAGCCATGTTATATTGGGCTCAAGCTCTCAATTGGGTATAAATTGTTAGTTCATTTTTTGGTTTTTATTTTGCTATATTTATTCTTCGTTTGTTTTTAGAATTTTAGTTAACATGTTTCTTTAGTTATGTTTGTAAATGCATAAATTTAACCCTAAATATCATTAACTACCAATAAACAAAAATTATAAAAAAAAAAATTAATTTTTTGAAAATTTATTTCATGATGAATCTAACAAGATCTAATATGACTACATATATATATTTTTTTTATTATAGTAGTATATAAATCACCAAACATTATGAAAAAGAAGTGTGTAAATATTGTTAAATTCAAAACACATCAATAAAAAAACAAAGGTTATATGTTGCAACTTGCAAGTGTAATCTATTCTAATATACTAAAGTAATCCCCAAAATAATTCTTACATTTCACGTGTCAACACTATATTAAAAAATTTCCCGTAATTCCAGTTATTAACGACTAAGTAAATCATTATACAAATTTTATCTTTCATGTTATGCATAAAAATAATCCAGCCATGTAATAATTGAAAAACCTGAGCATAGCTCGGGCATTAACTAATTCTAATAATTTATACTCTTATACATTAACAAACGTGATAAGATAAGTGTGTAACTAAATTATACTACATATTACTCCATCCATGTTTAAAATAATTGCTCCACTTTACATTTGCAGCCATTTTTAAATACTTGCTTCATTTCTTTATTTGGAAAGTTTTTACAATATTTAATTAGTTTATCTCACCTAGTGGACCCACCATGATTCATATTACGAAGTATATTAATTTCATATTTCCTCTCCAATTCTCTCCACTGCTATTCCTTTTTACAATTTTTTATTCTTCTACCTATCCCACTACCTTCATATTTTTATTATTTTCTCCAATTTCTTCAAAAACTCCGCGCTGAAAAAATGATCTCAAATGGAGCAAGTATTTAAAAACGGGGGGAGTATAAGATTATTAACCTGTATCAAGTTGTAACAATAATTGAGTTTTAAATAATGCTTCTATAATACTACGTACTTCGTATAGGACATGATTAAGTGACAACACTGATTGAAAATTGAAAACTACTCGTACTTGGTAGCTTTTAAAAGTTAAGAATTGAAGATCATGAAGTTGATACTACTACGCATTATTCCCGAAGGAGAAGTGGTGCATTGTTTTTTCTAAAAGAATTTATGGTGTGAATGAGGGAAGTTTTGTGGACGGATTTGCTTTGATGATTATATTTACAACTCACAATGTTGAAAATTTATCATATCCATGTTACATGACATCTGCATAAGTTGCTTTTGCTTGTATTTCTTCAATAATTTCTTTCCCTTTTAGTATTTTTTTTTTTTTCATCGAACTCTTTTCAATTCCCTCAACTTTCTCAAGCCATCTTCACCATAAAAATCCCTTTTTATTACTTTACTTCGTATTAGTCTGTACTCTGTATTCTTTTTGTCTCCTATTTCTCTTATTTGGTTTGCCTTAGCAGTAAGCAGAATCTTAGCACAAGTAGTAATTTGATGTTGATATTCACTATAGAGTTTGAGAGTTTAAAAAGTACTCGTAGTTGTTACTGTTTGTAATTTTATTTTTATTTAAAAGTTTTTTTTGATAGCCTAATTGTTACTTTTGGTTGCAAGTCTTGCAATTGATATCAACCTTACAATTTAATTTATTTTTCCTTAAGATTCTAAATTTAATCACCCTATTTCTACTCATTTTAGAAGAACTAAGTTTAGTTTAGTTAACATAGAGATTATGTAAGTTCAAATTATTTTTAAAAAGATTAATTAGAGTTATTCAAGTTTAATATACAATTTAAGTAAATTATGATAAAGACCATAGTCGATCTAATAATAAGATAATGTAAATTCATAAAAAGTTCAAATTAGTTTAGTTTGACCTGATAATCAGATCGTTTGGGTCGGGTTATTTCAAGTCATTATGCTATCGAGTTGAGTTTAGATCAATTTGGATTTCTGTTTAGGTCTATATTGATAATAAACCAGGTCGGTTGGGTTTGGGTTGAGACATATATGGTCAAGTTCAAATCTGGTCACTTTGTATACATCGGTTAAAGACTTTGGTCAAGTTCGGATCAAAAGTTTGAATCAGGTCATTTAGGTTCAGTTGGGTTTTTGGTCAAGGCTTTAGGTCAAGTTCAGATTGATTCATTTCTTTTGGTATGTAGCAGGGATCTGTAATATATCTCACATTTGTTAGCTTTAACCACGTTGTTATAATACAATGGAGTACAAGGAAGGAAGTTATAAACTCAATAGAGCAGAGGGGAGGAAGAAAAAATACTCAAAATATCACAACATATTCCCCCCCCCCCCCCCCCCCGCCCCCAAAAAAAAGAAAAAAGAAATTGAGTTGGTTTGGTTTCAAAGTTTATTCAAATCATATAAGTTGGATTGAAACTAGTTCATGCCATTTTTGGTGCTTGGTAATTTCAATTCGGGTTATTTCAGGTATCAAATTACTTTTAATTTGGGTTACTTTGGGTATCAAATATGTCGAGTCAAATAAATTAGGTTAAAATCAAGTTTGGTCATCACTTTGGTTATCTCGAGTAACTTGTGGGTTGGGTCACTTTGGATATCAGGTCAATAGGAAGTTCACTTAGGGTTGGTTGGGTCAGGTTTCGATTTAGGCCACTTCAAGTCTTTACTTGGGTTCAGATCGGGTAATCGAGTTTGGGTCAATTTGTCAAGTTTAGTCCAATTTAGTTTAAATAAGTCATTTTGTCAAAAAAAAAAGTTTAAATAAGTCATTATGTAAAAAATGGTTAAATAAAGTTCATTTTTTGGATTTTAAAAGTTGTATTTAACTTCTCTTTAACTTTATTGGCTGTCTGAAAATTATTTGAAGAAAGTATTAGTACATTACTTGTATAATGTCTTCTCTAGTTACTGAATTGAAAGAACCCGAAAGTAATAAGACTAATAACTTAATTATTAAATCGCCTTGATGCATAATCTCGCAATAATATTCTTTAATTGATTGTATCGATCCATAATCAATTAACAGATACTTAAACAATATTTCATATATTATTCAATTCTGATTCTACTAATAAAATCTTGAACCTCTTCATCAAAAATTTGCTTGTTGGACAATAATGAAAGTGATTACATGCAAAATAATGTGGACAAGTGGGTATTCTATGCCGCATTTATATTTGATGTCTAAATTCAGTTTGAGGCATCTTTATATTAAGGGTTTACAAAAAAAAAAAAGAAAAAAAGAAAAAAAAAGAAGCTCACAAATTCACAATAGCTCCATTTTGACAACATAACTAGTTAACTCGAGACATACACAAAAAACAAATAGTTGTCACAAAGCATACACTTCGTACGTCACATGGATCTCTATTCTCTATCAACTTCATTTGCTTGAGAGTATGGTGATGATTAAATTTCCTGATCTCTCTCTTTACTCTCAATTATATTAATCATATTGTATATTTACCTACGTATAGTAAAAGTTATTTAATGAATGTTTGTGACATGGGTGGTCCGACTGTACCGAAACTACATTTTATAAACAACAATTGATCGGACCATAGTATATCCGAAAAGTAGTTTAAAATAATTAATGATATTCGGCAAGTTGATAAGGAATAATTCTCATCAACTTAAAATTGCTAAATGCATATAATATATCTAGAAAAATCAAATTCTATTGCATTAAAATTAAAACCACCACATGCAAATGTTCTAACCTTGTTCTTAATTGTAACAATCTGCCGTATCTCTCCGTACTCATCGAAACTTCCTTACTCACCGTACTTTAAGGAATCTTCGATTCTACGAGCAAGAAAACGCGTTTAAAATTAATTAATAAATTATTCCTCCATATTATTTATCAAATATCCATCATTCCATTCAATTTTTCTGACAAAAAATCAAAGTGCAAAATATGTAGAAAGACATATTTATTTATATAATTATAATAATATTTATAATTTCATGATACTATTCCGTATTAATAGTGAAAAAAGAATTGTGAAATTTTAATTTATTAATTGTTAATTCACCGACAACAACCACCTTTTTTTTTCCCTATAAAATGAAAGCTCAAGTATCAACTATGCAATTCAAGTGTTACGTACTAATTTTGGATTAATTCTTCTTGAAGAAAATAATCTAAACGTAATATTAATTAAAATGGCTAAGAAGGTTATGGAAGTTACATGTGTTTTGGTAATTTATTCAATCTTTTTCTTAGGAATTATGTTTGAAGGTGTCAATGGTCGTCGTCATGCTAATCGTTGGTCTAATGGTCATGCTACATTTTATGGAGCTAATCAAAGTCCTGCCACTCTTGGTAAGCTTATTATTACTATCAAATATTCATTTAAATTGTTAAAAGTATTAACTTTCTAACAAAATTAAAGGCAATGAGACGTATGTAGCTAACTTGCTTGCCGTGGATTAAACTAATCTATGTATCGTTAATTAGTCTTTTTTTGCAAATGTTGAATCGATTAATAAATACTTTTGGTAGAACTAATGCTAGGTTATTATTCAAGTACATTCAACAACTATTGACTAACTAATGATAAACGTATTACATTATATATGTGTATATTGATATATTGAAACAAAGACATACTTACTACGATAATTAAACAACTAAGGTTATTATTTAACAATATGTTATCTGTCTTACAACTTATAATCTCAATGAGTATTAGCAAATAATAGAATTGATTTTACAAAATAATTGTAATCGAATGCTCTCGAGGCCAATCCATACATAAGTCGAATATAACAACATGATATGATTTATTAGTATTTGTGATGGTAATTTTTTTATTTTCATTTTAGTGGTCTTGATGAGTTAAAACCTAGCCTTACGATAAGCATTTTTAACTTAATTTGTTGAATAATGAAAGTTTATTTGGAGGATGTATGCCACATGACACATAAATGTTTTTAGGAACAATTTTTAGAAAATAAAGTATAGATATAAATATGTCAAACTGATAGCAAGGAGTTCAATTCAAGCTTGAGTAATAATTTTTTATGGTGATAATTAATCAAGAAGATCACAATAATTTCAAAAGTTATTATAATCAGGTACAATAAATAATATACGAGATGATATATATTAATATATATCTTCTTAATTACTGTCTAATTTAATTTAATATCCCTACTACTAGGGGGAGCTTGTGGCTACGACAACACCATACACGCTGGATTTGGAGTCCACACAACGGCATTAAGCGGTGTATTGTTTAGGAGTGGGGAGGCATGTGGAGCGTGCTACCAAGTTAAGTGTGACTTTAAGGCCGATCCCAAGTGGTGCCTTCGAGGGCGAGGGGTCACCGTGACTGCCACCAACTTTTGCCCACCTAACAACCAAGGTGGGTGGTGTGACCCTCCTCGCCAACACTTTGACATGGCCATGCCTTCTTTCCTTCGTATTGCTCGACCAGGCAATGAAGGCATTATCCCCATCGTTTTCAGAAGGTATACTTAAACCTTATTTACATTAAAATTGAATACTTGATTCTTGTCAAAAAAAAAAAAAAAATGAATACTTGATAATGTTAGTGTATGTTGGTGCATGCATGTTCATCTAAAATAAATGTTACATTAATAAAATGTTAGTTGGTGTGATTTGAATGAACTTGTAACGTAAAAATCAAATCCAAAAATCCAAAAGAAGATTATAATATATACTTCCTCTGTTTTTATACTTGCAACACAGCCTTGTTGCACGCGATTTGAGGTCAAAATTTTATAATGCAAATGGCTAAATTATTCAATATAATTTTTATACATGATACCTAACTTTACTTTAATCCTCGTGTTAAAATTATTTTAATAAAAATGTTCGTTAATAAAAATGCTCGTTTACTTTTACTAATCATCTCCTAAAACTGCGTGCCTAAAAAGTTGCTAGTAAAAAGAAAAAGAGAAAGTATATGGTATAGAGTATTTGGTTTCCTCATCTTTTGCTTACATACTATGGTCTTTTAATGTACATGCATGCCTTGTGCGTACGTGCATGGTAGTTAAAATAATTGTCTAGTAACTAATTTTGTATGCTTGATGAACATAAAATATAGGGTATCATGCCATAGGCGAGGCGGAGTCCGATTCACAATGAGAGGGCAAGGGAACTTCAACATGGTGATGATCTCCAACGTCGGTGGTAGTGGAGACGTGAAGGCGAGTTGGGTGAGAAGTTCCAAGGCCAAAAGATGGGTGCCTATGTCCAGGAATTGGGGTGTAAATTGGCAAAGCAGTAAAGACCTTAGGAACCAAATGCTCTCTTTCAAACTCACTTTGGTGGATGGCAAAACTATGACTTTTAACAATGTTGTGCCTTCATTTTGGAACTATGGCCAAACTTTTAGCGCAAAAAATCAATTCATGCATTAACAATAAAAATTACTTCCTCTGTTGTTAAAATTTCTTCTTATTTTTATAATTTGTCTTGTAAAAAAAAAAAAAATTTGAGCAAGGGGAATCTTTAGAGACATACATTTATTTTAGTTACTACTCGTGCAATTTTCATATTACGGAGTAAATAACTATACAAAGATTTGATTTATTTGATGGCCAGGGTTTAATTTAGTGCATAGTCCATTGAACAATCTATTTGGTACAAGATCATTGCCTCATTATTGGACATACCTAGCTTTCCCAGTTGCTCTTCTAATACTGTTGTTTTATATTTATCTTATTTTT
Organism: Chenopodium album; assembly: GCF_948465745.1. Taxonomy (NCBI): domain Eukaryota; kingdom Viridiplantae; phylum Streptophyta; class Magnoliopsida; order Caryophyllales; family Amaranthaceae; genus Chenopodium; species Chenopodium album. The sequence continues at coordinate 72,299,912 of NC_137837.1, forward strand.
ATTTAAAATGTTGAAAATTTGGTGATAATTAAGCCAAAGAAAATTAGGCGAAATTCATTTGTAAGCTCTCGTGTCCTATGGTGAGCCAGAATTTATTATGTAAACTCGTCATGTTGTTATGAATTTATGATGGAAGGGAGAGGATAAAAGATAATCCCTGATCTGTACACACGGGTGTACCATGCGCATGGTACACTTGGGCAAAAACGGCGTCGTTTTCTTCATAAAAATCAGGCAGCAAATAACCAAAAAAAAAGGCGGAAACAACATCATGTTAGTTGAGAAAGAACATGCATATTCTAAAGAACATCAAGTTAATATAAAAAGAATGCGAGATTTTCTCAGCATGAACCATTAACTACGGGAAAATATCTACCCATGACTCACATTAACTGATAAAATTTTTACAAAATCTTATCATTTTCCAAAATCAGTTTTGGAAAATCATAAGATTTTGTAAATTTTTTTTGTATCTTATCATTTTCCAAAATCAGTTTTAGAAAATCATAAGATTTTGTAAATTTTTTTTATTCTGTAACAATTCACCCAACAGTAATTTAAGTTTTCGTTTTTAAATTTCAAAATTTTAATTTCATTTTCAAAATTTTAATTTCATTTTCAAAATTTCAAATTTTAAATTTTAGTATGTTCTCAAAAAGATGAAAAGAACATCAGCTTAATTTCAAAGAACATGGCAATTGTAAAGTACATTACGGTTGTGAAAAAGAACATAATCAATAAGGAGGTAATTTTGGGGAAGTTACGAAAAGAACATCAGCTTAATTTTTTATTTCGTTCATATTTTTCACCAATTATATATATAGTTATGATATTCATTTTAGGTTCAGTTTATATATTTCTTGTGATGTTCTATATGTGATTTAATAATGTTCTTTATTAGAAAACATGATGTACTTTATAGTTGTTTGTAATGTACAATTAATTTTTAAAACTATATTCTTTCCTTATGTCCATAATTATATTCATACAATGATTTTTTTTATTATATTAGATATTTTAATACATTATTTTAAATGTTCATGTTCCTTGATTGTAATTGCAATGTTGTGGGGAATAGTTTCAAGCCTTTAAAATCCCACTAGCTTGAACCCCACTGTGATCATACACTAAAGTACGGTGGCGTCCAAAAGGGAAGAAGATAGAGCAAAAGAGTCGCCAACAAGTTTTTAAGGAACTTGTAAACCGTTCACGAGGTGAAGGTTACACCCCTTAACGATCCAAGAGATCGTCAACTCCATAAGGTCATGAACCAAATAAGGGTCCGGGGATGATGGTACAAATCCAACCTAAAAGAGATTGAACCTGCCCTAATAATAGGCCTCTACTTTATTCTGCTCGTATTCATGTGCGCTTTCTGATTAACATACAATCAATAGGTTCAACCCTAAACCTGTTTATCTATGTTGGTTGAATTTAATGCACAAATAAACTATTATTGGCGATCACTTGAATTATAATCACAATTAACCTAACAAGATTATTAATTATCTTATTAAGCGTGATTGCAAGTACAAAGTTCCCTTTAAACATGCAATAAAGGTGATCAAGCAATAAAGAATATTAATCATCAAGCAACATAATAAATAATCAACATCGTGAATAATAATAATAATCATCATCATAATCATCATCATAATCATAATCATGTTAAAGCATAGCAAGATCCTAGGCATGATACTAACAAGATTAATAACAAACCCTAGCATGTCACTAAGCAATAAAAATCAAAGCTTTATCCCTAACATGATACTAACATGAATAAATATTAGGAAGAGAATAGGAAGCATCGCATGAATCATATTTAATATTAAAGTTACCCTAGACATGATACTAGGAATATCATAATAACGATATAGACATGATTTCTACATCATAATATCAATAAAATCAATTAAAGTACTTACTTGGACGCCTCGTACCTCTTTCTAATTACAAAATACACACGTTAGTAACTTCAAGGAAAATAATAAACAAAACAATTAAATTAAATAATTGAAAGAGAGATTTGGGACCAAACCCTCAGAAATTAAAACCTTTCACGTCTAGGGCGAAGGCAACTTCGAATATGGCTAGGTGCTTCTAGATCTAATGAATGCGGAATTTTGTAATTGAGAAAAGGCTAGTTTAGAAAAAGAGAGAGAGAGAATAATCAAGAAAATCTTGATGAGAGTCGATGAAGACTTAAGAATAAGAAGAATTCGTGAATGATAGATGTAGATGATGAAGATAGTTGATGAAGACTTAAGAATAAGGAGAATTCGTGAATAAAAACGGAGTTTTTGATACGATATTTATAGAGAAAATCATCCAAAAAAGATAATTTATCAAAACAGAGTATGAAGACCACAAATCCACCTTGGCGCCAGACCTGGCTCATTGGCGCCAGGAACTGTGGCTAGCGCCAGGCGCCAATTCTGGCGTCTGGCGCTAACCTTGATTCCAGGCGCCAAGGCCTGGGGTTGGACGCCAAACCGGATTTTAACGCGTTTTCGAAAATCTGATAATTTTACCGTACTGGAAGATAAAATAATATAATTTCGGTCGAAAATGCTATTTGATCTAATTAAAACTCTGAAGAATCCTAATTGAATTAAAAATGATAAAACCTTCTAGAATGTTCTAGAAGACCAAAACCATTCCTAATTACATTAGGAATGATAAATCATATTAGGCCCTCCCCTAGATCATTGGGCCGTACTTAAAACTCAAACCGGGCCCAGTTTAGTAAATTGGCCATAAATTCCTCAATATTCATCGGAATTGGGCTTATAATATATCGTTGGAAAGGTCTTTGCAAGCCCTATCCAACTACACCACTATTGGACCCTTATCATGGACCAACAAAACTGGATTGGCTGTTTTCTTAAAATAAAGTTTTCAAAAACAGAGAGAAGAGAAAGGAAAAGAAATAAAACTTTCCGCAACACTAGACCTTTCCACACTTTCGTTTCATTCGATCATGATTCGACGTGAAAGGTACTCATCACTGGGTTTGGTTTTGGGGAGACACAATTGGGTGTCTACAAATGTACTTTAATTTTATTGTCACATAATATTCATTGCTTATTGTGAAATGTTCTTTGAATTTTGTCTTTGGATTGTGGTAGGTATGATATAAATAAGTTATGTTCATTACATAATAAATAACATGTTCTTTAATAAATTTACGGATGTTCTTTAGATCTGAACAATAATCATCAATAGAGGAGATCTCAATTCTTAAAAGAATATCGTCATCAACCTTAGCTTCATGATCCTGCTTTCAAAAAAAAAAACATAGTTAATGATAATAAATATTAAAAAAAATTTTAGAATTAATAATTGATATAGTATTTAAAATTAATGTTATAATAATTCAAAGAACATATATACAGAACAAATCAAAGAACATCGAATCAAAGAACATACATGATGAATCAAAGAACATACATGATAAATCAAAAAACATCGAATCAAAGAACATACATGGTGAATCAAAGAACATACATGATGAATCAAAGAACATACAGAGTAGCACAAAGTACATGTCGTTTTCATAAAAGTACATGCCATTTACAGAAAAGTACATACATAGTAGCACAAAAGTACATATATAATTAACACGTGCACATGCGTTATTGTATAAAATCAACATTGATTTCAGCAACAATAAAATATAATAAGAAAAATAAAAGAACATATCTAAATACTAAAAGAACTTCATCTTCAACCTTAAACAAAACTACTGAAAAATTAAAAATATGATTTAAATCGATAAGAAAATTATAGTCAGTAATAATAACTACATTTAACAATCATTATAAAAGATTAACAACTGCAAAATATATAATCGATTAAACAATTCACCTTCATTGAGGTTTACGATACCCTCGACTTCACCTTCATTGTTGATATCATCATCATTTGCATCATCAAGAAATCTAGCATTAGAGTCATGGCGAAATTCGGATTGATAAACCATTATTAATTTCTTCTACAAGGAATTCAGATCTCTGTAATTTTCTCTCACTAAAAATTAAGGGTCTCTATAAATTTCTCTCTCTAAATCTTTTTTGAAAAATATCAGTTAATGATAATTACCAAAAACCAAAAGCTATAAAATCGGCAAATTACTATTAACTGTTTTAATTTTTTTTTTAAATTCGTGTAATTCAAATTTCCTTGAATTACTCTTGCCAACTCATCAGGTGCACCATGAACATGGTACACCCTTGTGTATTATCTAACTTTCAATAAAAGAGAGTGAATAATGGTTTACTTGTACTCTGTAATTTTCTTTTATTACGTCAAGTAAGCAAACTATGTTATGAAAGAAAACTGAACACACTAAATCATTCTTTCGAAAAAAAAAACACACACACTAAATCACATCTTTTTCAAAGGATAACGCAAATACATGTAAGAAATTTAATATAATAAACGAAAATAAATGTAAGAAATTTAATAGTATGTTTTGATTGATTTTATGTCCAATTTTATTTATTTATTCTGATAATTGGAGCTCAAATGTCATTGCTACTATAGTACAAGTGTTTCGGCAAAAAATGGCTAACCGGGCCCCATTGGGCTGCTGATGTGCCTCGGATGTGGGCCTTCGTCGGACCTGCAAAATGAACTCCGAGCCCCGGGTGTGGACCCCGGGGCGGAGCCTCCGACGCTCAAGTTAGTGCCAAACAATGGATATTTTTGAGAGAGGTTTTTAGGAGAGAGAGGTGTTTCATAGTCATCTTAATGTAAGAGTGACCAACCCCCTTTACCTTTGCCCTAAGTAGGGTATATATAGAGGTTATGAGTGGGCTTTTGGACCCAAGCAATGTAAGACTTATTTGGACCTTTGGTCTTATGAGGCTATAATGGGGCCTACCCATTATAGTACCCAAACAACTAGCCCCCTAGACCCAATTCTATTTGAAAAATGAGTTGGGTTTTATTTCATTCCCAAATAAGTCATTCAATAGAAATTGGGCCGAAGATTTTTGTCTGTTTGGATTTATGGATTGTAGCCGGTGCTACTTTCTTAGATCCAAAGATCGTAAGAGACGATCACTCCTTATCCAAGGATCATTAGAGTGTTGCTAGAGATATTTTTCGGATTTCGAGGTTGTCAATTTTTTACCTTCATCCGATATTTTTCGGATTTAGAAGTTTGTCAATTTTTGGCCTTCATCCTATCCCTCACTCTTGATCCGAGGATACTAGGAGTTTAACAAATGCGATCACTCTTTATCCAAGGATAATAAGAGTTTAACAAAGGCAGCTTTCTTAGAACCGAAGATCATAAGAGTCGATCACTCTTTATCCGAGGATCATTAGAGTGTTGCTAGAGATATTTTTCGGATTTTAGAAGTGCGTCAATTTTTTACCTTCATCCTATCCCTCACTCTTGATCCGGGGACCGTTAAAAACGTCGAGTGTTGCTAGAGATATTTTTCGGATTTTTTCGAGGTGGTCAATTTTGACACTACCTCATCCTATCCCTCACTCTTGATCCGCGAACCGTTAAAAACGTCGAGTGTAGCTAGAGATATTTTTCGGATTTTAGAAGTGTGTCAATCTTTGAACTTCATCCTATCTCTCACTCTTGATCCCAGGATATTAAGAGTTTAACAAAGGCAACTTTCTCAGATCCGAAGATCATGAGAGGCGATCACTCTTGATCCGAGGATCATAAGAGCTTAACAAAGGCGACATTCTTAGATCCGAAGATCATAAGAGTTTTTCGAGCCTTCGGATACGTGGGTCCGAAGGGTACTCTCGAGCCTTCAGATACGTGGGTCTGAAGGGCTTTTTTATCAAAGGCAACACTCTTTGATCCGAAGATCATAAGAGTTTAAAAATTTCCAACTCTTTTAAGGGTTAACCCCTTGCCCCCCAGAAACTGGTTTATTCGAAGTACTTCGGTTAAACCGTGTTTCTAGTTGAGCTAGAGAGGTATTTCTTGTCATCGTTAGAATGATATTTTTATCACCATCATCGCGAGGATGAGTAATGGGCATTTTTATCATCATCATCATCGTGAGGGTGACTGATGATTATTATTTTTATCATCAATTTCGTAAGGATAATTAATGATTTTTTTTTTTTTTGTAGAAAAATATTGATCCGAAATATTGGACCCATTTTCTTTTGCTGAAGAAATTTAGATAAGTGGGTCTAGATGAAAGTGAGCCCAACCCACCTACCATAATTTGATGGGCAGGGAAGATATTTGGGGCTTTATTTTCCCACTTTATACAAAAATGTATACAAAGTATGAGCTTTCACTTTCACTCCAGTATAAGCAATAACAAAATTATACGAAGTATATATGAATTATGGTAAATGAAATTACCAAAGATATTTGCTTCAAATTGTTTGCTTCATCCGGATTATTACGAAACTTTTGAAAAGGTTTTGATTTTGAGGCTAGGAGCAGTACCCTCGGCCTCGGGGATTCAGCTTGGTGGCTCTTCAGCGACCCCTTCGGCTCATATCACCTTTGGCTCGGCATGAACCGGCTTCGGCTAGGAGTCAAGCTTCGGCTCGAATTTACCTTCGGTCCGACACCCCACCTTCAGCTCGACCCCACCTTCGGTGTGGCTGCCTCGGTGTGATTTTAGGACTTTCGGCTTATCCGAAACTTTAGCAAGGCCCGCGACCTCGGCAGGGGATAAGGTTCGGCTTCAGCTCAGATGAACCTCCGACTGGCTGAGGGAATTTCTTCAGCTTCGGATCGGACCTACTTCGGCAGCCGGGTGAACCTTCGGTTGAGGTCACCTTCGGCTCGGCTAGCTCGAAAAGTTTGTAAACTCAACTTTCAATGCATATCCTCGGCCTCGGCTAATAGGAGCTTCAGTAACGGTTACCTCGGCATAGAGCTTCGGCTGGCTGAAGAGCTCTCTTCGGCCTCGGAAACCTCGGCCCGGCTAGAGAAGCTGAGCTAATAATCTCAGCCAATTTTTTGGTGTTACTAACCGAGTAATTGGGGCCTCGGCTGGAACACCTTCGGCGGATATACATCACCTTCGGCCCGAACCGGCTTCGGTAGTTTGGAGCTTTTGAAAGGTGAAGAAGCAAATCTGATGCAGTTAATACTACCATTTTCGTAGCTTTTTTGGGTGAAGATGATGACCAATGATGGTGTGGACCAACTTTGCTTTTCTTATTTTTGGTTGGAGACGTGGTACAATGACCACCTTTCATTTGTGGTTGAAAGTCTTGGCAATGAAAAGGTGTCAGGACCTTTTCTTTTCACTTCCTTAATTAAAAGGAAAGAGGAATTTTCAACTCTTGCAAAATTTGTTTGATATTTGCATGAGAGTATTCAAGAGTGGGATCTGACCAAAATTCCATGAATTTATGGCCAAGTGGGTAATTCAATTGAATTACTCACAAAAGATGCCTTGCTTCAGCCTTTAATGCGGTTTAAACTGAAGAAAAATACGGTGGTTTATTAGATTTTGGGATAAACTTACTAGAAAATTTGACCCATTTTCATGGTGGAACACGGTAGCTATGAACTAGTGGATTTTCATGGGTAGTGTACTCGGATCCCCACAGACGGCGCCAAATTGTTTCGGCAAAAAATGGCTAACCGGGCCCCATTGGGCTGCTGATGTGCCTCGGATGTGGGCCTTCGTCGGACCTGCAAAATGAACTCCGAGCCCCGGGTGTGGACCCCGGGGCGGAGCCTCCGACGCTCAAGTTAGTGCCAAACAATGGATATTTTTTAGAGAGGTTTTTAGGAGAGAGAGGTGTTTCATAGTCATCTTAATGTAAGAGTGACCAACCCCCTTTACCTTTGCCCTAAGTAGGGTATATATAGAGGTTATGAGTGGGCTTTTGGACCCAAGCAGTGTAAGACTTATTTGGACCTTTGGTCTTATGAGGCTATAATGGGGCCTACCCATTATAGTACCCAAACAACAAGTATATAGAAAACCTTGTACGGAGTATCATATTCCCACTACTCGAATTTGAAAAATTGAATCTATGCGTTGGTGTTTGAGAATTTCAGCCTTTTCCTATCATTGTTGTTTGAGGATTTGTTTTATCTCATCCATTGTTGCTAGGCTTTTTTGAGATTACTAGTTGAGCCATCGCGCGCGATGCGCGTAATAGCCCAATAAACACGGAATAACTGTGATTAATGTTGTCGTTAAATAGATGGTTGTACTAATTTAATTTAATTATTGTATGTAATTTAAAAAAAAAAAATTTATTTTGTGTTAAAACGGGGTTTAGATTTAGTTAGGTATTCAATGGGAGGTCGTAAGATATGTAAAAATTCGAATCTTATTATCGTTTAAGATTAGGAGATAGGAATTTATTGTAAAGTTCTAATGTTTATAAAATATCAATCCTAATAATTTTGTCGTATTAGTCTAACGAAATGCTATGTTGTGTAGTATATCGTTGTCTAAAAATAGAAAAACCGACTAACACACGTGCGTATAGATATTGTGCAAATAAGGCGATTTACAAAAAGCGACTTTCTATTTTTCTATTTTTTAATGTATATGTACAGTGTTAGAATATAGGAAGTCATAAAGTTTCTCCTCTTTCAAGATTTTTGTCATGATTGTTTCACTTGCTTTTGATTGGTCAATGTGTGTACTTATATTGCGTGGTATATAGTGTTTGCTCTGTTGTTGTTTTGTCTTTCATCTTCAATTGTAATCCTTTTTTTTTTTGTCTTAAAAGTTTTTTTTTCTTGCTTGAATTTTAATTTCAAATCCATAACAATGGCAAGTACTGATAGCACGCCACCTCTGGTAAAGTATTTTCGCCACCAATCTGGAGGCCGAATGAAACGAAATCAAAAGAAGAAAACGTTGCAAGTTTTCGTTTGTATGCTACAGAAATGAAGAAGAAGATGAATAGTCACCTGGAATTTTTGGAACAAGGGCTTTCAAAGGTTGAGAGCAAAAAAGAAAAGGAGAAAAAAGCAATAAAAGGAAACGGGAAGTGGAAAAGGATGACTGTGGAGAATGGCTAGTTATCATCGTCGAATCAGACAATGATGAAGTTGAAACTAAACTAAGGAAAGAGTTGGTGCAGAAGAGAAGTGGAGGAAAGTGAAAAAGAAGATGAGACTGATGAAGATGAAGAGACCGAGGAAGACGAAGAGACCGATGAGAACCCAGAAAGTGATGTGAATTCTGATTCAGAAACTGGGAGTGAGAAAGAAGCTGTTGTCAATTCAGATGAATTATCCGAATCAAGCGGCGAGAGCTATGATGATGATGATGATGATACCGGTTCGGATTCTGGATTTGGGAACGACCATGGAGAAAATCAAGAAACAAGTGAAGATTCTTCCATGTTTCATATGAGAATTTCTGACTAATTGCATTTTGTCTGTTGTTGAAGGCTTTTTTTTGGGCTAAACTGTAGTGGTAGGATGAACAAAAGCTTTGTTAGAGTTTTTTTTGCTTGTTAGGTTATGATGGGAAATTATGTAGGCACATCTAGCTGATCTTAGGTTTGTTGGTGGGATTTTTAGAGTGCTAGATCTCCGTAACTAATTAGTTGATGCTAGAATTATAACTAATGTAATTAGCAAAGCAGAATAGTAGGTTGTAATTAGTGCAAAATAAGATTTTGCTTTATATATAAAGAATATATGAAGTTGATTATATATTTTTTGTTTTGTGTGGTTGTTTATTCGTTATATTATGCTGCTCATAGTTATGCTTTATATAAGCTAAAAGACTCATCAAATTTTGGGAATTTAATAAAAAAAAAGCTTGAGATTGATCTCGATTAGTGGTGAGGAAGATGAGTTTTGGATGGATTTGTTGTCTGAATCATTTGATGATGTTGTAGTTGGTTCTAAACTTGAGGAGAAAATAAGTGAGATGGCTTCAATCTTAGATGATTCATTTTGCAAAAGTGGGGTTTTATTGTAATTTTTTCTTTGAATGTACTTATTAATTAAGGTAGAATTATTCATAACATTACAACGACAATGTAAAGATTTGTTGATTTCAAAATATATATGCAAATATATAAAACAACAATTAATTTGATAGATGCATTCTAAGTAGATGAAAATAAACAAACAGTCAAAGTACTAAACTATACTAATATATCACATTAGCTTGATATCATAAGTAGAAAGTTACTGATTACAATAACAGGAACATAAGGCTAGGTTCCTTTGATGTTCTAAATACATAGTGCTTGACAAATTTTAGTCAAGCAATCAGACAACAAAAGATTAATCTAGGAAGTAGTGTTACATAGGAACAAGTATTCTAGGAGACCTGTTCCTACATAAAACCATAATGCTTGATTGATTTTGTAGCTAATTCTAACCCACCAGACAACAAAAGTTAAGCTGATTACATATTGGTGTTGTTTAGGAACAGGTATTTTTTGTAAAACCTGTTCCTTTCCAAGACCACAGCCTTTAAAAGCCTTAAGCATAACCGATATTGTGCTTATATATGTGGTGTTATTTTAAGACAAGTAATGTGAAGATACTTGTCTTTTATAATAGCCACATGATGCAAGATATTTACTTGTAATGCATATCTCTAATTAGTATGTACATAGCAAAAGATTTAGTAGATGAAGCTGTTACCCAACTGATCTGTCATGAGTCTTATTTCCGTTTCTTCATTTAGAAGTCATCTGAGTCATTATCACGAAACACAAGTGCTCGACGCTTGCTATCTTTCTCTTCCTTAATAGGCTTGGTTGTTCCAGCAGAAGCAATTGCTGTGTCATAGTCAGTTCCTTTTCCTTTTAGTGCTGCTTGAATAGCTTGATCTTTCTCTTTTCCTTGATGAGATCTGCATTCTTGATTGTTGAAGGTGTTGCATGGTCAATAACATCCTTTGCTGGTGTGGTGGGAATCAAGTTGCTGTTGGAATCAAGCCTCTTCCTTTTCTGTCCAATATCTTCTGTGCTAAATTGAACTGCTTTTTCTGCTGCAGCCATTGCTTCTGCAGTTAAGCAAGCATATTCCTCTTCTTAGTTGAAGATCTCTAGTTCATATGCAGAAACCATTTCTTTCTTAATGGTCTTGCTGAGAGGCTCTTTGTTTTTGGCTGCATATTCAGTGTTCTGTTCAGAGTCAGCATCTTCGGCATCAACTATTGCAGCTACATTCTTAGCCCCAGACCCTGTAGCAACATTTGTGGAGCTGCTTCCTACAGCATTAGGTGTGATTGTGTCTTCCATTTCTACACCCTTTAGACCCCATTGTAGAACGTTGTTTTGTTCTAAAGCAGTTGTAGGGCCAATCTTTATCAAAAAGTATGTAGTTGATAGTCTATCAGCTATCAGACGAAACTTTACCGTATCATCCTGAGACATAGATATATTCTTAGTTAATATTGGTAGTAACTTTTAAAACAAATCAAGGATCACTCAAGATTGTTAACTTGCAATATGGATTGTGAATCACTTACTGTTGCCTTCATGTGATAGATCTCTTCAGCTGATAGTCCAAAGAGTGGGGTGCAGTTTTCAGTAAATGTTGTAAGTTGCAATGCTCCGCTCCAGTACCATATGAGAAAGTTAATGTAATAGTCGCCCTGCATAATTCGAGAAATTAGTGTTAGTTTTCAGTGGCTATCATGCTTTATTATCTGTATTAGCTAATGTAAAGAGTGAATGCCATTTACCGGTGAGTAGCAAATATTTATTTTTTGTCACAGGCTATGCAAGTATAGATTGTTCCAAGAGGGAACTGTGTTCGCTTTCCACAGTAAGAAAAACCTATATATGCTCTAAGCCTGTCATATTGAATATCAGATGCTACAACTCTAAGCCAATACACTTATTGTGGAAGTGTTGTTGTTGCCTACATTGACAACATAAATTTAGGTTAGAACTATTGTATTACTATTGATAATGAGCACAGAGCAGTCTAAAACATTTAAGTATGAATGGAGTTGTATATAATTCTACCTTCTTGGTCTTGACACGGCCTATTGTTGTCAGAATTCTTTCTGCAGGTGGATTCCAGGCAGCTGTAACTCTATTCTGATGATCACTTAGAGCAAATCGATGCTTTATTTTCCTGTAAATAACAATTGCAGTCTACATTAGTCGAAAAGTGTGCAAAATATGTATAGTCTGCTTGTTTTAAAGGTGAATGTTAATCAGCATACCATTCAGTTAATGCGGCTGCTTTTTCACCTTCATGGTTTTGGATTATCACAGTAGACATGGTTGATTCAAGTTGGAAACCTGTAAGTTTAGAACATTAGGAGATATTTATTGTTTGATTGATAATGGAATAAATTAAGTAAATCATATAATTAGTAGGCTGATTTATGAGCTACCTTTGCGAGTGATAGGACGCAGAGTTGTGATGCCAATAACCTTAAAATTGTCAGTATCAGAAACAAGAGCTTCACATTGTCTTCCTGATAAATCATTCCAGGTACAAACTTTCATCGATTGATCAGTGCTGAAAGTAAAGCAAAAGCATAAATATCAGAGTCAAATTATCATAAGTATTGTGCTGCTATAATGAAATTTTATTTATTGAAAGTAGAAATGAAATCACTTATGGTCTATCACTATCAGGTCCCGCACAAAAGATTCTTTATTCAGACTTGTTACAATTTTTCTTGGTTCCTTTGCAACATATAGCACAATCACAAGGATATCTAAAACAGAAGAGAAAATTGTTGTAAATTATTTAATGGGATAAGCTGAAAATTTTGGATATTTAAAGCAAGATAGCAGGATATTTAAATTACCATGTCGAGAATCATCAAGGCAAACTTTTGTAATAGAAGCAAGAGACTGGTATCTAGGAAATACTTGCTCTCCTTCAGGATCCAAACACTGGATGAGAGTTCTGCTGCCTATAGTCATTTGAAATGGAAGATCTGTTTCTTTAGCCCTGTACTGTGGATCTAATGGCCTTATTAAGGCATTAACAATTTCATAGTTCCCTCTAAACAAAATGACATCTTTATATGCATCAATCTGATCACCAAATAATGTCATCTTCATCCGATTTTTCTGTAAGAGAAAGAAAATAATACTTTAAGATATAATTATGCATGATGATTCATTATAAGATTAGTGTGTATCTGTAAATGACATGTGCGGATTATACCTTGTCATCTTGTAAGATAATGTACTGGTAAAATATTTTCTTCTCAGATTCCTGCTTTCGACCTTTTTCTGCAATGTTGACTTTTACCTTGTATGATTTACTCGATGTATCGAGTTCATCAAGAAACTTTCGTTGTGGTGCCATGACAAGTTTCTGTACACAATATAACCAGAAAGCTAAATTAGTTTTGGTTGAATACATACATGTATGATGACTAATGAGTTCTATTCCTTAATTTATCAGACTCTTTTTAAAATGGTAATCATATAGAAAATTAATAACACATGTATTCTAATCTCTTGATATATATATGGTTGTTACAGATACTTCTAATCTTAATAATATTTCAGTGATAAACTGTATGAAAATATAATAAATGATAACAACTTTTAAAATAGGCAAATCAAATGAATCTGAGTATGTTTAGTTTAGTGTTAGAACATCTATTTTATAATCTTATGATACAAAGCTAAACATGTCCATAATGTGCAATAAAAATACTGATTCTTCATAATTTGGATTTTAAAAGGAAAGAACTGAAGAGTATTATTCTTGTTTAGTAAATTAATGAATCTTTTTTTTCATAATATGTCTACACTATAAGAAGATTCAGTTTAGAAGTGCCTCTGACATATGGAATTCTCATACATAAAATCTAAGATATATTAAAGTCACTTTTATAGGTTCATACTTTATCTAAAATGAAATGAATGTAATAATCAGCTTAGTTTAGTGTTAAAACAATTATTTTGCAACTTTGTAATATAGAGCCAAACATGTTTAGCACCTAAGCTATATTACAAAATTCTATCATGTTTATCTCTAAGGTGTATAGCATGTTTAGTCTGTTTAGATTACAAAATTAATCTAGTAACTTAGATATGTAACCAAACATGCTAATTAATTTTATAATCTTATAATATATAGCAACATTATCATTAATTTAAACTAATTGATATAGTGGTTGCTAATTTTATTTATGGATGTACTAAAAGTGCTTGCCCTTTTATATTGTGATGAATAAATTCATATATATGCTGGTTCTCACATGTAAAATACCAATTAAGCTTAAGCATGAGAAAGCATTTATAAATATCTATGCATATGTAATTCTGAAGCTCTAAATGCATCCAAACAAATAATGACTTTTCTTACACTGCAGCTAAGACTTTTGGAAGAATATTATGCTACTATAAATGCAATCTATAGATGGAATGTTCAGCTAGTAATAATTCGGAATCAAATCAACTGAAATTCTAAAATAAATGGAGTGAAATAGCGTTTAGACTGATCATACCTGCCCAAAAGCAGAGGTTTTAATGCTTATGGAATAAAATATAGCTTCCTCCTTGTATACTTTTCTTTGCTTTGCCTTTCTATGGTCTACTGCAGAGATATATATTGAATTTTCTGAGGAATAAAAAGACCTAAGGTCTCTTGTGTTTTTATAGTACATCTTTAAAAAAAAAGGAAATCAAAGAAAAAAGCAAGAATTCAATGGTACTGTTTCGTGTAATAGTGGTCGGCTGTTTTTTCTTCCATAAATCAGCAAGTCTTACTCCTAAAATAGCTATTTGTATATTTTATACATATAGGATGTACTTGAATAATATTTAAATATGGAGTTCCATATCTATATTGATATCTCTAGGCTGAAATTGCATGCTTTACATAATTTTTTTTTGTCCATGTGTGTAGTAAGTTTTTAAAAACAAAGACAGTAGCATAAATTTATAGAAGGATGAAATGTGTTAGTATGAGATGTAGTCCATGTGTAAGTACATAACTAATTTCCTGTATATATGTATTATTTTTTCCCCTTTTTTTGCTATGCCTTTTTCTTTGCATTCTTTTTTTTTATTACTAATCTTTCATCTGCCATGAATCTAGAATGTTCTGGGTAGCTAGTAAAGAGTAGCTTTTATACAGTGTTTGTGCTCTTGATTAGAAATCTTTGCGAAACCTTTACTATCTTACCTAGTTTTTAAATTTATGTTGTATGTTTTTTTCCCCTTCAAAATCTTTCTTTGTATTGTTGTTTCTTAAATCTAATTTTTCAAAGCTTATTAGCTTGTCACATGGGAAAGATTATTAGGGTACACTAATAATGAAATGACTTTTTTGTTAGAATACTTTCGAATGGCATATGATTGGTTCCATAAAATACGAAGACAAACATCTAAATAAATAATAAATATTACAACATTTCATTTTATCATTACAATTATAAAAAACCAACTGATCAGAAAGTATTGGTTGATCTACTGAACTATATATGTATGGTTAACATACATCTGACTTGATTCATACATTTGACTTGAGGCTTAAGCTGGATTATGATTCATACATATTATGGTTGAAGCCTCATACATATTAATTAAGCAAGTTATACACCAGACTTGAGGCCTCAATTCTCAGATAAGTCAGATGTACGAAATGCATCCACCAGACTTGATTCAGATATATTATGGTTGTACCTTTAGCAAGATATTCTTTAAGCACTGCAAAGATGAAAAAAAATGCACATTAGAAGATGTTAGCAATCTGATAAAGTTTCCCTAACTTCAAAATAATGGATTTAAAAGTTTTCCATATAGATAAATAACATACCATAATTTGAAGGTTAACTAGTATGCTAATTGATGAACTATGACATGCTCAAAAAAAGAACCTTTATTGCAAAATAGTATAGCCTGCAGTAGGAAACAAAAATTAAGTAAATTAGTAAAATTATTAAATCCATCCAAAAAAGTATAAAGCTAAGAAATGGAAAGGTATCACTCACTGATGTAGCTAGATGATGCCAGCCAAATGCAGAACATCATAGGATACTACATTTATGACATGAGCCAAACTTGGTTTATCAGCATTCATGTCAGTAATAACACTGACATTAGATGCTTGTCGAGCCCGAAAAAGCGCAACATATAGCTGGCCATGTGAAAAGCATGATCGTGGCAACTAACAACCTTGTTAAGTGTTTGCCCCTGAGCTTTGTTGATAGTCATTGAAAAGCTTAGCTTTAAGGGGAACTGTTTTCTCTGAAACTGAAAAGGATAAGCTGAGGATTATGATGGTCTTAGATTAATTCTTGGTATCAGTACATGCTCTCCTTTATTATGGACAACATCAATAACGCATTCAATGAGATATGGAAAGATTTTTTTGCATATCAGGAACGTTCCATTGCAAAGACCAGATGATGGCAGAATGTTACGCAGTAGGATAACATGACTATTGGGTTTCAATATAAGCTCATGAGGACTCATGCCACCAGGACAGAGCTTATTTAGAAATTCAATGGGGTATATGGAACAATAATCATAAATCATTGAATCATAACTCTTGTAGACCACAACTTCACCAGGGAACTTGTCTATCAATATATCATTTATAACATCAACGTCGTCATTGATTGGTGTTAGTATAGCTCTAATATATCATCGCTAAACGGAGGCATATCCATTTTTGGAAAAGCAACTGAAGTCAAACGCAGATCATGAGGTGTGGCAGCATAATAAGGCTGTATAATTTCTGATGGCAGCTGAACAAATGCATTTTCAGTATCCTGCAGCTCCCCATTTCCAAGTGCCAGCAAAAAAGTTGCATACACTGGATCATGCCTAGCTTGAATATTTTCAGTCAGCCTAAATTTCACTAATAGTGGCCATAGAGCAGAGCTAACCAAGCTAGCAGCAACTGCTTCGGTTTGTGTTTTTTTGGAGACAACAGGAAGAACATGTCTAAAATCTCCTCCAAAGACGATAATTTTACCTCCAAACAATAAGTGAGGATTACATATATCTTTAAGCAACTCATCAAGTGACTTAACATTTTCTTTTTTTGCCATCGAAGCCTCATCCCAAATGATGAGTGTTGTTTCTCTTAGTAGTGCAGCTAGACTACCTTGCTTGGGCACATTACATGCACGTGACTCAAGAGGATCGAGTGGAATGTTAAAGCGCAAATGTGTAGTTCTTCCAGAAGGAATATTAGATGATTCTATTCATGAGTCTTATCTCTGCATATAAAGCATTATATAAAAAGGTCTTGCTTGTTCCACCAGGACCATTTATGAAAAAAGCTCCAGGCACTTGCCTTGTAACATGATCCATTATCACATCAAATGCCTCTCGTAGAGCCTGATTCAATTGATTTTTGCATTCCAGACATTGTTCTGGTATTGGAGCATTCAATGCATCCTCTATGTCTTTTGTTATGCGTATTTCATCATCATCAGGTTCAACTAAATGGTCTAACCCATATTTAGCAAGAGAACTCCCCATTGATTCTAAGAACCACTCAACTGATTTAACAGTAAGATGCCTAAATTTTTGTGGATTAGAAGGATACTTATGCTTAAAATCTCCAGACAGAAAGGTATAATATTTCATCCAAAGAGAGACAAGATCGCTAGGCTGACAGAATATAAGCACAGTTGCAAAGAGCTTGCGAACTGCAAGTGGCATTTGAACATCACACCCTTCTTTCAAACATAAATCAACTGAATCATCTTCTTCTAATAACTTTAATTTAAGTGCAGCTTGATGAAAGGTGTAAAATACATGACCATTAACTGTACGCAGATCTTCAAATGACTTTGGACTCTTAACATTATGCAGCAATAATCTAAGAAAATACCTTTCTCCTTCTGAAGGTCCAACAAATGCCAACCTACCAATGACTATCTTCTTATTCTGTCTCTTATACCAATACTTGTCAGATGCATCCCAATGATAGTGCTCTGAAAACTCATTGTATAGTAATCCTGTTCCAGAAGGTAGTTTAGAATTCATTCGAAAGAACTCTGTAAGACAGGTCCTAGAACGCTTATCATCTGAAATCACTAATGTCAGCTGTTCATGAGGCCTAAGCTGGATTATTTGAGAATTGGGTAAATTTACAGGAAGAGGCAAAACTAGTGGATGCATTTCGTACATATCAAAACCAAAAAGACGCCAAGCGGCTTCACAGGGGGAAACCCATCGGCCTGATTGATATTGTTCTATTTCATCCTGGGCAGGCACAACATCTTTAGACTGAACAACATTGAAAGATATTCTGTCATGGCCTTTATATACATAGTTATATAAATACTTGACAGCCTCTATAGTAGAGCAAACTTCAACGTTTAAGTGACAGTCAAAATATGAAGAAAGATATGGATTATATGGAATTACCCATTTATTATCCATTACTATTTTTTGAACTGTAACAGTTTCTCTTGTGTCTTTTCTTCGATACATTGGATAACCATCACTGCTATTCCTTGTTTCATCGCATAACTGCTTTGGGTAACCATACTTACAACGACCACGACTTTCCTTGCGCTTCATGCAAGGACAATTTGGATCCAAATGACCACATGGACCATGCATCATGTGCTTGAGTATAACTTTCCTAAGATAGCTATTAGCAACATATGGTATTTCAGCACATACAAATTTATCAAAATCAAAAGGGCATTTGATTTTGTAGTCTTGCTTTAAAATGACTAAAAAATGAGCATGAGGTAAGCCTCTCTTCTGGAATTCAATGACATAGATCATTGCTGCAACCTCTCTAAATACGTTTTTCTTTTTTATCAGATGCTTTAAAGCAAGAACTTTTGCTCTAAAGATCCTTGCAACTATATCTGGTCTGTCTTGTGCTTTTTCTCCAACATCAAGTTCTTGTTTAATTTCAGGCCAATTAGCATTGTAAGTCATTGTAATGAAGAGATCAGGCTTACCAAACCTTTGAACTAATGACATTGCATTTAGGTACCTCTTTTTAAGGTCTTGAGGACCACCAATGAATGTTGGTGGTAAGATGACTTTACGACCCACATTTGCTGCACAGTTTTCTCCACAACTAATAGTATCTAGGATTCCTTGATAGAGATCTGCTCTTATAGTATGCTTATTTTTTCGAAAAAATCCAACCGTGTATTCTCCACTTTCACATACATGTCTACTATATACTGCTGAAAGCATCGACCTGCTCTTAGTAGCATGTTATTGGGCCTGCACTGAAGCTTGTACGCATAATATTCCCTAGCTAAAATGTTCCTATTTGTTTTTGAAGAACCTCAATTTGCACCTACAAATACAGATGTTGTGTTCTAGTTAAAAAGCAGAACAGAAATAGGGGATAACATAAAAATTTCTTGCCTTTTCTCAATAATCAAGGAAACATAGTGCACATACGTCTTGCCTCTTCTTCCAGTAACTCTTCAGTAGTATGAATACTACATGAAGCCACAAGATCAGGCTGTGATTGCAATTACTGAATTCCACCTCGAGACATTTTTTTTAAGCCTTGAGTCCATCCACAATCACCGTAAGGAAAAGGCAGTGGATATTGCAAAGGATCATAACAGCCATAATAATGCATAATTCTATGACATGATTTTTTTTTCCAGATAGATCACTCTGAGATGACTCATTTTCAAAAGTATCATTTTCAATTGAAGCATCTTTAGCTGAATCCCTTTCAGATGGATCCTTTTTTGCTGTTACCAGAATATGGGGATTTCTGCCTCACTAGAAGATGCATTCTCTGGCCATATGACATCAACTTCATCAGTGGAAGGAGCATTGTAGACGCGCTGATGTGGTACAGTTGTTTTGTTTATCAAAATTTGTGTAGACTCAGTGATTTGGATCTCTCTCAACGAACGAAAGAACCCCGCATAAGGATTTATTTTAGTAACTTCCATGAGAATAGCCAACACATCTTTTCTTAATTCTGGAAAACAACCTAGCCGTTTTTTAGCTTCAAGTTGTCCATCATAGAAATAAAGCTGCATATATTTGGGCCCTTCCTTTCCAGGAAGTAAATAGGGAATATAATGGTATAGCTGACCATGCAGCTTAAAAACATAGATCCCTTTTTTGGTTTTAGCATCGTATTTTCCACCTAATGATGTAGATGCAAACATGTTGTTATACAAGCGTATGTATTGCCTGAAATGCTTTGCATCTTCATCCATAGAAGTGAGGAGCCTCACAAGCTTTGCAGGGTAATCATTTGCAGCAATCTTAACTTCACCATCGCAACAACAGAAGTGAGGTGTTTCAAAGGCAAATTTGCGTGCCCTACACTTTAAACACTCAGTAAGAGAAGGAAGTTGGTAGGGCTCTGCAGGTAATTTCTTACCGATTGCTGCATCAGGGATCCATGCTCACCACAGTATGCCCATAAAACAGTCATATATGTATATACTGATTAACATGCATGATTGAAATGAAATGGTACAAAACTCAACATAAATTTAATTACTTGTAACTGGATGTCTAGTCTTGGGTATCTTTGCAGGTTTTGTGACAGGCTGAGCCTGTAACCTAGGAAAGCAAAAGCAATACAACATGTATGTGTCACTGTAGGTATTTCTGTGAGTATGAAAACCAAGTATTGCTAATGCTAACTGATCTGTAACCTTAATAAAACATGTCTACGTATGCATTAGTCTAAAGAAATTCACTTCTTTGTGTATATATACCTCTGCAATTCATCCTGAGATGCAGACTCTAAACTTTTAAGGCGCTTAGTGCGATATCCTTTTGAAGATGATGGTTCTCGTATCAAACGATCTGTAAGATCCTCATTCAAATAAAATGTTTAGAAAACTAAATTGCAAATTTAAATTAGCTATGAAATATCAAAGCTATGGTGCAGGACATACTCATATGTAAATAGCTGTATACCAACTATCAAGCTACAATTACTACTCTGTTGTGCAAATACTTAATTGTAAGTCCAAGAGTTGAATAGCTGCAGTACATCAATCCTGGTTCCATGGTATAACATGTCATGAGTAACTAACTAACATCAATAATAATAAAAGAATGGGCATACATAAAGACTGCATATTTTAGAGACCAAAAGATTAATTTCAACAGAATTCATACCAGAAAGGATTTAACCAACTCCATTACATTATTTCAGCAAATAAAATACATAAGTTTAGTTGTAGAACAGCTTATCACAAAAAAAAACCCTTACATAATGACACCTAGCATAGTCCTAACACCATACAAAAGCATATAAGATAGCCCTAACATAGTCTTAGTAGTATATCAGTAACTTAGCTCAATAAAAAAAGCAAAAAGAGCTAAGCAATACATCCGTAGCAGTACTAATTTCCAAATACACACTAAAGGCTCCTAATGCTTAACAAACTTTGCACGCTTAAAACAACCTTCTAAATCTTCTGGCACTGGGAACACCGAAACCATCTCATAATCAGAATCAGGAACAGGACTTGTTTCTGCATATATATGCCGCTGCAGGCATTTCTTAGGAGGTAAAAGAGGTGGAATAAATACAGGACCCTGAAACTCCTGTCCAAGAGGAGTAAGACAGTCTTGCTCAATAAGAACTGCGGAAGGCTCTAGCTGCTCCTTAATGCCTAACAATCGTTCCTTGACACCTAAATAGCTCTCCCTCTCTAAGGTACATAGGATGGCATCAAACCTAGCTGTCGTCACCTTATAATTAGCATCAATTATTACAAGGTTAAAGACATCAGCAAGGTAGTCCACAACCTTTCTAGCTAGGCTCTGCTTTGCTGCAGCTGCAATCCGGCAATAGTCACTAAATAGACATCGGAATCCTACTCCTTCTCTATGAGGCATAATAGTAAACCATGAAGTGAACTGACCAGGAGAATGCTCAATGGTTTCAATTGGAGTGCATTTTATATCAACAGTTCTAAAGATAGCCCTTAAAATCACAACAAAATCCACTACGACTTCTTGTGGTTGTTTTCAAGTCTAGAAGGAATATCTTCATACATACATATTTTAGGTTCATCTCTCTCAATGCGTTCCAGCTCCTCCTTCTTGAACCAAAACAACTGACCACAACGGTCATACATTTGTTTCCTTAAGTAGGTCACATCCTCAACAACTATATCATATTTTTTCATAAGATCATAGACAACCTTCCTAGAAGCCACTTCACATGACTCTTCTATACTCTTAGTATGACCCCCAATATAAACAGAAGCAATGGGACCGCAATCTGTTTTTATGATCACACAAGCAATGCTTCCAGGTTCATCAACAAACTGGTAATCTGGATCAGGGAAGTTCAAGTAACCGGTAATCTGCTTCAGAAGAGGACGGAAAGACATCACTACTTGCGTGGGTGGTAAGTCCATGACCTGTAAATAATTATAAGACAATCAGTCCGTTGCTGAAGCCATGAGTCTTATCAGAGATTTCTCTGATGTAGGTACTCTAAACATTCATTAGAAGCCTAATGCAAGTACTCTAAGAAGCCAAGTTGTTTTTCTAACCTATAGCAGCAAACCACCCTCTAACTGTATGATAGATTTCTATATACAACTTGAAAAAGGAACAGAAAGAACCAACAAGAAACACATGGAATATACACTATTTATAAATCATAGGCAGCTACAGAACTGCATAGCAAACCAATCATTATCTATGCTTAAAACAGGACACTTTTCAAAATAAATAAATCAAACAAAACACACACTACTTTTACCAATAAACTGCCTTACATCAACACTAAAAACAAGCACATATCTATAGTTCACATGATACCAAAAATAAAGTCTAACCATCATATGATCCATATTCTAAACAGAACACCCCCCCTCTAAACAAATAGCATATCAAATAGATTATGCTCTTCTCCAAACAACACATGACATTAAACCAGCAGCCCAAAAATCTGAACTAACGATCACATTCCATGACAACTAAAGGCCACATTTCATGACAAAATCACAAAGATCAAAATCTAAAACAGAAGAAAACAGATTTAAAAGGCTACCAATAACCATTATTTACAACACTCAGTCCATTAGCAAAGACAATCAAAATCACCTGACTTGTAAAAAAATAAACATGATTCTCTAAAACTCATTAAAAACAACCCATTAGATAGATTAAATTTAGAAAGACAGAAAATGATTCATGACACAAACTACATTCCATGAACAAAATACACAACATTATTCATCAACTCACCCAAGATAACAACTGACCAATGACTCATATTTCAAACAGAACACCCCTTCCCCCCTACCAAAAAAAAGCAAGTAAATTGAAATTAACCATTCTCATTGTTTATAACAATCAGTGCATAGACGAAGACAATCAAGAGCACTAATTCATAATAAACGAACATGATTCTCTAAAACTCATGAAAAATAGCCTATTTTATAGACCCAATTTAGAAAGCCAAACAACGGTCCAACACATAAACTCTACTACATGAACAGAAAACATAACATAGACAATACATACATCAATATACAAATTATAATGAAATATCTGGTTTGTCCTTGTCACAGTCCTGTAGTGTATGGAATTGTCATTTGTCACTGATAGTCATAGTTTCGGTCCATTAAATTCTTGGCAGTTCTTGGACGAACCATAACAATGCAATAATAAAAAAGATACATATGTAACAAACATATCCATCTCAAACAATTAATAAGATTTAAGTTACCTGAGCTTCCTTGTTTAGAACTATAATCACTTTAGCGTAAGCTCTAGAACACCAAAAGAAAAGAAGAAATTAGATGCAAAATAGCACGTGATAGACACACTATAAGAGGGTGAATCATATATATATCCAGTATAAGTACACACTCAAGGAATAAAGAAACATTTTCTAAATTCAAGCTTTATTAGCAGTCAAACAAACCAAAAAGTATCACACATGACATGAACCTTAAAACATGGAAGACCACATTTCTACAAGCAAAGTCTCATTGACTGGATTAACCAAACACTTCCTGTAGCAATTAATCTTTACAACACTAAGCTGCCCAACAACCAAGTGATAATCAATATTAAGCTAATTAATAGGCAATGAAGAAAAAAAGAAACCTGTAATACACAATAATCAGGAACCCAAAAAGAATTAATTTTAAAAATAACGCTTAAATAAAAAAGAAAAGAAAAAGAACAAATAAAAAACGACACCCAAAAAAGGAAACCAAAAAGAAATAAAGTGGGCACACAAATGCCCAATCCACGAAAGGCAAGCTGACTCGCACCAACCACAAGGCAGCAAAGCAAAACCCAAAAAAGTAAAAAAATTACAAAAGCAAACCAAAAAAAAAAAAAAAAGAAACAATGACATTTATGGATATGCACTGTAGATTTCAAACAGTAACTTTATTTGTGAGTTTTGAAAGGGTAGTGATGTTCACGTACTGTTTACGCATGTGAAAAGGCCTTATTTACATTAGCACTAGACCTGGTTATTGGGCGGATCGGGTCAGGGTTGGTGCGGGTCAATTGCGGGTCGGGTCAAAGAGGATCACCTTTTATAGCGGATCGGGCGAATGTGGGTCATGGGCCAATATCGAGTCGATAATGGACAAGCCAACAAAAGATCAATTTATATAAATCTTGAACAAAGTCATTATTAAGTTTTTTTTATTCAAACAAAGTCATTATTAAGTAAGTATATACGAATACAAATTTATGTATGTAATTATTTTTACATTATCAGTTTTGTTTGTCTATTAAATGAGAAAAACATTTTGGCCCTATATTAACTCTATCCAATAAGGGTCCAATCTGTTAAAGGCCTTATCTAATTGTTATTATGTGCACCATGGTGCACCTAGAAATAGATGCACCATGCCCAAATAAAAGCCCAGAAACTATATCAGCCCAAATAAACACCCAAATCAAAGGTGGACTAGGCCCAAACAATGTGTTTTATTTCGTGAAAAGCAATTAAATCCTCCTCATATTATTTTCTCTCTCTTCAAACTCCATGACCAGAGTTTTGTTTGGCTCCATGTACCATCTTCACCGTTTTCATACAATCATACTCTACCATTTTCTCTCTCCTCACTTGCAATTTCATCTATGGATATTTCATGTTCGAGAAGAAGTAAACTCACAACACGAATCCTCACCAAAAAGGTAAAATTAAAATGGATTTTTTTTTGTCTTTTATTTCGTAATATTCAACCATTAATTAATTCTCTAAGTAGTTCTCTCTCTCTCCCCCCCCCCCCCCTCTCTCTCTCTCTCTCTCTCTCTCTCTCTCTCTCTTTTAATGTACAAAATTGAATCTCCTCGTCAATATGTAAATATAATTTTTTGTTTTTTTATTTATATTCTGCCACTATTGATTAATATCCCTTTTTTTATGTAGAAAAATTTTGAATTTATTTTTAAAGTATATCAATGTTCAAAACTTATACTCTTGTGTTTATTTCTATGAAGAATTAAGATATTTAAAAGTAATTGTATGGTATTATTATACATATTGTATTTGACTTCTTAATTAATTCAAATAATCTACCCATTCGTCATTAATTTTCCTTCGATGTTCACATTTATTGTATTCATGTTCATTTTTAATATAGTACATGGTTAAAAGTTTTCATTCATCTTCAATTTCGTTCAAAATACTTATGTTCATAAATTAACCTCAATGTTCAGAAATATTGCTCTCCTGTTCATTTTCATTAATTCGTATAGTAAATGGCCAAAGTTTATTTTCATGATTTTCACTTCTAAGTTGATTGAAATATTATACCCATTGTTCATTAAGTGTCCTTTTGATGTTCACATTCATTGTCTACATGTTCAATTTTAATATACTACATGGTCAAAGGTTTATTTTCTTTCATCTTGAATTTTGTTCAAAATACTTATGTTCATAAATTATAACTCTAATGTTCATATAAATTGTACTCATGTTCATTTTCAATATAATAAATGGCCAAAAAATTATTTTCATTTTTTTTCATGTTCATTTTTTTATACTTAATGTTCAGTAAGTTAGTATTTTATGTTCATTTAATTTACCACTTGCTTATAAGCTAATTCTAAGATTATTACTTTGTAATTTTTGTTTAGTCGGGCAAAAATGATGGGAATAAGCCAAAGGATCGAAATGATCTAGGGGAGAGTGATAGGTCATCATTGTCCCTCCATTGTTGCATTATTCATTCATTATCAACGGAAGATATCAAAATCACACACATCACGAATCAATGGTCCATGATGAAGAAATATGAAGGGATATATGGTAAAGGAGATTAGTTCTTTTTTGGATAAGTATATTTTGGATAAATAGTAATTTGTTAGTATTTCCTAATTCTTTTATTGAATGTTCACGTTTATTATGATCATGTTCATGTTTATTATTACTCATGTTAATATTCTATACAATGTAAAAGATTTATTTTCATTCTTTCATGTTTTAACATTATTATGCTCACTTCAAATAACAAAATGTTCATATTTAAATTAAATTTTTTACATATATATAATAAATGGTACATGATTCATCAGCCAAAGCATTATATACATTTTTTTTAATAAATATTGTATTGTGTGTTCATAAGAGTAAATTATCATGTTCAATAACAAATGTTCTAAGCAAAACATAATATATATGTTCAGATATATAACTATAATGCTCAAATATCAAACTCAAATGTTCATAAGAAACATATAACATGCTCAAATATCTAACTTGGTATATATGTTTAGAGTTAGATATTTATAATATTAATTATTCATAAATCCGAAACAAATGTTCAAAAACAAAATATCAAATGTTCAAGTATATAGCAAAATTGTTCAAAACATATAACACAACAACAAAAGTCATTAGTATTGTATCACATGTTCAGATATATAACACAATTGTTCAAAATTCAAATAAATGTATCAATAACAAATATCCAACTTATAAAAAAGCACAATATACATTCATAAGGAATAATGTAACATTTGTTCATATTTCAAATAATATTCATAATTACTATATGTTTATAACTTAGGTTCATATAACTAAGAACAATGTTCATAATAAATCTGAAGGGTGTTCAGATATTTAACTTAAAATAATTATAATACTTAAAAATGTAAATTTGAATTACATAATAAGTAATTACATATTCAAATATTATGGACAAAAAGATCATAATAAAATGCTATTTCCAAATTTTCATTTTTTTGTTATGTGACAATATTTCATAATATTTTCATTCAACATATACGAAGTTAAAATATTCATAATAAAAAGAGAAAATGATCCTATACATATGAACTAGTAAAAAAAAAATTCAACTATTAAATTATATTAAAAATTGTGTAATTGATTTTTTTTTTTTGAAATTAAAGAGTGTAATCGGTTTCTTAAATCAAGCTAAGACACATTAAAGATATACTTAAAATACTTTATTATTCTCTCTCTCCAAGTTGGACAACATGAATAAAGTCAAAGACATAGGGCCTGTTCTCATACGTTTATTTTCAGTTCAGTTCAGTTCAGTTCAGTTCAGCTCCAATCAGTTCAGTTCAGTTCAGTTCAGTTCAGTTCAGCTCCAATCAGTTCAGTTCAGTTCAACTGAGTTCAGTTTATGTCTAATGATATTGCTAATGATATAAAGTCAGATTTCATTCTTTTACGCTCTTATTACAACGACGACAATAATAATAATAATAATAATAATAATAATAATAATAATAATAATAATAATAATAATAATAACATTTAATAATAATAATAATAATAACATTTAATAATAATAATAATAATAATAATATTTAATAGTAATAATAATAATAATATTTAATAGTAATAATAATAATAATAATAATAATAATAATAATAATAACATTTAATAATAATAATAATAATAATAATAATAATAATAACATTTAATAATAATAATAATAATAATAATAATAATAATAATAATAATAATAATAATAATAATAATAATAATAATAATAATAATAATAATATTGATACAATTCATTGTTCCTATTTATTATTATACACATATGTATAATAATAAATAATCAAAGATCACTAATCCGTAGTTAAAAATCAATAATTAATAAGTTCAGTTCAGTTCAGTTCAGTTCAGCTCAGTTCAGTTCAGCTCAGCTCAGTTCAGTTCAGTTCAGTTCAGTTCAGCTGAGTTCAGTCTATGAGAACAGACCCATATTCTCCTTCATTATCTATTTTTTTTCTTTTTTTTTTAGGAAAACTATTTTATTTTTTCTTGAATCAAGCTCATATAGCCAAAATCCAACGCCAATCTATTTGTCAATTCAACATCTCAAGTCTCACATATTCCAAAATCTTCTTCAAACAAAACCAGTAATTGCTATGTTTTGCCGCTCGATTCTATTTCACCCATCAAATTTTCTGTTATGGCGGAGGTAGATTCCGGTGGGATTCTGATCAAAAAGCCAATTGAAGTCAAGAAGCAGTTACAATCGGCAACGTAGAGGTGGTAAGTTTTGGTTGATGGTGGTCCTTCACTCCATGAGCTCTGAGTACGATTGTCTGAGTATGAATTAGTGAGAAGGAGTAAAACGGTGTAGTTTAGTGCTGGACCACACAGAAATAGATGCAGCAGGGTGCATCTTATAATTTGCAGGCCTTATCTATTTAAAGCCCTTTAAGCTTGACTTTGAGCTTATTATTATTGGGCTACCTTACCCAATAACCAGTTCTATTTACTAATTAGCACTAACAACGCAAATTGGAAGAAAATATTGTACTTTGTATATATTTCCTCTTAAAAAAAGAAATATCAAATACTCTTTTCCTTCTATTATGTTCTGTTTAGGTAGAAACGCAATATAATGCAATATAGTATGCGGGTAAAGTATAATAATACGGAGTAGAATATATAAAGCAAAATGAATCGAATAAATTTAAAAGGGGCGTAAGTGTAAAACAAGCAAGAACGGAGGGATTGACTAAATTGTATAAATATAAATCCTTGATTTGGGTGTACCGTATCAAATTTGTTTCCAATAGTAGTTAATTTCTATGATTATTAGTTTATTACACACCAAAAATAAAAATAAAAAAACAAAAAGGAAAATCAAAGTGGACAATCTACATTATCGTTCCTTCAATACAATTGACGACCGATAGAACATAGAAGGTTTACCAAATTAAATTACATACTCTTTATACGAGTATTGAATATCTCATTTTAATAAAAGGTAATTTTAAATATCTTCTTAAAGGCAATATTGATTATTGAATATCTTAACAGATATACTCTTAATAAGGAAATATTAAACATATTGATATAAATCCTTGATTTCGTATCAAATTTGATTCTAGTATATGATTTCCAAAAATCAAATAAAAAGTAATCATGGATACATTATGCTCAAGTATTTAAGGACCTTCAGTCATTAGCAATTTCAATTAACCTCTCAAATAATATAGTGATTAAAGCTATTGCATTAACCTAGAAAAAAAAAACCTTTATTTTTTCAATATGTCCGGAAAGACAGTTTTAGTTGCTCTATTTTTGGTGCTAGTGTTGGTGTCTATGCCCAACGGTGAGTGCAAATCTATGCCCAACGGTGAGTTCAAATGTCACAAATTTATGTAATTATGTATGTAGAATTAATGTATATATGCAATGGTTTTTTAGTTTATATTCCTCTAATATTGAGCCATGAAGGCTAATAATGCGATTGTTGTGTGCTTAGATTTACGAATTTCGAGTATTATTATTCTTTCATAAATCGAAATATTAATTTAAAATTTTATCACAAAAAGTAGGATCATAGTAATTATTACTTCGTATGTATTAAAAAGTTGTAATATCCCATTTTAAAATACTAGTACTGTACTACTTGTAATAGTTTGACTATTGGATTATTCATACTTTAATATTGACTATGCTTTTTTTTTAGAAAAAAATTGACTATGTTTACTACACTACTCCGTAATATATAGTAGTATATAAAATTAATATGTTTTTTTTTTGGTGCATATAAAATTAATATGTAATTGTATAATATGTTGTTAAATAATACTCATGTGATATACTTTTCACATACTTGATATATTTAAGGTTAAACTTGTACAACACTACCTTTTATATATATATAGTTGAATGTATATAGAGGTAGGTGCATCTAAGCAGAGCTTTTTCATACTTATTTGATATTTTTTTTTTTACTCATATTAAGATTTTTTGAAAATAAACTAGAAAATACCCTAACTTGTGTGATTTTTATTTCGATTTCTTAACATGTCAACAATGCAACAAAAAAACAAATTCTTATTGTTATTATATTCAGAGACACTATTGGTGAATTATTTTAGGTAAACATTTCTTTATTTACTAAATTCTAAATTTTGGATGCATTTTATACAGGTGGGCATAGCGGAAGCGAACCCAATACACCTTGTTTAGGTGAACCTTGTGAGAACTGCGAGAGTAAATGCCGTTCCCATGGCTTCTCTGGTGGACATTGTCTAGATAGACAATGTTGTTGTACACCTTAGGGCATGTTCACCATTAAATAAAGATTATGAATGAGTCATTAAATAAAGATTATGAATGAGTTATTTGGCGTCTACCTTATTTAGAGCGTGTTTACCATTCAGATCGATTTTGATAGTACTCGTAATTTCTTTATGTATGTTACGTTTTTATTTTTTTGATTGACCAACCACTATAACTCTATAAGTCTATAAACATTGAAATTCTTATCGTTTGGGATCAAATGTTAGATGACGTATTGGCTTAAATTCAAATATCAAATATCAATAATTTATACTCATATAGTCATATCGATCTAATTGAACAAATTTGTGGTTCAAATTTTACATATAGGAAGTCATAAAAGTTAAAATTCAACAAATAGTTGGGTGAGAAGTTCCGAGGCCAAGAGATGGCAAAACAATTGCTTTATTTTATTACTCACTTTGGTGGATGGCAAAACCGCAAAACTTCGACTTTCTACAATGTTGTGCCTTCAATCATTTTGGAAAAAAAAAAGTATGAGAGAGTTCTAAATGAATAATGCGAAGATATTTATATCCTTTAAAATATTTGTTTATATAGTTTCTTATTTATAAATTTAAGAAGCTCTTTTTTATTAAATATAAAAATGTTTGTTTACGTATTAGGTTTCATTTATAAGTTTAAGAAGTTTTTTTTATTTTTTTAAATACATTTTCCTTTTTCCTAATAAGTACTTAGTAAATTAGCCTTAAGAAAAATAAAAAAGTTTCGAAGAATATTGTATGGTTATAACATCTAACACATTTATTGTCTAAATGCAAATAATTATAATAATATATCATGCAAATTCATTAGGGCCAATTGTAAATACTTCCTTTGTTTTTTAATTGATACATCTCTTACATTTGCCAATGCACAAATTTAATCAATAATATCTTTAATTGACAATAAGGAAAAAAATATAAAAAGTTGAAAATATACATTGTGATGAATTTAACAAAATCCCACTATATTTTTTTCATATATAAATCATAAAACATGGTCAAAGAAAGATGTGTGAATAGTGCTAAAGTCAAAACGTGTCAACTAATAAAAAACGGAGTTAGTACTTTTTTTTTCAAAGACTATCCATAATGAGCATCACGCGCGTTAGAATCCCTTGTTAGTCCCCTTCCACTTCACCTTATTTTTGTTGAACTGAAATTATTTTACTGATTCGAAATTATTTTTGCTGAACTAAAATTATATTTACTGAACTGAAATTAATTTTATTGAACTAAAATTATTTTTGCTGAATTGAAATTAACTTTATTGATTTTCTATTATATTACTTCTTTAAAGTTACTGAATTTTACTGAACTGAATCCATGGCTGAATGGTTAAAGTGTCCAACTCTTTATTGAACTGAAAATATTTTTACTGAATAGAAATTATTTTTAATTTAATATTATAGTGTCAAAGTTTAGTGCAAAAAATTAGTTATCCAGGAGCAATAGATAATTGTTCTTGTCTCCAACATTTCATCATGTTGGATGGGGATAGGACTAATAGCTAGTTTTATGAATAATTTAAACAAAAAGAATATGTAAAGCCGAAGAGGTAGTAAAAAAAAAAAACAAACAAAAAAAAAAACACAACATAGAAGATATATTAATTAAAAGATTATCCTTACATCGAAAATATTACAAGAAAATATGATGAAGTTAACCCCAAGAACACTTCCCAGAACAAAGAGCCAACAGTTCAAAATAGAAACCAAGAGGTAATTATACATAGATAGATAGCAAAGCCATACATAGGCAACACTAATTGAACATCTAAGCTGAAGGAAGTAGAAGACATCAAATAGCAGCAGTAGAAATGCCCATCTCCCTTTCATAAGGGTCTATCACACAGTCTGGAACGGTATAGTAAGTCCTATGGCCTATAGCCATATCATTTCCAACTTCCGCAAGCTTATGAGCAATGACATTGAGATCTCTACGAACATGCTTAATCTCCACCTCCTCGAGCTTCCTAATGCTGTTAGCAATATCGTTGATAGTAGCCGCAAGAGGATGATGAATGATGGGATCTAAGGTGTCGAATATCACCTTAATGGAAATGGCATCAGTGAACAACTCCACCTTCTTCACCCCAAAGGTATCCGAAGAGGTAGTAATCTAAGAATAATGTTACTCCGTCTTGAATAACTATAAACTTTAATTAATTAACTGGTGTGTGGCCCAGGTGATGCCCCCGAGTTTCTAGTTTGTAATTCTTTAATTTGATAATTATGTTTTATGTTTGTATAGTTAGTGTGTGGTTTGGGCGTTCTCTCGGATGTTATTATTTTAATTATTTTTACCTCATACAATATGTATTTATTTTCTAATTTTGTGAAATATAAATAAAAAATATGACTTCTAATTTACTAAATATATTAAATGGAGGTAATGGGTTTGATTCTCGCTCAAAGCATAATTTATTTTGTTAAATAAAGTGGCAAACTTATGTGGCGCATAAGGACCTGTTCACTTCAGCTTAATTTCAGTTCAGTTCAGTTTAGTTCAATTCAGTTCAGTTCCTAATTAATTTCCTTCTCTCATAAAATATTCATTTCCTGGTGACATGGCATTGTGCAAATACTTTAAAGAGTGTCATGTGGCATCGTTCCTTTAAAATAAACGTTTTTTAATATATAGTACAGATTTGAAGGGGTTTAATGGGCAACGTATCCATTGAACAATCACTAATACACGCTCGGCTCAACGGGCATGCCTCTACTCTATATTGTACTTTTTTTTAAGGGCTGCATAAAAGCATTTAATATACTTTCTTTTTTAGTATTAAGCTAAGTTAGAGAATTTATCGGCAATTCACGTGTAAATTGGTATAATAAATGTTAATTTAATGTCTATCCTTTCCTTTTAGCTTCTTATATATGCACCCCTGGACTTATTAATTATCTTATTAGGCGTGATTTCAAGTACAAATTCCCTTTAAGCCTGCATAAAAAGCGTGATCAAGCAATAACGACAATATACATCAAGCAACATAATGATCATCATATTAACAATAAAGCTTAATAACAATAGCAAGATCCTAGGCATGATACTAAGAAGATTAATAACAAATCCTAGCATGTCACTAAACAATAAAGATCAAAGCTTTATCCCTAACATGATACTAACATGATATTAGAAATAAGAAGCACCCTAAACATGATACTAGAAAGCAATAAAAACATCCTAACATGATACTAGGAATTAATAAAAACATCCTAACATGATACTAGGAATTAATAAAATTTAAACATGCTTTCTACAAGAATAGAGTAATAACAATACTCACTTTGATGCCTCGTACCTCTTTCTAATAACAAAATACACGCGTTAGTAAACTTCAATAAAATATTAAAAAAAACAATTAAATTAAATAATTGAAATAGAGATTTGGGACCAAACCCTCAGAAAGTATCAATCTTTCACGTCTAGGGAGAAGGCACCTTCGAACTTGGCTAGGTGTGTCTAGAACTTGTGTATGCGGAATTGTGTTTTGTAAAAAAACTAGTTTAGAAAAGCTAGAGGGAGAAAGAATAAGCTATATTGCTTAAGAGAGAGATGAGAAAATTAGAGAATTCTGGGTGATTGTTGATCAAGCTTGTTGATGATTGAAAACGGAGGTCAAGGACCCTATTTATAGAAAAATAGTCCGGAAACCGATAGAAAAGAAATCAAGTTCCATTCGGAATAAAAGATCTCCTGTCGCCAGACGACAGGAGTTAGCGCCAGACGACAGGCACCAGCGCCAGGCGCTAGGCTTATCGCCTTGCGCTGAGTCAGAAATAAAACGCGCTTTTCATGCGGAATCCTCCTCTTAATATGATTAAGCAGCAAATTCCGTGTTTATCAAATTAAAATCGAATTTATGATAAAACTCTTATTTTTATTCCAAGTAAAACTCTTTTTAAAGATATAATTATTAATCCTAACTCTATTAGAATTTAAAAGAACCTTCTAGATTATTCTAGAAGACTATAATCAATCTTAATTGCTTTTGGAATAATAATTAATTATAGGCCCTCCTCTAGATCATTGGACCGTATATAAGAACCAAATCGGGCCCAATGTAGTATTTTGGTCATAACTTCCTCATTATTCATTGGAATTGGGCTTATAATATATCGTTGGAAAGGTCTTTTCAAGCCCCATCCAACTACACTATTATTGGACCCTTATCATGGACCAAACTAAATTGGACTAACTTCATAAATAGAGTGGATTTTCGAAAACAGAAAGAAAGAAATCTAATAAAAATAACCGCATCACTAGACTTTAACACTTTCACTTCGTTCGATAATCAATGAGGTGAAAGATATTCATCACTGAGTTTGATTTTTGGGGAGACACATTTGGGTGTCTACAAGTATGAAGCTAGATGACACACGTTGGGCGTATCGAACCGCATTCAAGACACCAATTGGTACCTCTCCTTATAGACTAGTGTACGGCAGGACATGTCATCTTCCCGTGGAATTGGAGCACAAAGCTTTTTGGGCAATCAAGGAGCTTAATATGGATTCTAAGTTCGCGGGGGAGAAAAGACTTCTCCAAATCAATGAGTTGGATGATGAGTTTAGATTGTCGGCATATGATAGTGCACGAATTTACAAGGAGAAAACCAAGTAGTGACACTACAAGAAGATCCTACCAAGAGAGTTCATGCCGAGTGACAAGGTTCTACTATTTAATTAAAGACTAAAGCTTTTCCCAGGAAAACTAAAGTCTAGGTGGTCGGGTCCCTTTACTGTCACTAAGGTGAATAAATTTGGTTCGGTTGAGCTAGTGAATGAAAAAGATGAAGAATTCAAGGTCAATGGTCAACGATTAAAGGTGTACCATGAAGGAGCTATCATTGGAGTAGTGGAGGAAATCCACCTAACTCCACTCTCATCTTAGAGCTAAGTTATAATGGTCGTGCGAGACCTTTATAAACCAGCGCTTTACGGGAGGCAACCCGTATTTCTCGCTTTCTAGATTAGTTTTTCTTTATTTCTTTTTAGAGTGGTGAGGAGAGTGCAAATATTACCTATTTAAAGTGAGTTGTGCAGGTTTTGAGCTATCAAGTAGGGGGACTTAAATAGAAAAAGTTGGAAAATGCATGTTCCGAACTGGGCAGAAGCTCGATCGGGCAGAGCTCGTCCGATAGGGTTTGCCCGACAGGGCGCGCAAGTGGAGGTCGAAATTGAGCTTTTTCTAGCTTGATCGAACAAGGTGGCCCGACCGGGCGCGAAAGTGAAGTAATTTTGAGCTGCTATTTCGCCCGATCAGGCAAAGTTTGCCCGACCGGACGCGCAAGAAGACGAAAGATTTGATGCAAAATCACCCGAACAGGCGGCAAAAATGGAGAAATCGAGTGATCTTAAAAGATTTCTCGGGCAACACTTGCCCGATCGGGTGAACTCGATCGGGCGCGCACGTAATATTCCAGAATAGCAGATATTCGCCCGATCGGGCGCACCTATTTTTACCCGGATTATATTTACCCTTTCTCCTCTTTTCTTTTTTCTTTCTTCTTTCTTTCATCTCTTTCATTTCACTTTCTCTCTCTAACCTCCATTTTTACACCTTCAAACTCAACTTCCATCCAAGATCTTCTCAAATTCTCTCATCAAAACTCAAAATTTTTACCATATTCTTGATCCTCTCACCTTCCTCTACATTCTCCACCTAATTTCTCCTTGTTTTCTCACATTTTTAGGAAACCCTAGAGACAGAAAATCTCAATTTCTTCAAGAAAAATCATACCAATGGCTTCTAAGAGATCAAGGAACCAAAGAGGAGAGCAATCTCGGCAACAATCAACACCAACGTTTGACTCGGAGCTTCAAATTCTGGGGTGGAGCGAGGTGGTGGTCACGAGCCAAGAACCTCGTCTCTAGGCAGGTAATTGCTACTATACCCGTTTTGTTCACCATCCTACTTTAATTAGTGTTGGTAAACAAGTAGAGAAATTATTCAAAGGAATTGACATGTCTAGCTTGTTTAACTTGCATTGTGATACTTATGATTATTTAACGTTATAATTCATCTCTACTTTTAGCTTAATTAAGTCCAGTTCAAGTGTGTATCATGTTCAATTTCGTTTGCTTAATAATGATGTGAGACTATCTTTAAAGGACGTAAAATTTTTTACTTGAAATCCGAAAAATCAATTGAACCACCTCAGGATTTTTGTGTCGAGGTTTATTTGGCCCTTACGAGGGAGGTTTTGGAAAACCTCCAACATGCTAAGGGGACCATTATCCACCATCCTGTACCAAAATTTTGGCAAAGATTTGTTGGTCTCACCATCTTTGGGAGGCATGAACTAGCTAGCGTTAGGAGGGATAAGTTAGAGTTGTTAGCTCCTATTTGATTACCAAATGTGGGAAGTTAAACATCCCCCTTAGGATGACCCAACACTTCCAACGTAGTGTTAGGGCAGCCGAGACCTCGAGGGCTAGGACTCCTATCTATTTTGGTGGATTAGTAACCCACATTGTGGTTAAATTGATGGGTTTTACGCCTAATGACCATAGGAGAATGGACGGCCCTACCTTAATGGACCTTAGCTATTTAGGAAGCCTTAATTGGATCTGACCTACCAATAGTGTAAGTCGGCCCGATGAGGTGTGGTGGATTATTCATAGGGAGTCGGGTAGAAGAGAACAAGCCTTCAAATTGCCTAACCCCGCCTTAACTAAATTTGATAAGGGCAAGACCACCTACACCTTCGAGTTAGGCAATGAAGGAGAAGCTCAAGAGGTGATATGTCTATTTTATATAGTATTTTATCCCCCGTCCCACGGTCAAATATATGCATATTTGAGCTCTTCGGAGCTACTTTTAGTACTAATGTGTGGTTTCAAGTGTTTTGTAGAGTTGGCATTTGTTTTGTAGGAATTTCTCGGATTTGTCAGTGAGTTTTCCGGCCACTATGAGATATTGGAGCTTGTAGCACATTCATGACCGTTGTTTGTAGCCCAAGACCGATCATATCGGTGAATAAGGGCTCGGTTTGTGGAATTGGTCCGAACTATGGACCAAGGAAGACAAGGTTTGGGCCTCTTATGAGTTGAAGCCCAAAGAAATGAAGAAAAGGAAGCTACGGCTAAAAAAGACCGAGCCCGATCGGGCGGCCTATGGCCCAATCGGGCGAGTGCCCAGATTATGAAGACGGAGCAAAATGGTGGGCCCGATCGGCCGGTGCCTCACCCGATCGGGCGCGTGTTTCTGCAGGAAATTTTAGCGTTGTTTTACTTTGGTTAAGCTTAGGATTTGTTAGCTTAGTATAAATACGCTTTTGTTAAGCGAGTTTAGCATTCTCTCTCTCTCTCTTATTCTCTCTTAACTCTCTTTCTCTCTCTAACTTTTCTCTCTCTTCCTCTTAATTAAACTCTTAGTATTATTTTCTCTCTTGTTTTCTCTCTCTACAACTCTTGGTTTAATTCTATCCTCTATTTCCCTTAACTTTGGTAACAATTTCTTCTCTATTCTTTTTAGTAATTTAATCTCTTTCTTTCATCATGACTTGTTTAATTGCTTTGATTAGTTTAGATTTAATTATGTGCGAGTAGTTTTCTTTCTAGGGTCTGTGGGGATCCATAAATAATATGAAGGGGTAATTTATTATTGTTGATTGTCAATGCTTGATTAATTTCCTATTGATTGATTTAATGCTATGTAACTAGATTTGCGCAGGTCTTTTATGTATGAGTTTAGCAATATTGATTTGAGATTCGAGAGATGAGAATTGATATTTAGGCTTAGTTTCAATAGGCAGATTAATTTATAAGTGGTTAAGTCGAGATTCGAGAGATGAGATTTAATACCGGTAAATTAACTCTGTGATTGTAATACGTAGAGAAAGCCCTTTATGATTTGATTAATTGATGCATTGATGATTGATTATTATGTTTTACCCTGGAATATTATTTATTGGTGAACATATGCCCTAGGTTTTTTATTCATTGATTTCTTTCTCTTTACCCTCACCCTTCGTAGTTTAGTTTCCTTTTAATAATAATAATTTGTTACTTAATAATTTAGATTGCTTTAATTAATTAGGAATAAAAAGACCTGTTTCCTTGTGGTTCGACCCTACTTCCCTATCTACTTTAGCTAGAGGATTTAGGAATTACTTTTGATTAGGTGATATGACTTTAGCCTGTCAAAATTTGATTATGAAGATCAAACAACAAAACCACCATTGATTGAACAAAGCAATAAAGAGGAGAGAGAGTGAGAAATGCTCATTGATTGATTATGAAGATCTTCAATACAATTGTCACCATTGAATCTTCAATCTCACAAACCACCACTGAAATTCGGCCGCGCCCGCGGAGGAGAACAGAGCACCACCAAGCCCGCTCCCGCGAGGGCAATCTGCTCGAAAATGGGCTGGAAAAGGTGCAGTACCCCACACCCACGGCCAGCCAGCTGGCGCCCGTGGCAACAAGGCCCGCGCCCGCGGCTGCTGGGTGCGCGGTTGTGCTGCTACGCAAGACAACTCGGGTTGTGCTGCTACGCGCTAGATGCTCAGCTGCTCGGGTTGTGTTGCTGCGCGTGGCAGCTTGGGCAGCATGCTCGGGGCCGCTTCTTGGTGCTCGTGCTTGCGGAGCTTGCTTGGTTGCTTGACTTGCATGCTTGAATTCCTGAACTTGGCTCCGTGAACTTCCTTGAATGCGCTTGAGCTTCCTCCTTGATAATTAAATCCCGGGAAACTCGACACACCTACAAAACAAGTCAAAGAAACGGAGAAGCGAGAGAAATAGCCGAGAAATGAATAAAATAATAAGAGTAAAGGCAGGCTAAATTTTTGAATTTGGTGGTATACATAATTTGTGAAGCAAATTAGGGCGATCAATCCTCAACACCATAATCAAGCTATCACCAAACCAAAACACCAACACCCCCAAGCTTATTCAAAGCATAGAATCACAAATATATACACAAAAAGCGTAAGAACGCTTCCCCCTAAGCTTAAATGGAGCATTGTCCTCAATGCTCTAAATAGGGAGAAGTAACTCACATCAAAATATTTTTGCATTTTCCTCATTTTGCATTTTTTTTTTCATTTTTTTCATTATTGCTTTGTCCTTGCCTCTTTTAACTATGGACGGCTTTTACAACTTTGCACTTGCTTTGTCCTTGCCTTTTTTAACTTTGGACGGCTTTTTTCATTTATTCATTTGCCATTATTCACACAAAAATCACATCATAAACTTGCTTTCAAGAGAACCAAATATCCAAACTCTTCCATCACAAACTCCAACAATAATGATCAATTGCTTCACAAAAACCAAGAATGGAAACAAAAATGAAACAAAAGGCTCAAGATCTAAAGATGTGGCTTGAAAAGAAGGGGTAAGGCTCAAAGGTAGCAAGAAGGCAAATGTAAACCCAAAAATCCAAAAATGATGAAAACTATCCTAGAAAAGGAAAAATTACCACCCCGAAAAGATGCCTTTGTCCTCCCTAGATGGCTCGGTCTCGGTCTTGAGAACTATAAGTCAAGATTCTAGATTAGGTCCGCAATAGTCAAGGATCCATGCCGCTCATGCAAGTAAATGTTGAAGGATTGAAAAAGTAAACCTCACATGGATGTAGCAAAAACTCACTATTGGTGTCAAATCAACTATAGGAAGCAACTACCAACATGCCACAAACAAGTAGAATCGGGTTTCATGGTCCCTCTAGTTCTTGAACTACCTTAGCATGCTATATCCTAGAATCAACAAAGCATACTCTCAAACCATGCATACCACTACCACTTAGGAAGAAAAGCATTCAATTATACAAGTCCAAATGTTATTATGTCCAAAGCAAGAACAAAACAAAACACAATGCCAATTTGCCTTGATAGAAACAAAATCTTTTTGGAGTTTTTTCAAAATAAAAGAACGTGGAAAAACATATACAAAGGTGCAAGGCATATATGAATCAACATCCCACCAACCATGATAGAATACCCTTCCCCAAGCTTGAATGAGACAATACACTCAAACATAAATCATAGAATCCATGGGAGGGGAAAAAGAAAGAAATGAATCCAACAAACCAACACATGTCCAACAAGGCATCAACCATTAGAGAAAGAGCAAGGAAAGATATTACCGGATATTAGGTGGGTGTAAATACCCGCAAATGACCCAATTAAACCTTTCAAAGCTAACAACCTCTAATATTGAATCTCGCCTTCCATATGCTAGCAATTGTGGTGTCAATCTTCCTTGATTCTTGATCCAAATTGAAGCACCGAAGTATATCAAGTCATGTACCTAGCAAAAGGTACACAAACATTTCCATGAGAGAAAATATATTCTAAAAAGAAAAGAAAATGAAAGCAATAAAACACGGGTTACTTCCCAAGAAAGGCTTGCTTAAGGTCCAAGCGAGACCGCTCTAGTAAATAATATTGCAACGATCGCTAGAGCTTGTCAAATGCATTACTACACATTTCATAAGAAAGCAAGTATGCACATGACGAAATGAAGGCATGCAACAAGCATAGTGCACACCTATGAGGAGAGAGATGCCAAGAGAAAGAAGAAGAATCAAAAGAAATTTCAACAAAATAAGAAAAGGAAAAAGAAGAAGAAGGCAAACTCTCCTCATAATATTTTTGGGTGGATACATCACCCTTTTCCTCAATAGGGGACAAATTAGGCACATAAAAATCATCATAGACAAGGGAATCCCCAATAGGCTCATTAACAAAGGAAGGGAGG
The DNA here is from genome assembly GCF_948465745.1 of Chenopodium album. Lineage (NCBI taxonomy): Eukaryota > Viridiplantae > Streptophyta > Magnoliopsida > Caryophyllales > Amaranthaceae > Chenopodium > Chenopodium album. Next base: position 72,340,991 of record NC_137837.1, read on the forward strand.
GATATAGGAGTGTAGGGGATATGGTTGAAATTTCTTGAAAAACGGACATGAGAGGAGGGAATAGGGGCTATGGTCTCACAAATGAACTCTTCTTCACCACCATACCTCACATCACCAATTAGAGCATGAAAATCAATCATAAAATCCTCAAAAGAAGAACTCTCATGATCATCATCTCCCTCAAATATCCAACTTCCAAGAGGAACTACATAATCTCCTTCACTAAAATCATGAACAACAACTCCCTCAACTTCCTTAAAGCCTAAAGTCTCAAAGCCATGCATGAATGGATGTAAATTCATTTCAAAATCGTCTCTCTCCCATGAAGCATTCTATATGAAATCACTCAAAAGGCTATGGGTTTTCATTTGACACTCAAAGAACACATTGTACATAACCTCAAATGAGTCCAAATACTCATGGATATAAGAATCACAATCATGCACTTGAGACTCATCAAGATGGGAAAGAGGGTTGGGGTTTTCAAAATCAACACTCTCTTCATTCTCGACTCCTTCACCATCTTTCAAATGCTAAAAAATGGGATCCTCACACGCTCTTGGTTGCTTAAAATCATCATCATCATCCTCAACACACACATTATGAGATTTTTCACAAACAAGCATCAAAGATGACAATTGATTTTCCAACTCTTCTTTTCTTTTCAATTCTTCATTAAAAATTTCCTCACGCTCCTTAATCATCTCCAATTGGCTCCTTAAAGTTTCCATCATTTGTCTTTCCAAGGGCCTAAGACTAGGATTCATCTCTAACTCCCTCAATGATTCATCAATTTGGCTATAGGGGACTAGAGACTTATCACAAGAGTTTGGAGAATGAAAAGGCAAAGAGGGTTGATCAATAGTAAAAGAAGGGTCACAACTAAGGGTGGAATCATGAACATTTAAATCATGAGCATATTCATCACAATGGGGAATGGGGCACAATCAAGCATATGAGATTCATTATTAAGGGAAGGAAGCACATCACAAGAAGGCATGGTAAATAATGAAGAATATTGAAACACACCATTAGCATCAACTTGAGCATGCACCTCATCATCATGAACAAAAGGGGAAATAGAATTGAAAGCATTTGTTCTAGGTTCACTAATGGGATCATGTGACAAATCATGGGAATTCATGCTAACATTAGAAGAATCAAGACATTGCACATCAATATTAGAATCATGATTACCCCTATTATAAACATCCCTAGCAAACCAAACATAAAAATCCCAAGCATCATCAATTGACAATGCTCTAAATTCACCATTATGCATGCATTCAACTTCGTCCCTACTTTTCTCATTCAAACCAAAATAACAAATCTCACAAGCCTTCCAAACAATACAACAATTAAAGTCCAAATCCCTCAAGTCTATTGAAATATTCACAAAAAGGCTCATTGTCATATTGAGGAAACGAGTTACTTTCCATTTTTTTTTACTCAAAAGAAACAAAAATCAAATAAAAGAGAAGTATATACAAAGACCTAGACTCAAGCAATCAAAAACACTCAAACATAGACATTGTTCCCCGGCAACGGCGCCATTTTGACGTGGGGAAAACTAGGACGTTATCTAATCTTCCCTAAGGTCAAACAAATTTATATCACCTAACAAACCTAAATACGAGTATAGAGGTAAGTGTAGGGGTCAAACCACTAGGAACAGTTATGTTCAAGTGCTTTCAATTATGTGCCTAAGCTAGGTCGAAATCAAGAGAGTAACACTATCAACTAACTAAACTAAGAACCAAACAAGCAAAAGATACACTAGGGAATGGGGATCAACATGCATTCAAGATAATCAAGCTAATTAGGCAAACAAGCAATCCAAGCGATGCAAAGACAAATAGTAGGAGCATTCAACTAATCATCCTCCTACTCTCTAACCTAGATTTCTCTAGTGCTAAACAATAAGAAGAAACATAATTAAATACTCAACCAATTATGATCAAATTGATATCAAGTGGTCATGTCAATCAATTCAATCATGCAATCTATGCTAGCAATCATGGTTAGCTACTCCAATCAAACTAAGCAACTTGCAAACCTCTATGATCAATTTAATTACAACACAAGAACTACTCAAATTCCCAAATTAATCTCAATCCATCAATCATACATGTCTACCCAAACCCTAGAAAAGAAACTACTCAAGAAAAAATGTTCAAATCAACACTCAAACAAATAGAATCATCAAACATCAACAAATATTGAAGAACAACTACACTATTCAAAGATCAAACAACAAAACCAAACAAACATGAAATTAAACAAAGCAATAAAGAGGAGAGAGAGTGAGAAATGCTCATTGATTGATTATGAAGATCTTCAATACAATTTTCACCATTGAATCTTCAATCTCACAAACCACCATTGAAATCCCTCACTTTCTCTCTCTAAAACTACTCCTAAACTAGAGAGAGAAACTCCTAATATAACCTAAATCTAATTAGAGGAGAGAGAAAATATCCTCAAACTAAAGAATAACATGTATCAAATCTAAAGAAAACCGTACAATATATATATAAGAGGAGAAACGGAGCAAAACCGCAAATAAGACCCAGAAAGCCACGCCCGCGGAGGAGAACAGAGCACCACTAAGCCCGTGCCCACGGGGTGCCTGCGGCTAGACCGGCGGGGCAAACTGCTCGAAAATGGGCTGGAAAAGGTGTAGCACCCTGCGCCCGCGGCCAGCCAGCCCGCGCCCGCAGCAGCAGGGCCCGCGCCCGCGGCTATTGGGTACGCGGTTGTGTTGCTGCGCAAGGCAGCTCGGGTTGTGCTACTACGCGTTAGATGCTCGGCTGCTCGGGTTGTGTTGCTGCGCGTGGCAGCTTGGGCAGCATGCTCGGGGCCGCTTCTTGGTGCTCGTGCTTGCGGAGCTTGCTTGGTTGCTTGACTTGCATGCTTGGCTTCCCGAACTTGGCTCCGTTGACTTCCTTGAATGCGCTTGAGCTTCCTCCTTGATAATTAAATCCCGGGAAACTCGACATACCTACAAAACAAGTCAAAGAAACAGAGAAGCGAGAGAAATAGCCGAGAAATGAATAAAATAATAAGAAAACCATAAAAAGCACACATTTCTCTAAACTAACACACAAACACGCAAATCAAGCAATATTCCCTAAAAACACCACATAATAGACTAAAAACAAGCATAAAAATACGAAGAAAACCTACCCTAAGAGTGCCATAAATGGCACGCATCAGTTGCTTAAAAGAAAAGAAAAAAAAGAAGAATTCAAAAAGAAAAAAAATTTCAAGTTCAAAAGAATAAAAAAGAAATAATTCAAAGTTTGTTTATGCACTCAAGTTATATAATATCATATCTTTAATGAGTGAAGTTGTAAGTGATGGTGAATTTGTGAAATATTGATTTGGTTGTTTGGTAAATTTTTGTAGAGTTGAGTTGTGTTGGAGATGTTTTAGTCATTATATATTTTTGACCTTGGTTTTATTAGGATTTGGCTCCCTTAAGCATAGCTTTGCTCTCACATTTTCCCAAATATTTCCTACTCTTTACCCTAGCCTTACATTATAAGCTTTAAAGACCTTCTGACCTTTGTGCATAGTGTTGTGTGAATGTGAAAGTAATTGTTTATCAATGCAAAGGATGACTTGATGTATTCCGAGTTGACTATCTAGGTTGAGTGCTTATCTCTTTAAACACACGAGAGTAGTGAGTTTGGGAGGGCATTGTTCACATTAAAGGGGTTGGTTGGAGAGCGATCGAGTACATCTTTTACTCGCCACATAAATGAGAGTAGAGTTAGTGAGCACTAGTCTTAAATTCTATATGCTCTTGTGGTTTGCTCTACTTGACAATTGTTAGGGAAGATAGGTAATTGGATGGATTTGAGTGATTGATTATGATGCATGTTTTTTGGATTGGCTTTGAGTCGCATTATGGGTTTTGAATTTGATTTGGGGTGAAGATCGATATGATTTGTTGCGTTCATTGCCTTGCTTAAGGACAAGCAAGGGTTTGGCTTGGGGGAGTTTGATATATGTGTTTTATATGCTATTTTATTCCCCGTCCCACGGTCATTTATATGCATATTTGAGCTCTTCGGAGCTACTTTTAGTACTAATGTGTGGTTTCAAGTGTTTTGTAGAGTTGACATTTGTTTTATAGCAATTTCCTGGATTTGTCGATAATTCCTATGGTTTTCCGGCCACTACGAGATATCAAACCTTGTAGCACATTCATGACCGTTGATTGTAGCCCAAGACCGATCGTATCGGTGACTAAGGGCTTGGTTCGTGAAATTGGTCCGAGCAATGGACCAAGAAGAAGTTGGGCCTTTGATAATTGAAGCCCAAAGAAAACAAAGAAGAGAAGAGTTGGCCAAAAGGAACCAAGCCCGATCGGGCAGCTTATGGCTCGATTGAGCGGTTGCCCAGACTCAACGGAGAAGAAAAAAAGCGGGCCCGATCGGGCGGCCCTTCGCCCGATCGGGCGCGTATTAGTTTAGGCGGCTTAGGATTTTCCGTTTTGGCTAATTTTCGAGCTTAGTATTAAACTCTTTTTGTAATCTCTTTTAGCTACGTTTTCATTATTCCTCTTTTCATATTTAAACTTTAGAGAGATTCTTAGTTGGTGAATATTTTTGAACTCAAGTTTTCCCCTTTTAATGCTATTTCATATTTTCCTTTTTTCGGTATTCTTTCTTCTCTCTTTTATTGCTTATTTTCATTACTTTGACTTTAATTGCTTTATTAATTTGTATTTTGATTTCAATCATGTCTTATTCAAATACTTTGATTAGTTTAGATTTAATTATGTGTGAGTAGTTTATTTCTAGGGTTCTTGGGGGATTCGTAATTAATATGAAGGGATAAATTGCTATTGTTGATTTTTGATATTGCATGATAATTTCTTATTGGATTGTTTTAATTCCAATTAGATTATGAATCGAGCAGATGTGATTTGATTGTAAAAGTATAGCAATATTGAATTGATGAATCGAGCATATGTTAATTTGATATTAATTAAAGGCTATTTTCAATAGGAACTTAGATCTAGTAAATTGCAAGAGCCTGTTAGATCTATGTTGATTAAGAAATTGCGAGAGCCTGTTAATCGTGTTATATGTGCAATATTAATTATTGATTATTTTGTTTATCCCGGAATATTAATTATTGGTGAACCTGTGACCCTAGGCTTTTTATTATTGATTTCTCCCTATTTATTCTCCTTAGTTTAATTCCCCTCACAACAATTTGGTTACTTGATAGTTTAGATTATATTAATTAATTAGGAATAGAAAGACTTGTTTCCCTGTGAATTCGACCCTACTTCTCTATCACATTAGTTAGAGGACTTAGGTAATACTTTTGATTAGGTGATATGACTTAATCAAGGGAGATGGGTCGTTTCAAGGCTCGTTGGTGTGGGTTTCTTTAGGGGGTCGCGGTGGGCTAAATGGGTGGTTTAAGAGGTAGAGGTGGGCCAAATAAGTTGTGGATGACTTGTAATACCCCGTATTTTTATACGTATTTTATTTAAAATAAGTATTTGAGGAGTATTTAATTAAATTGAATTGTTTTATTTAAAGTATTTTAATTAAGTTTATTTCATTAATTATTTTAATTAAGTTGGGATTTAAATTAAGGAAAGTTTTATTTTAGTAAAGTTTTATTAGGGAAGGGATTAGGAAAAATTAAAAGAGGAAAGTTTAAGGAGAAGGGTTTCTAGAGAAGGGGTATAAATATTCAACACTTGGGCAAATTAAACTTTGCCCAGAGTGGAGAAAACCCAAGGTAAACTTCTCTCCCTTTTCTCTTTATTTTCTTTCTTTTTCTTTCTTTTTTTTCCCCTTCCCCTTTTTCGGCCCCTCACCGCCGGCCACCAGCAGCCCCAGCCGCCGGCAGCAGGCAGCCACCGGCACCGGCAGCAGCCGGGGTGGCTGTCGGCTGCCACCATGCTTTTCTGGAAAAAAAAAATTATTTTGTTTTTGTTTTTAATTTTTGTTAAACCTAGATCAAATTTCAATTATGGGTTTTATGATTTATATTATGATGTTTGATTATAAGTAGTATGTTAAATAAATTTCTAGATCATGATTTTAATTAAAAAGCCCTAATTTTTGAAACCCTAAATTCTTGAATTATTAATTATTGAAGGATTATGATATATAATGGTTTAAACCTTTAATTTAAGTGTTTTAAGGCTTAATTACAGCAAGTTTTTATATAATTATAATGTTGGAATTTTTGGTAGTATGTCAAAAATCAAGTTTCTTTAAGGAATTTTAATTACCCATTAATTAGGGTTAAAGTATGATGTTTTAAATATAATTTCAGCTTATTTTAATTAAATTATGAGGGGTTTTATAATAGTATATATTGCTGGAAATTTGTGTAGAGTGGATTTTAATACTCTTCTATGATTTTAAATTGTAGGAGACTTTGAAGTGAGCGATTTTTGTTAGTCGTGGCGATTTTAAGATCATATTCAAGGTACGTTCGCGTACTTAGCAAATTATGTTGATGTAGTAGCATGCTAAATATGTTTGATTAATTACAAGTAGTATCATGCTAAGCCTGGAATGGAATTTATGATTTGGATGTTATTGGTGATTGGATTATGAAGCATGATTTATTTGTGATGGATTATTAAATGGAAGATAATAGTTTGGAATATTATTCATGAACCACATATTTATTTATGGCATGTTAGAGAGCATGTTTAATTAAACTAAATGTTTAATTTGGTTTGGAAGATTGAAAAGGAATTTCATTATGGTTCATATGATTTTTATTAATGCTATGAGCATGAGGAAAGAGTTATTTAAGTGTCTTTGTACACGAGGAATAAATTGTATGTTGGTGCCTTAGTGCACTTAAGGTGTTTTTAACACCGAGGGATAGGATTTGTGGCGCTTTATGCGTTTAAGGTGTCTTTGACATCGAGGTAGAATTAAAAGGGTTCAACATTAAATATCATGTGATCACTAATTATTCAAGAATTAAATTGGTATGTTTGATTGTTTGAATAATTATTATTGATTGATTTATTATGGTTTGAGAGTCATCACCAAGTTTAATAAACTGTAAATAACGTAAAGTGAAAGAGATTACGCACCAAAACTCTTGGAACGTATATACCTTGAGTATGAACATATGGGGGGAGTTATGGGGTTTTATATTTAACCATAACTTCTACTGGAGTACAGGACCCTGTACATTCCTTTTATTATTATTATGCGCAGGAATTCCGGCACCTATGTGTGGTTTTGATGCTGGCACGGTTAGCTCTCGTGTCAGTAACCTCAATTTATTTGGGGGATGTTAGTGGGGAAACCCGTTCGATGCGTAATCAATGCTAAATAAATTACGTAGGTGTCTAGTTGTAAAGTTTTGTTGAATGATGTATGCTTGAAACACAGGTGCAACAAGGTATGTTGAATGTTGTTAGGAAATCACATGTTAGTGTGTTAATTGCGCTTATGTACTCAGCTTTGCTGATTGTGTGTTTTGTGTGTTTGTTGGCCTTGTCTGTATCTTGGACCTATGATGACCCATTTGTAATGGAGAGTAGTGGAAACAAGTGGAGATAAGCTTTTCAGATTATGAAGCATATTCATGATGGGCATGAGTGAAGAGCGAATCATGCTAGTTTCCATAAGTATATGATGTGTTTAATGCTTTAATTACTTATGATTCTATTTATATGCTCAACTAACGCAACAGTTTTAAGTTGGTTTGGTTTTGATGAGGGCCTATAACGGTTCCGAGTTGTAGGTTGTTTTTACTTTACTTCGTTTGACTTTGGTTTGACTTTACTTTCGTTGGTTGACTTTTCAAGTTGACTTGGTTTGAATTATTTTGAAATTAGTCTTCCGCTGTGTGTCTTTGATAGTTGCCTTAGCCGTTTTCACGGTGGCGGTAATATCTTAGATATTCCTATTTAAAGTTTTAACAGGGCAAAACATGTATTTTAAAAGAAAGGAATTTCTAGGGTGTTACAAAGTGGTATCTGGGAGCTTTGGTTGAGATTTTTTATTACCACTAAAACTAAAAATGTGTTTTAATTTTAAACTTGGCCAAGTATTTACTTATTTATTGGTGAAAATTTTAAGGGAATTATTTTATTTTATTTTATTTTATTTTGAGAAGATCAAATATTTGTTTAATTAAATTTAAAATCGAAATTTTTTTTTTTAACTAAGAGTCCGAATTTTTTTTAAAATAAGGACCAAAATATTTTTTTTTTTATTTTGGGAGGTCCGAAATGTTTAGGGGGGGAGGGCCGAAAATTTTTGGGTCTTCTTCCCTATTTAACTTTGAAAATATGAATTAAAAAGGAGTCAAAATATTTTTTTTAGTTTGTTCTTTTGCAGGAAAGCAAGGATTAAGGTAAGTATTATGTGTTTACAGTTTTTAAAAGCATGTTGGTGAGATTGGGTAGGAAAGAATTTGGGCATATAAGTTAGAAATAATCATGTTCTTGTATGCATTAATATTTAGGTTGTGATGTTTGATCATGTTTATGGATTACTTGTGAGCATGTATTTATGTGATTAGTGATAAGAAAAAAAAAATTGTTTGATTGAACATTGAACCTAATTCATGCAAGAACTGTATTATTTTTGGTTTGCTCTTTTTGGGAAAGGGAATTCTTTTCTAAGCCTTTTCTTTACAGGATGCCGAATCTTCCTAGCAGATATACCAACCTAGGCACTCTAACTAAGAAACCTAACGAACATCCTTATGACTACGTTCAAAAGACTCGTTTTTACTGCTCCTACAGGAGCAATGTTTTAAGAGACAGAGTTTTTGAAAGCCCCGATCGTATTTCAGCAATGATTGTCCATTTTTTGCCTGATGAGCCTCCCTACTATGCTGTCAAGGCTAAATTTGATGATTTTTATTTACCAGGGGACATCCCAAACTATTATAAATATAGGGACTTTTATGGGCAGTGGTACTCTGATTACAGATATTTGATTTCCTACCTTGTTAAGGTAGAAAAAGCCCATTGCCGACGACTCAACCTCCCATACCATGATTACTACTATGAAAACCCAGTGGTGCAAAATCCCCCTATACCTAGTCAGCAATCGGAGAGTTCTTCTTCTTCTACTTCTTCTCATGGTGGCCAAGCAGAGAATGGAGAGCAAGGGGAGGCAGATAGCTCACTCATGGAAATTTCTAATCCGAACCCACCTCCAACTCCAATCGTTATAGACATTTCTTCGGTTGAGGAGGAAGAGGGAGAGTTTGTGCAAGTAGAACCTGAGCCAGAGTCACCTGAGCCAATGGAGGAGGAAGATGATCCGGAGTTCAACCCTGGTAGCTACAAGCAGTCGACAGATAAAAGTGACAACATCCGAAAGGACTAAATTTTATAATTTTCCACATGGTGGATACTCGGTTTTAGTTTCAGTTATTTCTATTAGTATTATTTCAGTTTTAAATTAATAAGTGGCATGACCACGTCGAGTCGGTAACTTATGTAGTACATAAGTTTCTAAAACTCGATTTTATTTCAGTAATGTTAGTTTATTTTAATTAATAAAAGTCTTATTTATTTCTTTGATAAATTATTTATACTATTAAATAATATTTCATTTTATTTTCAAAATCTACCATTTCACGTCACTACCCCAATAGCCAAATTCCAAGCAAATTAATTCCAATAAGTCATTTCTAAGCTGTGGGAATCTATGGGAATTACTTTTTATTATTTATGTGATGCTTTATTAAATGCATGGTTGATTAGCAATCAATAATTGATTGACAAAGCTACAAATTTAGGGAATTTTTAGCTTTTGCCATCCCAATTTGTTAGCTTCAAATTTTGTTGTGAATGTTTCGAGGGTCTTAAGCTATAGGCGAGTGTGTGCCTTGAGAGCTAACCAAAGCCATATCTAATATAAACCCTTGATCTTAATTCAGGAGAAGCAAAATGGCAGGGGGAAGTGGTAACAACAATGACGGGGGTGATTTGAGTGAGGTTGTGAGACAGTTAGCAGTGGTAGCCCAACAGTTGGCCAGGAACTCGAACAACAATGGGGATGCTCAGGGTGAGCTTTTCAAAAAGGTTGCCCAAAGTAAACCACCAACCTATCAAGGAGAGCCTGACCCTACCATATTGGAAAATTGGTTAAGGGAATTTGAGAAGTTGTTTGGTGTAGTTGGGTGCCCAGAAAATTCTAAGGTGGGCTATGCTACCTATTACTTAAGAGGTGAAGCTGATCTTTGGTGGCAACAAAATGAAGCGACTATTAGAGCATTACCAGGATTCAATTGGACCAAATTCCAAGAGAAAGTGAGAGATAAGTTCTACCCTAGCTTCTTACAGAAGCAGAAGGCTGAGGAGTTCTCAAACCTTAGGATGAAGAAGATGTCAGTGACTGAATACTATACTAAGTTTATTAAGCTATCTCGTTTTGCTGAGGAGTCGGTTACTACGGAGAAGGCAAAGGCTAGGAAGTTTGAGAGTGGTTTGACTACTGATTTGCAGTTAAAGTTGTGCGGACAGGTCTTTGAAACTTTGGATGAAGTGTATGGGAGGGCCGCACACCTTTATGCATTGGAGGAGAAGAAAAAGAAAGAGTTAGCTGAGATAGAAAGGAAGGAAAAGAGAAAAGAAATGGGGCAAAATTCTGGGAACCAACAGGATAACCAGAACAATTTCAAGAAGCAGAAATACCATCACAACAACAACAGTAATTCTCAAAATAACAATCATCAAGGAGGACGTAACTTCAATGGAGGGGCTAAGAACAATAGCCAAGGGAGTAAGAGAAATGAGAGGCGTTATTTTTGCAGGAGATGCAAGAATAACCATCCTGGAAAGGACTGTGATGGAAATTTGGTTGCTTGTCGTGCTTGCAACAAGTTGGGGCATAGGGAGTATGAGTGTTTCTCCAAAGGTTCTAATGGGAATAAGCAGAACAATAATTCAGGAGGGACCCAAAGGAACTTTCAGGGAAACAACAATAACTTCAATGGAAATAAAGGAACGCAGCAGAATGGAGCAAAGAACAGCAATAACAGCAATAATGGAAATAATCAGCAGAAGGGTGGAACAACAGGAAAACTGAATGTGTTGAGTAGGCATGAGGCTGATTCCACAAAAGATGTCATCACTGGTACTTTTTCTATACACTCTATTCCTGTTAAAGTTTTATTTGATTCTGGTGCAACTTTTTCTTTTATCTCGACGAGAATTGTTTCAAAACTTACAGACTGTTTGAAAACAGTAGAAGCTGTAGATTTACCAATAACCATCCCGACGGGTGGGGTAGTAAATTGTACCAAAACCTTTAGAAATGTACCTCTAGAGATCGAAGGGAAAGTGTTTCAGTCTGACCTAATTGAGTTTGGGTTAAAGGACTTTGATGTCATCTTAGGAATGGATTGGTTGAGCAAGTATAGTGCTGAAATAAGTTGTCGGTCACAGAAAGTAAAAATGATCACAAGTGAGTATGAGGCTGTGACTTATTGGATGCATGGCAAAGCCAAATGCCCTAGGTTGATTTCTGTGTTGAAGTTGGCAAAATATATGAAAAAGGGACATCTAGTGTATTTCTGTAGTGTGAGAAACATGGATCATGAGGAGGTAACTAAGCCAGGAGATATTGAGGTGGTGAATGAGTTTCTGGATGTATTTCCGGACGAGATTCCTGGAATGCCACCTAGGAGAGCAATTGATTTCACTATAGATTTAGTCCCAGGGACATCACCAATATCCAAAGCACCATATCGAATGGCACCTGCAGAAATGAGTGAATTGAAGGAGCAATTACAGGACTTGTTAGACAAGGGATACATTAGACCGAGTGCATCTCCTTAGGGAGCACCAGTTCTGTTTGTCAAGAAGAAAGATGGGAGCATGAGGTTGTGCATTGATTACAGAGAATTGAATAAGGTGACGATAAAGAATAAATATCCACTTCCAAGGATTGATGATTTGTTTGATCAGTTGAAGGGCGCAACTGTGTTTTCTAAGATTGACTTGAGATCCGGATATCACCAGTTGAGAATTGCAGACGAAGACATTCCTAAGACTGCATTTAGGACGAGGTATGGACACTATGAGTTTACAGTAATGCCATTTGGATTGACCAATGCTCCGACAATTTTTATGGATCTGATGAATAGGGTGTTTCATCAATTTATGGACAAATTTGTAGTAGTGTTCATAGATGATATATTGGTGTATTCGAAAAGCAAAGAGGAGCATGTAGAACACCTGAGGGAAATTCTGCAAACACTAAGAGAAAACAATCTTTATGCTAAGTTCTCAAAGTGTGAATTTTGGTTGGAAAAGGTAGCATTCTTAGGCCATTTTGTGTCTAAGGATGGAGTGGAAGTAGATCAGCCAAAATCGAAGCTGTGAAGGGTTGGCCTACGCCCAAAACAGTATCCGATGTTCGGAGTTTCCTAGGTTTAGCAGGATATTATAGGCGTTTTGTGAAAGATTTCTCGAAGATTGCTAAACCTATGACTACTCTTATGAAAAAGGACAAGAAGTTTGAGTGGGATGATAAGTGTGAAGAAGCATTCCAACTCTTGAAAGAGAGATTGATTACAGCACCAGTGCTGACTCTGCCAGACGATAGTGGGATTTATGATGCGTATAGTGATGCATCAAAGAATGGTTTGGGGTGCGTGCTTATGCAAAATGGGAAGGTAATTGCATACGCATCAAGGCAGTTGAAGACCCATGAGGTGAATTATCCAACCCATGATTTGGAACTTGCTGCAATTATCTTTGCACTAAAGATCTGGCGTCATTACTTGTATGGAGTGAAATGTAGGATTTACACAGACCATAAGAGCTTGAAGTACATTTTCACTCAGAAGGATTTGAACTCTCGCCAAAGGAGATGGTTGGAGTATACTACGGATTATGACTTAGACATACAATATCATGAAGGAAAAGCAAATGTAGTTGCGGATGCTCTAAGTCGTAAGATCAGTCATGGATTGAATACTTTGGTAGTGGCTAACGAGCTATGTAGGGAAATGAGCAGAATGAACTTAAAAGTTGTAGAATGGGGAGTACCAGCTGGCATTCTTGCGAACTTGACTATCCAACCAACTATATTCGATGAAATAAGAGAAAACCAAGCAGGAGATGTGAAATTGGATAGGATTCGTGAGAAAATAAAGCAAGGCAAAGCTACAGATTTCAAAATTCATGAAGATGGAAGTTTGAGGTACAAAGGTCGATGGTGTGTACCTCAAAAGTGCGAGGAAGTGAAGAGAAAACTAATGGAAGAAGGACACAATACACCCTATTCAGTGCACCCAGGAGGGGATAAGTTGTACAAGGACTTGAAAAAGGTGTATTAGTGGCCTAGAATGAAAAATGAGGTTGCGGAATTTGTAGCAAAGTGTCTGACTTGCCAAAAAGTGAAAATAAAGCACAAGAGACCGCAGGGAACTGTGCAATCATTGGAAATTCCTGGATGGAAGTGGGACTGTATTTCAATGGATTTTGTGACTTGCCTTCCAAAATCAAAGAGTGGAAATGATACCATTTGGCTAGTGGTGGACAGACTTACCAAGTCTGCAGTGTTTATACCAATGAAGGAGACTTGGAAGATGGAACAACTAGCAAAAGCTTACATCAAGAACGTTGTGAGATTACATGGAGTTCCAAAGGATATTGTGTCTGACAGAGATTCCAGGTTTCTTTCAAAATTCTGGAAAAGCGTACAGGAAAACTTTGGTACGACACTTAAGATGAGTACAGCGTTTCACCCTGCCACAGATGGGAAAACTGAAAGAACCATTTAAACCTTGGAGGACATGTTGAGAGCTTGTGTTATAGACTTCCAAGGAGGATGGGAGGATAGCTTGGATTTGATTGAATTTTCCTACAATAATAGTTATCATGCGAGCATAGGAATGACTCCATTTGAGGCATTATATGGGAGGAAGTGTCGTAGTCCAATTTGTTGGAACGATATAAGTGAAACACTAATTTTAGGGCCTCAAATGATCGAGGATACAGTAAAACAAGTAAGGGAAATTCAAGCTAAGATTCAAGCAGCTTAAGATCGTCAAAAGAGCTACGCAGATTTGAAGCGTAGAGAGGAGGAGTTTGAAGTTGGTGACAAGGTATTATTAAAGGTATCACCAATGAAAGGAGTAATGAGATTTGGAAAGAAAGGAAAACTAAGCCCAAAGTACATTGGTCCATATGAAATACTGCAAAGAATAGGCAAAGTAGCTTATAGGTTGGCAGTACCTATGGAGCTAAGCAAGGTGCACGATGTTTTTCATGTGTCTCAATTACGACGGTATATACCTGATAAATCTCATGTGCTAGAACCTAAGACCATTGAGTTAGACCAAAGTTTAACCTATGAGGAGAGACCTGTCAAAATTCTTGACAGTAAAGTGCGTAGTACACGCAATAAAAATGTTAGGATTGTGAAAGTGCTATGGTCTAACCAAGAATGTGAGGAAGCCACTTGGGAGGCAGAATATGAAATGAAAAAGAAATACCCAGAGTTGTTTCAGGTATGTTGAGTTACGGGGACGTAACTCGTTTTCTTTTAGGGGGGTAGAATGCGGTAGAATTTCGCGCTTTTTCCCTATATTTTCAGCTATTTTTGTGCTTTTTGCACAATTTTAGCGAGTATTTTGAGTTATTGTATTCTCAAAGAGACACAAAAAGGTAAATACACGACAAAAAGTACAGCAATATTATACTAAGGGAGGAAAAAGTTTGAATTTCGTTTCCCAAGTTTCGGGACGAAACTTCTTTTAAGGAGGGTAGACTGTAATACCCCGTATTTTTATACGTATTTTATTTAAAATAAGTATTTGAGGAGTATTTAATTAAATTGAATTGTTTTATTTAAAGTATTTTAATTAAGTTTATTACATTAATTATTTTAATTAAGTTGGGATTTAAATTAAGGAAAGTTTTATTTTAGTAAAGTTTTATTAGGGAAGGGATTAGGAAAAATTAAAAGAGGAAAGTTTAAGGAGAAGGGTTTCTAGAGAAGGTGTATAAATATTCAACACTTGGGCAAATTAAACTTTGCCCAGAGTGGAGAAAACCCAAGGTAAACTTCTCTCCCTTTTCTCTTTTTTTTCTTTTTTTTCTTTCTCTTTTTTCCCCTTCCCCTTTTTTGGCCCCTCACCGCCGGCCACCACCACCACCGGTGGGCCGCCGGCCACCAGCAGCCCCAGCCGCAGGCAGCAGCCGGGGTGGCTGTCGGCTGCCACCATGCTTTTCCGAAAAAAAAAAAATTATTTTGTTTTTGTTTTTAATTTTTGTTAAACCTAGATCAAATTTCAATTATGGGTTTTATGATTTATATTATGATGTTTGATTATAAGTAGTGTGTTAAATAAATTTCTAGATCATGATTTTAATTAAAAAGCCCTAATTTTTGAAACCCTAAATTCTTGAATTATTAATTATTGAAGGATTATGATATATAATGGTTTAAACCTTTAATTTAAGTGTTTTAAGGCTTAATTACATCAAGTTTTTATATAATTATAATGCTGGAATTTTTGGTAGTATGTCAAAAATCAAGTTTCTTTAAGGAATTTTAATTACCCATTAATTAGGGTTAAAGTATGATGTTTTAAATATAATTTCAGCTTATTTTAATTAAATTATGAAGGGTTTTATAATAGTATATATTGCTGGAAATTTGTGTAGAGTGGGTATTAATACTCTTCTATGATTTTAAATTGTAGGAGACTTTGAAGTGAGCGATTTTTGTTAGTCGTGGCGATTTTAAGATCATATTCAAGGTACGTTCGCGTACTTAGCAAATTATGTTGATTTAGTAGCATGATAAATATGTTTGATTGATTACAAGTAGTATCATGCTAAGTCTGGAATGGAATTTATGATTTGGATGTTATTGGTGATTGGATTATGAAGCATGATTTATTTGTGATGGATTATTAAATGGAAGATAATAGTTTGGAATATTATTCATGAACCACATATTTATTTATGGCATGTTAGAGAGCATGTTTAATTAAACTAAATGTTTAATTTGGTTTGGAAGATTGAAAAGGAATTTTATTATGGTTCATATGATTTTTATTGATGCTATGAGCATGAGGAAAGAGCTATTTAAGTGTCTTTGTACACGAGGAATAAATTGTATGTTGGTGCCTTAGTGCACTTAAGGTGTTTTTAACACCGAGGGATAGGATTTGTGGCGCTTTATGCGTTTAAGGTGTCTTTGACACCGAGGTAGAATTAAAAGGGTTCAACATTAAATATCATGTGATCACTAATTATTTAAGAATTAAATTGGTATGTTTGATTGTTTGAATAATTATTATTGATTGATTTATTATGGTTTGAGAGTCATCACCAAGTTTAATAAACTGTAAATAACGTAAAGTGAAAGAGATTACGCACCAAAACTCTTGGAATGTATATACCTTGAGTATGAACATATGGGGGGAGTTATGGGGTTTTATATTTAACCATAACTTCTACTGGAGTACAGGACGCTGTACATTCCTTTTATTATTATTATGCGCAGGAATTCCGGCACCTATGTGTGGTTTTGATGCTGGCACGGTTAGCTCCCGTGTCAGTAACCTCAATTTATTTGGGGGAGGTTAGTGGGGAAACCCGTTCGATGCGTAATCAATGCTAAATAAATTACGTAGGTGTCTAGTTGTAAAGTTTTGTTGAATGATGTATGCTTGAAACACAGGTGCAACAAGGTAAGTTGAATGTTGTGAGGAAATCACATGTTAGTGTGTGAATTGCGCTTATGTACTCAGCTTTGTTGATTGTGTGTTTTGTGTGTTTGTTGGCCTTGTCTGTATCTTGGCCCTATGATGACCCATTTTTAATGGAGAGTAGTGGAAAGAAGTGGAGATAAGCTTTTCAGGTTATGAAGCATATTCATGATGGGCATGAGTGAAGAGCGAATCATGCTAGTTTCCATAAGTATATGATGTGTTTAATGCTTTAATTACTTATGATTCTATTTATATTCTCAACTAACCATAATAAAATTCCTTTTCAATATTCCCAACCAAATTAAACATTTAGTTTAATTAAACATGCTCTCTAACATGCCACAAATAAATATGTGGTTCATAAATAATATTCCAACAATTATCTTTCATTCAATAATCCATTCACAAATAAATAATGCTTCATAATCCAATCACCAATAACATCCAAATCATAAATTCCATTCCAAACTTAGCATGATACTACTTGTAATCAATCAAACATGTTTAGCATGCTACTACATCAACATAATTTTGCTAAGTACGCAAACGTACCTTGAATATGATCTTAAAATCGCCACGTGTAGGGAATAATTTCAAGCCTTAAAAATCCCACTAGCTTGAACCCCACTGTGATCATACACTAAAGTACGGTGGCGTCCAAAAGGGAAGAAGATAGAGCAAAAGAGTCGCCAACAAGTTTTTAAGGAACTTGTAAACCGTTCATAGGATGAAGGTTACACCCCTTAACGATCAAAGAGATCGTCAACTCCATAAGGTCATGAACCAAATAAGGGTTCGGGGATGAAGGTACAAATCCAACCTAAAAGAGATTGAACCTGCCCTAATAATAGGCCTCTACTTTATTCTGCTCGTATTCATGTGCGCTTTCTTATTAACATACAATCAATAGGTTTAACCCTAAACCTGTTTAATCTATGTTGGTTGAACATTAATGCACAAATAAATCTATTATTGGCGATCACTTGAAATTATAATCACAATTAACCCTAACAAGATTATTAAATATCTTATTAAGCGTGGTTGCAAATACCAATTCCCTTTAAACATGCAATAAAAAGGTGATCAAGCAATAACAATAAATATAATGCATATCAAGAAACATAATAAATAATCAATAATTAATCATAAATATTAGGAAGAACATAAGAAGCATCATACTTTTAATCATACTTAATATTAAAGATACCCTAGACATGATACTAGGAATCATAAATAACAATCTAAGCATGATATCTACATCATGAAATCAATTAAACCATCAAAGTACTTACTTGGATGCCTCGTACCTCTTTCTAATTACAAAATACACGCGTTAGTAACTTCAAGGAAAAATAATAATCAAAACAATTAAATTAAATAATTGAAAGAGAGATTTGGGACCAAACCCTCAGAAATTAAAACCTTTCACGTCTAGGGCGAAGGCAACTTCGAATATGGCTAGGTGTTTCTAGATCTTGTGAATGCGGAATTTTGTATTAAAAAGCAAAGAAGAAAGAATGCATAAATGTTAAGAATTATTGATGAAAGAGATGAAGATGATGAAAAGAATTGAAATAAACTGAATAATTTTGTGAATGAAGAGAGTTGATGAAAACTTAAGAATAAAGAGAATTGGTGACTCTTGATCCTTGAAAACGGATTTTTCGATACGATATTTATAGAGAAAATCACCCAAAAAAGATAATTTATCAAAACAGAGTCTGAAGATCGCAAAACTAACTTGGCGCCAGCCTTGGCTCATTGGCGCCAGGACCAGTGGCTAGCGCCAGGCGCCAATGCTGGCGTCTGGCGCCAATCCTGGTTCCAGGCGCCAAGGCCTGGGGTTGGACGCCAATTTGGATTTCAACGCGTTTTCGAAATTCTGATAATTTTACCGTACTGGAAGATAAAATAATATAATTTCAGTCGAAAATGCTATTTGATCTAATTAAAACTCTGAAGAGTCCTAATTAAATTAAGAATGATAAGACCTTCTAGAATGTTCTAGAAGACCAAAACCATTCCTAATTGCATTAGGAATGATAAATCATATTAGGCCCTCCCCTAGATCATTGGGCCGTACTTAAAACTCAAACCGGGCCCAGTTTAGTAAATTGGCCATAATTTCCTCAATATTCATCGGAATTGGGCTTATAATATATCGTTGGAAAGGTCTTTGCAAACCCCATCCAACTGCACCACTATTGGACCCATATCATGGACCAACCAAACTGGATTGGCTATTTTCTTAAAATAAAGTTTTCAAAAACAGAGAGCAGAGAAAAGAAAAGAAATAAAACTTTCCGCAACACCAGACCTTTCCACACTTTCGTTTCATTCGATTATGATTCGACGTGAAAGGCACTCATCACTGGGTTTGGTTTTGGGGAGACAGAAATGGGTGTCTACACCACGACTAATAAAAATCGCTCACTTCAAAGTCTCCTACAATTTAAAATCATAGAAGAGTATTAAAACTCACTCTACACAAATTTCCAGCAATATATACTATTATAAAACCCCTCATAATTTAATTAAAATAAGCTGAAATTATATTTAAAACATCATACTTTAACCCTAATTAATGGGTAATTAAAATTCCTTAAAGAAACTTGATTTTTAACATACTACCAAAAATTCCAGCATTATAATTATATAAAAACTTGCTGTAATTAAGCCTTAAAACACATAAATCAAAGGTTTAAACCATTATATATCATAATCCTTCAATAATTAATAATTCAAGAATCTAGGGTTTCAAAATTTAGGGTTTTTTTTAATTAAAAACATAATCTACAAATTTATTTAACATACTACTTATAATTAAACATCATAATATAAATCATAAAACCCATAATTGAAATTTGATCTAAGGTTTAACAAAAATTAAAACAAAAACAAAATAATTTTTTTTTTTTCCGGAAAAACAAGGTGGCAGCCGACAGCCACCACGGCTGCTGCCGGCGCCGGTGGCTGCCTACTGCCGGTGGTTGGGGCTGCTGGTGGCCGGCGGCCCACCGGTGGTGGTTGTGGCCGGCGGTGAGGGGGAAACCGGAAAATGGGAAAGGGAAAAAGGGAAAGAAAAAGAAAGAAAATAAGGGAAAAGGGAGAGAAGTTTACCTTGGATTTTCTCCACTCTGGGCAAAGTTTAATTTGCCCAAGTGTTGAATATTTATACTCCTTCTCTAGGAACCCTTCACCCTAAACTTTCCTCTTTTAATTTTCCTAATCCCTTCCCTAATAAAACTTTACTAAAATAAAACTTTCCTTAATTTAAATCCCAACTTAATTAAAATAATTAATTAAAATAAACTTTCCTTTTATAAATATTTCCCAAACATATTTAAAATGGATAATTAAAATACTTTAGATAAAACAATTCGATTTAATTAAATACACCTCAAATACTTATTTTAAATAAAATACGTATAAAAATACGGGGTATTACAGTCTACCTTCCTTAAAAGAAGTTTCGTCCCGAAACTTGGGAAACGAAATTCAAACTTTTTCCTCACTTAATATAAAATTGTTGTACTTTTTGTCATGTCTTTACCTTTTTGTGTCTCTTTGAGAACACAATAACTCAAAATACTCGCTAAAATTGTGCAAAAAGCACAAAAATAGCTGAAAATATAGGGAAAAAGCGCGAAATTCTACCGCATTCTACCCCCCTAAAAGAAAACGAGTTACGTCCCCGTAACTCAACATACCTGAAACAACTCTGGGTATTTCTTTTTCATTTCATCTTCTGCCTCCCAAGTGGCTTCCTCACATTCTTGGTTAGACCATAGCACTTTCACAATCCTAACATTTTTATTGCGTGTACTACGCACTTTACTGTCAAGAATTTTGACAGGTCTCTCCTCATAGGTTAAACTTTGGTCTAACTCAATGGTCTTAGGTTCTAGCACATGAGATTTATCAGGTATATACCGTCGTAATTGAGACACATGAAAAACATCGTGCACCTTGCTTAGCTCCATAGGTAATGCCAACCTATAAGCTACTTTGCCTATTCTTTGCAGTATTTCATATGGACCAATGTACTTTGGGCTTAGTTTTCCTTTCTTTCCAAATCTCATTACTCCTTTCATTGGTGATACCTTTAATAATACCTTTTCACCAACTTCAAACTCCTCCTCTCTACGCTTCAAATCTGCGTAGCTCTTTTGACGATCTTGAGCTGCTTGAATCTTAGCTTGAATTTCCCTCACTTGTTTCACTGTATCCTCGATCATTTGAGGCCCTATAATTAGTGTTTCACTTATATCGTTCCAACAAATTGGACTACGACACTTCCTCCCATATAATGCCTCAAATGGAGCCATTCCTATGCTCGCATGATAACTATTATTGTAGGAAAATTCAATCAAATCCAAGCTATCCTCCCATCCTCCTTGGAAGTCTATAACACAAGCTCTCAACATGTCCTCCAAGGTTTAAATGGTTCTTTCAGTTTTCCCATCTGTGGCAGGGTGAAACGCTGTACTCATCTTAAGTGTCGTACCAAAGTTTTCCTGTACGCTTTTCCAGAATTTTGAAAGAAATCTGGAATCTCTGTCAGACACAATATCCTTTGGAACTCCATGTAATCTCACAACGTTCTTGATGTAAGATTTTGCAAGTTGTTCCATCTTCCAAGTCTCCTTCATTGGTATAAACACTGCAGACTTGGTAAGTCTGTTCACCAGTACCCAAATGGTATCATTTCCGCTCCTTGATTTTGGAAGGCAAGTCACAAAATCCATTGAAATACAGTCCCACTTCCATCCAGGAATTTCCAATGATTGCACAGTTCCCTGCGGTCTCTTGTGCTCTATTTTCACTTTTTGACAAGTCAGACACTTTGCTACAAATTCCGCAACCTCATTTTTCATTCTAGGCCACCAATACACCTTTTTCAAGTCCTTGTACAACTTATCCCCTCCTGGGTGCACCGAATAAGGTGTATTGTGTCCTTCTTCCATTAGTTTTCTCTTCACTTCCTCGCACTTTTGAGGTACACACCATCGACCTTTGTACCTCAAACTTCCATCTTCATGAATTTTGAAATCTTTAGCTTTGCCTTGCTTTATTTTCTTACGAATCCTATCCAATTTCACATCTCCTGCCTGGTTTTCTCTTATTTCATCGAATATAGTTGGTTGGATAGTCAAGTTCGCAAGAATGCCAGCTGGTACTCCCCATTCTACAACTTCTAAGTTCATTGTACTCATTTCCCTACATAACTCGTTAGCCACTACCAAAGTATTCAATCCATGACTGGTCTTACGACTTAGAGAATCCGCAACTACATTTGCTTTCCCTTCATGATACTGTATGTCTAAGTCGTAATCCGTCGTATACTCCAACCATCTCCTTTGACGAGAGTTCAAATCCTTCTGAGTGAAAATGTACTTCAAGCTCTTATGGTCTGTGTAAATCCTACATTTCACTCCATACAAGTAATGACGCCAGATCTTTAGTGCAAAGATAATTGCAGCAAGTTCCAAATCATGGGTTGGATAATTCACCTCATGGGTCTTCAACTGTCGTGATGCGTATGCAATTACCTTCCCATTTTGCATAAGCACGCACCCTAAACCATTCTTTGATGCATCACTATACACATCATAAATCCCACTATCGTCTGGCAGAGTCAGCACTGGTGCTGTAATCAGTCTCTCTTTCAAGAGTTGGAATGCTTCTTCACACTTATCATCCCACTCAAACTTCTTGTCCTTTTTCATAAGAGTAGTCATAGGTTTAGCAATCTTCGAGAAATCTTTCACAAAACGCCTATAATATCCTGCTAAACCTAGGAAACTCCGAACATCGGATACTGTTTTGGGGGTAGGCCAACCCTTCACAGCTTCGATTTTGGCTGATCTACTTCCACTCCATCCTTAGACACAAAATGACCTAAGAATGCTACCTTTTCCAACCAAAATTCACACTTAGAGAACTTAGCATAAAGATTGTTTTCTCTTAGTGTTTGCAGAATTGCCCTCAGGTGTTCTACGTGCTCCTCTTTGCTTTTTGAATACACCAATATATCATCTATGAACACTACTACAAATTTGTCCATAAATTGATGAAACACCCTGTTCATCAAATCCATAAAAATTGCCGGAGCATTGGTCAATCCAAATGGCATTACTGTAAACTCATAGTGTCCATACCTCGTCCTAAATGCAGTCTTAGGAATGTCTTCGTCTGCAATTCTCAACTGATGATATCCGGATCTCAAGTCAATCTTAGAAAACACAGTTGCGCCCTTCTACTGATCAAACAAATCATCAATCCTTGGAAGTGGATATTTATTCTTTATCGTCACCTTATTCAATTCTCTATAATCAATGCACAACCTCATGCTCCCATCTTTCTTCTTAACAAACAGAACTGGTGCTCCCCAAGGAGATGCACTCGGTCTAATGTATCCCTTGTCTAACAAGTCCTGTAATTGCTTCTTCAATTCACTCATTTCGGCCGGTGCCATTCGATATGGTGCTTTGGATATTGGCGCTGTCCCTGGGACTAAATCTATAGTGAAATCAATTGCTCTCCTGGGTGGCATCCCAAGAATTTCGTCCGGAAATACATCCAGAAACTCATTCACCACCTCAATATCTTCTGGCTTAGTTACCTCCTCATGATCCATGTTCTTCACACTACAGAAGTACACTGGATGTCCCTTTTTCATATATTTTGCCAACTTCAAAACAGAAATCACCCTAGGGCATTTGGCTTTGCCATGCATCCAATAAGTCACAGCCTCATTCCCACTTGTGGTCATTTTTACTTTCTGTGACCGACAACTTATTTCAGCACTATACTTGCTCAACCAATCCATTCCTAAGATGACATCAAAGTCTTTTAACCCAAACTCAATTAGGTCAGACTGAAACAATTTCCCTTCGATCTCTAGAGGTACATTTCTAAAGGTTTTGGTACAATTTACTACCCCACCCGTCGGGATGGTTATTGGTAAATCTACGGCTTCTACTGTTTTCAAACAGTCTTTAAGTTTTGAAACAACTCTCTTCGAGATAAAAGAAAAAGTTGCACCAGAATCAAATAAAACTTTAACAGGAATAAGAGTGTATAGAAAAAGTACCAGTAATGACATCTTTCGTGGAATCAGCCTCATGTCTACTCAACACATTCAGTTTTCCTGCTGTTCCACCTTTCTGCTGATTATTTCCATTGTTGCTGTTATTGCTGTTCTTTGCTCCATTCTGCTGCGTTCCTTTATTTCCATTGAAGTTATTGTTGTTTCCCTGAAAGTTCCTTTGGGTCCCTCCTGAATTGTTGTTTTGCTTATTCCCATTAGAACCTTTGGAGAAACACTCATACTCCCTATGCCCCAACTTGTTGCAAGCACGACAAGCAACCAGATTTCCATCACAGTCCTTTCCAGGATGGTTATTCTTGCATCTCCTGCAAAAATAACGCCTCTCATTTCTGTTAATCCCTTGGCTATTGTTCTTAGCCCCTCTATTGAAGTTACGTCCTCCTTGACGATTGTTATTTTGAGAATTACTGTTGTTGTTGTGGAAGTTGTTGTTGTGATGGTATTTCTGCTTCTTAAAATTGTTCTGGTTACCCTGTTGGTTCCCAGAATTTTGCCCCATTTCTTTTCTCTTCTCCTTCCCTTCTATCTCAGCTAACTCTTTCTTTTTCTTCTCCTCCAATGCATAAAGGTGTGCGGCCCTCCCATACACTTCATCCAAAGTTTCAAAGACCTGTCCGCACAACTTTAACTGCAAATCAGTAGTTAAACCACTCTCAAACTTCCTAGCCTTTGTCTTCTCCGTAGTAACCGACTCCTCAGCAAAACGAGATAGCTCAATAAACTTAATATAGTATTCAGTCACTGACATCTTCTCCATCCTAAGGTTTGAGAACTCCTCAGCCTTCTGCTTCTGTAAGAAGCTAGGGTAGAACTTATCTCTCACTTTCTCTTGGAATTTGGTCCAATTGAATCCTGGTAATGCTCTAATAGTCGCTTCATTTTGTTTCCACCAAAGATCAGCTTCACCTCTTAAGTAATAGGTAGCACAGCCCACCTTAGAATTTTCTGGGCACCCAACTGCACCAAACAACTTCTCAAACTCCCTTAACCAATTTTCCAGTATGGTAGGGTCAGGCTCTCCTTGATAGGTTGGTGGTTTACTTTGGGCCACCTTTTTGAAAAGCTCACCCTGAGCATCCCCATTGTTGTTCAAGTTCCTGGCCAACTGTTGGGCTACCACTGCTAACTGTCTCACAACCTCACTCAGATCACCTCCGTCATTGTTGTTACCACTTCCCCCTGCCATTTTGCTTCTCCTGAATTAAGATCAAGGGTTTATATTAGATATGGTTTTGGTTAGCTCTCAAGGCACACACTCGTCTATAGCTTAAGACCCTCGAAACATTCACAGCAAAATTTGAAGCTAACAAATTGGGATAGCAAAAGCTAAAAATTCCCTAAATTTGTAGCTTTGTCAGTCAATTATTGATTGCTAATCAACCATGCATTTAATAAAGCATCACATAAATAATAAAAAGTAATTCCCATAGACTCCCACAGCTTAGAAATGATCTATTGGAATTAATTTGCTTGGAATTTGGCTATTGGGATAGTGACGTGAAATGGTATATTTTGAAAATAAAATGAAATATTAATTAATAGTATAAATAATTTATCAAAGAAATAAATAAGACTTTTATTAATTAAAATAAACTAGCATTACTGAAATAAAATCGAGTTTTAGAAACTTATGTACTACATAAGTTACCGACTCGACGTGGTCATGCCACTTATTAATTTAAAACTGAAATAATAATAATAGAAATAACTGTAATTAAAATCGAGTATCCACCATGTGGAAAATTATAAAATTTAGTCCTTTCGGATGTTGTCACTTTTATCTGCCGACTGCTTGTAGCTACCAGGGTTGAACTCCGGATCATCTTCCTCCTCCATTGGCTCAGGTGACTCTGGCTCAGGTTCTACTTGCACAAACTCTCCCTCTTCCTCCTCATCCGAAGAAATGTCTATAACGATTGGATTTGGAGGTGGATTCGGATTAGAAATTTCCATGAGTGAGCTATCTGCCTCCCCTTGCTCTCCATTCTCTGCTTGGCTACCCTAAGAAGAAGAAGAACTCTCCGATTGCTGACTAGGAATAGGGGGATTTTGCACCACTGGGTTTTCATAGTAGTAATCATGGTATGGGAGGTTGAGTCGTCGGCAATGGGCTTTTTTACCTTAATAAGGTAGGAAATTAAATATCTGTAATCAGGGTACCACTGCCCATAAAAGTCCCTATATTTATAATAGTTTGGGATGTCCCCTGGTAAATAAAAATCATCAAATTTAGCCTTGACAGCATAGTAGGGAGGCTCATCAGGCAAACAGCGGACAGTCATTGCTGAAATACGATCGGGGCTTTCAAAAACTCTGTCTCTTAAAACATTGCTCCTGTAGGAGCAGTAAAAATGAATCTTTTGAACGTAGTCATAAGGATGTTCGTTTGGTTTCTTAGTGAGAGTGCCTAGGTTGGTATATCTGCTAGGAAGATTCGGCATCCTGTAAAGAAAAGGCTTAGAAAAGAATTCCCTTTCCCAAAGAGAGCAACAAAAATAATACAGTTCTTGCATGAATTAGGTTCAATGTTCAATCAAACAATTTTTTTCTTATCTCTAATCACATAAATACATGCTCACAAGAAATCCATAAACATGATCAAACATCGCAACCTAAATATTAATGCATACAAGAACGTAATTATTTCTAACTTATATGCCCAAATTCTTTCCTACCCAATCTCACCAACATGCTTTTTAAAAACTGTAAACACATAATACTTACCTTAATCCTTGCTTTCCTGCAAAAGAACAAACTAAAAAAAAAAAATTTTGACTCCTTTTTAATTCATATTTCAAAAGTTAAATAGGGAAGAAGACCCAAAAATTTTCGGACCTCCCCCTAAAAAAAAATTTCGGACCACACAAAATAAAAAAAATATTTTTGGTCCTTATTATAAAAAAAAAAAAAAAAAAAATTTAGACTCTTAAATAAAAAAAATAAAAAAAAAATCGATTTTTAAATTTAATTAAATAAATATTTGACCTTCTCAAAATAAAATAAAATAATTCTCTTAAAATTTTCACCAATAAATAAGTAAATACTTGGCCAAGTTTTAAAATTAAAACACATTTTTTTTTTTGTTTTAGTGGTAATAAAAATCTCAACCAAAGATCCCAGATACCACTTTGTAACACCCTAGAAATTCCTTTCTTTTAAAATACTTGTTTTGCCCTGTTAAAACTTTAAATAGGAATATCTAAGATATTACCGCCACCGTGAAAAATGGATAAGGCAACTATCAAAGACACACAGCGGAAGACTAATTTCAAAATAATTCAAACCAAGTCAACTTGAAAAGTCAACCAACGAAAGTAAAGTCAAAACCAAAGTCAAACGAAGTAAAGTAAAATCAACCTACAACTCGGAACCGTTATAGGCCATCATCAAAACCAAACCAACTTAAAACTGTTGCGTTAGTTGAGCATATAAATAAAATCATAAGTAATTAAAGCATTAAACACATCATATACTCATGGAAACTAGCATGATTCGCTCTTCACTCATGCCCATCATGAATATGCTTCATAACCTGAAAAGCTTATCTCCACTTGTTTCCACTACTCTCCATTAAAAATGGGCCATCATAGGGCCAAGATACAGACAAGGCCAACAAACACACAAAACACACAATCAGCAAAGCTGAGTACATAAGCGCAATTAACACACTAACATGTGATTTCCTAACAACATTCAACTTACCTTGTTGCACCTGTGTTTCAAGCATACATCATTCAATAAAACTTTACAACTAGACACCTACATAATTTATTTAGCATTGATTACGCATCGAACGGGTTTCCCCACTAACCTCCCCCAAATAAATTGAGGTTACTGACACGGGAGCTAACCGTGCCAGCATCAAAAACCACTCATAGGTGGCGGAATTCCTGCGCATAATAATAATAAAAGGAATGTACAGCGTCCTGTACTCCAGTAGAAGTTATGGTTAAATATAAAACCCCATAACTCCCCCCATATGTTCATACTCAAGGTATATACGTTCCAAGAGTTTTGGTGCGTAATCTCTTTCACTTTACGTTATTTACAGATTATTAGACTTGGTGATGACTCACGAACCACAATCATTCAATCAACAATAATTATCCAATCAATTAAACACACCAATTTAATTCTTGAATAGTTAGTGACCACATAATATTTAATGTTGAACCCTTTTAAATCTACCTCAGTGTCAAAGACACCTTAAACGCATAAAGCGCCACAAATCCTATCCCTCGGTGTTAAAAACACCTTAAGTGCACTAAGGCATCAAAATATAATTTACTCCTCGTGTACAAAGACACTTAAATAGCTCCTTCCTCATGCTTATAGCATCCATAAAAATCATATGAACCATAATAAAATTCCTTTTCAATATTCCCAACCAAATTAAACATTTAGTTTAATTAAACATGCTCTCTAACATGCCACAAATAAATATGTGGTTCATAAATAATATTCCAACAATTATCTTTCATTCAATAATCCATTCACAAATAAATCATGCTTCATAATCCAATCACCAATAACATTAAATCATAAATTCCATTCTAAACTTAGCATGATACTACTTGTAATCAATCAAACATGTTTAGCATGCTACTACATCAACATAATTTTGCTAAGTACGCGAACGTACCTTGAATATGATCTTAAAATTGCCACGACTAATAAAAATCGCTCACTTCAAAGTCTCCTACAATTTAAAATCATAGAAAAGTATTAAAACCCACTCTACACAAATTTCCAGCAATATATACTATTATAAAACCCCTCATAATTTAATTAAAATAAGCTGAAATTATATTTAAAACATCATACTTTAACCCTAATTAATGGGTAATTAAAATTCCTTAAAGAAACTTGATTTTTAACATACTACCAAAAATTCCAGCATTATAATTATATAAAAACTTGCTGTAATTAAGCCTCAAAACACATAAATCAAAGGTTTAAACCATTATATATCATAATCCTTCAATAATTAATAATTCAAGAATCTAGGTTTCAAAAATTAGGGTTTTTTTTAATTAAAAACATAATCTACAAATTTATTTAACATACTACTTATAATCAAACATCATAATATAAATCATAAAACCCATAACTGAAATTTGATCTAAGGTTTAACAAAAATTAAAACAAAAACAAAATAATTTTTTTTTTTTTTCGGAAAAACAAGGTGGCAGCCGACAGCCACCACGGCTGCTGCCGGCGCCGGTGGCTGCCTGCTGCCGGCGGCTGGGGCTGCTGGTGGTCGGCGGCCCACCGGTGGTGGTGGTGGCCGACGGTGAGGGGGAAACCGGAAAAGGGGAAAGGGAAAAAGGGAAAGAAAAAGAAAGAAAATAAGGGAAAAGGGAGAGAAGTTTACCTTGGATTTTCTCCACTCTGGGCAAAGTTTAATTTGCCCAAGTGTTGAATATTTATACTCCTTCTCTAGGAACCCTTCACCCTAAACTTTCCTCTTTTAATTTTCCTAATCCCTTCCCTAATAAAACTTTACTAAAATAAAACTTTCCTTAATTTAAATCCCAACTTAATTAAAATAATTAATTAAAATAAACTTTCCTTTTATAAATATTTCCCAAACATATTTAAAATGGATAATTAAAATACTTTAGATAAAACAATTCGATTTAATTAAATACTCCTCAAATACTTATTTTAAATAAAATACGTATAAAAATACGGGGTATTACAGGTAATATCTTAGATATTCCTATTTAAAGTTTTAACAGGGCAAAACAGGTATTTTAAAAGAAAGGAATTTCTAGGGTGTTACATGACTGACCGCCCTTTTTCAGAGATAAAAGCGGGGTGGCCGATCGGTTTCCGGCAAGGTTAGAAGTTGGGTTAGGGTTTGACGGTGATTAGCTGGGTGTGGCCGGGATTTTTTTTTTTTTTTTTTTATGTTTTAATAATTTTTGTTTTTTTTAAAAAAAAAATTTCAGACCAAACACATGTTGACACGTGGCTGACTGGCTGTTATAACAAAAAAAAAAAAAAAAAAAAAAAAAAAAAAAAAACTCCTTTAGCAGGTTGCTGGTCAATGGGACCATTGGAGGCAAACATACCCCATAGCTTGGATTACTAGATAATAAACCTTAGTTGGGATTATTAGAAGTAAATTGCCCATAGTTGGGATGAGGGGTGTACATAAACAGGATCGGAGCTGAAAACCGACCGAAACCGGACCTGTTAGGACCGGATCTGACCCAAACCTATTGATTTAGGTCCGGTCTCGGTCCTTGAAATTCAGGGATTCCGGTCCCGGTCCGGATCAGGTCTTAAACCGGGGTTTTCAGGTCTAAAACAAGAAATCAGTTTTCATTTCTAAACCCTAACTCCCTCACTTTCTCAGACAAGTAGCCACCACTCACCAGCCTATCCTCACGCCCCACTTACCCTCATGCTGCACGTACTCACTCAGCCCCTCAGGCGACCACCAGTCACCGACCAGGCATCCACCGCCCACCAACGTGAGATCCCCCAGCCCCTGCACGCTGCATTAGCCACCGACGCGACAACCTTGCTCGGTTTTTCTAATGAAAATATAAATCTAATTATGTTTGGGTATTTTTGTATTCGAAATAATGAGTTAATAAGGGTGAGAATTATGTTAATTCATGTTTCAATTGCTTATAAAGTTATAATGGTTGTTTGATGTTTGCATGTTGAATTTCTGTTTTTAGTTCATTTCTTTCGAATTCATGCTTTTTTTTTTTGGGTTTTTTGAGTTGAATTAACTGTTTTCGATTTTTTTAAGTTCATTTATTTCGAATTCATGCTTATGTAATTGCAACAGGTCCAACATGTTATTTATTAAAATAAAAAAACCAAAAAAAAAATCACAAAACAAGTCTGTTCAGATCCAAACCCGGACCGGACCTGATTGATCAAGTCTGACCCGGAACCGGACCTGTTGAATCAGGTCCGGTCTCCGGTCCTCAAAATCCTTTGATTCAAG
Organism: Chenopodium album; assembly: GCF_948465745.1. Lineage (NCBI taxonomy): Eukaryota > Viridiplantae > Streptophyta > Magnoliopsida > Caryophyllales > Amaranthaceae > Chenopodium > Chenopodium album. The sequence continues at coordinate 72,371,782 of NC_137837.1, forward strand.
TCCCGGTCCCAACAGGTCCAATCCAGGTCCGGTCCGGTTTTAAACCGGTGTACAGCCTTAGTTGGGATTATTGAAGTGTATTTTTTTTTTAATATTAAGGGAGGTGACATGTGGCATATGGGGTAATGAGTGACTTGTGATGCCATGTGTCATATGAAAAATTTGTGATTTGTGTTTTAAAATACTAAATATAGATATAGATATAGATATATATAGATGTTATATGTAGCTCTTAGCGCCAGTAATAAGCATTGACTATATTTCCTTATTTGGTAGTATTCTTTAAAGAATGCACGACAAACATATGTTACAATTTCTTTCCTTGCTCAGTTTCTTATACGTTTTTAGCCCATAGGTCTTGTATATCATTTTCATTTGTAAGTACACATGTTATGTTATATTGTGAATTAGAATTATTTATGAGCTAATTGATCGTACAATGGTTTATGATTTAATTAATCGTAAAATGATTGTTCATGTGACAGCAAGTCCTACCCCTTTTTTTTCTTTTAATGCAAATTAAAAACAGGCCAAGCCTAGAACAAAACAAAACTAAAAATGTGAAGAAGCCACCCCAGCTATATCCTCCTAAGATCGAGTTTGAAATATTTTATATACAACTGGGTGCACCTTACACCCATCTAATCTAACGTTATTTCTTGCTCTTTATTTGATGATTAAATGAAAAACAATCGTCAAAATAAGAACAAAATACTTATAGGTAAACCATGCACTTAAATGTATAGAGAGCTTGGTTTATCTAAATAGTAGGAGCATCAAAATAAACCACTTCATATTAGAGAAGGATTTTTTTTTTGAAAGATATAATAGAGATGATTTGTCATTTTTTAATTTTTATTTTTTTATTTATTTTAACCTTCTAGTTCTTATAAAATTATAATGCATCAAACTTTCAAAACTAGAAAGAAGTATTTTTTGTTTGAGGATTTTTTTTTTTGACACAATAGAGAAGTTTTTTTTTTTTTTTTTTTTTTGAAAGATATAATAGAGAAGATTTGTCATTTTTTATTTTTTTTATTTATTTTAACCTTATAGTTCTTATAAAATTATAATGCGTCAAACTTTCAAAACTAGAAAGAAGTATTTGTTGTTTGAGGATTTTTTGTTTTTGACACATTAGAGAAGTTTTTTTTTTTTTTTTTTTTTTGAAAGATATAATAGAGAAGATTTGTCATTTTTTATTTATTTATTTATTTTAACCTTATAGTTCTTATAAAATTATAATGCGTCAAACTTTCAAAACTAGAAAGAAGTATTTGTTGTTTGAGGATTTTTTGTTTTTGACACATTAGAGAAGTTTGTTTTTTTTTTTTTTTGAAAGATATAATAGAGAAGATTTGTCATTTTTTATTTTTTTTTATTTATTTTAACCTTATAGTTCTTATAAAATTATAATGCGTCAAACTTTCAAAACTAGAAAGAAGTATTTGTTGTTTGAGGATTTTTTGTTTTTGACACATTAGAGAATTTTTTTTTTTTTTTTTTTTTTGAAAGATATAATAGAGAAGATTTGTCATTTTTTATTTTTTATTTTATTTATTTTAACCTTATAGTTCTTATAAAATTATAATGCGTCAAACTTTCAAAACTAGAAAGAATTATTTGTTGTTTGAGGATTTTTTTTTTTGACACATTAGAGAAGTTTTTTTTTTTTTTTGAAAGATATAATAGAGAAGATTTGTCATTTTTTATTTTTTTTATTTATTTTATCCTTATAGTTCTTATAAAATTATAATGCGTCAAACTTTCAAAACTAGAAAGAAGTATTTTTTGTTTGAAGAAAATTGGAGAATCGATTTAAAGGTTTTTAACCAACAATATTTTTCCCGCACAACGAACAGTGAGGAAATATTTCACCGTATCAAATATCCTCTAAAACTCGGAAATATTAAATATTTTGATACAAAATCTGATGCTGTCCTAAAAATCTCATATGATTTAATATAAACTCTATATACAACCTTAAAAAAAACTAATATAACGCCATAAATAATAATACTACAATTTGTATTAAAAATATAATGATGAGATTATGATTTGGAGGGCAAGTTCCACTATGGTGGAAATGGTTGATCCAATGTCGAAAAATTTCGATTTCTTCATCTCTTTGCTCCTTCAACCATTTCGGATCCACATATTCAATATTTGGAGTGGTCATATCCAAATAAGTTGTACCTAAATTAATAGGAAATATGTATTAAAATTCAATTAGATTAGTAATGACATAAATTCTTAAATCAAAATGCACATACCTTTAGTAGCTTTGATCGCAACTATTGTTTCAGAAAGATCATCCATTATCCTAAATAAATTTATAAATAATATTTATCAAAACAATTAATCAAACAAATAATAATTACACAAACTTTTTAATAAAACGGATGTTCAGTAAATTACTGAACATCCGTTATAAAGTGATAATAAAATGCGCAAAAGTTATACTAAAACGCATAAAAGTTACTCTGACATACATAAGAGTTATTTATGCTTCATTGATAAATTTGACAAAAGTGACTAAATTTGACAAAAGTGACACTAAATTTGACAAAAGTGTATCCGATGTACAGTAAATTACTGAAAATCGGGTGTATACAAAAGCTTCTGTAATAATTAAACTAGCTTTTTTTTTAAAAAAAAAAAGGAAATTAAGTTAGCTATAATGGTCCAACTATATATAAAATTTAATGAAATTTTTATCAAATTATAATCTTTACTTACCCTCCACTACAGAATGGATCTCTCAATCCGTTGGAGAAAATTATATTTCCTCCGAATCCAGTGAGAGATTCTTTGATAGTCTGACAAATTAAACAAGATTCAACAAAAAAAAAAAAAAAAAATCATTAATAATAAAACCAAAAGTCCAAAATTACTAATAAATCATCGAAATTACATACCTTCCTACTGAAAAATTGAATGGGTGTATATGGCCTTGGAGAGACTCCAAATCTCGAGTGGCATGATTTTTCAAAAGCTTTTAAATCAAATGGTCGGGCAGGAAGCATTGTTTCCTGACGACATCCCACTGGAAAAATCAGCTCGGTACATCGCTACACCCCCAAAAAATTAAATAGTAAAATAGAAGAACATTATCTGACGAAAACTCATATTACGTAATTAATACTAGATGAAATACCTGCCATTCCCAGGCGAAAATGAATTCGGAGTATGGCTCGAAAGGGGATTCAATTCCATGAAAAAAAGACTGCAAACAATCCCCTACCTTCTGTTTAGATAAAAGCCCCTGTGCTACACCTTCAATGGAATTTCCCCCACTACTGAAGGTAGTAATCTCTCCGCAGAGAGATCTTATCCCATGATTTCCTGGCACGTCGTATTGTGCGGTCGTGGTGTATAACTGTGCGAGCCACTCTTTCACCTCCTCAGACGACTTTATAGGCCTACTATATTTCTCATTAAATATTCAATTACATGTTATTTTTATTTTTTAATACCTAATTTCTTTAGTACATACATAATAGATATACACCATACCCTAAGGATTATACTAAATATTACTTGGTATAAAGTGTTAGAGACTTGAGAATGAGCGTCATAATTATATGTTACGTTTTAATCAATCAAAAAATTGTACAAGTATAACCTAAGAGATTACATGGAGTCACACACGTAGAAAGAAATATATTTATTAGGAAAATTAAATTATTTTAAAGTCCAATTAACATGGTATTCAAATCTGTAAAAAAAAACAAGAAAATTTCTATAATACCCCACTACTTGTATGATCACTATGTCACTAACTAGTACTGTGAACTTGCTTGCCAATTTTTGGATACCTTATTTTCACGGGTTGTGCTAATTGACAAGGTCATAGGCTTTACACATGTGAATCCTACAAGTAGAAAGCTTTTTTCACTAGAAACGTGATTACTGATTAGGCAAGAAATCTTCATATAGTAAGCATGTAACATGAATTGGAATAAGCTAGATATAGAAACTAGAAATATGTTGGTCACATAACTTTTCAACAAATCACATTAATTAAGTATAAATGCATAATTCTAAATAAATTATAATACTATCATATATAAGTTTACCTGCAAGTATTGAAAGCAACACTGAGTTGCGCTAGGCCGTTGGGTTGTAACGCCAGGTTGTCGATTTCTTTCCAGGACCGACGTATTACTTCATAGCAGTTTCTGTCTATGTCCTATGAAGTTATGATAACAAATGTTAGTTATTTTATATTATAAGCCAAGTGGCCAAGTAAACATGTATTCTAAAAAGCTTTAGGGCCTGTTCTCATAGACTGAACTTAGCTGAACTGAACTGAACTGAGCTGAGTTGAACTGAACTGAACTGAACTGAACTGAACTTATTAATTAGTTATTTTTAACTACGGATTAGTGATCGATTATTATTATTATTATTATTATTATTATTATTATTATTATTATTATTATTATTATCATCATCATCATCATCATCATCATCATCATCATCATTATTATTATTATTATCATTATCATTATTATTATTATTATTATTATTATTATTATTATTAAATGTTATTATTATTATTATTATTATTATTAAATTTTATTATTATTATTATTATTATTATTATTATTATTATTAAATGTTATTATTGTTATTATTATTATTATTATTATTATTATTATTATTATTATTATTATTAAATGTTATTATTATTATTATTATTATTATTATTATTATTATTATTATTATTATTATTATTGTCGTCGTTGTAATAAGAGCTTAAAAGAATGAAATTTGGCTTTATATCATTAGCAATATCATTAGACATAAACTGAACTGAACTGAACTGATTAGAGCTGATCTGAACTGAACTGAACTGAACTGAAAATAAACGTATGAGAACAAGCCCTTAGTGTAGCAAAACAATACCTGAAAATCTTGGCTTACAATAGTGCAATATCCATCCGGTGATGTTGTATTACCATACAACATCAGCGGAGTAGACGAGGCCAGTGCACCAATGGCTATCTCTGGGTATTTCAAACGAAACCAGGTAGCCAAGGCTAATTCAAAAAAAAAAAAAAAACACAAGTTAAGTACTTTAGTAAACAAAATTATAGGGCATATGGCTTAAAATATTAAATTCTAAAGAGCTGAGTACGTTCGTTGTTGATAAAATTGATTATGTTTGATTTTAACAATAATGAACACTCCATTGCATGTATAAAGACATAATCAAATTAAAGGTGCAACAATAATAGAAGGGACGTCATAATTCACTAATTTAGGTAATAATTTTGTAAAAGTTGGGACAGGTCAATTACAAAACTACAAAATTTGTTCCAAATTTTTTGATTGGATGTTTGATATACTTCTGGTTGCATCTATATATCCTTATGTTGATCATAGAAACGCGTATTTCCCTTTAAGTGATTTATTTATAATACAATTCTACTAGAAGATGAAGCGAGCTTTTGAAAATACATATAGGTGAGCCAATTTGTTTAGTCCTATATCTCATTTTCTTAAATGTTGAAATAATTTAAGGTTTTACGTTAGAAGAATTATATTGGCAATAATATTGTGATCCCATATATTTATTCAAGGTAATGCATCTACACTGCCAGTATATAATATTTTCTATAAAAGTTAATGAATTACGGAGTATAAAATATGGATTAGGTTATTACGTACCTCCACCATAGCCGAAACCTGCAACTATCACTGGCGACCGATGTGCAGAGTAATTGGTCTTCAAACTCTGAATTATGTCTGCACAATCTTGTAATGCCTGGTCTGTGGTTAGGAATTTCCTAACCTGATGATCTGCCATCGCTGCTTCTATGGTGCCTAGCGGAATCGATTGGCCGTAGAAGCGATGCTTGAGGAGAGGGGGTGCCAAAGAACAAAGTAAATAAAGTTAGATATTAATAATTAACAAAATGTGACAAACACTTAATATACTTCGTACACATTTTATTTGATGTTACTCTTTACAAGCTCATTTTTTTTATTTTATTTTATTTATATAATGTAAATTAAGTTGTTGTAAAAAAAAAAAAAAATATTTGATTGTTTTGTCTAGTCCAAGAAACGAATTCCAATTTGGTTAAATCTGTTTAAAATTAATTACAAGCAGATTATAAATGTGAATTGTGATATCAAATTCGTCCAAAAACAACATGGGATAAATACATATTTACTTTTTGTTGTCCTTGATCGACTTTTTAGTTAAACTGAACTTTTTAGCTTTTACCATTTAAAACAAAAATGTTAACTATAATTCAAAGGGGTTAATTAATATGGAGCTATGAAATGGGGTACTTTAGTCGTTACTTTATACCCACTCATTACAATTGATGAATGTTAACTAAAATTCAAAGGGGTTAATTAGTTTACCTTATTAGGTACGAGTTAAAGTGGGTATAAAGTACAATCAAATAAGTAAATAATGCCATTAAATGATGTACTAGTTTAATAATAATCTTAATTAATCTTTGTTGTCAATTAATTTGTTTGAATGAAATAATATTATATACACATTGTCACATTGTATATAGTTTATAAAAGATAGTGTCAAACCAAATTAGGAAATAAATTATACCCTTTTAAGTTTTAATTCATGCCTTCAATATCATATTGTACATCGTGATGAACACTTTGCAATTAATTATATCTTTAAGACTATTTAGCTAATTAAAAATTCTTAATTTTATTGTCATTAACAAGTTAAAAATTGTAATTGACTAGAATTGATTACATACCTCAATGTGAACTAACATCGCTTGAAATTCGGCTGCGCTTTGATTCAAAACCCCGAATTGCTCCGGCGGGTAGATTTCGCCGTGTTCTTCGCCAAACAACACAAAAATGGGGGATCCTACTTGTGATCCTCCCCATAATGTATCGTCAACTAGCAACCTCTGCGTAAATAAGAGGTTGCTAGACCCAAAGTGATCCAACTTTTGGGTATAATTCAGCAATTTTAGCTCACCTACACCATAAAAACAAAAAGAAGTATAATGATCAATTTATAGCTTTAAAGGAGACTATTGGTATTAAAATTAAAACAATAATTTTTTTCTCCTATCTTCGTTCATATAATAGTTTGCTAGTTTTGCCTTTTTTTTTTTTTTTTTTTTTTTTTTTTTTATTTTAAAAACCGTTAGTTCTTTAATTAGGACACAAGTTAATGAGTTAATTATGATTTTCTAAAGTTTTAGACTAACCAAATTAATTGTATGTAATGCTAATCAACTTAATAATAGACAGTCACATGCTAGACCAACCAAATTAAGAATAGAAGTTTGTGTCAAATAATAATTTAATCAAATATAGACCAAATTAATACAGTACGGAGTACTAGACAATCAAATACTAACAAGTAACAACATTAATAATAAATGATCATATACTAGACTAACCTTCTATTTTAAAAAATTAAAAAAAAAAAAAAATGCTAGACTAACTAAATTCAGCAAGTAATACTAGATAATCAAATTTTTACAACATCTCAACCAAAATTAAGGTAGAAAAAAATAACATTTGAAATTTCGAAATCTTACTCTTGCCCGATGATATCCAAAGAAAGGTTATAAGTATGAACACGATTCGACCCACGATATAGGCAGCAGCCATTTTGCTAAACTGTTACAAAACAGCAAGCATTAGGAAGAATTGAAGAATGAAGAAGATAGAAATGTTAACTACCAAATAAATATTTAGTGCAACCAATAAATAGTTTTGTTATACTACATAGGTAAGATTAGCTATCTATTTAGAATAATAATAAGGAAAATTTGTTTTAAAAGACCTTTTAAATACAATTCTTTGCGATGAAATTCCAAACTGATGAAAGGACCTTTTAAAATAGTTTGTTGTGCCTTAGGAATTTTTACGCCGAGGTGAGAGAGTTGATCACAAAAGTTCGATTTTGACAAAAGTTCGGCGTTGACCACCACCGTGCGACGCACGTGACTTGTTTAACCTTAAAATTATTTTATTTTTTTTTTGGTTTTTTCCCACTTTTCCCCCTAAACTCTTAATTTTCCCCAATATCTCTCTCTCGATCCTCTGTTTTCTACTTCTTTGTTTTCTGAGTTGGAGCATCAACGCATATTTGTAGTTGTTTAGTAATCACAATGAAATGTATAGCCTTATTAACAAAACCACCATGAAGATACACAAACAACAGAAAATATGGGATTCCTTTAACACATCTTCATGAATTATCCCTTCAACTATACATATTTCAGCCTTACTATGGTGAACCTCATCAGAACCTTATAATCATCGTTTTCGCTATCGAAACCGAACACCAAAGTCTTATCATTTTCAGGGTTATGAGTATGATTGGGGAGAGTTTTTTTTGTGAGATTTTGTCAGTGGCTTGAACAATTGATATCGGACGAATGATCAGAGGAGTAGGAGGGTAGAAGATTATTACGATTGGAATTGGAAATTTAGGTTGGATTGATACATATACAAAGTTTGATTGAAGGCGGGTTTGATTGAGATAAAGTTTGATGAAATTTGGGGTTATGAATTTAGAATATCCTTCCTTCTCGCGAACAATGGTATCTATAAGCTGAATGTAACTTTAAAAAATAAAAGATAAAAAAGATAAAAGAGAGTATTGTGGTGAAGTAGAAATTAAAACCAAAATGTAGAAATTGGCCCTACAAATTATGAAGAACACTGTCTTGATTATGAAATACGGAGTAGAATTTTTACCTAAAGTAAATATTGTAAGTGTAAACTTGATTTTAATAGATTGTTATGAAATGGATGGGCAAATCTTTTAAAGATGATTGAAACATAACATTGGAAAAAATTTAAAAAGTAAAATGCATTATGCATGTAATATATATAATTTCTAACTTGTCAACACATCAATAGTCACTCTTAAAGACAAAATTTAAAAGTGTACAAACTATCAATTAAACATGGTTTCCATATCAAGGGGAGTAGGGACTGCTATTATATGGAATTTGGTTCCAAAAGATGATGGACCAATTTATTTACATGCTATAGTTAAAAAGAGGGGAATGACTTATTAAATTATGATTTATATCCTCTCAAAAAAAAAAAAAAATTGTAGTTTATAATATGTACATCCATCTTCATGCATAAAAATACTAGGTTATGTCAAATTAAAATGAAAGAAATTGGTGAAAACCTTGATATGATACTCCCGGAGCGGAGTTGGTGTGCACCTTGTGGTCGATTTGCCTCAGCTCTTATGGTCACAGGGGTCGTCGACGCTGCGTCTAGTTAACCATCCAACGAAGATCGATCGATCACTGAAGCTGAAGCTAGGGAGAGAATGCACCAAGATTGTCTGCTGATCAAGTTACACACCACTCAGTAAAAATTCTGTGGAAGAAAATAGCTAATAAAGGATGAAAAAGTTACCTTAATTTTTTTTTATACAAGCTTAGCTTAAGGTCATTTGTATGTAAAATGATAGAAACTTGTACATAGTAGTAGCTAGATATTATTAACGTTGTCCAAATAATTTGAGACAAGGAGGAAGATCAAACACAAGTAAGTGATAAGAAGGCTTTAATTAAAAATAGTGATAAGAAGGCAAGGTTTTTCAAGATTTTGTGTGGAAGTTGTTTGATGATGGACTAATATATATATAGAGAGGGGATAATAATATATAGATAACACATGTATGAGTATAATAATTTCTTATAACTTAAATAGGATTTTTAAAAAATAATAATAATGTTCAAATAAAACAGGTCTCTTATGAACAAATTTAAGGAAAAGTAAAACCCAGGACCTAAGAGACCTGTTATATATAAAACAGGTCTCTTATGTACAAATGTGAGGAAAAGTAAAACCCAAGACCTAAGAGACCTGTTATATATAAAACAGGTCTTTTAAGAAAAAGTAAATCCCATGACCTAAGAGCCTGTTTTATATATAACAGGTCTCTTATGTTTTTTAACATGAAAAGAAGCACGCTTTGTTTGAATTTGGTGTGCGCCTTATGGGCAAAGGCAACCTTTAAGAGACCGGTTATCTTAGATAACTGGTCTCTTTGAACAACCTTTTTTTTTTAACATTCCTTCAAGGGTAGCTGTGCTGCCCCTTGTGCCTTAGTGGATTTGCCACTGACTCATGTCACTCAACATTTTTTTTTAAGAAATGATGATATTGCATGCATTTAAGGTAATACTGTTGTTGCAACTTGGACTCTTGGAGTAGTACTAATTTGGCTACAAGCTTGAATTCAACACAAATAATTGTGGTTTAGCATTCATCCCAAAAAAAAAAAAATAGTAACCTAATATATTAATCCTTAGTTTATACGTAGTAACACTTAGCCACTAGATTCATTTGTTAAATGATAGTACGTAGTAGTACTTAGATATTGACATCCAAATAATTTGCGATCATACATATACAAAGTTCACTAAGTGGTGTGTCCCTTTTTTTTTTTTTAGGAAACTTAGTGGTATGCAGTTAGCTAAGTAGTAAAAATTCTCTTTGATGGGGCTAAGTTACAGACCACCAAGATTATTAACTCACAATTTTATTCAATGATATTTTGAAAGTCCCTTTTTTTTGTACTTTTTTTTTTAGCTATATACGGTGTATCAGTTTTTAAATCATGATAAAGTTTTATGAGTAATAAATTTGATTAATTTATTTTAATCATATAAAGTATATCCTATGACTTTCAAAACTAAAAAGTACAATTTTGAGAACTACAAAGATACAAAATGGGCCCAATGATTGCCTTTTGTTTTACTCAAGTAAATCGGTGAATGCAGTTAGCAAATATTTATTAGTCCTTCATTTCTCTAAATTAACCGCTCTATCTTTTTTCCTATATACTAAAATAAGCAATTACAACTTTTCACATGCATCTAGTGCAATAGTGCATGCAATTTATATTACATCTTTATTTTTAATGTATTTAAAAGTGCATGTGATTTATATTGTTAAAATGATAGTCCATCCAAACCTGAATCAAGCTAATCTCCCAACAGCCTAATAAGAGTAATAATGATGTTATAAATGTATGCAAAGTAAAGCATGCATGTGATTTATTTCACATGATTACCTTAAATTAGAAGCTTAAACTTTTAGATGAGCTAGCTCATTATAGTAAACTTTAAACTTTTATGTGAATCATTATACAATTCTCTAGCTAGGATTTAGGTAGCCTTTAATTTCTTTGTTCCGATCCATTAAAAATATTAACTCCTTATTCCATCTAATTATGACAACATAAGTAATTTTTGTTGTTGTAGCTAAACTAATTAATTATGATCTTAATTTTTTAAAATACTAGTAAATTGTACATATGAGATGTCCCTAAATGAGAGAAGATGTATGACTAATAAGACTTATATTAACACCATCAATATGTCAATACATATAAGTAATTTAAATGCAAACGCACTAAGATATTGATCCTTTTTTTTTATAGTATAAGATCTTTTTATTAATTCAGATAGGTTGGGTTGGAATCTTGAAAAAAGACTGACCTAACTTCTAATTGTATCTTTCTTTTTTTTTTTAAATAAATAAATAGTTTAAATCAAGTTGGTTGTTACTTGTTAGTACGTACACCTATTAGGTTATATTATCAAATATCAATTGCCATGGTTATTCTACACGACACTGTCTTATATTTCCTCATAAGTAAAAATACAAATGTAAATATCTAACAAATCCCACATTGGTCACTACACTCCACCTTAATTATAAATAATAAAAATATATATTTGAAAGTAAAGTTTCAAAAGTGAAATAATGTATGTGTCAACTAAAGTAAACTTGATGAATGTATAATCGTAATTCTCATAGGTCGATTTTAAGTCATTACATAGTAGTTTGATCTTTTATGGATGATTTTTTTTAATAAAAAAAGACACACTTTAATTAAATGACGGAGAAAGTACAATGACTACGAAGTATAGTGTGATAAAATGTGTCTACATTTGGTCACTTTCGATAACAAAATTTAGAAAACTACAAATTACAAAGTAAACATATTCTTGACAAGGTAGGGGACAGATTATATGGAATTCGATTCCAAATGGCTAGGGAAACTTGATTTGTTTTATTCTTTTCATTGAAAAGAGGGGAATAAGTCATGTTCAATTATTTACATCCATAAATTATATACCTATTCCATGCATAAAAGTACTAGGTTACATCAAAATTTAGATTTTTTTTCAAAGTACTCGATTAGAATTTAGGAAGTTACAAGTACTTCTTACACATGTGGTCCCTTTTTTTAATAAGTGCATACAAATAAAATTTACTTATGTGTTTTTTAGTTCTAATTTTTTGTTTTTTGAAAACTTTTTTTAGCTAATTTAATCGTCAACTTGTAAAGTGTAAAAGAAATTTTTAAAAAGAGTATACTTTAAATTGATATCGGGTTAATCTTGAAATTATTGTTAGATTAATTAGAACTCTATTTGTTTTTAAGGGAAAAGTCAATAATGCAGCTAATGGAACAAGGCAATAGGAACCTAGGAGGTAATTAATTTTCTTATTTGCCAAATCAAAAGTTGATTATTTATGAAGACACGTAAATACATATACATATGCATCTTATAATATTGTATTCGACTATTCGGGCTATAAAATAAAAAGAAAACACATACCTTAAATGAATGCATAAAAATCCCGTAAATCAACTAAATGTTACTCCGTACAAGTAATAAATTGAGAACTAACCCACATTACACATTAGAATAGATAAATTCCCATTTTATATTTTATAATCTATTTTAGGAACGTTAGTTTATTAGCCAATTTGACTAACAACATTTTCAACTAGTATTAGCTATACTTGTATTGTTAATCTGTGATGGTAATCCTTAAGATTATAAAGAATAGAGAAGTCCAACTATAAAGAATATTTACAAACATAACTGATATAAAATAAGAATTTGCAAAAGAATATATAAAATTATTTAGACTTTAATTAAAGATAATTAATGTATATATACGAATTTGTAGTACTAAGTAAGCCTTATAAATTAAATAAGACAATAACCGTATTATTGGTAGGTATTAGTTAAGTGTGAAAGTTTTGATAACATATTTTTCTTTGTTTTTGGTGGAAATGAGAAGCTTAATTAACTAGTACTCCATCTATATAGCTGCTAGTAGTCACCCACTCACACAAGAATATGTTGCATTTGGAAAATAAAGTGATGCACAAGCTTTACTCATAATACCTAATAATGTCACTTTTTTTTTCCTTATGAAACCCTAAGAATGTGAAAATATTTATGGCTAAAAACCAAAGGACAAGTTCAATTCACATGTTGATATTGATTTTTTCTTAGGATTTTTCATTTTTTTGGTTACTATATCGTCAACTTGTAAAGAGTACTTGTTAGTTTCACAAGGACATCTTATTGTTTTCAAACTCCCCTAAAAAAGATGGGGCTCTTTTTTTAAAACCAATTAAACATAAAAGGTTTGGAATAAAAAACATGGGTTTTTTTTTTCTAAACCATTTAAACTTAAAGGGCTTGGAATAATAAAAGAAAGGATTCATATAATCTTAAAATTTTTTTTTTTTTTTTTTCTGATTTTTCTTCTAACCAAGGTTTCCTCTTCTATATAATTCAAGAAATTAAATTGGGTTCTTATAAATTTAAATGATAAATATATTTAACTACTAATACAACTTACAATCATTAAAAGCTGATGATTAAAAGCTAAATTGAAACTTATTTTACTCACCTTAGATGAAAAGCTACTAGACAAGGAAGCGAAGAGGGCAGGAGATGGTGCTAGCTTACGACGTTGGGTTCGTGCAGTGTGATTGAGCTGCTCCGGCACCGAAGATGAGTTCGGCAGTGTGGTGATATACTACGTACAATTCCGCATTTGAAGTTGGATATATGACTTATATCGAATGATTGTTGTTCATAGTGATCAACAATGCAAGTAACTAGAGATGAATTGAATAATACATACACTATATGAATAATCGTACTATATATTTCGATATAATAAAATTGAAAAAGTTGAATGGGTGTTATAAACTTATAATAATTAGCTTATAGCTTGTATGAGTCCATGCAAGTAAATGGAGTTGAAAAGGTTTAAAATGGAGTTGGAAATTGGGGGAAAAAGAGCTATGTTGCAAACTGATTGAAGATAATGCAACTAGACAAGAGTCCAAGGTGTACTCTTCTATTTATATGGCTAATAGGGAAACAAAAGTAGAGATAAAGAGAAAAGAAAAGGAAAAGGTTATTGAAAAATATTGTCTCACAAAATTGAATGGTCCAAAAGAAATACTATGTAAAACAAGCTAAGGATTTAATAAAATACACATTGGGAGTTTGAGATGCTTTAAATAAATTAGACTCTGAATTTTTAAGAAAAATACTATAAGATGAATTAATTTTTTATTTTTTTAAAAAATAAGATCATATATTTTAATAACGTTTTATTAAGGGACAAAAATATGGGTTGTCTTTAATTTTTTGAAATGACTCGATTGGAATCGGACGTTGTTGAGTTGTGTAACTTTATTGTTAAATTGTTTTTCTTAAAATGGTGCACTCAACTAACCCAATATTAGTCTTTGTTCTTTGTTAGATGATTAAACTAACAATAATCATAATAAGTGGAGGCCAACATCTTCCCTTTTCTTATCTTTGCTTTTTTATGTAAAAAAAAAAAAAGAAAAAAAAAAGAAGAAGAAGAAGAAGCCCAATAGTCCTAAAAAAAAAAAATCAATGCAGTGGATTACTTTTAAAAAAGAAATTAATATTGTGACAAGGAGAAAAAATAATGTCGTGACGAGGAGGAAACTTGTTGGAATTTTTAAAGTCTCATTCTATTCTCTAAAACTCTACTTAGCTTTCACCTACCACCTGAGTCTCTTATTCAATTTTACATGCTAATACATGTATGTTTACTTTTATCTCCTACTAATGTGCTTTAACTCATGCTTGTTTTTCTTATAATATGTTCTACATTTGTACATTGTTTAATTAATAATCATTACACATAATCCCTATTTGAAGTTATATTGGAATGAATTGTATTGGAGCAAACAATATTGATTTCTCCATGTAAATTATTAATGCATGCTAACATATTTAAAGTAGGAAGTGTGTATTTTGATTAACAATAGAAAGCACACTTCACATAGTCACATGTTATGCATAACACCCATATAACTCTTTAAAGTTTGTAATTAACAACTAATTGAGTAATAATTCCAAATAATATGATGTAAATCATTTTCTTCCCATTCTTGTCTTTCACATGGTGACCAAATGTCTTTTCCCCGAAATAAACATAATCTCTTTGTTTTACATTTTCACCAAATTGGTATATGCATTATTCCATAATTTGTTCCACTTGAAAATTTGATATTAATTAGATGATGGTTGTGAATTGAAGGATGTGTGTATTTAAATTATTTACCGTTGCACATTATTTCTTGATTTTGAAGGAATTTTTTCTTCTATTGGATTTTTCTATACTCAAATCAATTGTGTTTCATGGAAATGTTTTACACAAACTTTTTAATAAAACGGATGTTCAGTAAATTACTGAATATCCGTTATAAAGTGACAATAAAATGCGCAAAAGTTACATTAAAACGCGCACAAGTTACTCTGACATACATAAGAGTTATTTATGCATCATTGATAAATTTGACAAAAGTGTACTCGATGTACAGTAAATTACTGAAAACCGGGTGTATACAAAAGCTTTTGAATGTTTTATACTCAAATCAATCGTGTTTCATGGAAATGTTTTTTTAATAATAAAAAGGAAGAAATAACTTTAAAAAAGTGGTCTGAAAATACCCTAATTTAGCTTATTTGAGAAAAAAGCTATTTTTTTTTTCTATACAACGTTTTTTTAAATATTATTACTATTTCAATTCCTTCAAAAAAAATAAAAAATATGACTGTTACCCAAAAAAAAAATGCAATAGTACAGTAATTAACTAGGTTAGTTCTTGCATCAAATTAAAATGGAGCATCTGCTAAGATATTCCATTAATTTACTTTTGCCCTCTCCCCAAATGTCTTTTTGACGAAATGAACCTTCATTTTTACATTTTCACCATTTTTCAATAAAAGCTAAACTTTGAAAAAGATACACCCATATATCATAAAGCAAAATAGGTGAGTATGAAAACCATAATTGTAAAATTTTGACAGATTATGTTACTAAATTTAGCACCCAATAATTCTTCACTTATTCAATATGTTGACATATTTAGTGAGTATTTTATCTTTTGTTAATAGTTGCTTTTCAATTTCATGTCCTTTAATATAATGATTCAAACTGTTAATGATATTATGCTTGATATTCTAATCTATTGTAGAATAGGTTGATAGTTGGATGAAAGACTAAAGACAGCTAATACGTTTCCGTTTTGAATTTCCAAAAAAAGTAAATAGTGCTTTTAGGTCTTACTAATTAATTAGCCTGACATTGTAACAATGATAATTTATAAGGTTTTTTTTTTTTTTTTTTTTTTTAAAGGATGATAATTTATCATGTTGAAGAGAATTCTATAGGGACTATGTGTGTTTCTAATTGACAAAGCAATTAACTAATTGGCACGCTATGATACCAATTGGCTGTTGGTGTAGTGGTGATTGGGACTACACTTGGTTGGGAGAATCCGTGTTCCATCCCCCACAACAACAATTGGAAGAAGACTGGAATCTAACCACGACCCAAAACTGATCCCCGAATCCAGATTAGTCCAAAAGGTGAACCGGGTGATACACCAAAAAAATTAGTACGCTATGATTAGAGTATAGGTTGTCTTTCAAGAAACTGATGGAGCCAACTGATCTGACGTAGTAGACGAAAATATATTAATTGTACAAAAGTTTTATTTTATTTTTTTGCTAAATGGTTTGAATTGGAGGTATAATTTCTTAACTAAGTAAAATCACTCACACTTAATTGTGTTTGTTTATCATGTTATCATCTTAGACTCATTCATATAGATAACTCCATATGCTTAGATCTTTATATATAAATACATCGTAAAATAAATATGAATTCTTGACTTCATGTGATAAAATGCCTAAAAGTCGTCATTCTCTTGAACTTTTTTTTTTTTTTTTTTTGAAACCTCATTCTCTTGAACTTGATTAGTGTAAATTAAATGAATTACTCTTGTATCTTAATTAGGATGAATTTATTTAATTTTGGTATCATCATACTTATATCAAAAAACATTGTACTTAATATCGTATTCTTCTTTTTATCGATAAGGTATTTTAGGATGTGATCAGTTGCGTAAGACTAGAAAATGAAGAGGTATAATATATTGATTATGTATTAAAGGGCATAGAGTTTGATGTTTTGTGTGTTGATCACTAGATGATTATAAATTGGTTGTATTCACTTTGTATATCACAAGTTGCTCCAAAAAACAAAATGTTATGGCTCACGAATAATATTTCAGCAAATGAAATGCTTGATGTCATTATTGGGTAATGACTGCTATTCTTTTTGAAGTAATATTTTATCCAAATATTCTTGAATGATTATATTGATCTTTTGTTCCAGCATTCCAAATTTCTAGTCTTCCACTTTTTTTCAAGGTGGATAACAATTTCGCACATTATTATTCTTTTTTTTTTTTTGAAGCACATTATTATTCATGGATACAAATACAACAATGCAATTACCTTTTGTATGACAAAATTCGTTTTTTTTTAGTAAAAAAAATTAAAAAAAAAAAAACTCTATACAAACAAAAATCAACCTCAATTCGGATTTGGACTCGCGTGAACATAATAATTTAGTATGACTCAACATTAAAAATTGACCCGATCCTACCCGACCTTCTTAGACCCAATCCGATCATCCGAATTGATATATCTAGTTGTACTAAATAGTGATATTAAAAAAAAAAGTAAAACATATACTTGTAATTTGTAAATCATTCAAAAACGGTAGAAGTATTTGTGGCATTGGACTTTGAAGTTGGGCCCATCTTGTTGGGTTTTCATTATTTAAAGAACACTTGTCACTTTTGAACTATTTGAACACTCTATTCCAAAGTTCAAGGAAAAGTGCAGAAGAAATTGTAAGGTACTTTGTGATGGTTTCCATTGCTTTTTTGTTTTCACCTTCAAGGGCAGAGCTGTCTTGGTGGGAAGTGTGCTTGCTGGCACGTTGTATGAGCTGGGTGGAACACTCTGGAAGCCCTTCGGGTGAATCACGAATGATCTTCCGGTTCGTCTACACTTGTGGAGTTGTGGTGTCTTGTCTAGTGGTTGAAACTTGTAAAGGCATTAGGAATTACCCATAATCCTGACCAAGAATAAGCAGCGGAGGACTGCCTGTGCAGTCCAACAGGCAACTTTCCTGCAGGAAACCAAACATGCATAAACAAATTAATGTTTCATTGTTAATCCTTTATATATCAAGCTCTCCCTCACAAAAGAACTCTAATATTAATAACTTTAACCACTCATCAACATGATATTTGTTTATTTTCCCATCACAAGATTTCTTTGGAAAACATTGTCGTCAAAATGTCAATGAAGAGTTGTTAGAATAGATCATTGGTCCTCGAATTCTATCTAGTGTTATATGGAAAACTATGCTTTATCTCTTAGGTTGAATCCTTTACACTGCTCTCACCTCCTTGTCTTATAATGCTGCTTGAAAGCACGTTCCACCACGCTGAAATTCTTGATAAGGAATCGTGGTGGGAAGTAAAGTGATTAAGAACAGGTTGGCTCAGTTATACTAAGACAAGTGATGCATCAAAGTTGACATAATTATCATATTAGAGTCCAAACATCACATAAATTCTTCTCACTTAAATATATCAATAAAACAAAAAATGAAGCGGACCTGTAAGAGTTGAACATCTGAAATGTCTGAGCTAGTCCCCATTGAATCATTGATATCACATATTTACAAATGTTGAGCATAGTTAACGTCGCTTCCTTTCAAAACGGGATGTCAATTACGAGAACTTAGCGGAATCTTTTTCTTTACCATTTTTCTCCTCACTAACACAAGTTACTAATTTAAACAGGATGAAAAGCCAAAATTCTTTAGACAATGCTCAGTTCACATACCCACACAAAAATTGCAACAGGTTACTAATTTAAACAGGATGAAAAGCCAAAAATTGAACGATCAAGGGGTAAATTAATCAATAAATCACTGAAAGTCGATCTACTAAAACACACACACACAAAAAAAAAAAAAAAAAAAAAAAAAAAAAAAAAAAAAAAAAAATTATAAGAAAAAAAAAAAAAAGAAATGTTAACCTGGAACTTCTCTGTTAACTACATTTTCTATGGGTTTTTGATCCATGGCTTCCCTTTACCTGGAAAACACATAATTTCAACACTGAGCATGATTAGACTGTCCAACAAAACACTTCGATAATTTTCGACACATACACAACATGATCAATCAGTCACCAAATATAATTATTGACATAGCAAAATACACACAAATATAAATTCACTTTAGCATAGTAATCTTACCAAACCCGGCGAGCGATCTGATGCCCTCCCAAAAAGCAAGTATAACTGCATTAAATAACAGCAACGACATGGTCAACATAGCACAATTTTCTGAAAGGGGTATAATATGGACGGGAGATAGGCTGCTGCAGCACATCTGTATGTTTACTTGGCCTAGCTATGAAAAGCACCAAATCCAGTCTGACAAAGCCTGTTACATCAAAAATGCAAGGGGCAGCAAGTTTAGCTAATAATCCATGTCCAATCATAGTAAATTAACTCTATTGGAAATATTAGCCTCTATCTTCGTTGCAGTGTTGCACTCTTGCAAACTCGAAACTATTCCTAATATTTGGAATAAATCCAAGGCATAGTAGGAGCCCTACCCAACAAGGCACAGAAGTCAATATACACTAGCGCGTAGAATAGCATGATTGCATTAACTTCTAGTTCACTTGTGTGCACTCAAGCTACTATTATATGTAAGCAATAGTGGAATAAGAATAATGTTAGCATCCATAGGATTCAGGCGTTCACATTAGCAGTTGTTGTAAATTTGGCAGGAAGCAAGAAGCATTTGATAGTACAGTTTATAAGGTAACCTATAAATATCCATTGCTCCATTGTGGGTTTAAACCAAGCAGGTAACATATGTTGATCATGCATAACAGATCTATAAGTGTAATACAATAAAGCATATGACATATATGAGATAAGTGGAATAAAGGAAAAATTAATGGTAGCCCTAGGCACGTAATCTGTCATTTAGTTTTAAGGTGAGTAACAAAGCACTCTAGGAAGGCCAACATCAACTCTTTAATGAGTAAGATAACATATATTAAACCCATGCATAGATCCCTGATTTCCAGAGGCAACAATAGAAGCATGGAAGGTAATTCTGGCAGACCTATAAAAGATAGATACCTGGGCACTAAGAACCAGAGGCAATGTAGAAATTAATCTAGCAAAACATCCTCTTAATATTCAACATTAATGAGGTACCAAACCAAGAGCAGGTAACAAACAAGCACATATCGAAACCCTATTCTCAGCAAAAGGATGAACTTAATGGCAGTTTCTTCAGCCAACAAGTCCTCAATATTATTGAAAATTCCAGCTGACAGTGGGTCTTGCTGGTTATCTGGTTTTCTATTGAGATATTATCGTATATTAGGTTTGATAGAATATTTCCATATATTTATCTCCTATATTTTAGTTAATTTCCTAAGATCCTACGATATCTTTTGATACGAGGACTAGGACTTTGTAACTCTATATATTCCCAATTATAATCAATGAGAAGATAAGCAATTCTATTCTATTCTATTCTTTTTAATTTTTTCTTTTAGCCATGTTCGGCGCTGCCAGGGGGGTGATGTGCCTACATGGCAGTCAAAGCAGCCCCTAACCAATATCAATAATGAGCAGACTTCAAATCTGCAATTAAATTTCACCACCGACCACTCGAAGGTGCTTTCGAGTTTTTTGGGTAATGATAAATTTGATGATTCTTGTTGGATTATTGATACCGGAGCAACCCATCATGTTACCGGTAATAGTTCATGGTTGTTTGACACACACATCATTGAATGTCCGGTTGGCTTACCGAATGAAGAACGTGTATTTGCTACCTTGGAGGGTTCCGTTTGTTTGTCCGATAAAATCACAATCACTGGAGTTCTTTTTGTGCCTCATCTTCATTGCAATTTAATCTCTGTTACTCAACTTAGT